>NC_091123.1:131272126-132472126 GCF_040183065.1 Periplaneta americana | reverse complement strand
CATTCACATACTACATTATCAATATGACAAAAGTATCATTGAGTTGCTTTTTGGTGTGTGTAATTTTTTTTCCTACTTCTTTGTATAAAATATAGTTAAGAATGTGAAAAACACGGAGTTTTTAAGTTAATATCTACAACTTTGAGCGACTGTTCTTGAGCTTAATTTTAATATGGCCATTACAATTAATGCTAGTTGCACTGAAATTGCTATTACTTAAAATCTAAATGCATGTTAATGGGTATCATAGGAATGCGTGGGATAAAAACATCTTCTCCTTTCGTTTTGTCACTTCTGTTACTACGTTTTGAATGAGTTTTTTCACACCAATTCTTGTTCCATCGCATAATTTTGGTGGATCAATATTTCGCAATAGTATTATTGGTAATTCACTATTAAATATTAAATTATATGGTAGCAATCCTTGTGAATTCAAGAATTCTGTTGGATAAAACACAGTCTGCTCACTACCTACAACTGTATCGAGAAATTCATAATACGGTCCCGGACTGCGTAAAGATATTTATTGCATGAATGATCTAGTTTTAGCCTTCATGATGTGTATCAACAATGTTATTTAATTTCGTGTTATAAATTCCATGGCCTCGTGAGAGTCGATGTTGAATATAACAGACAATAATAAAGAACAAATGACTACATAAGTCGGAATTTTAGTATTATACATGAATGTTTGATCGTATTTAATTTAATTTTTTAATTTTCTTATTAATTAAACATCCATTTGCACAATTTTAATGTAGCGTATGTTCTTCTCCGGGTTATGAAGATTAAATGTGCAAACTTTGACAAATATCGGTCAAAGCGTGTAGATTTGTATTGAGTACATACATACATACATACATACATACATACATACATACATACATACATACATACATACATAATCACATTGACTTTTATATATAAGATACAAGCGTGACACAGTTACCATAGCAACGAAACACGCATCGAATAAAAAAACCCAGACCTTCTAAACAGTAGCCTAATGGTACCTATATGAAACCAAACTGCTGATATGTACAGAAGATACAGCTGTTCCAAAATGAGAACTTACTTTTGAATAACCTTATATATTCGTTTTGTACTGCTGGAGTCATCCATACTTATAACATGTCCTGCCCAATTTAATCTTCTGGTCCGTATTACATCTCAAATTGACAGTTAATTATGAAGTTTGTGAGTATCATTATTATGTCCAATTTTCCATTTGTTTTCAAGTGGGTAAAAAATTAGACCAAGCATTTTCCTCAACACTTTGTTTTCAAAAATCATTAATTTGTGTTTTTCCTGTTTAGTTAAGCTCCATGTTGGCGATACATATAATAGTACAGGTTGGATTAGTGTTTTGTACAGCAGTGGCAAAAAAAAAAAAAACCGGACCGACCCTTGTAGCTGATTTCAGAGTCACAGATTCAAATTTTGCTAGTCACAAAACACATCCATTTTGTATAATTAATTGTAACAATGAAATTTATTGCATTTGTTCGATTCCTACAGTCTTTTGTTTCCTTCAGTGCCTCAAACTTACGGACGAAAAAAACTTTGAGAGTTTTATTTTCATCTGGCATCAATATTACATTTCTACCTCTATTCGGCAAAGATAACTGCGTATTTTCACATTAAATAGCAGCACACACCTCTGGCTTCACTATCCATATTGAAATTACCACAGTTGGACACAATACACAGGACAGGATTCTTTTGTATCAGCTGCAAGGGACGGTCTGGTTTTTTTGCCACTACTGTACAAACTAATTTTTAAATTTCTTGTTAAAAAACGGAAAGATAATAATTTGTGAACAGCATAAAAAGTTTTGTTTGTATTATGTGATCTGTTAAGTATTTCAGATTTTCTGTTATTAGAATTGTCTATCAAACCACCAAGATATTTGAACTGGCTGACCGTTTCAAAAGTATAATTTCTTATTTTAAGGCTATTGGGGATCCTTTTTGTGTTTTCTAACATATTTTAATTATTCTTCTCTGTAATAAATATAGTGGATTAAGGTTAGTTTTATAATTACTACAACCATTCCATTGGCTCAGGACGGCTTCATTTCTTTGGAGAGAAAATAGAATATTATCAATCTTCACATGTTCGGTCACGTACGTTGTTGTTTATCTTTATTTCGGACATGCGGTGAATCTTTCATGACACGAGGTCGGCACAATGCCAGCCCTACACTTGATATAATGCAGGACCTAATTAACAATGTACGGACCTGGTAAAAAAAGAGTGACGTCACACTCACGGTACGGTTGCAGCGGACGCTGTGGGTTTTGGTTGTAGGAGGTACGCTTGAATCTGCGAGCTCTATTTTTTATCCAAAAAATAACATCGCATAAGATCGGCTACACCGATAAAGAGCGAGTTATCTCCAGGGTGACGTCCACTCCCACCTCGAAACGCAGAAAGCGGAAATCTCATTAAACAGGTGTACCGCATAGCTTGTGGGCATCTTGTTCCAAAGTCGAATGTGGAAAAACAAAACCGTAACTAAGAAGTGATTTTTATTAAAAATTAATTTTCTGTAGAACCCTAAATCCAAGTACTTGAAAAACTCAAAATATGCAATTTCATAGCAACTTTAGAAATAAGTAGCAGAAGAGTCTTGGGTTTCATGTCGAAAAGGATACTAGTACCAACAATATTCAAGAGTTAATATTATTTTATTTTAGGATTTACTTTTATTGTTTATTTGGGTCTGGTTCTATTGCCTCAACTTAAGCTGTTATTGCAACCAGCGCCTCAATTTGATTATGATTTAAGCTGTACTTCAACTTAAGAGAAGTATTAGTTTTCTTCGAAATATTTATGACATTATTTTGGATAAAGTTTCGCTATTAATATAGTGACAGCTGCGTCGGGATTCGAACGCGCGTCCGACGGGGCGCGCGAGAGACGGACGTAAGGGGAACGTCTGCATGCCGAGAGGGCATGGTGTGGCCAACACTGCGGCGCGGGGCGAAAGGGGGACGCAAAGCTGTGGGTGCTTCGCTGTGCGAGGTGAAGGGGGGGAGACGAATCCTCCCGAACAGAATCGTGAAGAAACGAAGCAGCGAGAACAAGTCTCCAGAAGCAGAAAATTCCAGCGTCGTACTTTCTGGAAACTATGGTTTAGTGATAAATAGGAGACGCGAAGAAGGAGCGAGCAGTTGTTGCTAGTATTGGACAGCGAGTGAACCAGCAATGCCCAGGAGTCTAGGGTTCGACATGCGAGTGAACTTGAGCAGCGTCCAGGCGGAAGCAACGCAGTTGGAAGACTTGAGTTCGAGTGCAGTGGACTGTCCCCGGAAGTCCTGAATTCGAGTGCAGTGGACTGTCTCTAGAAGCCTTGGGTTCGATATACTGTGAACTTGAGTGAATGAACTAGAGCTAGAGGAACTAGCCAAGGCAACGAACTGTGAACTGAGAACTGGCAGTTCTGATTTGTAAATAGTGCTTTGTGAACATTAGTTAAGATTAGCAGTACATTGTTGTTCTCAATCATCCAAGTGAATTGTCATTGTCGTCTGTGGAGTGCAATAACGAATATTGTGTTGCTGTGTGGAGTGGAAATCCCATTGTTGACGGGAGTGTTTAAATTAAATTATAGAAAGTGATTATTGCTGAGACAATAAAAGTTACATTATTGTTTGAAAAAAAAAGTTACAATATTAAGGGGTTAGGTACAGCTTAAAGAAGTAAAATTTTGGAAATATTCAACATTTTTTTTCCTCCATTACTCTACCTTGTACAATAATGAAAATTGGTATGTGTAAAACATTATACTTCTGCTATATGAAATATATATATATATATATATATATATATATATATATGTATATATATATATTAATTCAAAGTTCACTGTGCAGTGATGAAGCGTTTCACTCATAACTTAAAAAGTATCCAACATTCTGAGACGAATTTTTTTGTGTTTATTTATGCGTATTTTGCAAAATCACTTCTCTACCTTTGATAGACTGTATGATAAAAAATAAATTCATTTAAAAATGGTCAATTATTTAACGCAAAATAAAAAATATATTGTTTAATAAGGAATGTAGTTGAAAGAGCATGATATAATAAACATGAGTTTCAGCAATAAAATAAAGAGAGAGAACTTGAAAAAGTTAACAAGTTTATGAGTTATGAGGGAAACGCTTCATCACTGCACAGTGAACTTTGAATTGAAAAAAAAAAATTAATCGTAATTTTTTTTTTCATATACCAGAAGGATAGTGTTTTACACATACCAATTTTCATTATTCTACAAGATACAGTAATGGAGGAAAGAAATGTTGAATATTTCCAAAAAAAATTATTGCTGTAAGCTGTACCTAACCCCTTAAACCAGAGTTTCTCAAACTTTTTTGAAGTGGAGACCACTTTTTTAAGTCAGAACAGTTCCGCGGACCACCTTACTCTTGCTCCCTTCGAAAGCAAATTTATCATTTTGTTGCATATATTTTAATACCAATATAGCCTACTTATATTTTAAAACAGAATTAATTAATTACTTTTCTAGTTATATTTTTATAGCCAATCACAAGTAACTTATAACAAATTCTGTGCATTATTGATTCATCGATTGCCTATTAGCAGTTAGTTGTTTGAAGTCCTTCCTATGTAGTACACGCTAGTAGCTGTCCACATCTCTGTTAAATAGTGCCCATTATAAATAATGGAAAACTGGCTTCGATCCCGGTCTTTGAAAAGAAAGGAACATTGCGATACGCTTAATTTAGGCAGTGCTAATAGTTCAGAAGCTGTGTGAAGAAATATATTAATATCAGTGATTACAGTGCCATTAAAGAAATATCTGGTCCTAGTGGTAGCTATTCAAAGAAAAAATACTTTCGTAAATATGACAAGAGTTATTTGGAACTTGGATTTACTTGGTGTGGCAATGAAAGTGAACCAAACCTCGGTGCGTTGTTTGTTACGAAGTGCTTTAAACGAATGTATGAAACCCGCGAAATTGAAATGGCACTTAGAGACGAAACACACAAGTGTAAAAAGTAAACCTGTCGGATTTTAAAATAGGCGGAGTCTGAAATTTCTTATATCGTCAACTGGCGGGGGGCGGGGGGGAAATGCTAGATTTTCAACAAGTAAAAATGCAATTTGGCACGTTCTATTACTGATATACGACGTACAGTACATGCCCATTTCAATATGCATACTGGGTGTCGGCAAAACTATTAAAAAAGTCATCAATACATGAGAAGGTTCGGTCCTCTGTTATGAAATCGGGCGGCACCTGGCTAGGTTACAGGCGCGGCGCCAGATGAGTAGGAAAACGCCACGTTCATAGTGCTTTAAATCCCCCTTTTGTTGCTGGAGTAGAGTGGGAAGTGGGTAGACGGGTAGGGTAAAAAAATTTCATAAAATATTAGTACTGGGAGAAAAAGTGAAAGGCGATTGCCATGTGTCATTTCCAAACTCTGAGATTTTCAGCTGTAGTGTGATACGCAATTCTTTTGACTTTTATTTTATTTTTTTTTCTGTCTTTTTTGAAGGACCACAAGGGCAGAACTCGAGGACCACAGGTTGTCTGCGGACCATAGTTTGAGAAACACCAACCATTTTGCCTTAGAATGTCCAACGTTCATACTGTAGGCAGTATTCGAATTCTGACAGCGTCTGAATAAGAAGCTATATCCTTACGCTACTGTTATGTAATGTATATTCGATTCATTTCATTGTGTAACTATGTTGTCATGTGCAGGAGAAACAAAAGATGTATCGTTTTCTATATCTGACGAAAATTATAGCAATTGCTTGCCGTCGAAAATAAATCGTCCTCGAGTCGACATTTTTCTTAATAGGATTTACTTGTCTCAAAAGAGCGACTCCATTGCCTCTATTGCCAGAATAAGACCCTGTCACATTATTCTGTCAGCGTCAATTGAGTGGAACCGCTGTTTGTGCTTTTAACCCAGAAACGTGAACCAATAAAATCACAGAATGTGGAGTAGTAGTAACTTAAGCCGAATGATGGTCTGAGAAAATTACACAAAATTCGATCTCTGTCTCATTTCGCTTATATTATGGCGCTCTCTCTAAAAGAACTGGAGTTCGAATCCTGGCTGATCTCTTACGATTTGTAGCGAAAGTCAAGTCATAATTTTCTTTCATTGTATTCAGATATGGTAGGGTGATCAACTTCTGATATCGGAATATGAGACACTTGGTCACGGCAAATTTTGTGGAGTAAATATAGGATTCATTAATGGAATCATTTATTCTATATTAACGTAAACTATAAATTCTAAATGAAGCTCCTCAAGTTAAGTATCTCGGAATAATAACCGACGAACATTTACGTTGGGATGAACAATTTCTTTTCCTGTGCAACAGATTAAGAAAAAATATTCACTATTTTGTTATCTCACGAAATTACTTAGCTGTCCATACTTCACGACTGATTTATCTTGCATTAGTACAAGCCATATTACAATACGGCATTATAGGATGGGGTAGTGCTTATAGTATCTCCCTCATGCCAATAACACTGCTACAGAAAATAATAATAAAAATATGCCTCAATAAACCAAACCTCTTGATTATCCTTCAGAGCTGCTGTATTCAGAATTTAAAGTATTTGACTTCCATCAAATTTATAAAAATGTATTATTGAATTTCGTACATACAAACCGAAATATATTTAATTTATATTTACATAGATATAAAACCAAAAGATCAGATAACATATGCATGACAGGATCTAAATGTACCACAACTGTAGCGTATAATCACAGCAGCAACTTCGGTCCAAGGCTTTATAACATGATAGCTAAATTCCCAAACATATAATTTGCTAATGATCCTGATTTAAAAAAACATATATATATATATATATATATATATATATATATATATATATATATATATCAAAAATTGCTGTTTAGAGAGAAAATTTAACGTTCAATTATTGTGATATCTGTGTTCCTTCTTCTTTTCTTTTTACTTTTTACTCTGTTATTTATTAAAATGTCTTAACATTATGTGGAATTCCCCCCCGGCACAAGTATGTAACTTTTTCTGGGGGTGCTAGAGTGTTTTTATATAGAAAAGCAATATGTATCTTTGCTTTGGCAATAAATTATTATTATTATTATTATTATTATTATTATTATTATTATTTATTTATTTTTTTAATTCTGATACAAATATGATTTAGGTAATCAAATTGACTACAATAATATTTAAATGATGTATATTTTTTGGTTTTAAGTTATGTCTATTTATATTTGTCAAAAGGTGCCGCAGAACATTTAAATTTTTTTATCTTGCTATACAAACAGAAAAAAAAAAACTCTTTACAATCATACGTGCATAGGCCTACACTTACAGCACAGATTACCGATTACCGGATCACCGGAACAATTCCTTATAAGGACATTTTACGGAAAATGCTTAGTTTCTGAAAAAATGAACAATTTAAATAGCGATGGATTGGACGCAATGGCCCAGTGTCTTGGCCACTCAGATCACCCGACCTCACCTCATTGGGGTCATTTGAAGACCGGCGTCTAAGCAACGCCAATGAATGATGCAGAGGAGCTACTGCAACTTGTTCGAAATGCAGCCAGTTGATCCGTGATGACAACGGGGTGTTTGAGCGAATTCGCCAGTCGTGTGTACGTCGCGCTCAGTCATGTATAAACATAAGAGAGGGGAACACATTGAGAAACTTGTAAACACTAAATGTTGATGCCATACATCTTTCAATCAGAGTTTTGTGTTAATTATTTTTATTTAATCCAGAAACAAACTCACGAAATTTTTAAACATGTACTTATGACAGAATCAAAACAAAAAGAACAAAAATACTCCGTTCAGATAGTTATGAAATAAAGTCAGTATTTAAAACTATTTTGTCCATTTTTCCATAAAGTAAGCATTTTCCGTAATATTTCCCCATAAGGAATTGTTCTTGTGTCTTATCCAGGAGCATGCTCACGGGTTTTTCAACATACTATGATGACTTACCCTATGTATACGAAATTAATTTGCTTCCATTGATAAGCTGAAAAGCGAAGATAGTGACTAGCAGAGTTGGAGAAAATCTTCATTCAGTTTTCAATGAAACCTTCCCATTCAAGGGCAGTATTATTTCACGTGCATTAAATATAAAACATTAGATTTTGACCTTTAAAGATCCAATGCTAAGATTCAGGTTGGAGAAAGCGAAACTTTCATCTAAAGGAATCCTATAATAAATTATTCGATAGGATTTAATTCATTCTCCAATCTAATTCTAAGAGAAATTCCTAGATGATGATGATGATGATGATGATGATGATGATAATAATAATAATAATAATAATAATAATGATGATGATGATGATGATGATGATGATGATGATGATGTTTTCATGTAACTTTAAGCAACGAAAATAATACCAATCGAGAATTAAAAACGTCGTTAGAACCTTTGGGATAATTACGAAGTTAGGCGCAATGAAGAATGTCTATAACTAAGATTAGTATTTCAGCTACGTCTAAGCTGGAATACAGTTGCCTATTCTCATATTGTACCTGACGTCACAGCCCAGGGATACGTCCCGTCTGATACAACATAGAACCGCATCTCACTCACGCTCACTCTAGTTTGTGTTGAAGCCACAACACTGTCATAGTGAGTGCTTTAAACCAGTGAAATGTAAAAGTCGTATTATTTACTTAACGTAACATTTGTATTTGTGACGAGGTAAAATGCCGAAGACAAAAAGTTCGAAGTATAAAAGGCTGGAGGACTTAATTCAGGAGTTCGGAGCCAATAATAATTTACATTACATGTAAGTTGTACAAAGTAGATATAAAAGTTACAAGAAAACAGTGCATTGAAAGACATTGCAATACAAAAAGGCATAGAAATATGGTTGAACGTAACTCAAAACAAGCAGTACCAACAAAGTCAGAGAGAGTACGATAAGAAATCCGTGTTTTGCAGGGATCTATGTGCCATGATGGCAAATGACAATATACCGCTAAATAAATTGAACAATAAACACTTTAGAGAATTTCTAGAAAAGTACACGAAGGAACATATTCCAAGTTAGTCCAACTCCGTCAGCACTTTGTACCCACACTTTATGAAGAAAAAATGTTTGTCACGCAGGTAGGCCCTGGCCAACTTCGGGCTGTTGCGCCGTTAGATTATAAAGTCAGTAGTTGCTCTACTTTTATTTCAGGTCGGATGTACTCTACGAACATGCAGTAAGAACATGTTTGTCTGTGTCTTTCTCTGTTGCATCACCTGGGTTCCACCTACTATATAGACTATTTACCCGCAACTTGAGTCTTTTGGTTGCAGGAATACTAAGCTTATCTAGAACATAAATAGATGTTCAGTATATTTTCTTGTAACTATCCCTAAACACAATTTTAATGAGTACAATATTCGTAGGCCTACTTAAGATATGATGCAGAAACCTCTAAATTTCATTGGCCAGTGAAGAATGATGAGTCTGTTGTCGAAGAAAAAGAAATTAAAGCAGCCAACTTTTGATAATAGGCTTAAATATTCTTTCAATTTTGACTTCAGAAATATAATTTTAGGTTAGGTGATATGTAAATGTTACAAGGAAAGTCATAAGTTCTGTTATATTGTACGGAATTACACTTTATTTGGCAAGAAAAGTCATTAGTATGAACTATATAGTGTGGAGTTATACTTTATATTATCTTGTTATGTTGCACAGAGATATAATTGTATTCTCTTCATTTATTCTTAGTATTTGGACACAGAAACATACAGAGGGTTGAGAATATTATGTTTGTAAGTATTTTGACAAGTCGTGTAAGTCACAATATACTTATCGTGTAAGTCAGACCATATTTTGAGAAATAAGCGGTAAAATAATGTTTAAAATTTAATTTCCTTGCCATTGCAGTTCAGTTCACAATTGGCGAAAAACCTACCCAACTCTCATAATTTTCATTCAAATAAAAGAGTGGAAATTGTGAAATTATAGTAGGGTATGTATTCTCCATGTCTTTTGTTGTCGTGTAATCACACTATGACAAAATATAATTGTGTTACCTCATGTGTGATGTAAATGTTTCGACAAACAACATGTACAACTCTGATGTATAATAATTGCGTTTGTACAAGATTTTCAACCATTAAACACATATTCTGGCATATGTTTTTTTGCAAACAAAGTCTATTAAGTGTTTACAATGTCGTGTAAATCACACGTGAAATTCACTATTTATATTTTATATTCATATAAGTTATAAAGGGTTACTCGAAACATGGGAAAGGTTATTTTATTTATAATAATAATGATAATAATAATAATAATAATAATAATAATAATAATAATCTATGCTAATAATAAATCTGTAGCCGAAATTTTTCAGGTAATTTTCGATTTTCCAAAAATAATTGGTCCTAACATATATAATTAATCACCCTGAAACCGAAAATTGCTTTTTTGAAATTTTTGTTTGTATGTCTGTCTGTCTGTCTGTCTGTCTGTATGTTTGTTACCTTTTCACGCGATAATGGCTGAACGGATTTCGATGAAAGTTGGAATATAAATTAAGTTCGTTGTAACTTAGATTTTAGGCTATATGGCTATCAAAAAACATTATTTAAAAGTGGGGTTATAAGGGGGTCTGAATTAAATAAATCGAAATATCTCGCTTATTATTGATTTTTGTGAAAAATGTTACATAACAAAAGTTTCTTTGAACGTAATTTCCGATAAGTTTTATTCCTTGAAAAATTTTGATGGGACTGATATTTAATGAGATAAATGAGTTTTAAAATTAAAATAACTGCCATCTAAGGCCGTGTAATGAATTAAAAAACAAATGACTTCGTCTATAAGGGGCCTTGGACAGCAACAATCGAAAGCTATGAAAGATAGCCTACAGATAATGTTTCTGTATTTGTATGAAGTAATATCGGAAGCTAAATTAACCGATTTGTATAATTAATTATTAATTCACCATTGGAAAGTGTAGTTTCTCTAGATGGACATAATGCTATAATGTTATTACAGTAACTTCTGAGTGAATCGAGGACAGGTAAAATTAAAATAGCTTCTTATGCACAGAAAACTTGATAGGCTATTCTGTACATTCGTTTCCTGTATTTCCTAAAATAATTTTTATGACCAAATGAATGGTCTCTGGATCAAAATGATCGCATTTTAATTATGCAAATACAATTTAAATTAAGTGACATAATAAACGAATGTTCCCTGGATCAAACGTCCTTTTTTAATTATGTAATTACTTTATATTTATTTCTAACGGGTACAGCGGAGCGCACGGGTACGGCTAGTAATAATAATAATAATAATAATAATAATAATAATAATAATAAAGTAACAGTAATAATATATAATATTTATTTATTTATTTATTTACGTAGTGATTTTATTCATTATTTCATTATTAATTTACTTACATATATTCATTCATTCCGAATTAAGACCATGAGGTATCTTCTTCCACACTACGAGAAGTGATATAGGCATATAAAAATAACAGTATTAATATTAGCCTAGTAATAATACTTAAATATAAAGTCATTTTCTAGGGGATTAATGATATTACATATAATGAAACATTTATATATATATATATATATATATATATATATATACACACACACACACACACACACACACACACACACACACACACACACAAAGTAAATAGCATTTTCACTCGGTATAGAATAGAGTACGTAGCCTCAAAGCGAAGGACTGGTGACAGGTGCTTCAATGCTTAGCCACAGTAGCTTATCTATCCCTCGAATATATATTTTTTCCCCCACTTGAAAACCTGTTATACAGTATAATTATTTATTTATTTATTTATTTATTTATTTATTTATTTATTTATTTATTTATTTATTTATTTATTTATTTATTTATTTATCTTTGGCTCAGCTCTCGCAAAAACTGCTCGAGTGCAGCGGAGAGCACTCTTGCACAAAGAGCACGGGTTGCTGTTCCCTGTAATACCATAGTCTAGTATATACAGCTCACGAAGCTCAATACGTAGTAAATATGCATCCACAGACAGTTGCTAACCACTAGGTTCGCTAGCATCGCCTCATTACAGACAATACGAAATATTACCGGCACAGTCTATTGTTCCTAGCATCCTCACAACTGAAGCCTAGTGACTTGATATACTAGACTGTGATAATACTGTAACGTTCAATGGATGACAAGCAATTCGTTGCAAAATTTGACTGCAGTAACTATACTTCTACACTTCCCTTAACCTAGGCTTGAGTTCTGTGTGGTATATTGGAATAATGAAATGTTTGAATCAACAGAATGCAGAGCTGTAATGTTTCTGTTAAACAGACTGTCATACCGTGTGATTATGAATGAGGGGACACACCTGTCAACCTATCGGACCTCCAGTTCAAATTCCCATAAAGCTTAAAAACCATAAAATTCAGAGTGCACAAAACCATACAATCTGCAAAACATCGTAAATCATTTCTATCAACAAACTGCCCATTCCAGTTGCACAGGCTGGCATTGCTACACCGGTCGACGCAACTCAGTCTGTAAAGAGGTTGGTTTCATCTCAGATACACACACATTTCTCTGCTTATCATTAATTGTTGTCGTCACCATCATGGTAACCTTGATATTCTGAGTCTACCTTAAAACATTTACGGTCTTTCTGACAAAAACTCTTATACAGTCGTTTAACTGCCTTATACAGTAAATATAGACATGGCAAAGAAGTAGGCTTCTCTGGTCATGTGGTTAACATGGTGCAAGGACAAGAAGCAATTAAATCGCATTCAGTTCCTAACAGACGAAGCTCAATCTGTATTGGTCTGTGGATAAGCTTCGGGGCTTCTACCGCGTTGTCTTTGTGTTGGTGGCTGACGTTTCGACCGCTGTGTTGTGGTCATCTTCAGAGCAGTTAGATAAGGAAATAGTCGTATATATATAGTAGTCTCGATGGGGGGAGTACGAGCTCGCAGACTATTTTCTTATCCAACTGCTCTGAAGATGACCACAACACAGCGGTCGAAACGTCAGCCACCAACACCAAGACAACGCGTTAGAAGCCCCGAAGCTTATCCACAGACCATGTACACCAGCCGCGGAAGCCTACGCGAACACTCAATCTCTATTTCCTGCCGGAAATTGTACGTGGATTCACTGCATTAATAGTAAGAAACGATAAAGATTTAGACACAAAAAAAATTATCGATGAATTGGAATTATAATTAACTGGACATCTCTGACTGTTGTGAAGAATTGGTTGGATATCGTAACAAAACTGATAGCGAAATATTATTACACTCCAAATAAAATTATACCGAACTGTAATTAATTGTGTGATAAAGCAATCAACATAGAGATTGAGATTAAAATAAACTGCGGATAGATTAAATTTATAATTATTGCTGGAATTAATGAGTTGAAATATTTATATGAAATCGGAAACTGGATTTAAATTAACAACATTCGTTTATGTCATTCCAGAATACGTCCACATTATTATTACTTTTTGTAAACAAAATTAGTTCTGATATTGAAATAAATTACGTTATTTCATCGAAGAGCACTTGTATAAATAGCTAAACTGAGACCAGACGTTAAATTAGCCTGTCCTTCAAGCTGAACGTAGACTCTTTTGTTTAAATATCCATACAAGATCATTTCGTTTTAACCTGAGATAAAATATATCTAACAGACGATTTTCCTCAGTTCAAGCTTGTTGAACATAGTTGCGCAGACACTAAATAATTCTTCGAAATAGAGAAGAATACATACTGCTCTTGCAAGTAATACCCTAAGTCTGCGAAGATTACTTTAATTGCCTATAGAGAAAGGTCTACATTATTATTCAACAAGTAAGTATACTGTAATTATATGCGTAATGCTACATTCATAATATATTGTTGCATAATTATGGGATGTAGGTAAATTTGAGCCGTTCAGAGCAGAAGTGGTGTAAGTCAAAATTGGGTAATGAGGTTTAAAGTAAAAATTCTGTAAAATACAGCGCAAAGTAGCAATTAATATGTCCTTCGTGCTATCCATTGACTACTATAGGTATCCTACAAGGAAAACTCAGCTCGAACTCCTCGCGCCGCCCATGCTATACCTCTCTTACCCCCCTGCAGTAGGCCTGAGAGCATGCTGGGAACGGGAGCATACGTCATCTGCGCGAGACAGTTACGCCCGCTGGTTTCTACGCACTGAATTTTTCTTGTTGGATGCCTATAATAGTTTAAATAAATTGAATATTAATTGTTACTTTGCGCTGTATTTTACAGAATGTTTACTTTATCCTTCATTACCCATTTTTGACGTACACCACTTCTGCTCTCAACGGGTCATTTATTACATTATTTCAGGTCTCTTTGTGCTTTCATATCACAACTTCAAACTTTTCTAATATCTTAAAATCTACATAAAGTTGTTTCCAGACGTTCTCCTTTTATTAGGTGGTAATAATAGTTTTTATGAGACAAGTTTGTAAAGGTTCTCTTTGTGACACGTTTCACAAACACACAAGGGCCAAAAAGATAACTTTACGAACGTAGTTAACCTTGTTGGTAGTTGTGTTCCAAATTCAACCCTGCAACGTCTTTGAACCTCAACAAAATTCTCCACTTTCCAATATCATTTTAGTATATACTTACGTTCATCGAACGATAATTGTATCGCCATGTTTGTTTATAAATAGATACCAGTAAACATGTTTCCATGCTTTTCACTGCCTTGTGAATCATAAACAGCAAAAATCATATTTCTATCTCATTTATTTACTGTGAAATAGTATTTCAGAGAGTGTATACTAGAGTTGGGTCGATTCGTGAACGAATCGTTCATTCGAACGACTAATAATAAAGAATCGTAAGAATCGATTCGTGGTATCAACGAATCGCCGTTCAAAAGAATCGTAAGGAATCGTCGTTCAAAAGAATAGTAACGAATCGGCATGGTATCGTAACCCACGATTCTATTTACCTGTTTGATGTAACCTGTCAGCGGACATTTCCGAACCGTGCCGAATGCTCCCGAGCGAGAGTGAAATCAAAATACTGCATTTGTTGTGAGAAACAATGAACACGAACCTGAAATTTGCATGGTTAAATAGAGATGTAATGCAAAAAATATGTTTGATAATAAAGTTCAGTTGATCAATTATAATTAAGAAACACTAACTTGAATAATTTTGTACACTAATGGAGGTCATGATGAATGGTTACAGCCAATGAGAAAGAGACAATCCAATGTCTCGCCTCTTATGCCATCTATGCGAGAGATGTAGAACGTTTTTGTTCTACCAGTGGTTTGCAAAGGAAAGTGTCCTGTAGAGGTAAGCGTTCGCTACATCGTATCGCACTCCTCGTACGAATCGCACGCAACGGATATTTTAAGTGTAGTGCGTTCACTGTAACGGCTTCACCTCATCGCCTCATCGGATGCCCCTATCAGCTGTTTAAAACATGACGTCGTACGATATTGACATTGCTGAAACAGAGGAGTTGAGGTTAGGTCTATTAATTATGATTGTTAGCGAATAAGAATTTGTAATTGCTTCATGTGTCTTAATTGAAGAGAAAGAAATGAAAGAAATATTGGTTACATAATATATTTGCAAGAAACGACTTGATTACTGTAATGGGAACGCCTCAAATTATATAATTCTCCGCAATTTTCTACACGCGAAATAAGTTTTCCGTCTGCCATTTTGGCGCGACACTGAACATGGTACAACATAATAGTAACAGTTGACCAATTAAAATTGATTTATTAAAGAAGATCATGATCGCACGCATCGGAAAAGTTGCCCATCCGAGAAACGTGGACGGATTTGCCGAGAGGCGATGCGTCGATACGATGTAGTGAACGCGGTTACATAACAATTACAGCAAAGATAGTCTTTTTCCGATCCGTGCGATTCGTCCGATGAGTGCGATACGATGTAGTGAACGCTTACCTTAAGTCGTTCGTTGACGAATCGTTGGAATCGCAGACTAGGAAGAATCGTGAACTCGTTGACGATTCAAAAGAATAGTTGGAATCGCAGACTGGAAGAATCGTAAACGAATCGTTAGAATCGATTCGTAATGAGTGATTGAATCGTTGGAATCGACTTCTGAAAAAGAATCGTGTTGCCCAACTCTAGTATATACATCAATTTGGGACACTTTGTATTACGTAGTCAAGTGTTGATAAAGTTAATATGTGCTGTACAGATCGCTCCAGATGTTACGCAGTGCCACCAATAATCTCAACAAGGATTTTTTGTTTTCGCTTATGTATTGCCATTTGAAAACGACGGCTGCGTCATCCTGTCCGATGTACGCTACGTTCGCGTGGCTAGACGGGATTCAATACGTCGTCGTTCGCATTTATTTGATCCAGCCATGGTCGACTCATTGGGGTCACGATGAGCTTGTTAGCTGCGCCCCAGTTCACACCCGCATGCACTTCAACAGGGGCGCATGTATCCCGTCGCACGCTGTTAATATCGGGGTCAAAGCATCGTTCACACGACTCTGAATTGCCAAGGGCGCACAAACCCTCACAGCTTGCCTTGAGATCAAAGTCACAAAACACGTCCACAGCTTAGACACCTGATGGTGTCATTGAAGGTGTCGGGAATCGATCCTGGTAAGATTCTGTAAGATATGTGGTAAAATGGCATGCTGTGCAGCAGAAATTCTGAGAGTTTTTATGTTTCCATACGTAATATTATCGTCGCACAGTTCCTAAAATGTATAACGCCACCTATGTTACCTGTTATTTATTTTATTCCTGGCCCAATATTTTTGTTTAACTTTCATATTTTTAATTTATAATTTATTTCAGTCAAAGTAATGTTGAAAGGCATACATTTTAGTATAAGATTTTTATTTATTGGTCTGACCCAATATTTTGGGTTTGCCCTGCGACACAGAATAGCTCACAATAAAATTTAAAATGACTATTTCGTTTATATGACGTCATTTCATTTTCGACCAATGAAGTGTAAGTTAATGAAATTTTGAATTCCAACCAATCACAGTCACACTTTGCGATATTTTTGCACCTAGATTTATCGCTATCAATTTATCGCATGGTTGTTCTTTTGTTTAATCGTTGTCGCCAACTGTTTCCCAGTAAATTGATGATCATGAATACATTAAGATGCAACTACACGGTTAAACTTTTCTTTCAACTTTAAAGCAATGAATGCAAGATTGATATTTAATATTAATTAATATATTTACTAGTGAAGACGACGTTCAAAACGGCGCACCATGTAGACACAACATCTTCATGCATCTTAACTGAACGTACCTTTTAAAATTGATTCTTTCAATGTTCTTCCCAGATTGCACGCATACACGATTGGAACATTGAACTGTGTAGATGCAGCTTTAGTTCTGTTACACAATACAGCGAGAATGCGTTTTTCGAGCTATAAAAAATGCTTTCGTGTAGCACTGATTATGAGTAACGGTCGAAATAAGACAGCTGACATTGGTCCTGCTCCCACAGGTAACAACCTATAATTGTAGCCTATAAAATTTGTATTTTGTGAGTGAAATTAAACAATTAATAGAAAGTCAGATGTTCAAATTTATGTAACATCATCACATGTCAAACCCAAAGACTTTGCATAGTAATAATAAGGTCTTTGATCAAACTGCTTTCCGTATGGCGTAATAAAATTCGTATTTTAATTAGGCCTATCTATACAGAGAAGGGTTCACTGTGTAGCAACATGTCTCGCTGTGAATACATAAGCATTGGTATATAGTTGTCCCCACTGTTGCTGTTAAATTAAATTATGATTTCAGCAGATAATGAAAATGTATTTATGTTATAATAATAAGAGAAAAGTGCAGTACATGTAATTAACATTGTTAAACCTGTATTTCGCTTTTTGCAATTGGCATTACTGAATAATAACACCGAATTTCTTTATTGTAGTATTCGATATTCATCTACGAGTATTTCAACTTCACAATGTCTGAATAGGTTAAGTATTCGTTAATATACAATTATTAACATTTTGTGATCGAATTTTAGGGATATATTATTTACATTTTTATTTTATTCACGAAATAGTCCTAATAAATGTGACTCGAGGTCTGAGATTTCCCAGATAAATCTCAGACCTCTCGTGACATTACTACAGAAAAATTATATCAACAGATTTCAGACAAAATTGATTAAGACATAAGAAAAAAAATAGAATCAAATATAATTTAAATTGAATGTACACCATAAAGATGCTGACGAAATATCGCTACAGAAAATTGTATTATGGTGGTGACGATGGCATCTTGAAGATCTCTCGTCAGCTTGTATTTTTCCCTCAACTTTACAAAGGCTTTCGGAATGGTGCCTCTCGCTCCGAAGAAGAGACCGGTAACTGTGATTTTTTCTATTATAACGATTGAGGAATTGGACATGAAATTATTATTTTTAAACTTATGTTTAACAATGAAATACTAGCAATTGATAAAAATTTTAGAATAATTCAGGGGCAAATGTATGTTGAAATATGATGTCGATTCAATACCAAATATTTTGGTTATATTTTTATGTATATTATTTCTTTTATTTTAGTTAGTTCTTTAACGACGCTGTATGGACTCTCACTTTGAAAGAGGAACAGAGATTAAGGGTGTTTGAGAATAAAGTTCTTAGGAAAATATTTGGGGCTAAGAGGATGAAGTTACAGAAGAGAATGGAGAAAGTTACACAACGCAGAACTGCACACATTGTATTCTACACCTGACATAATTAGGAACATTAAATCCAGACGTTTGAGATGGGCAGGACATGTAACATGTATGGGCGAATCCAGAATTGCATATAGAATGTTAGTTGGGAGACCGGAGGGAAGACGACCTTTGGGGAGGTCGAGACGTAGATGGGAGGAAATATTAAAATGGATTTGAGGGATGTTTGATATGATGGTAGGGAATGGATTAATCTTGCACAGGATAGGGACCGATGGCGGGCTTATGTGAGGGCGGCAATGAACCTTAGGGTTCCTTAAAAGCCATTAAGTAAGTAAGTAAGTATCAATTGCTAGGTTATTTAGTGTCGATGAGATTGGTGATAACGAGATGATATTTGGCGAGGTGAGGCCGAGGATTCGCCACAGATTACCTTACATTCACATTACGGTTGGGGAAAACGTCGGAAAAACCCAACCAGGTAATCAGCCCAAGCTGGAATCAAACCCGCGCCCGAACGCAACTTCAGACCGGCAGGCAAGCGCCTTAACCGAATGAGCCACGCCGGTGGCTATATTTTTATGTATTATAAGCTCCTAAGTCCAAGTTTATCAAAATCGTCCCTCCTCGGGCAAACTAGCGAAAGTGATAAATTAGCGAATCTGCACTTAAGATACATATTGCACTATTTATATAAAATCTATCTTCTGGCAAACCAAAACTACTCTCGAATATGGTAAATTATTTTTTGACACATAAAACTAATCATGTAAGTATAAAAAATGAATTTTATGTTAGCAATCAATATTTGATTTAGTTTTCCTGAAAAATTAACAATATGCAGTTTCGATAATTCGCGTTCAAAGATACCTGACCGCTACTAATCGATAGTGATCGATAACTATGGGAACTATTTCAAAGTTTGTCAATTTGTTACATCTTTGGTTCTGACATTCCGTGGTTAGAAAGTTCGCTTACAAGATCAGAACATTATAGGTCGGATATCTTTGAATGTCAGTCGTTTTCAAGCTACCATATTTTTTTCGTTTCAGAATCAATTTTTTACTTGTTATAGAAGAGAGGGAAGCACAATTATATAGCCTATTATAATTTCAATGAATTTTCTTTTCTTTTTTCCGGAATTCTTCCAATTGAGGATCGTTTTTGCAAAACTAGCTAACTGCAAAACTTTCAAAATTGAGATTTTGGTGGATTAGTTAACATAAGACAGGTCTCTACATGATGCTAAAGGCTTTTTAGGAAAATCTTATTATTTCCTTCACAGTAGTGTGTCAAAGTGTGATCATTTTTTCAAAACTTGCTTTTTACTATGTGAGAGCTATAGCAACACTTGCAGTTATTTCAGTTTTTTGTATTTCCTATAAAATTTAGTTTTTTACAGTTAGCAAGTTTTGAAAAAACGGTCCTCAATTTACGTTACATGAGTTCAAATTCTGGAACATGTAAGTTTTATTCAGGGCCGCGTATTTATCGAGATCGCGAAAATCACGACATAATAGATATAAAATACATTTTTATTAATCTTCACGAATTAAGAGATTGTGATTAATAATATGCGGATATAACAATCGCAACAAATCGCGAAATAGAATTCTATTAGCGAAATATGAACACATTCGCGAATTATTACTATTGCGTCATTTTATAGCGAATTTCATATTCTGCTTTTTTTTCGGATTTTTTTTTCACTTGAATTTGTTATATATCCAAATAGACTACATTACATGGTATTCCAGGTGTTCTGATTACATTAGTGAACTCAAAAGACAGAGAATTCAACATTTCAGTAATAATTTTGGAAAGTGTTAATTTGAGGGCTGCAAGTTTTTTTCGTTTTTAATGAATGTGTGTTAAATACAATCTCAATCCAACAAATATTGTCCATTGGCCATACCGCACCTTTACCAGGATCCAACGAACCTTTAACGTTATATATTTGGAAAGTTATATTCATACTGAGTTAATATTCCAATTGTCCAAAATCATTGTATTTCCAAAATTTTCTTTAATTTTCTAGTCGAGAGTACAAATCAATCTCCAACAATCTCCGCCGACACTAATATTAAAAAACATAAATTATAAAATTAATCCCCATAAATAGCCTACCCTACCTGTCCCTGGTTTTACCATACGAGTTTCTTGCTACAATTATTCGCTTCACATGAGTTTTATAGAATACAAGCCTTATGATATTTACTGTATATTGGACGATTTCTGATATTAATGACAGTTGAAAATAGTTGTATTTCATACTGAGGAAATAGGTAGGCCTATTGTATGTTATTTTTGTGCAAAGATTAATAAGAAATTGATATAATTTATCGAATAATGCTTGTAAAATTTTATCTAAAGGGTTTACTAATACATAATGCCATTTACACTTAATATAGCTATACGAAAACAATCCTAGAGCTCGAAACAAAAAGGTAAAAAGATGCACGTGAGGCGACATATTAGAATGTTAAATAAGATAACTCCTAACCACTGTTCTTCTACACATCACAAAGCTTTATAGCATTACGAAACTCTTTTAACAAACATATTGTTCAGAAAGTTATACCAGGTTAGCATAAAAGAAATGCACACTTTCAATGTTTTATGAGGACTATTACACTCTTACTACGTCATACTACTTTTGACCAATAAAACGGTACGAAAGGACGTATTTAAGCCAATCATTGCTGCTTATCGCACAATTTTATCGCGTCCCTAGCATTTGTTTAATTTTATCGCGTCCCTAGCATTTGTTTAATTTTATCGCGTCCCTAGCATTTGTTTCTTTGTTTGCCAACATTTGAAACTGCGCTGGTCTGGACGTCAAAAATATATATAAAATTACAAACCACTCCAGTCGATGCACAGCAGTTTCAAATATGACTCGCATTGGCATTCAAGAACAAGAATTAATAAAAATCACTGATCATACCTATGCATCTTCTGAAATCCGATTTACAAATAAATGAAGAGCACCATTCGGAAATCCTGAATAAGTTGAATACACCATGTAGCCCTAAATCAACGAGTTCCACTTCTATTATGCACACGTCCAATATAACATCAATTGAACCACCAACCACATTCAAATTTGAAAATTGTACATTCAATAATTATTCCTTTTAAAATTATTCATGTTTATTTTTTATGTCATCGTCGTTAATTAAAACTTTTCTAACACTTGTGTATATTAGTTAGGTTATGTTATAGCTTCTGCTCTGAGAGGATAAAAAGAACTTCTGCTATATGATACGCGTATTATGGATAGTAACGTATCAGAGATTGTTTAATATTAAGATTTATTGAATAGTAATCATTACAGTGTCTGTATAAAGACACTACTGCCATCTAGCATGCATCTAGCGTAATATTTGTAATGTTGAGATGGTACAATAATACATTTGAAGACAATTGTATTTTCGTAAGTCAATTAATATTTTATTGTATTGGAGTACTTCGTTACTTCTAATCTTTATATACTTTCTTCTAATCGTGTAATAGTCAATTAAATCCCACTCGAGTTTTGATTTTCTCTAGATAAATCAAAACGTCTAGTGAGATTACTGTTGATAAAATTATTAAAGTTATCAGGAATCAATTTACACTGTTTTATAAAGTAATTCTTCAACTTTACTTTGGGAACACACATGTTCAATACGTATTCCTTGTTTCACATGGAACACATGAAGGAGATAGTCAAGTTCATCCCAAACCCGGTGTAACATACCTGCACTGACACTAGCCACAGCAATCGTAATGCGTTGTTTCATCTAAATCACTAGGGGAAGTACAGTAAACATTGTGTTTCACAAATCCCCAAACAAAAAAGTCGCACGGTGTGTATGGTGGCCACCGTGAGAGAGCGCGTTTGTCTTTCGTTTCAAGGCCAATCCAACATTGTGAAGTATTTCGTCCAGGTAATTTATAACACCCTGTTCCAGTCAACCAGTTCGAACCGAAGATGGAGTTCCCTCCTTCCCTATGCAGTTGAGACAGTTCCTGGAACTAAAACCGCAAAATGCGTGTCGATATCACAGATAGACATTTGCTTGCACCAGCGCAACAATCAAGGTAGTAATACCAACACTGTGTCTTATCGAAACTTGTACAGTTCCTCAATGTAAAAGGGCAAAATGCATGTCGATACCACACATAGTTTTTGTTTTATACAGTACTGAAAATGACTGTTTATTTTATATACATTCATTCATAGTGTTCAGCCCAAGGGCAGATCTTTCACTGCAAACCCAACATTCTCAAGTCTTTGCTATTGTCTGCCTTCCTCTTTGACTATAATTATGTGTATATATTCCGCCTTTGCTTATCATACAATGTGAATGAATTAATTAGTCATATTTTCTCATTAACGTTTTCGGTACGTAAATTGTACCATCTTCAGATGTTTGTATATGATGCTAATTGTTAACCAAGCCTGTGGGTGCATGTATCTGGACTTAAATGGTCAGTGTTTTTGTGCATGCTGTGCGATGTCGGTGAAGTGTTGTCATGATTACACAAATGATCACCTTAACTCTTATATACTATTTGCTGGTACAACACTTTATCAAACTTAAATTAGAATGTTTCAGTCGTTATTTAAAAAACACTATTTAAAAACACTGTTTAAAAACACTGTTTAAAACTATTTAAAAGCACATAGTTTTTACATCACTTTAACTATGTGAAGTATGTGATCACTTATTGTGTGGTGTTTGCCGGTTTGAAGTTAAATGAGGCACTTGTGGTGATCTTGTTTAGCGTTGAGCTGGACGCAATATCGTAACATGGCTATGTTTTCTAAAAGTGATGTTGAAACACTTCTATTAAGTTGATGGCATATGTAATATTATAACAGAATGAAGGTTGTCAGGTCCGTGGCTTTAGTATCGCCTGGCGTGTCTGTAACAATATGATTAAGTATTAATTTATGAATTTGAAATTGGGAATGTTTGTAATTAAAATTGGAAATTTCTTTTACTGGTATTGGTATGGTTAACTGCTTGGGTAATGCCTATTATGTAAGAAAAGTAACTTACAGTTTTAACGTGTATTGATCTGCTCGTGCTTGATGCTAGGCTGATACTAGAGCGATGGACTTGCTCACAGTATTTTTTTAGTTAGTTATATTGTCTGTTTCCGGAAGTGGAGGGGGTGTCGGTGAAATCTGTGTGTGTGATTGTTTGGGCGGGAATAGTTTGAATAAATTGAAAAGTGGGTTATTTATGTTGGCTATTTGTTCGTTTAGTAGGGGTTTTCCTGAGTTGTGTTCTTTTATAATATGAAATTGTTCCGCCGTTTCTATTGTGGGGTCGTTTGTGATTTTTAGTATTTTCAGAGTGTCATTAATATTTGCGAGTTCGTGGTTTTCATCTATAAGGTGTTGTGCGAATTTAGATCTGTTTCTATTATAAACGAAATCAGAGGTATGTTCCCGAAATCTTATTTTAAAGTTGCGCCGGGTCTGTCCTATATATGTTTTGGTGCAATTTTTGCAGTTTAACTGGTATATGCCACTGTTTAGGAGGGGTTCATTGTGGTTGGTATTATTGGGAATTATATTGTTTAGTTTGTTGTTGGTACGAGGGGCTATGTTAATATTTTGTTTTTTAAAAAAGTTGCTAAGTTTGTTTGAAATCTTGCCGTAGCAAGCCCATCGCTCTAGTATCAGCCTAGCATCAAGCACGAGCAGATCAATACACGTTAAAACTGTAAGTTACTTTTCTTACATAATAGGCATTACCCAAGCAGTTAACCATACCAATACCAGTAAAAGGAATTTCCAATTTTAATTACAAACATTCCCAATTTCAAATTCATAAATTAATACTTAATCATATTGTTACAGACACGCCAGGCGATACTAAAGCCACGGACCTGACAACCTTCATTCTGTTATAATATTACATATGCCATCAACTTAATAGAAGTGTTTCAACATCACTTTTAGAAAACATAGCCATGTTACGATATTGCGTCCAGCTCAACGCTAAACAAGATCACCACAAGTGCCTCATTTAACTTCAAACCGGCAAACACCACACAATAAGTGATCACATACTTCACATAGTTAAAGTGATGTAAAAACTATGTGCTTTTAAATAGTTTTAAACAGTGTTTTTAAACAGTGTTTTTAAATAGTGTTTTTTAAATAACGACTGAAACATTCTAATTTAAGTTTGATAAAGTGTTGTACCAGCAAATAGTATATAAGAGTTAAGGTGATCATTTGTGTAATCATGACAACACTTCACCGACATCGCACAGCATGCACAAAAACACTGACCATTTAAGTCCAGATACATGCACCCACAGGCTTGGTTAACAATTAGCATCATATACAAACATCTGAAGATGGTACAATTTACGTACCGAAAACGTTAATGAGAAAATATGACTAATTAATTCATTCACATTGTATGATAAGCAAAGGCGGAATATATACACATAATTATAGTCAAATTGTGACAGCTTATCGGTATATCTTCAACATGAAATGCCTTCCTCTTTGTCTCCGCATATGATCCATATATCTTAATGTCGTCTATCATCTGATATATTCTTCTGCCCCGAAATCTTCTCCCGTTCACCATTCCTTCCACTGCATCCTTCAGTAGGCAGTTTATTCTCAACCAGTAACCCAGCCAATTCATTTTCCTCTTTCTGATCAGCTTCAGCACCATTCTTTCTTCATCCACTCTTTCCAACACAGCTTCGTTTCTTACTCTGTCCATTTCACACGCTCCATTCTTCTCCATATCCACATTTCAAATGCTTCTATTCGCTTCTCTTCACTGCATCGTAATGTCCATGTTTCTGACACATACAATGCTACACTCCACACAAAGCATTTCACTAGTCTCTTTCTTAGTTATTTTTCCAGAGGTCCGCAGAAGATGCTCATTTTTCTATTAAAAGCTTCCTTTGCCATTTCTATTCTCCTTTTGACTTCCTGGCAGCAGCTCATGTTACTGCTTGAAGCTGTCCACTCTTTTATACAAACCCGGTATATTTAAGTAAAGATCTGGAATGAATCTAAGCAATCGAAGTAAGGTTTCTAAGATTAATTTTGTTGTTTATAGATTCAGATATTACAAATGCAACGTGGATAAAGAGTTTCATTAACATTACAATTTGTAATAGAAAATATGCAGAAAAAGTATTTTACGAAGACCTTGTCATTTCCATGTCAACTTTTTACCTGCTGAGCGACCGGAAGACCGTGCGATGTCTAAGAAAATAGTGCAATTGTGTGACAATAAACAATTAGGGTAGATGAGGGTAATTATAAACGGAGGGTATTTATACGCAAATGCTGTGAGAAATACAAAACTGTCAATATAAAAATTTTAATTCGGAGGAATATTTAAATTAACATGTTGACTAACCTACAGGCCAGTTTGGCGTCAAATAGGAGTAACTGCTTAGTTGTGAACGAATGTTTTGTAAGAGTCTACACGAAAAGTTGAGAAAGAATTTTGCTTCATCTTCATTTTTGGCATTGTAAATAAACGTACAGTGCTATTTTTTAAAGAATATATTGTTTGCATGAGTAATGTATAGTAGTTAACATTTATTACAATGGTTATTAGATCTCAAATAACCTCAGTTCATTAAATTATGACGTGTTTACATTTGCCCCATAGTTTTAATCGCTTGGGGGTAATTGTACACATGTTTTATTATGGTTACATTTAGTACTTTTCAGTAATCAAAGAAACCCTCACCCAACTACACTGTAGTAGAGAGGGTTGTCACAGATGTGAAAAATAGTAACTACAGTTATCGTAAAGCTCAGGAGAGGCATCATAGGTTAAAGGGACGAAATGTACCAGTGACCAAAATTGAAGTTTGAAGGAGTACAGCTCTTTCTTCTGAAACAGAACAAAAATGTTCAGTGTCTGATAGCCCGTGCGAAAATTGGTGTTCACAATGACCGCCTCTCAAAGGGGTAATGTAAACAGGTGGGGTAAGTGTAAACTAGCAATTAGAAGATGAAAAAAGTGAACCTTATTATTTTAAACCCATTTTCAGGGAAAAGAAAGATCTAAAAATAACACAATGTTTTTTTGTCATGCTTACTGTTACTGAGGGTTGTGTAATGTTGAAACATATTTTTAATCAGTAAAAAGTGTTTACAATTACCCTGGTCTATCCTAACTTCAGAACGAAACAGATCCAGGTTTAATCTATATCAATTATTTATTTCTGAAAATTTATCTGTTGCATGAAAATGCAAATTCTACTGCCAACGCTTTGTGCTTACGAGAAAATTGACCTTGCCGTTGGAAATAGTAAATAGTTTAATAAGTTTCGTATACCTAATTAGGGAATAAACAGCGTACAAGACCTTGTAATAAAATTGTTATTACAAGAGACGAAATTAAATTCTGCGTTACGCAGTCACCTTAGCATGTCTCGCTGAAGATCTGTTTCCCATCCTCGCACATCAACATTGCAGAGTTTGTTTTCTGAACTCTTTGCTGGAATCTTTGACGATGAAACTACGTACTTAGCTTATGAGTAAAAGATTTTTAATGCAATTTTAAATAGCCTACAACGTATCTTCTGTTGTTCGGCTCTTTCTGAAGGCAACACAGTCTTATAACTGGTCATAAACTTGTTCATTAGACAAACATTTTAACTTCTTAGAGGGAACAAAGCGAAGGATAAACTCAAGTGCTTTCCATTAATTTGAAAAGCTTAGACCTTCTCAAAAGAGAGAGGATTATGACGTAATAATATCTGTTGAGAATGACGCTGGGTCAATCCGAAGAGCTGACTGGATTATAACTGAAGGAAGAGGAGTTCGATTGCAGAAGGGGAAGGGAGATTTATCTCTTCCTCATAATATCTAGACTTTCTCTGGAGTGCTCTTCTGTGTGAAATGAATATCAAAGGTTATTTCGTTTGTAACAAATCGAAGCATGTTAACGGCTACTTGAATTTCCTCTGTCAAAGCTACAAATATAATGAAATTTTGTTTATATGTACTTTAATCAAAAGAACAAACATCAGCGCACAAATAAATGCAAATGGCCATGAGGACTCTGAATTATAAAAGACAGTCTATATTGGAGATTTGAACATAATTCATTTAAACATTCCAGGTAAATTTGTCCACAGCGCGCAATGGCATGAGTGCGTCTGAAGGAACGAATAACAATAAATTCATTGTCTCTTCAGTTCAGAATCATGAATACTTCTACTCCGAATTATCTGTTATCGCGCTTTCAATTTCTTATAACTCTTCGAAACCGGCATCAAGCACTTCTCAACACAGAACGTCTTTATACTCATCCTCCTATACTGTAGAAGTACCTCGCCTCTGGAATTCGTTACCTAATGACGTCAGGGACTGTCAGACTTTATCACAATTCAAAATTAAATTGGAAAATTTTGACTTATTTAATGCTTTTTAGGTATTGCTAGAAGTGTTGATTTGCGTTTTTTTGTTCTAGATTGAAATTGCAAGTTTCTTGTTTATGTTAGTTAATTAGTTAGGATACAATTAATTACGATACTTAATCATTCATTTAAAGTTCGTGTGACTGCAACCTGTGTATATTTTTATGTGGCTTTACTTTGTTTATGCTCGACCAAGCCGAAATGTAGTAATTATACACCTGGTAGCAGCCCTTTAATGGACCTCATTAAAGTACACCTATTCATTAAAGTTCAGGTGTTTCACCAATCAGAAAACACATTGTAGCAATATGAAAGCCCAAGTATCGATTATTCTCGGATATGTAATCGAAAGACAACTCGCTTGTGCTCGTTTCATAAACATACTCGTGTCTTAATTACTACCATTATAGGCTCGTTGCATAATGTACTATTATGGGACCTATTTTATTTCTAATATACGTTAATGATCTGCTAAATATAAATTTAGAAAAATTTAATGGATCTATATATTCATATGCGGATGATACAGTAGTTATTTTCAGTGGTTTTTCTTGGCAGGAAGCATATAGAAATGCTAATATAGGTGCTAACATTGTTAAAAAATGGCTTAATTCCAACTTCCTTTCTTTAAATATATCTAAATCAACTTTAGTTCCTTTTTCGTTAACAGCTGCCAGTGTTCAAAATTTAAAATTTAGCGATAAATATAGACTAATAATACACAGTGAAAATTGTTTAGATCCCAAAAGTTTTAAATGTCCACCTTTGAAAGAAGCCACATATGTCAAATATCTGGGTATCATTATTGATCAGAATTTAAAATGGCCTTATCACATTACTTATCTTTGTAAGAGGTTTCGTAAAACAATTTATAAATTCGTTAATCTTCGATGCTACTTACCTATTAGAGTCCTACGAAATGTTTATTTGGCCATTATTCAGTCTGTCATTCAATATGGTATAATTGTTTGGGGTGGAAGTACAAAAATTAATCTTAGTCCGTTAAATTTACTACAAAAACGAATAATTAAAATTTGTTTGAAGAAACGTTTCGATTATCCAACTAAATTAATTTATTCTGAATTTAATGTATTTAATATTGAACAAATTTATAAGTGTACGCTGTTAAAATTTTATCATAAAAATCGTAATAAGTTTGTATTACAGACACACAATTATGACACAAGACGAAATATTAATTCAACATTAGTAGAACCTAAATGTCTCACATCTGCTGGTCTAAAGCATAGCATAAATTTTGGCCCTCGGTTGTACAATGCTTTAACTAAATTACACCCAGAACTTCTAACATGTAACCCACTAACATATAACAAGAAAATTAGAAACGTGTTAATATCTTCAATTTGATTAAATAAATTTATAGCCTATGTGTATGAATTAATCAACCTATATTATATTTGTATTCTATAATTTTGAAATTTATATTAGTCCTACTTTTCACGTGCGATATTATTCTTCTCTAGTGTTAATATTATACTATATAATTCCATTGCCGCTGTAATTATATTTTAGTTCCTATTTTATTTTATTTATTTATTTTTATTATTATTATTTTTTATTTTAATATTATATCTGAACTGCGACCGAGCACTAGCGCTGCTCATTCGGTCTCAAATTTTGTTAATACTACTGTATCTTCTTTTTATATTGCTTGTATTATTTTATTTGTATTTCTCTTTGTTTGTTTTGTAATTATATTTCTTTATTCTGTATATTTGAATTTAAATAAATAAATAAATAAATAGTGTGATTTTTTATTTCTGTTATTGTATTTTTATTTCTGGTGATGTGAAAGAGAAGGCCTGATGGCCTTAACTACACCAGAATAAATAAATAAATAAATAAATAAATTAATTAATTAATTAATTAATGTCCAATATACAAAAAGTCCACTACAAAAAGCCCACAATTAAAACGTCTAATCAAATAAGAACACTAATCAAAATGTCCAATATGCAGAAATGCCCATAAGTCAAAATGTTCAGTATATAGAAATGTCCACAAATCAAAATGTGCAATCTACAGAAATTTACGTAAATACCAAGTCTAAATATCCAGGTGGTATGCACAGAGACCATTATTAAACATTGTTTTCAGAGAGCCAAGATTCACACTTGCTATGTCAAATTCCTATCATAGCAAGGCGGTTATAGAACCAATACTGTAGTAGAAGGTTTCTAATCTAAATTTCAAAAAATTGTTTCTGGACAGTATGGAAGTGTCTGGAGATTTATAGAAAACATAAAACAAGAACAGAATGAGACAGAAAATGCCACTTAATCTAAGTTTACAATGTTCACTTAAACGTAAACAACCCCGTAAACAAGAAGTATATTACTATACAACGACGCATTGAAGTGATTGTACATCAATACAAGAACAGTCTTACTAATAAACCGTGTATAGTTTTTATACGAGACTTATGCAGAGTTGAGACAGAAAACGTTACTAATAAACCGTGAATAAACTATGGACGTATAAACAGGCTGTAACTATGCAAGGGGAATTGCTTTGCAGTAGTTATATCCACGAAACCCTTTGTTTAAGCGTTGTATATAGCGTAAAAATGGCCGCCCCTCTAACAGCTGTTCGTATCGACTGTCATTTTATGATGATGGTTACCTTGTAACCACAGAAGAACAAACCAAAGAGCACAGAATAATTAGAATAATATTGCTGTAGCTTGTACTCTTTGACCAAAATGTAGTGTGGTAATCGATTAGAGCCAGTTGCACTATCGATATTTAACACGCCACACTAGAGCGCTCTACTGGATGCAATAGAGAACCTCAGATATTCTATTACCTTTCGTAACGAAGTAATGACGAAACTATGACGTAGCTGTGTAACAGTTATACTGTTATACACGACGTATGTAGTGATTATTGGTAAGGAATTTACACACGACTTATAAACGAGCTACTCATTGTATGAGTATAAGACAGTTAAACGTCTGTATATAGAGTTTTTATTAGTAAGACCGGAAATGTATAAGGTCAACAATAATTTAAAATGATATCTGAGGACACTTTCATATCATATGCAGCTGCATGCTGACCACAGTGAGGAACAAAATCAGAAAATAAAATACGTAATAGAATATTGTAAATTAGCTTACATTTCATTGTTAAATTATTCATTTACATTTGAATAAATATTATTCTAAACATTCATTAATACCATACAGGCAATAATAACTAAGGAAATTTAAGTTAATGGTCATTTAATGATTGTGGACGTTTCTGATACTTGACATTTAATGTCAATGGACATTTAAGACCTGTGGACTTTTTTATGTTGGACATTTAATGTCTAATAGACATTTAAGACACTGGCCATTTAATGACTGTGGACATTTTTGATACTGAACATTTAATGTCTATGGCCATTTAAGGTAATGGCCATTTAATGACTGTGGGTATTTTTATATTGGACATTAAATTTAATGTCTGTGAACAAATAAGCTAATGGCTGTTTAAGGTAATGGCCATTTAATGACTGTGGACATTTTTGATACTGGACATTTAAGACAAATGCCATTTAATGACTGTGGACATGTTTCACATTTGGACAATTAATGACTGGGATTATTTCTGTTACTGGACATTAATAATGATGAAAATTTTTGCAGTGGACGTTTCGCAGTGGACTAACTGACTGATAATAATTGATGTCAAAGAATAATTTTGAAAACATAAGAATGAAAATATGGAATTTAATAATAAACCATAATATAAATAGAATAGTATAAAAGTGTCACAGCTCATAACAATTTAGGCATACTAAATATGGCTAAGTGAAATACACGATGAGTCCTTAATAATACAGTATTTGAAGAATTCCTATCTCAAGGTCGCGTTTCCATATCAAGCCTTAGATAATCTCGCCCCTATTAAACCCCAGCTTCCTTTGGTGACTTATCACTAAATGAGATTAACAAAATATTTATGATTTCAATGTAATAAGAGATTTAATATGCAGTATATAAATTAAATAACATAATGAATAGGTCTAAATAGAATCAGCTTATTTCTACAAGAAAAATTTCTACAATGGAGTAGTTGGCCTACTTGAGTAAAAAACCAATTAGACCCAAATTGGTAATAAATTTTGAAATAAGAAATTAAGTTTCGAGATATGTTTTTGATAACTTATACAGGATGATTTAAAACTATCATTTTATTGAAATTGAAGGAGCTTAAATAGGGGTTGAAATATAAGAACTTTACAATAGAATATCTTGGAAGCAAAATTCTGAGTCAGTAGAAGTCTGTGGACGTCAAGAACTATATGATGGACAACATACCAATGAAGAAATATTATACCTAATTTGTGTAAAATTTAAGTAGGTAAAGATTATACGAACTTAAAAATTGACACAAAAGTTCTTCGAACTGACGACTACAATACTTATTGCAGTCATTTCATTTTCGAAGGAAACTCTAGCTCACCCTCTCAAATACCCCTGGGACATTTCCAAACAACATGAGATGTTGCATGTATCCTGACTAAAAATGTTTTTGAATATTTCAAAGGTAAGGAGACCGGGCTGTCCGGAATTTCTCTTCCGATCCAACGTCCGGGATAAGCGAAATTTAGAATATATCAAATAGCAAGTAGGGCAATTCCCCGAACTGTTGCATCCACATCTGCCGACGAACGATATAGAACAACTTGTTGCAAAATGTTGTAATACCCCTAGTAGTAGAAGTTGAGATACTAAGTATGATTGTATCTGCAATTTATGTCCTTACGATACGGGCTTGAACTCACTGAATATTATTTCGGAGACCACAGGTTTCTATTCGAAAAATGTTATATTTCGACTCTCGTATAAGTTGCTCCATTTTGAGAACAAAATTTTTAATTATATGGCATAAGGTGAAACTAAGATCAGTAACATTACTATTAGCAATGAATCGCAGTTTTTCAATTAATAACGTAATATATAAAATAAAAATAAAATAAAATGTGTATATTTTACGAATTTACCATACGCGACTTCCGTGAGAAGCCATCGCCTGTAAAGTCACATGTAACAGAGATGATCGACATATTCCATTAAAATGCTAAGATGACCTATATTCTTTGTGCGCGGAAGAGACCTCAAAGGTTCACTCCTTACAGATGATGACGGTGGTAACGTAATTAATCAGGGCCGTGTATTTATGAAGATCGCGAAAATCACTACATAATAAGATACAATAGGTTTTTACTAATCTTTATGAATTAAGTGATTATGAATAAGAATATGTGGATGCGACAAATCGCGAAATAGAGTTCTAATAGCGAAATATGAACAAATTCGCGAATTATTATTGTTGCATCGTTTTATAGTGAATTTCATATTCTGAGTTTTTCTTCTGATTTTTTTTTTCACTTGATTGTTATATATCCAAGTAGGCTACATTACATGGTATTTCAGGTGTTCTGATTACATTAGTGAACTCAAAAGACAGATAATTCAACATTTCACTAATAATTTGAAAGTATTAACTTGAGGACTGCAAGTATTTTTTATTTTATTTTTATTTATTTTTTTTTTCAATTTTAATGAATGTGTGTTAAATACAGTATCAATCCAACAAATATTGTCTATTGTCCATACCGCACCTTTACCAGAATCCAGAGCATCTTTAACGTTAATTATTTGGAAAGTAATATTCATACTGAGTTAATATTCCAATTCCAAAACAATTGTATTTTCCAAAATTTCCCTTAATCTCCACCAAGAGTAGGCCTACAAATCAATCTCAAACAATCTCCGCCGACACCAATATTACAAAAAACACAAATGATAAAATTAATCTCCATAAATACTTGCCCCTGATAATAATAATAATAATAATAATAATAATAATAATAATAATAATAATAATAGTAATAATAATAATAATAATAATAAGAAGAAGAAGAAGAAGAAGAAGAAGAAGAAGAAGAAGAAGAAGAAGACTTCGTTGAATTGCCACACGCAGCATGCTATCAGGTTGCCGATGTACGGTAGTATAGAGGAGGTGAGCGACCGCCCGGTCTCGTAGTATAAGCAGTTCATGTTAAGAGTTGTGACCGGTCCAAATAGATAGAGCAGCTACAGCTAATGTATACCTATGTAAGAACTTGTTTTTGCATTACTGTGGTCGGAATAATCAAAGCTTAACATTTTTTTCAGTGCAGACAAGAATTCAATCAAACATACTACAATGAGAGTGTTGCTGTTCCAAATAATTGCCCCTGGAATACCCTTACCCCAGCAGCCAGTCTTGACCCGTTGAAAAACGTGATTGGATGCTGTTAATTATTATTCAGAATATTACGGCAACATAATGGAGGTAAATGATGCATTAGATAGCACAGACAGTTCCGCTGTTGCAGCTGTAAAATCATTGCCTTCTGAACAGCTATTGGAAGATATTCTGTTCATTGATTCTAATTTTAAAATCGTGTCCAAAAGCATCACCCTGGTAGACTCGTCTAAACTACAACTCTCAAAAGCCCTCAATATAGTGGATAAAGTATCACAAATCGTTATCCAAAATATCACTAATTTCAGAAAAAGTGAAATGTAAGTTGAGAAACATTATTGCTAAAAATTCTGCCTATTCACAACTTCGTACTATAAATGATGTACTATCACGTCACGACAAGACGTCTGAAGTTGGTGTAATAAAAAGTAGTGACTTTCCGTTCTTCAAATATGCACCTATTACATCGTGTGATGTTGAACGTACATTTTCCCAAAATAAAAACTGTTTAAGTGACCATCGGAGGAGGTTCACTTTGCAGTCGCTCAAAATGTACGTAACTCTTCACTGCAATGCACATATTCAAGGATGATGTGAGTATCTTACATTAAATTTTAAGAGTTAATATATCTCACTACAAAATAATTGTGTATTTACATGTTTAGACATTTGCTACTTCAATGATCATTCATTATATTTCTTGAATGCAGGATACAGGTTTTATTGTAACCGCAATATACTGCTCAGTGTTTACATCAGAGGCATACTCGATCCGTTGCACGTCCCCTTCTCATACAGTCTACATCGCGAGCGTAGTAAACCTTACGATTCTCGTGACAATTCCACGAAGTCTAATAATAATAATAATACTAATAATAATAATAATAATAATAACAATAATAACAACAATAATAATAATAATAATAATAATAATAATAATAATAAAACTAATACCAATTTCCTGTGTTGAACTTAATCCAACAATTACATAAGGAAAACATAGGGAATAAAGTTTTTCCTTTGCTGTGCTACAGAAATGCATAGAGCAGGAAATATACGAAAAGAAAATAATTATTTAAAAGTAAACAATGTAATGGAATTTTCACCTTTATTATATTGCTGCGAATCTTGCATACGAATTAAGAGAGAAACTCGCTTCACTGAGATTATGTTCAGAAACGGAATTTTGATTGTTGCAACGTGTACTGGAATTTGACATCTTCAACATTTTGAGCTGTATACAGGTTCCAGCATCAGTGCAAATTATAAGTCCTGAATGCGTAGTTGTTTCGTATAGCCAGGCTTAGAGGATTCAACAGAGTATTGTACTCGCCAAACTTAGACGACTCCAGCTCAGAGGAAAGAAGTCAAAGAAGTCACATCAACATGCTCTCGAAGTTTATGTTATGCAGTTGGCCGCGTCCGATAACTGAATTGCTTTCTAACAGCGTTGCCAAACATAGACGGCCTCAGCCCGAGTAGAGAGGTCAGCTTATCTTGCCGCAAGAGACAACTACTAACTTCTCTGTTAAAAACATCGTACTTGTCTCAGCCCAGCGGCTGGGCTAATTCAGAGTCATAATGTGACAACGCTGCATAACTAACAGACATGCACCGTATGATTTATTATGTTTTGGGTAAGGCACGAGTCAGCAGAGTGGTGCGAGTGAGGTCGTCTAAGTTGACGAGAACAATATTACCCGGCCATTCGTTCATGGAACGGCAGTTGCTTGTACTAATGCATAGCGACCAACTGTTACCTCACCTGTGCAGTAGATCGTTCTCTTATTCTAGTCATAGACTATGTCTTTCTCTTTTCCACAGAGTCAAAATATAAGATCGCAGTGCCACCGTTTACGTCCTACATGCAAAATGGTCACCTAGTACGCACTTACAAGGAAACCTTCAACTGTGTCTTGTTGAGATTGTTTTCCAAACTTTTCATACTGAAAGGTCTTGTTAAGAAAAGTCACATAACAAAAAATTAGCCCTCTACCTACACTGCCAGGCCCTTCTTTTGGGGATAACATTATTGGTTGAAATAAGTTGAGTAGACTTATGCTAGGTAGATACGCATGCACTTCGCCAGCACATGATGTTTATGTTGCAATCTTAGGAAGGAAGTTAGTGATGGATCTGTATCGCTGAAGTGTGTACTGAAAGTCATTCCAATATTACACTTACAAAATGTTGTCACATTCGTCATTTTAAATTTTGTGAAAGAATATTGTTAAAATCAAACGAAATAATATTTTATCTAGTAGACACATAATGAGCATCCATTAGATGACTGCATTTACACAGCGATACGAATGATCTTATATATACACGATAATTAAAAGTGTAAAACTAAATAATAGAAACAATGCTTTATTTATGATAGTAATGTAGGGTAAAGTTGCCTAATTCCGTGATACGATTTTTTCACTGAATGTCACGGGGTTGGATATCTTGCTAGGAAGTTCACCGATGTCTCAAAAGTAGGCCAAAAATGCACTCTTTCGTGAAAGATGTTTGTCGCTATAGTAGAACGGCAAAGCTTTGACTGACATTCAATTAAAAAAAAATTCACTGGATTAGGAGTATCACGGAAATAGGCAACTTTGACCTACTTAAATGGTATGTATAGTTATTTTTACGTATTCATATACTCTACTATATACAATTTTCAATTTTAGTTATGCTGCTGTTTTAACAGCTGACGATAGAGGTTCGTAACTTACAATACATCTATAATAACTAGCCTATATAAATTAAAAAAAAACTATAGATAGTCATAGACAGATTAACTATTATTGATTTTCCTCCTGGTAAACCTGTAACTACTGAAGATGATTAATGGAAAGATACTAGTGAACGCAGAATGAGTTCGAGGACCAATGACGTAAGTTATCCAGCAGTTCTACTTCGAATGGTTGAGGGAAAACCTCGAAAAAAATCCAACCATGTAACTTGCCCCGACCAGAATATCAACCCGCTCGTTTCACGGTCAGGAAGGTTAACCGTTACTCCATAGCAGTGGACGAGTACCGATGGTACAACTGGGCCTGATCGATTACCGCGCTATATTTTGATCAAGGAGTACAGCTAGAGCAATATTATTTTAATTATTTTTTGTTCTTTGATTTGTTGTTCAGTGTTTACAAGGTAAACTAACCATCATAAAATGAGAATCGTTACGAACGGCTGTCTATACATCCATCGCTTATGCATGGTTTATTAGTAACATTTTCTGTCCCAACTCTGCATAAGTCTCGTATAAAAATTATACACGTTTATTAGTAAAAAATATAATGAATAATGACATTCTTACGCATTCCTTGATCACAAGGTGCGGGAAATGTTTGGAAGCGTAGAATGGTCACTTTGAGCTATACATTAAAATTCGGTACGTAGGTCTAATGACATGCGTCACTTATTTATCATTTATTAATTTCGTAAATTCGTATATTACAGTACCTTATTATTAATTAAATTAACGTATTATCACTTTATTTATTTATTTAATAAAATATTCGTTATTACATTATATGGGTACGCAGCGGAGTACGACAAGGATGTCCTTTATCATCGAACCTGTTCAACATCCACATGAAAGATTTGGTGAAGAACTGTTTTTAGAACATGGAAGGGGTAAAAGTAGGGGGGAAAGAATAAAGTGCATAAGATTTGCTGATTGCCATTGTTAGCAGAAAAGGAGACGACACTAAAGGCTGGTTCTCAATAAACCGGGAACGGAAACAACGAGAACGAGAACGGAAATATTGTTAAAATAAATAAATGTATTTAAAGGTGAGTATTCACTATTAACATTCACGTTCCCGTTCCCGAGCCCCGGAAAGTTTCTCGTTAATTGTGAATGTCCACATTTAAATACATTTATTTTAACAATATTTCCGTTCTCGTTGTCGTTTCCATTCCCGGTTTATTGTGAACTAGCCTTAAAGGATATGCTACTGGAGCTATATGACAGCTGTGAGCAGTATGGGATGAAGATAAATGCAAACAAGACGAAGACCATGGTTGACGTAAGAAAGATAAAGAAGGTAAACTTGCGAATTCTAAATGAGGCAGTAGAGCAAGTGAACAGATTCAAATACTTTGGATGTGTTATAAGCAGTAACATGAGGTGGAGCCAAGAAGTCAAAAGGAGGATAGCAATGGCAAAAGAAGATTTTAATAAAAAAGGACCATCTTCTGCGGACGTCTAAAAAAAGAGGTAAGGAAGAGACTAGAGAAGTGCTTTGTATGAAGTGTGGTATTGTATGGGGCAGAAACATGGACATTACGACGGAATGAAGAGAAACGAATAGAAACATTTGAAATGTAGATATGGAGAAGAATGGAACGTCTAAAGTGGACAGACAGAATAAGAACTGAAGTTGTGTTCGAAAGAGTGGGTGAAAAAAGAATGATACTGAAACTGATCGGCTGAGAAGAAACTGCCTACTGAAGGATGCACTGGAAGGGATGATGAACGGGAGAAGAGTTCGGGGCAGAAGAAGATATCAGATGATAGACGACATTAAGATATATGTTGATTATATGCGGAGACTAAAATGAAGGGAAAAAATAGATAAGATTGGATAATTCTGCTTTTGCAGTGAAAGACCTGCCCATCGAAAGAACACTTATGTATGTATGTATGTATGTATGTATGTATGTATGTATGTATGTATGTATGTATGTATGTATGTATGTATGTATGTATGTATGGGACAAACAATGACAAAACCAAACGTTCGTTTATAGCAGGCCTGCATAAGGTTTGCGCTCTCCGAGGCGGCTCACAGCTCATGAGCGGAATGCAGATATTAGCTGCGCTCTGTATGAGGGTGGACTGGAAGAAGGGGTGATCTCGTACAAAATATACACAAAAGGAAGTACGAGTACTAATACGAGTGTTTATGAAATGTATTCCTTTTCAGTGTTTGCAAAATTATCTTGGACTCTTATTAATTAATAAAGAAATACTTATTTTACAGAAATAGTAGAAATTATATAGCTACTTAAATGTACAATATCATTTTGTTATATTTTTATTTATCAGTACATCAAAACGAGGTTTTATGCTGTTGACAGCTGAAAGGAAAAGTAGCCTTCTGATCGTAATGAAACATCAGTTACAGAAATTCGTTGTCTGCCTTTATTAAAGTTGATTATAGAAAACATTTGCTAACAAATATAAATGTTGAGCCAAACATAGCAATCATTTTCACAGCCAGCCTGTGTAGTCGTGGATATTATTGCTAATGTTTAGTCTTGTGAAACTCAACCAGACTAGTAGTATTATTCAAACGATCTTTAGCCCTTAGGTCACATTGAAGATCAATAAGTTCGAGCTGTAAATCGTTAAATGTTAAATGTTATGTTCCGTCTTTTAGATTCATCCATACTGTACTGTAGCAGTAGGTAAGCAACGTGAAACAGTTACTGAGAATAGGCCTACACACTGCACTCCACTAGATAACTGAGTGGTCGTTTCCCTCTCCTCTACCTATAGCAAGTTTATGTCATTCTGACGTATCTCTCACTCTGTTTCGGCGAGCCCTAAACACGGCTCTCCCGCTCCGAAGGAGCGCGCGCGCTCATTGAGCGCTGTTTGTGCAGGTATGGTCTATAGAATCCACTTTTATTTCGACCTCCCTGTAGTACCTACATATCGGTTGGCACTAAACCATTCAGTGAAATTCAGCGTCTAACAGCGTTCTAACTTTTCTGTTGATTGCTTTAATTTTCCCTCCTTCGTTGAAATGTTCAATAATCATGATATTATCCATAAAAGTTGAATATTATTTCGCCAGATACCAATTAAATCGCATATGAGTTCATAAAACTGGGCAGAAAGCCATCTGTTCACACATTTGGTGGAATATCGCTGAATGCGTGGGATTTTAATCCTGATTCGTGAGGCGGGAGACGTAGTTGAAATGGGGGTGAGTGTCGAGTATTGCGGAGGAGTAGGTAGAGCTGCAGGCTCAGTGACGATAATCGGGAAAGAACTTCATGTCAAAAACGTCAATTATGTAATAAGTTTATATGCCTCTCCGATAGCAGAGTGGTAGAGCGAGAGCTTATCGTAACTCAATTTGGATCCCTGGCGCTGACTGGCTTGATAATTGTGATGGACAAGATTGGAGGGTGAGGGATTTTCTCAGTGTTGTTAATAAAAGACACGGCTGACCCCTTACTACTAATAATTTCCAAAATATGCAGAAATTGTTAGATTAAATAACTGTTTAAAAATCGTCCTACTGCAATAGCACTTATTTTGTGACACAAAAGTCACTTGAAAAATGGGAAAAGTAGTTTTGTTTTATAATGAAAAAGTAAATTATATAACACATAATCTTTCATACAACAAAACTTGCAATAAATAAAATTTTTAGACAGCCATTTCTGATAGTATATCTTTTATCGCTAGGCGAGAGTGCTAGAAATTTACAGTAATACCATAAAGTCTATATTTCATGATGTATTCTTAAAACATGTAATCTGAAATCTTTTTAACTTTGCTGTAGAATATGCCATTAGGAAAGTCCAGGATAGCAGAGAGGATCTCGAATTGAACGGGTAACATCAGCTGCTTGTCTGTGGGGATGGCGTGAATATGTTAGGAGAATATCCACAAACTATTATGGAAAACACGGGAATTTTACTTGCAGCAAGTAAAGAGACAGGTTTGGAAATAAATATCTAAAAGATAAAGTATATGTTTATGTATCCTGACCAGAACATTGTACGAAATGGAAATATAATTGGAAATTTATCCTTTGAAGAGGTGGAAAAATTCAAATCTTGGAGCAACAGTAACAAATATAAATGATTCTGGGGAGAAATTAAACGCTGAATAGATATAGGGAACGTCTGTTATTATTCAGCTGAGAAGCTTTTGTCATCCAGTTTGCTCTCAAAAAAGCTGAATGTTAGAATTTTTGGTAGATTATTTTACGACGCTTTATCAACGTCTTAGGTTATTTAGCGTCTGAATGAGATGAAGGTGATAATGCCGGTGAAATGAGTCCGGGATCCAACACCGAAAGTTAGCCAGCATTTTTCTCATATTGGGTTGAGGAAAAAACCCGGAAAAACCTCAACAAGGTAACTTGCCGCGACCTGGAATCGAACCCGGGACACTTGGTTTCGCGGCTAGACGCGCTAACCGTTACTCCACATGTGTGGACTGTTAGAATTTATATAAAAAAGTTGTATTACAGCTTATTCTATATTTTTGTGAAACTTGAACTCTCACTTTGAGAGAGGAACAGAGGTTAAGGTTATTGAGAATAAGGTGCTTAGGAAAATATTTGGGACTAAGATGTATGAAGTTACAGGAGAATGGAAAAAGTTACACAACGCAGAACTGCAGAGATTTTTATTCTACACCTGACACACTAGGAACATTTAATCCAGACGTTTGAGATGGACAGGGTATGTAGCATGTATGAGCGAATCCAGGAATGCATATAGAGTGTTAGTTGGGAGGTCGGAAGGAGAAAAAGACCTGTAGGGAGGCCGAGACGTAGATGGGAGGATAATATTAAAATGGATTTGAGGTAGATGTGAGATGATGATAAAGACTGAAATAACTTTTCTCTAGATAGGGACCGATGGCGAGCTTATATGAGGGCGGCAATGAACCTTCGGGTTCTCTAAAAGCCGTAAGTAAGCAAGTAAATCTGAAGTCTATAACGTTACCCGTAAGTTGTAATATAATTAGTAATGTTTACATTTATGTATACTTGGCATAGTAAAAGAGAAAACTTTGGGGATTTTAGCTCATCAGACAAAATAGTAACTACTTAAAAGGTAATAAATACTCATAACTTGAGAAGTAATGAACCTACATAATAGGACAAACTTCGTACAGAACAGTTGTGACACCATGTCTCATTCCCGAGTTATGGCCGTTTACTGGCGAGTGACATTTTTTGTCGTCTGTACGAATACTGTCTCCTCCAATCCTTTAACGATGACTCTCTATCGGACCGAAAATGTCAGAAACGTTATACTCTAACGTGCAATTTAGTTCATTTGGAAGTATTATTAGTTCAGAGTAGTCTCTCGTCTAACCCCCTGACACACTCATTGACTCCCTATTAGCAGTGTAAATAAAGTCGTATTTACGTCTAAATCTTTACATCCAGGGGCTAGAATGGTAACCATTAGATCAAAGAAAGTCGGCGATATTATTAGTAGTATTAGTAGTAGTAGTATATATGTGATGTATGCATTAGTTATTTCCTCTTGAATAATTTACGACACAAGATTAATTTTTTATCAACAGTAATCTCACTAGACGTTTTGATTTATCTAGAGAAAATCAAAACTCGAGTGGGATTTAATTGACTATTACACGATTAGAAGAAAGTATATAAAGATTAGAAATAACGAAGTACTCCAATACAATAAAATATTAATTGACTTACGAAAATACAACTGTCTTCAAATGTATTATTGTACCATCTCAACATTACAAATATTACGCTACATGGATGCTAGATGGCAGTAGTGTCTTTATACAGACACTGTAATGATTACTATTCAATAAATCTTAATATTAAACAATCTCTGATACGTGACTATCCATAATATCATATAGCAGAAGTTCTTTTTATTCTCTCAGAGCAGAAGTTATAACATAACCTAACTAATATACACAAGTATTAGAAAAGTTTTAATTAACGACGATGACATAAAAAAATAAACATGAATAATTTTAAAATGAATAATTATTGAATGTAAAATTTTCAAATTTGAATGTGTTGGTGGTTCAATTGATGTTATATTGGACGTGTGCGTAATAGAAGTGGTGAATACATGGTGTATTCAACTTATTCAGGATTTCCGAATGAATAATTTTAAAAGGAATAATTATTGAATGTACAATTTTCAAATTTGAATGTGGTTGGTGGTTCAATTGATGTTATATTGGACGTGTGCGTAATAGAAGTAGAACTCGTTGATTTAGGCCTACATGATGTATTCAACTTATTCAGGATTTCCGAATGGTTTATTTTATTTTATTTTATTTTATTTTATTTTATTTTATTGGGTTATTTTACGACGCTGTATCAACATCTAGGTTATTTAGCGTCTGAATGATATGAAGGTGATAATGCCGGTGAAATGAGTCCGGGGTCCAGCACCAAAAGTTACCCAGCATTTGCTTGTATTGGGTTGAGGGAAAACCCCGGAAAAAACCTCAACCAGGTAACTTGCCCCGACCGGGATTCGAACCCGGGCCACCTGGTTTCGCAGCCAGACGCGCTGACCGTTACTCCACAAGTGTGGACTTTCCGAATGGTGCTCTTCATTTATTTGTAAATCGGATTTCAGAAGATGCATAGGTATGATCAGTGATTTTTATTAATTCTTGTTCTTGAATGCCAATGCGAGTCATATTTGAAACTGCTGTGCATCGACTGGAGTGGTTTGTAATTTTATATATATTTTTGACGTCCAGACCAGCGCAGTTTCAAATGTTGGCAAACAAAGAAACAAATGCTAGGGACGCGATAGAATTAAACAAATTCTAGGGACGCGATAAAATTAAACAAATGCTAGGAACGCGATAAAATTGTGCGATAAGCAGCCATGATTGGTTGAAATACGTCCTTTCGTACCGTTTTATTGGTCTAAAGTAGTATGACTTAGTAAGAGTGTAATAGTCAAAACAATACAATGTTAACAGTTAAGCAGTATTTACCTGTGACGTAAGAGACTTCTCACTATTATCTTTGGGACGTAGCCAACATCAAGAGTCGATGTACGGCTCCCTGAGTTAAGGAATTAAAGTTTTATTTAAAGTTATAGCCCAGTAGAAACAGTATATCCAGATAAACCCTTTGAGAAACTGCAGGTGTTAAGAATCTGGCTTTGTAGACAATTCAGAAGCATCGGCCGTCGCCTAGCTTTCACATTTACTTGTTCAGTCACCTTACAAAAGCATCTTTTTCTCTACTGTCGGCTGTAGTAGCCGTTAAACATTATCTTGCTACCGTATTCTGATAACTGATATTGATATTCATTTGTATTGTATTGATATGTATTCGTCGGGCTGTGAAAATGACATGATAAAAAAAATACAGGAAGAGTATGAGGAAATAAGAAAGCTACTTCAAGGAAATATCTTAGTACCCAGTATTAAAAATCCATTAGATTTTACTCAAGTTAAAATGCAGTAAGCTTCTAACAGAATAGGAAATAGTTCTATCAAATAGAGAATCTGGATATTAAGTTATGGAACTGGGACAAAAAATATCAACATAAACCTCTGTAAGTTAGTATTGATAAGGGGCCTGTTTCTATCTTCTCTTTAGACAAGGTACTGTAATGCTGTTAAGTTTCGATTTTAAATTTTTCGCGTAAAGACATATGGCAAGGTAGCTTTACTGCAGTTCGATATATTACTCGGAGATGCAACGAAAATTGGAATCTGTCGTCCCATATAATATACAGGTTGAAAGTAACGTAATTTTTTGAGTAAACATTAACAGCTTATTTCTTGAACAGAGTAAAACAAAAATTCTACAACCTAAATATAGGCCTACATTTCTGTGATTCCTTCCAGTGCATCCTTCAGTACGCAGTTTCTTCTCAACCAGTGACCCAGCCAATTCCTTTTCCTCTTTCTAATCAGTTTCAGCATCATTCTTCCTTCATCCACTCTTTCCAACACAGCTTCGTTTCTTACTCTGTCTGTCCGTCCATTTCACACGCTTCATCCTTCTCCATATCCACATTTCAAATGCTTCTATTCCCTTCTCTTCACTTCGTCGTGATGTACATGTTTCTGTCCTACAATGCTACACTCCACATAAAGCACTTCACAAGTCTCTTCCTTTGTTCTTTCTCCAGAGTTCCGCAGAAGATGCTCCTTTTTCTATTAAAAGCTTCCTTGGCCACTGCTATCCTTCTTTTCACTTCCTGGCTGCAGCTCATGTTACTGCTTATAGTACATCCCAAGTAACTGAAGCCGTCAACTTGCTCTACTGCCTATTTTAGAATTCGCAAGTTTATGTTCTTTTCTTTTTTTTTTCCTATAACCATGGTCTACGTCTTGTTGGCATTTATATTTATCCCATACTACTCACAGTTGTCATTTACTCCAGTAGCATATCCCTTAGTATCATCTCCTCTTCTGCTAACAACGCCATAACATCAGCAAATCTTACATACTTTATTCTTCTTCCTCCTACTATCACTCCTCCCACGTTCTGAAAACAGTTCTTCACTAAATCCTCCAAGTAGATGTTGAATAGAGTAGGTTATAAAGGACACCCTTGCCGTATACCCCTCCCTATTTCACTTCCTTCTGACATTTCTTCTCCTATCCTGACTGACTCGTTGTTTCATATAAAGGTTACTGACCAGCCTCCTCTCTTTCCAATCCAATCTTTAAGATTTCCATCAGTTTATTACAATCCGCTCTAAGTACACAGATAGACTACTATATACACTTCTTTATTCTCCTCTAGGTATATCGATTGTTCGTAGCAGTCCAATTGCATCTCTCGTACCTTTTCCCTTCCTGAAGCTAAACTGCTCTTCTTCCAACTGTTCTTCCATCTTAGAATATAAACATCAATTCAGTATTCGCATATGAATCTTCGCGGAATACGATATGAGGCTGATAGTCCTAACTCGTTACATTTCTTGGCATTATTTTTCTTCGGTCGGAGCAGAAGAAGATATGAAATGATAGACGAGATTAAGATATATGGATCATATGCGGAGACAAAGAGAAAGGCAGAAAATAGGAAAGACTGGAGCGTGACTGTCTAGCGCAGATGACGTATGCTCCGGTTCCCAGCATGCTCTCACGCCTACTGAGGGGGGTAAAAGTGGTATAGCATGCGCGGCGCGAGGAGTTCGAGCTGAGTTTTGCTTGTATGATATATATATATATATATATATATATATATATATATATGATCAAATAAGAGACTAAATAAATAAATAAATAAATAAACAAGTAATGAAATATTAAACAAATAAATAAATAAATAACTATTCAAATAAATAAGTAAACAAACAGATAAATAGACAAATGAATAACTAAATAAATAAAAATAAATAACTAAGTAAACACATAAACAAACAATTAAATAAACAAAAAATAAGAAATACATAAAAATAAATAAATAAACAAATAAATTAACAAATAAGTAAACAAATGAATAAATAAAAATAAGTAAATAAATAATAAGTTATTAAATATATTAATTTAGTTACAAATGAAAAACGAATTAGCATAACTCACACCTACTTAGTCTACTTTTTATTATTCCAATTGGAAAGTACATTGCATAGAAAGAAATCAATAGTTAATAATGTAGTTGAAATATTCACCAACAGAATAGAAACTTGTTTCAATTAAAAACTTATTTAGTTTAGTTTTAAAATTGGAAACCTTACTTATATTCTTAAAATCTTCAGGCAATATTATAATTATAATTTGAACCCAATAACATTTTTGATACTTTACATCCAACTCTTAATTTATTAAATGGAATGTGAACTGCATTATATTGTCTGATATTAAGACATGAAAATTCCCATTCTGTATGAATACTTACCTGTTACAAAACACGTAAGTACACAGATTAAAAATATATAAAGTAGGAACAATTAAAATTTTAAAAGTTTTAAAATATTCAAATATTAACTACGTATATTTTTATTGTAAAGATATATGCATCTTCTTTTTCAATTCAAATAAACAATAAATTGCACATCGACAGATAAAAATGGAGAAGTGAGGAAAGATTACCAAACCCGTTACAACCTGGCTGCCTTGAGTCTTCGAGGTAGTTCTGTTAATAATGTGACAGACGTTTGACTGTGTATGCTGAAGGTGGGACGTTGAGCCGCCGTGTTTGTATGGCTCTTAAAACGGCTCATGTATATAACACTTAAACTTCCGGAAGATAAGCAGACTGACTTTACGAGCTTCGAGTAAAATCAATAAACCTTTCGCTGAGATTTGAGAACGAATTCTCTACAGCTCTTATCCACGAATAATGGCGTAAGAATGACAATATATTGTAGGATTTATTACAGACTTAGAAACAAGCACAGGAGCGAGATTTCTGTAACAAGACGTTGCGATGTGCAATGATTTGAAGGAATATTGTGCTGAGCTCGCTGAATACTATTTTAACAATTTACTATTCTTATGTACTAGTTTTATCTTCTACATATAGCAGGAAATAAATACTCTTTAAACAATATTAAATAATGTACAGCGTGTTTCAAAATGATGGTAACACTTCTATTTATTACGTGACTAGCCGTACCCGTGCGCTCCGCTGCACCTGTTAGAAATAAATATAATAAATTAATTACATAATTAAAATAGGATATTTGATCCAGGGAACATTCGTGTTTGATAGAAGGATAAATCGTTTATTATGTTACTTAATTTAAATTGTATTTAAATAATTAAAATGCGATCATTTTGGTCCAGAGACCACTCATTTGGTACAATGACAATTCCTTTAACATGTTTCTTAATTTTTATTACATGGAACCATAGTTTAATGAACATTGACATCATTTAGATTTAATGTGTATACTTTATTTTACTTGCTATATGTTTCCATTGAATTATGGTAATAACTTAATTTTAACCCTTGTTTTCTACGTATTCAATATACGTATTCAGTAAATGGCGCTTGGCCCACTATGGTTCTGAACTCTTCAAATAACTAAAATAACTTATATTATATTATATTATATTATATTATATTATATTATATTATATTATATTATATTATATTATATTATATTATATTATATTATACTATATTATGTTATGTTATGTTATGTTATGTTATGTTATGTTATGTTATGTTATGCTATTTATTTATTTACTTATTTATTTATTATTTTGCTAATAATTGTAACATAAATTGTAAAATATACAGAGAAACTTTAGCTCGCCCTTGAAAGAGTAGAACTCGTGCTCAGGGGCGTATTCCTGAATTGAAATTATTAATTATACAATACAATTTGCAATTATAGTATATAAATTTAAATTTACAATTTTTCAATGTTTATAAAATCCATACATAACTTTTTAAATTTAACACTAGAACTATTAGAATTGACAAGATTAGGATATTTAAATATAAATTTGTTATATATTCTTGGGTCTAAATTACTACTATGATTAAATACTGTAACAGTGTTGCATTTTGGTTCAAACAATCTTAAAGAATTCATACCTTTTATTTCATAACTATGAGAATACAATTCAAAATTATTTCGATTTTTATGTATGAATTTTATTAATACAATATAATAAATTTGTCTTACGTTAAGTACATTAAAGTCTATAAACAAATTTTGAGGTTATATTATATTATATTATATTATATTATATTATATTATATTATATTATATTATATTATATTATATTATATTATATTATATTATATAAAAAGTGTGTTGATAACGGATGTAACTTACATAAACATTATTTTAAGAAATACAAGAAACGAATGTACAGAATAGCTTATCAAGTTTTCTGTGCATAAGAAGCTATTTTAATCTTACCTGTCCTCAATTCACTCAGAAGTTACTGTAATAACATTATAGCGTTATGGCCATCTAGAGAAACTACACTTTCAAATGGTGAAATAATTAATTGTACATATCGGTTAATTCAGCTTCCGATATTACTTCATACAAACACAGAAACATTCTCTGTAAGCTATGTTTCTTAGCTTTCGATTGTTGTTGTCCAAGGCCCCTTATAGACGAAGTCATTTGTTTTTATTTCATTACACCGCCTTAGATGGCAGTTATTTTAATTTTAAAATTCATTTATCTCATTAAATATTAGTCCTATCAAAATTTGCAAAGAATAAAACTTATCGGAAATGATTTTTAAAGAAACGTTTGTTATGTAATATTTTTCACAAAAATCAATAATAAGCGAGATATTTCGATTTATTTCAGGCCCCCTTATAAACCCCCTTTTAAATAATGTATTTTGAATGCCATATAGCCTAAAATCTAAGTTCCAACGAACTTAATTTATATTCTAATTTTCATCGAAATCCGTTCAGCCATTATCACGTGAAAAGGTAACAAACATCCAAACAGACAGACAGACATACATACAAACAAAAATTTCAAAAAAGCGATATTCGGTTTCAGGGTGGTTAATTATATATGTTAGGACCAATTATGTTTGGAAAATCGAAAATTACTAGAAAATGTTTAGCTACAAATTTATTATTGATGAGAAATTAACATGATACATGTCATTTGATAATCAAAGTTTCAAGTTTTAAATTTCGGAAACACGTATTATATTGGTTGCCTTCAGAGACATTGCTGAAAAATAGCAACTGCACATGTTAAATCATTCTGCGTTTATTGCAGCTTGAGAAAAAAAGTAACAATGTTACAAAAGTTGTTTATGCAATAATCGATTGTTGGCATTCTTCCTGTCAGTCATCAATCGGATTACACGTGTCTATTCGCATCCTGCAAAATGACTTACTCGCTACAAGAAAGAGTTGAAATTATGGAATAGAATCAGTGTTGCCAACTCAGAATTCCATTTACCGCTGCACAAGCTTAAGAAACCCGTTAAACTTTAGTTAAAAAACTCCCCTTCACTTGACTTTCAAATTTGAAATACACACTACACAGTTTTAGGAACTGGAGGATTTTATAATTATGAATATAGACGAAATTATGGAAAGTGTGCATCATTTTTTAGGCTCTATGTTCTATGAAAAATCGTTTTCATCCTCGTAGAGTTTTACGCGGCATATTTCTTCAAAATTGAATGAAGTACCTAGATCAAGAATATACTGGAAAAAATCACATTCACAATCACAAGAGTCTATTCGTAAACTGATCTCACACTGAGCTGGAGACGTGCCTGCCAACAATGAGTCTGGTTTTAAGTTTTAAGTATGTCTGTGTTACATAAACTATAATGCGGAATCTTTTAGGTTATCATAAAGGAAAATACTAATTCAGTTCATTATCTAGTCTTTATGATTAAATACATCAATTCATTTACAGAAACAATGCATGCATTAGATTAAGACTTTAATGAATACGGCATACATCATTTGTACAGAAACAATAGATGAGGCAGGAAATGGACGTGGTTGAACTAATTCGAGTTAATATAAAACGTTGATATTTTATACTATTACAATAAAAAAGTGTGATAATACCATACTAAACTCTGGTTAATGATTGACTAACATTGTTATCCGCAAATATATATAACAATTATTATAGACTAACATCTTTACAGAATAAAAACTATGTCGGGACCATAAAAAAACGCCAAATAAATAGCTAGCCGCTGACGGTAAAAGTCTGTAGCTGACCATAGTCTTGAAAACACCAGATTTAGCTACAAAACCGCTGTCTTGGCAACACTGAATACAATGTGAGAACAGGTTCCATTTTAAAGAAACCCGCGAAATTTTCAGGCAAGCTTCCGAATAGAGGACAACCGGCAAAGGGAGCAATACAGGATTTGGTTAAAAGTGGCGCGCTACGGGAGCTGTGCAAATGTATCTGTACATGATTAGACGTGCACAGCTGTGTATTGATGTTGCAAGGAGCCACTTTCAACATCTGCTATAAAAGACGAGACTGCGAGTCCTTCTCAGCACTTCGCTTCGGTATTTTTCTTCTGTATTTACTCTATAATTACACGGGATACGTTCATCTGCGCCATTCTGTATATCGTCAACAATACTATTTAATGACTTTCCAGCATATGCACTATATAATTCGATATGTAAGCTTTATTCCGCAAAGAGTTGGAGATTATTTTTCAATTTACTTCATATTTTCTATCGAAGTATTTCTTATACTTGTAATAATTACACCACCAACAAAACCAATGCTTAAAAATAAACCACGGCCTGGCTTTCACAAATTAATTTTGTTTCAACAATGAATAAGTTTGAATATGTTTTTTTGCATAAAGCAGGCCTGCAGAACTCATAAGTAGGGAAAATATGACGTCAGCCTCACTCCACTTCTATTGGGGATGATCGACTTCCGCGTAGAGTTCTCTCGCCGTCAAAGGTCCATCAGTGGAGGCATGTAATTTTCAAAAAGGATTCTAATAAATTCAATGTTTTTATAATGCGTTATCTCGTTTCAAGATTTACAATTATGCTAGATTTCCTGTCGGTAGTTTCTTTGAGATTTCTTTGCACTTAACCTGCTTTAGATTTTCGAAAACTTTCCTCCTATCATCACCTACGGAAACATAAATTTATAGCATTTAAGTAATGAACCTTGAAAGTCACTATTAATTTCAATTCAAAATGTACACAACGAGTGACGTCCTTAATTTAACAGTATATAAATAAATAATCAATATACAGTTCGTAATAATGAATTTACCCGAATGTCTGTGCATTCCATAATTCTTAATATGGGCTTTGTTGAAATGTGGTTTAATATTGAAATGACGAGTAGAAATAAATTGAATGGGACACAGTAAACAAGCAATTCTTTCGTCTTCAACAACAAAATAATCATATTCCCATTTCCTTTGGAAGTAGTATTTCTTTACGGGTTTAGATTTTGCCATGTTCCAGTTCTCTTTAAACTTGAGTACGCTTATTTATCCATCCAGCCATCCATCCATCCATCCATCCATCTACCTATCTGCCTGCCTGCCTGTCTGTCTGTCTGTCTATTTATTTATTTATTTATTTTATTTACTTGGCTGGAGTGCGTTACAATGTTGAATGACAGCATGACATCCGATCATATAGCTATCACTCACTTATCATCAACATACAATTTATTTATCGTCCTATTACTAGTAAAACCAGTTAAGACCAGTAATACAAGTTTTGTAAGGACAGAAATTAAAACTTTATTAATACACGAAAAATCATAATAAATTTTTTACATGTATTTTAATTTATTTATTTCCCTCATTCATTTTTCTCTTACTTTCTTTAAGGATTTTATTATCTGTTCATTTGTAATTCTTGATAGCGTATTGTATACGCGCCGCCGCGTTGATGCAGCCGACCGTAACTAGAACGTCATGACCGCACTGGTAGAAAAGGTGGGTGGGGTAAGAAAGGAGAGTAAAGTAGTCGCTCTTGGGAGCTACAGTTCTGCAGGTCTGGCATAGAATCTGATGTGCTTCGTCAGATCGACTTTGACGACATCAAACATGCCTTCTCTGTGAAGGAAGTGCGAAAGAAACCTTTATAATTTACAAGTAAGATGCATGTATTTTGATTCCAGTAATTTATTGTTTTCTGAATTGTAACATTTCATTTAAAACTAATTTAAACTAAACATGACTTTATGTTGTTGTTTAGTCAACTGTGCGAAGACAGGTCTGAACCTCACAAGTGATACCAAGACTACACCATTTATGAAGCAACTAGGCCAGGAGATAATGGGGTAGGGTGGCCAGTTCCTTTCCCCTTCTATTGCATATATCGCTGACTAGCTACATATTACATTATTCGGACTTCAGGTGCCATGACCTATATAATAGCTGCTTATAACTTTTTTGTGGGAGTTGAGGGTGGCAAATTTTAGCACTGCCTAGGGGGGGCACTATACCTAATCCGGCCCTGTAAACAGATGTAATGTTACCCCATCCATTACGTTGCGGGCTGGATTGGGGCAAAACCTTCGCACTTTAGAAATAGGGATATCCTGAACTAGCACCAACAGATAGCGCACGTGTACTTTGAGGGCTGCGCTTTGCGTATGCATTTGTTTTTCGGTATATAAACATTGAGGATATACGTAGTGTATTAGTATATTAAATACTCTTAAAAATGACTAAAAATGGCAAATTTTTGTTATGTTCCTATATGTAAACACCAGGGAAAGCCTTTTGTCTTCAATCAGGTCCCGAAATATTCTAAATATATGCTTTAAACCTTAAAAAATATAAGTAATTAAATTGTACCTGGAAAGTGCTAGCTATTAAATAAAAGTAACTACTTCAAGTAAGGAACTGTTAACTATAGTTTCATTTTGGAAGAAGAAAAAGAAAAATTAATAAAAATATATGCAACCTCGACAGCGAGCTATGTTAGCTTAGATTATATGCAGTAGTTGTAGGAATTTAAGCCTGCAGTAAACTCTCGATAAACTGGGATGTTTATTATCCAGGACGATCCGTAGTGAAACCCATTTAGTAAATAATGTTTTTAATGTACTGTACCCTAATTATTAAAACCATGTTTTAACTTCAAATTTTAAAAATCATCCTACATATTATTCAAAACTACATTTCCTTTACTTACAAAACGCACGACTAATCGTGATACTACTGCGATCATATTATATCATCCTATTAAAAACTGCATTTGATCTTTCTGCAACTACAGAAAAAAAAAATGCAAGGAATCCAATCTCTATAGTCCCTTCCCTATATAAAAAAAACATAGGTGGCTGCATATCCTGTTTTTAGCGTACGATTCTTAAATACTAATGATTAAAGAGGGCAATATTCACCTTCGACATCCCGGTAGTTTCCTATTTTTTTATTCGTGCACCTCGTTCTCACAGTTCTCGTTTAGGTTCATGAACATTCAATTTACTCGTATCTATATTCTGCATACTGCAGATTTCCCCACCCATCTCGGGGAATCGCTCAATATTACACAGGTTTACGTTATTATTTATTAAAATAAATTAAATTATGAGGTAAGAAAATGTTGAATTATATTCAGTTATAGGCTACTAGGTTATACAAAATAATTGTAAATATAATTTTGACACGCACAGAAAACCAACAAGCGGGAAAACGTAATCAACTGTAGCATATGACATAACATTGCCCTACAACATGTTGCGCCGCATGGAACGCTCCTGCCGTCTAGCGGTAAAATTTCGCATACTATGTCCCTATTACAGGCGCGACTGGTCTGGAAATATGTCGGTTGACTTTCTGGGATGGTATCCTAGTACTGGACCGAAAGTACTAACATATTCACGTCAAGAAAACCAATAGGGGTCTCGTCCCACATAATACAGGTCACCGTTTCGAGTTGCTCAATTGAGAACAAACAGGTAATCTGACACAATCCTGCCTCTGACCCTTCTTTGTTCATTTGATGTGCTGACTGGATGATACCCCTGTGCTACTGGATGCGCGTGTGTAATCTCCGGGCTATTGCAAAGGGATTATATCCGTTTGGAATGAAAACAGCACAAACAACACAACAGAGCATCTCGGAAGCTTACGACTTGCTCCATTTTTATCTACAGTGCCGAGGTATTCAAACTACAATGTTGAAGCATTCAGTAAGGACGGACATGACTCTGTGAAGCGTTAATCGAGCGTTAATTATTCTGATCTGTGCTTGGATGACCGATACGCATCTCTGTGTAATGCTTCCACCCGACAGATTTTCATGACGTCAAAGCATTGTTGTTGCGTAGCTCTTGAAAGATTCTTTGATAGCAGAAAGTACCGCCAGCACAGCATTTAAATATCCCTGCACCCCTCTTTTAGAATCTGGTAGCTCTAGAGTGCGTTGCTTGAGAGAAGCAAGAAAAAAGAGGACTGAATACATTAGAGAAAGGGAGGAGGAGAAAGTGAATTAAAACACGAATTTGAAAGAGAAAACATAATGGTTGAATGCACTAGAGGAAACAGTAGATAGAAGGGAATTAAAAATTACAGAAGTTTATAAAGAAGGGAAATGAGGGGTCCAAAGAGTCTATATGAGCTCGAGAACTGAAAAGAGGAAATTAAATAAAGTCTTACTAGTTTCAAAGGGTAGGAAGCGAAAAGAGGCTAATTGAATGTACTAGGTAAAGTGGAAGAAAAGAAAAATAGAAACTAAAGACAAATTGAATATAGAGGGAGAACTCAAAAATGGTGAGAAGAATTTAAAACTCCATTTGATTCCATAATTACCTTGAAATACTGACTGACTGACAATATGCAACTTCCCTCGTATCAGATGGACTCGTCCTACGATTTAATTTGTTTTGTATGGTACTGCCTTCGTAGGATATGGATTCGTCCTGCCACTTACGTGTAGAAAAATGTGTTTTCTCGACTGTCCGCAGTCACTGCATGACATCACTGCCGCACTTTTTATCCAGTTTTCAACTGCAAAATATCAGGGTGCGGCTTATATTCGCTACAGCCCGTGCCACCGTTTCTGGCGTGTGAAATAAGTAATGGGAACGTTGAGAGCGAGTATTTTTATCTTTGCTATGTGGACGAGAAAGTTGAAAACTGTGATTGGCAGATTGTTTAGAAGGTGGTACCACTCTCAGCCGAAGTGGCAACAGATGCCACTAACTGGACAGTGTATTCAAGGACACGCCCCAGAAACGTGAAGTGCGAGTGTCTTGCCTTTGACGCAATGACCAGATTGCTGACGTGAAGTGTTGGGTGGTACCGTTCTCAGCTGCACTGGCAACAACTGCTCACTGACTGGCTTTTTGCTCAAGGACACGCGCCAAAAACCCTGGCACTAGCTATACCTACGCTTTCACACACGATGTGCTGTTTAAAAATTACGGTATGCTCATTTGCAACAATACAGCTAGCGTCTGTAAGCGAAACTGGTGGCATTTCATGGCGCAACAATGCCAACTTTTACCTGGCGTTAAAATTGTGTTTAATTATTGTTTCAGTCACCAGCATAGCTCAGTCGGCTAAGGCTCTTGCCTGCCAACCAAGACTTGCGCTCGGGCGCCGGTTCGATCCCCAATTTGGCTGATTACCTGATAGGGATTTTTCAGAGATTTTCCCCAAAAGTAAGGCGAATGTCAGGTAATCTATGGCGAATCCTCGGCCTCATCTCGCCCAATACCATCTCGCTATCATCAATCCCATCGACGCTAAATGACCTAGTAGCTGATACAGCATCGTTAAATAACCAAATAAAATAAAAGTAAACAAAAATTGTTTCCCAAGCTTGTATATTTCAGCTCAGTTTCAGTAAGTAGATGGATACTGGTAAGAAAGCCTGTTCACGCCGATCTGAATGATCATTTAGAGCGAAAAGCATCATCAAGCCGAGGAATTCGGCGTAATTATAATGCAAGCTTCAAACTTGCAATTGTGCTTATGACAAAACCACAACCAACAGAGAGACCAGAAGAAAGTATGGATTGGACGAATCTTATGTGCGAATTTGTGTTGCTTCAGATGAAAAATGGAAAAAAAAAAAAAAAGAAAAAAAATCAGTTCCAACGAGATAATCGTTCAGGAGACCGAAATGTGACAAATATCCGGAACTTGAAGCTAGAATTCTTTCGTACGTGCAAGATAAGATGAAAGATGGGATGCCTATCTCTCGAGAAATAATCCAACTGAAGAAAATAGTGAGAGTGATGAAGTAAATGCTGGCAGTGATGACAGAGAATAAGACAATAATGGTAATGTATTAGGTACAGTGTGCTGTACCATACGTTAGGAAAAAATGTATACATGTAAGTACAAGAAAATAAATGTTTATTCCCTTAATTCGGGTGCGATCATATTCGTGCATAAATCTTTTTTTTTTTCCTTTCAGCCTCTATAAAGTCTAGGCAGGTAGTATCTTTCGCCATTTTTGTTCTTTCGTTTCCGAGCTACCTTACGAGGAATCTATTTGCCACACCGTTAAACATTATCATGTCGTAGCTCCTATGATAATAAATCAAACCACTGTAATTCAGCAAATAATTGAGCGGCAAATAACGTCTTCATGTGCTTTCTGCGAACGCCAACCAAAGAGCCAAAATGGCGGGCGATTATATTAAGTATTTATCGAGCCTTAAGAAATGAATAACGTCTTCATAAGCGAATCACAAGATGCACACGAGTAAATGTAGCCGACCTGCAAAGCGATTGGCTGCCGGAAATTAGAGCGACGGTACTATAATTCCCAAGTAAGATGTACCGGTATGTGTATGTATATATGTATGTATGTATGTATGTATGTATGTATGTATGTATGTATGTATGTATGTATGTATGTATGTATGTATTTAATTATTCACACTGCAATGGGTATATACCCGGTGGCAGTGGTAACTACTTACACTCAATAATGACAATAATAAACTTATTAATTAAAAATACAGTTAATAATAATAATAGGGAATACCCTAAATTAAATGAAGCACGATCATTTAAAATAACATTTAAAATAAATCTAATAAAATAAATCTAATAAATCTAATATGTACGGTATGTATTTTGATTCCAGTAATTTATATCCGGGGGCGGCTTATTTTCGGGCCAATACGGTATGTTAACCAATGGAAACCATAAAAGGTTGTTTCACTATTAAAATGCCAATTTAACGCTTAGGGGATTATATATATTCAGAGTTCTGATCACTAACGACATCAGCAACTCGGTACCAGGTTAAGAGGTTAGGTACAGCTTAAAACAGTAAAATTTTGGAAATATTCAAATTTTTTTCTCCATTACTGTATATTGTACAATAATGATAATTAGTACGTGTAAAATACTGTCCTGCTATATGAAAAAAGTACTTTTAGAATTTAAAAAAATATTTACTTTTTTTTTTTTTTTTTTCAAAATTAATTTCACTGTGAAGTGATGAAGCGTTTCCCACGTAACTCAAAAACTATTCAAGGTTCTGTGATGAAATTTTTTGTGTGTATTTATGCATGTCATATCTACACTATGATGCAAGATCACTTCTCTACCTTTGATAGATTGTCTGATAAAAAGTAAATTCATTTTAAAAATGGTCAAATATTTGACTCAAATATCAGTATTTTCTATTACAAAATTAAAAAATATATATATTAAGGAATGTAGTTGAAAGAGCATGATATTGTAAGCATGAGTTTCAGTAATAAAATAAAAGCGAGAGAAAATGAAAAAGTTAACAAGTTTTTGAGTTATGAGGGAAACGCTTCATCACTGCACAGTGAACTGCAAACATTTTGAGTTTTGAAAAAAAAATATATATAGAAACAATTTTTTTAATAGTAAAAGCATTTTTTTCATATCGCAGAAAGACAGTGTTTTATACATACCAATTTTCATTATTGTAGTACAAAATACAGTAATGGAGGAACAAATGTTGAATATTTCCAAAAATTTTACTGCTGTAAGCTATACCTAACCCCTTAAAGAGTCCACTGTTCGGAAATTAACATGGAGGCATAAGCTAATTACTCAATGCAATTATTAAGTCACTTTGTCTTTCCTTTTTGCCTCTTATAACGATTGTTAAGAGTAACTTCCAAACAACTTTGTCCCCTCACCTATTGAAAACCAGACATATCGTCGCTTATCTGACGAAGTGACATAAGCGCCAAAACCAACAATTTGGAGATACTTCGCCAGCACACTTCGTTGGACCATATCTATATTCTGACGAAGTGGCGTACATCCATCTCTAATGGTTACTTGGCAGTGAACATCGTGTTATCGTCGTAAACGCCATTGCTCTTTCATTCTTTTTCAGACGAACTGGCGTATCAGACTCGCATGTCGCTTACGTCTCTTCGTTAGGTATTACCATTTTTAAAATTGGTCGTTACGTCTATGTGTGCAGTGTATTGCTAGGTTCCCTATAATCCATTGATTGCCACGTGATGAACATTTATTTATAAATTCGAGAAAACTAACTATTTCAACATTATTAAGCTGTCTAGAGTATGAAATTGGCACAAAAAGAAACAGATTGAATGGACTACAGTCAGAGAAGTCAGAGTGACCAAAGACGATCCTAACTGCGTTTTTGTAAAAACCAGTCATTTGGACGAACATTATGAGCAGCTATCTCTGAAATCACGGAATATTTCTGAAATTTTGAAGCTTCCTCTGCCTCTTCTTAATGTCACCTCTCCAAAGATTTCGGTTGAGAAGTACAACGATTTGCAGCAGCTATGCAAAGGGTCAACACCAATAATAAGAGATGTTGTTTATAAAACGTTCTACAAGGAACTCCCACATTAATTCTAGGGTACAATAATTATTATTAACCCATGAACATTTTCAATACTTGTTTGTGTTTCTTAAAATTGTTTGTAAACAAATAAATACATTAAATAATTTCAAGGGAAAAATTGTTCCGGGGCCGGGTATCGATCCCGGGACCTCTGTTGAACGTACCAGCGCTCTGCTAACTGAGCTACCCGGGAACTCCACCCGACACCGTCTCAACTTTTCCCTTTATATCCACATAACTCACGTGGGCTGACGAAACGCCAGAGACCCAGATCGAGTGCACACAATCTGTGTGACTTGGAATTGTGGTTTTCTGTCAACGTACACAGTAACGTATATATTATGCAAATCTAATCTTTCAGGTAAAGCTCCCTGTAAAGCCGATTTGAATAATTTCAAGGGAAAAATTGTTCCGGGGCTGGGTATCGATCCCGGGACCTCTGTTGAACGTACCAGCGCTCTGCCAACTGAGCTACCCGGGAACCCCACCCGACACCGTCTCAACTTTTCCCTTTATATCCACATCGAGTGCACACAATCTCTGTGATTGTGTGCACTCGATGTGGGTCTCTGGCGTTTCGTCAGCCCACGCGAGTTATGTGGATATAAAGGGAAAAGTTGAGACGGTGTCGGGTGGAGTTCCCGGGTAGCTCAGTTGGCAGAGCGCTGGTACGTTCAACAGATGTCCCGGGATCGATACCCGGCCCCGGAACAATTTTTCCCTTGAAATTATTTAAATCGGCTTTACAGGGAGCTTTACCTGAAAGATTAGTTTTGCAAATAAATAGGCCTACATTATTCATTAATTTTATGTAATTTAAAAAAAATTCTTGATTTTGCTTTATTAAAATAAGTTTATAATCCACTTTATTTCCTAGACTTTCAAATAATTATAATGTATAATAAAAATAAAAAATAAATAAAATTAGTTAAAAAATAAATAAAGAATAATACAACTCAAAGAATAGCATAAATTAGTATTATACGATCAGTCATGTGTATGGCGTAAGTGCCTTCCTATTATGAGTGAAATCTTTAGAACAGACGTATCTCCAATTAAGGCCTTCTTGGCCTATAAGGTATCAAAATTTTAGAGTTTGCCATTAGTCCTTATTAAGAGAAACAATAAACGTACTGAATCAATGTATTATCTTTGACGTGTCAATTTATTACTTTGAGTTGTAGGTCCGCATATAAATACACTTTTCTTTCAACTGCTCTCCTGTAAAATTACACATTTGTCGCTTACGCCACTTCGTCTTTTTAGCGACGATATGTTTGTAATAATTATGAACTTTTATACTCAGAATAGTGAACCTGACGAAGGTATTACATTGACAATGACAACTATTGAGTAATATAAAGTGAAATCTCTCTAACCTGAACACATATGGTTCAATAAAAAATTGTCCAATCTAACGGGGCGTCCAAATTTTTCTTAGCATGCAATTGAAAGTAAATTACTGTACATAATGTTAAGAAACTACAGTATTCTCATTTAGTTCGTCATTAACAGTTTTGCGAACTCTCTTTCTTCCCCACAGCAATTTTATTCCCTTGCATTTAATATTGAGGTCCTATTATTGCTAATGTGTGAAACTGTTGACTTAGAAATTTCTAACTCTTCTGTAATTTTCCTAAAGCTAACGCCAGAACGCAAACTATCAATAACTTCTTTCTTCCTTTCAATGATTAATTCCACCAACTTACGCTTACTCATATTGAGGTAAAAATCTCAACAGAGACTGATTTCTACACTGCCTACTAAAACAATTTCGCATCATGAAGTTTGGTGTTATGAAAAATTATACCCTTTCATTTCATTCTCAAATTTAGTCACAGTAAAGTTACAAAAAGGTAAAGTGGGTAATTCTAGGAAAGTAGAAAGAGGTTCACAGTCGCTGTACTGTACAAGGAAAACCCCTTCTCATTCCGCTATGCTAATGATCCTTGTAAAACGCAAAGGTTCAATGGAATCAACTCTAAACAGGGAGCAGAAATACACAATAGAGCAAGAGAATCGTCTAAGATAAAGGGCGTCCAGCTTCCAGGATTGAGGGGTCTCCAATATAGAGGTGGCTAATAACTAGGCCTGTGACACTGGAGCATGTTTATGGTGAAAGAAAGCTAACTCACTCCAGGATATAGAGGGTGATAATTTCAGGTATGTATTTCCCACATGTAGACAATCAAAATAGTTCATTACAACATGTGTCCGGAAATGCTTTATTTCCGAGTTATGGCCTTCACAACATTGAAATTCACCGGAACGTTTTTCTTTCTGCAGGTCGTTGCCGTCAAAGGAGACATTAAGAGAGCACTCTGACAGTTCATTCCGAGGCGAAGGTTACATTCAGTACTTGGATCGAAGGTTTCCTGATCGATGGATAGGTAGAGGTGGCCCAATTGCTTGGCCTCCACGCTCACCTGATCTGAATCCTCTCGATTTCTACTTGTGGGGCCATTTAAAATCATTGGTTTATTCGTCTCCGGTGCCTGATTTGGAATCCCTTCGGAATCGAATTGTGGCATGTTCTGAGGACATACGCAATACTCCTGGAGTTTGGGATCGTGTTCGCATGTCAATGAGACGTCGATGTGAGGTCTGTATTCAAGCAGGAGGTGGACATTTTGAACATCTTCTGTAATGACAACGGCCTACGGAAAGAAAAACGTTCCGGTGAATTTCAATGTTATGAAGGCCATAACTCGGAAATGAAGCATTTCCGGACATATGTTGTAATGAACTATTTTGATTGTCTACATGTGGGAAATACATACCTGAAATTATGCCCCGTATTTTTGAAACTCCCTGTATAGGTACATAAGTATGCAGCACCGCTCCGTCTTGTACAGTACAGTCTGGTACACATCCCTTTGAATTACTTTCCATCTTTATTTAACTTGTTTCAACTATTAGAAAATTCCATTCAACACATCTGGGCTTAGATGTATTGTCTATTGAGTGTTTAGTTTGTAATTACAGTGAACAATAAGATGCATTCTCAACGTTCGAAAGCGAATGAGTGTCTACTACTGTCTAGTAAGGATTTGAATGCAGAAAAGGTGCGAAACGATAGGTGCATATGTGAAATATTTGACATCATTCAATTCGACATCTAAATTATCTACTGTGTATCTGTCATCCGACAGAAAATTAGCTACCTAGCAGAGTGAATTGAACGCATTATTTTTTTTTTGTAATATATATTTCATTTTTGTTTCAGACTTTGTTGCCTACGTCGTCTTGTATACTATTTAGTTTAGACACAATATTATTCATTACTAAAATTCGTTCAACCAGTTTAACTCCACCCTTTTCTAAACTTTCAATTGGATGAGGAATAAATCCAAAATTTGATACAATATAATGACACTGTCGTTCAATATTTGGGTCACAAAGAAGTAATTGAACTATATCTATAAAAGCTGCATCATTCTTATCGAACATCTCTATCACCTTCTTTACGCTGGAGAAACGTTCTGCACATTTCCTTGTTCCAGCTGTTTGTTTCATAGTACTTACGTACCTTTGAACATTATATTCCTTGTTTTTAGCAGGCATAATGCTGACATTGCAAAGTTTACAATACATATTGTTATTTAGAATGCAAAATACATCTGCACCATACTGTGAAACTAAATATTCTAGTTTCCAAGACGTGTTTCTTTCCTTCTGAGCCATACTGCGGAGCGCACTACACTTCACGACAGTTTGTATTACACTTGAATGAACTGTACCGCGACGGTTGTGTCGTTTCAGTACACACATACCCTTGCGTACTCTGTGTATATCCTGTAGTGAATTGGCTTCTTTTCACTGTAAACATGCTCCAATGTCACAGGCCTACTAATAACATAGGTGTCCAAATACAGAGGTTTCATTGTATTTGCATATATTTTAATAAGTTAGATAAGGTTTTAAGTTATTTTGCTGTTTTTTAAGTACCACTTACATAATTACCTATGTATGTTGTGAGAGTGAATGAATTTAAAGCCTTGGTTTTCTGAACCGACGCATGCGACGTGCGAGGTGCGAGGCCCGCCTCGCACAAATTCGGAATACACGAGGGATAGTGAGTGGTTTCTATGGCGGCGAAGAGCGCAAACCTCGCATCTCGCAGTTATAGAAACCACTCACTAACTCTCGTGTAGTCCGGATTTATGCGAGGCGGGCCTCGCACCTCTCACGTCGCATGCGTCGGTTCAGAGAAACCAAGACTTTAATTGGACAGAGTTACGCAATAAGAGACCAAGCGCCAAAAACCTGTTTCGAGATCTTGGCCATTGAAATAAATGTTTTTTTTTTTATAAAACATTTAATGCAAGAAGTATTATAACATTCATACTACTACAAAAAAAAAAAAAAGCATAAATAATACCAAAAATAGCTAACCGATTTTTGATAAGGGACCAGCAGTTGAATTAATATTTCAAAGCAAAATAAATAAAAGAATTTTATACAATACACGAATTTTTGCTTATAAATAGCATTAAAATTCAGATATTGCATTGTTGATTTTTTCCGAGTTAAATTAGCCTGCAATCAACAGATCTGTGCAAATATCACATTTTTTCAAATTGTCGGTTGGTCTATTAATGCGTAACTCCGTCCAATTGTAGGTGAGGGGGATGCATTCTAGTAAGTAAGACCTGTTTTGCAAAGCAGGTACGGTCAAAAGACCGGTGCACTGGATTTAAAGGTAAATTCTGTACGTGTAATATGCTTACTTACTTACTTACTTACATATGGCTTTTAAGGAACCCGAAGGTTCATTGCCGCCCTCACATAAGCCCGCCATAGGTCCCTATCCTGTGTAAGATTAATCCAGTCTCTATCATCATATCCCATCTCCCTCAAATCCATTTTAATATTATCCTCCCATCTACGTCTCGGCCTCCCTAAAGGTCTTTTTCCCTCCGGTCTCCCAACTAACACTCTATATGCATTTCTGGATTCGCCCATACGTGCTACATGCCTACCCATCTCAAACGTCTGGATTTTATGTTCTTAATTATGTCAGGTGAAGAGTACAATGCGTGCAGTTCTGTGTTGTGTAACTTTCTCCGTTCTCCTGTAACTTCATCCCTCTTAGCCCCAAATATTTTCCTAAGCACCTTATTCTCAAACACCCTTAACCTATGTTCCTCTCTCAGAGTGAGAGTCCAAGTTTCACAACCATACAGAACAATCGGTGATATAACTGTTTTATAAATTCTAACTTTCAGATTTTTTGACAGCAGACTGGATGATAAAAGCTTCTCAACCGAATAATAACACGCATTTCCCATATTTATTCTGCGTTTAATTTCCTCCCGAGTGTCATTTAGATTTGTTACTGTTGCTCCAAGATATTTGAATTTTTCCACCTCTTCGAAGGATAAATCTCCAATTTTTATATTTCCATTTCGTACAATATTCTTGCATCTCCAGATATAATTTCTACAATCCTCTAAAATATTTACTATTCTTCCTGAATCACTTTATATTATGTCTACGAAATGTTTCTGCGTTGAAACTTCCAAAAAGTAGTGTTACAAAGAGAATGATAGATGGAAATTCAACTTCATCCATAAGAGCCACATCGTTCCAGTTGCAACCAGACTATGAAAAATCCTTCGGAAGCACGTTCACAGTTCCACTCATCGTACACAACTTCATAGCTATTTAATAGGTAATAACAAGCATATAGAGTTTAATAATACAATCATTTTGTAAAATGTACATTGTAGCTTTCAATAAATCATATTGGTCCGCCTCGTGTATTTTTTCTTTCTTCCACCCACCTCCTATGAAAGTTTGTCCATTAATGAACTAGAGTGTAGACAAAAGAAGATGAAAACATACCTAACGCCATACAGAAAAGCAATTGAAGATCTGAATTGACAAATATCTCAAGTCTAAAATTTAACTAATTTAACTTTTTATCTTATATACGATATGTTTTATACCGTATTATAAAAAAGAATATTCTTGTGTTTTTAATCATAGAAATATTGTTTTCAATACTTTTATATTGCAAACCTATAAGGTTTCTTTTCTCTCCTGAAAAAAATATTTCAATGGACATAGTATGTTTGTCAATTCACGTCTTCAATTGTCTTCTTCTCGTTTGAAAACGAAAGTGTAAGTGTACTTTAAAATGAACATTAAAATTTACTGGCAATAAAATAAATGAATAAATAAATAAATAAACATACAAATAAATAAATAAGTAAGTAAATAAATAAACAAATAAAAGAAACATTTCCTCAATAGCAATGTAGGTAGTGTAGGCTACATATTTTCGTGAGATATGTAATTCTCGAGGCATTTAACTGATTAATTCCGTTTCAAACGTGGTATCCGAAAATGAACAAGAAAGATAATGAATCTGTCGAAGTATATGGAACAGAAAATTGTTCTGTCAAGTCTGATTAATTTGTGACATTGTTCTTCTGTAGGTGACACGTCCATATGATTCTCTGTCTAACCTTCAAAGTCTATCAAACCTGTTTTAATTAATGCCAAGCTTTCGTGTGTGAAATTTTTGCTTCAACACATATTCACTTGAGTAATAACGTACCTATTTTTCAATTATTTTTAAAAACAGCGTGATGTTAGAAATGAACATTTGCATACCAATTAACAGGAAAATGTGAACATAAAACAGCACGAATATTGAAAGCGTAGGTATTCAACCGATATGAAAGTTTCAAGGTAAAAAGTAAACTGTGAGATGTATTATTTTAAAAATTGGTAACGGTATTAAAAATGTCGTTTCCACTGACAACAGAGCAGAGACGGAAATATAAAAGAAGAAAAATCAATACCTTGCGCTACTTCTAACAAAATCCAATATTTCTGCTCTCTTTAATTTAAAAATATGGAAAGAGACTCGTAATTATAAGAATATCGATCATCGATACACAAATGTGTAGAAAATATAGTTCTGCGGTTCTCTGAGTAGCCACTTTTTTTACTATCAATACTGTCTCTAGGCCTATACGTATGTTTGGTTTCAATTTGTAGCAGCGTTAGATCAGAGAGTGGAACGAAAATATGATAGCTTTGTGACTTCTCACTAACTATTTAAATTAGATTTGAAAACTCAATTTTATTGAACAGTTTGGAGCATTGTATTTTACATTGTCATTACACTGAACAACAAGAATTTTGCTCCGACTTAAAACAATTTGTCCTTTATGGTTTGATGTCCGCTAAATCGGAAAATACATCTCTTTACTTCGTATCACGTAAGGTTTTTAAGATATACTATGATTTCACTTTTCGATAAGCGCTCCCCCAGGAAACATCTGGCGCGGGTTGGAGGTATAAACCAAAACAAAAGCTAATGCATTTTAAGAGTTTATTTCCGGTTTCTTATGGTTGCTGGCAAGTTATTTAATACTTCTAATAAAGAAACAGATATTGATCCCTTCTATTAAGTAAATTTCATAACAGTTCAAAGTGAGGTCTATGCACGAACAAACAAGGGTGTAGTTTTCAGTATTTAAAGAGAAAAGTTTACCAGTTTGAGTGAAGGCAAATTAAAAGAGGGCATTTTCATCGGTCCTCAAATACATAAAGTAATGGCTGACCCTTTGTTTGAAGAAAAACTTTCCGTTACAGAAAGAATGGCATGGCGCGTTTTCAAAGACGTTTGCTCAAATATCCTTGGAAATTATAGGGTAGACAACTACATAGATTTTTGTGGAAACCATGTTAAGTGCATATGACAAAATGGAATGTAATATATCCTTCAAAATATACTTTTTACATTCTTATTTGGATTTATTTTCTCCTAACTTTGGAGCGATAAGCGACGAGCATGGGGAAAGATTTCATAAAGAAATATCTGAAATGGAAAGGTAATATAAAGGAAGATCATCATCCAACATGCTTGCAGACTATTGTGGGTTGCTTGTAAAATGTAGTCTCGGGTCTATTTATAAACAGAAGTCATCCAGAAAATTATTTTAAATGTAAGTTCAAATTCCGAGATTTTTCTCATTATACGCACGAACTATTTTTATTGTTGCTGTGTTTTAAACTATGTAACATAATTTTTGTATCCAGTACACATTTTTCAAGTATTATGAGGCATTTTGAATCCCTAGTGTATTGTAATTTTATCAGTAGCAGTGAAAAATTAAAAACAAACAAGTTTTATCATAAGAAATTCAATTCATTTTCCCCGGAAAATGGTACGTGATGGGGCAATTTGGATTTTAAATTCAGATTTAGGGCACATATATTAGCAATATTCACCTATTTTTATTTCAAAGCAAGACAAAAAGTAAACATTTGTTGTTCAGTGTTATCAATAACTTGAAACGCTTCAATTTAAATAATTGGAAAGAAATGTCTATTATGTATTTTTATGTAGGTTATTTTACGACGCTTTATCAACATCTTAGGTTATTTAGCGCCTGAATGAGCTGAAGGTAATATTGCCGGTGAAATGAGTCCGGGATTCAGCACCGAAAGTTACCCAGCATTTGCTCATATTGGGTTGAGGGAAAACCCCGGGAAAACCTCAACCAGTTAACTTGCCCCGAACGGAATCGAACCCGGGCCACCTGGTTTCGCGGCCAGACGCGCTAACCATTATTCCATAAGTGTGGACTGTATTATCTATTTCAGCCTTCTGACAAATGCAACTGTGGCCGGAACGGTATGGTTAACCTAAATATCTCGAACAATTTTGACGACGGTACTAAAAGTTTTAAAGGTACTGAAATATAATACCACGCCCATCTATACAGAGTATCCCATTTATTTTTTTGCACCTATTATAACTTTTTTGTTTGGATAGGTGTTGGAACTTTTGTTTTTAAGAGTTATGTTAAAACGAGGGGGTAACATGAATGTAGAAATTTGGTGAATGTAACTACATTATGGTACAAATGTTATGTTTTATTTAACGACGCTCGCAACTGCAGAGGTTATATCAGCGTCGCCGGATGTGCCGGAATTTTGTCCCGCAGGAGTTCTTTTACATGCCAGTAAATCTACTGACATGAGCCTGTCGCATTTAAGCACACTTAAATGCCATCGACCTGGCCCGGGATCGAACCCGCAACCTTGGGTATAGAAGGCCAGCGCTATACCAACTTGCCAACCAGGTCGACATTATGGTACATGATACACGTGACGTCATCAATTTTTCAAATAACACTACATACTTTACTCATGTTGCATTGATTACACACATTAAGACGAGTTCAAAAATGTATCACAATGTCACCTTCCCAATCAATAAGAACAACAGAATGCAAAATGAATGCCATCAGAATGTGACGTTTATTGTGGTGCCCCATTCATCTTGTGCATTAACTTACACAAAACGAAAGACGACTAACGTCCGTGCACGTCGTGTGTTGTGTGTTTGCTGTCTTAACATGTAAACAAACCACAACAACTGTCGACGCCACAACCCACGTACAGTGGCCTGCACGTTCTCCGGACCTGTCGCCACTCGACTTCTTCCTGTGGGGAACTGTAAAGGACAGTGTGTATCAGAACATTCTGACAACACCAGACGACATGCAGCAAAGCATTCAACAGGTTGTGTGTCCATTCATCCAGCAACATGCCGGGCAGTCATACGGTCTTTCGGGGAACGCCTTCGAATGTACATTAATGTGAATGGTCACCATTTGGAACATCTTCTGTGACTCTCAAAGTTTGACATTATCACATTGGAAGTACGTTTTTGTTTCGTTTTGTTGTCATTGATTAGGAAGGTGACAATGTGATACATTTTTGAACTCGTTTTAATGTAATCAATGTAACATGATTAAAGTATGTAGTGCTATTTGAGATATTGATGATGTCACGTGTATCTTGTACCATAATGTAGTTACATGCACCAAATCTCCACACTTATGTTAGCCCCTCGTTCTAACATAACGCTCAAAACAAAAATTCCAATACCTATCCAAAAAAAAAAGTTGTAATAGGTGCACAAGTTAAATGGGACACTCTGTATTCTGTGAGCTATATAATTTCTTTATGAATATACCAACAATTATGTAACTCTAATATTAAATACCAGATCAACGTCTTCTACAAATTATTTAATTAATTTTTTATTGATTCTTTGTTTTCTGCCCAAGGGTACATCTTTCACGGCTTTCCCCACTCTTTCTTATTTTCTGCCTTCCTCTTTGTCCCTTATATGATTCATATATTTTAATGTCGTCTATCATCTGATATCTTCTTCTGCCCCGAACTCTTCTCCCGTTCACCATTCCTTCCAGTGCATCATTCAGTAGGCAATTTCTTCTCAGCCAGTGACCAAACTAATTCCTTTTCCTCTTCCTGATCAGTTTCAACATCTTTCTTTCTTCACCCACTCTTTCCAACACAGCTTCATTTCTTATTCTGTCTGTCCATTTCACACGTTCCATTCTTTTCCATATCCACATTTCAGATGCTTCTATTCGCTTCTCTTCGCTTCGTCGTAATGTCCCAGTTTCTGTTCCACACAATGCTACACTTCACACAAAGCATTTCACTAGTATCTTCCTTCGTTCCTTTCCGTAGTTCCGCAGAAGATGCTTCTTTCTCTCTTAAAAGTTTCCTTTGACATTGCTATCCTCTTTTTGATTTCCCGGAAGCAGTTCATGTTAAGACTGGTTCACAACAAACTGGGAACGGAAACGACAACGAGAACGAGAACTGAAATATTGTTAAAATAAATGTATTAAATGTGAGCATTTACAATTAACTCTCACGTTCCCGTTTCCGGGCTCCGGCAAGTTTCTCGTTAATTGTGAATGCTCACATTTAAATACATTTCTTTAACAATAATTCCGTTCTCGTTCTCGATGTCGTTGTTGTTTCCGTTTCCGGTTTATTGTGGACCAGCCTTTATTACAGTTTTAGTATGGTATGGCTTTCTATTAAATCGGCGAAGCAATGTATGAAAAGAAATTTAATTGTACATTTTTAATACTTTTAAGCAATATTTATTTCTGACTTGACGTTTATTGATGAAATATTTGAGGATCATTTCACTTGTTCAAAAAAATCAATTTACAAACTTTTGTTGCATCTTTCCCAATCGTCTTTACAGCACAAATTACACACGACTTAAAGCGAATCGACTCTGGAAAATTTTCAGCAGGTTGACTGATTCAATTTTTGAATGAATTAAGCATTGTTCTATGGATATCTTCACTTTAAGAATTTGACCACATGGAGCAATTCTCACAATGATTGTGCTATCGATTTCAGTGCGTGTTCTCTATTTAATTGCCAACGGTAATGTATAGGAAAAAAACTATGACGTATGTGTACTGGCTGTAATATGTGAAATGCGTCATGTGCAGGGAGAAACTGTTCAGGATTGCAGATGTCTGTAGTTAACCGCTAGCACACTGGCGTTCTGTTTACTAGAGCTGCACAAAAAGGGGACACCATAGCTTCTGTCTCTTCCTCTACAATCCTTCGTCCTTAGCCTGAGCCTTATTATGAATGGAAATAAATTGTGAATACTTTGCTTAAAAGGGTAACTTTACATTATGGGGGAGAGGAGATAAACTTTTCGTTAGTTATAATCATACTGATATTTCAACATTTTTTCTTCAGAATCTATATGTTCTTTAGAAATAAAAATTACCGTACAGAAAATACACCATCTGTACATCACTAGACAAATGTATTACTTTTTTTTTTTTTTTTTCAAAATCTGATAATCATTTCCTTTAATTATTAAAATGTAGGGCTATGGAATATTTTATGCAGCTCAAAGATATTTTATTGAAACTTTGCATGCAAATTTAGTTCTTCCACGGAGACATTATAACCTGAAAGCTTAATGTCGATTGAACAGTTAATTTGTTTTAAATAATAATGATCAATTTAAAAATAGCATGAAATAAATATTATTCTTTTAATTACACCTAATATTCTACATTAAAGACTTCAGAGAATGTTGTTTACGTGGAAAAACTTATAAATGCATGCAAATATTCATTTCAATATCTTAATTACTCTAGAACATACCTGCACAAACAGCGTTCTACGAGTACGCGCACTCCTTCGGAGCGGGAGAGCTGTGTTTAGCGCTCGCCGAAACGGAGAGAAAGATACGTCAGAATGACATAAACTTGATGTAGGTAGAGGAGAGGAAAACGACCACTCAGTTATCTAGTGGAGTGCAGTGTGTAGGCCTATTCTCAGTAACTGTTTCACGTTGCTTACCTACTGCTACAGTAAAGTATGGAGGAATCTAAAAGACGGAACACAACATTTAACATTTAACGATTTACAGCTCGAACTTTTGATCTTCAATGTGACCTAAGGGCTAAAGATCCTTTGAATAATGCTACTAGCCTGGTTGAGTTTTACAAGACTAAACATTAGCAATAATATCCACGACTACACAGGCTGGCTGTGAAAATGATTGCTATGTTTGGCTCAACATTTATAATTGTGAGCAAATGTTTTCTATAATCAACTTTAATAAAGGCAGACATCGAACTTCTGTAACTGATGTTTCATTATTATCAGTAGGCTACTGTTCCTTTCAGCTGCCAACAGCATAAAACCTCGTTTTGATGTACTGATAAATAAAAATATAACAAAATGATATTGTACATTTAGGTAGGTATAGAATTTCTATTATTTCTGTAAAATAAATATTTCTTTATTAATTAATAATAGTCCAAGATAGTTTTGCAACCACAGTACGGGAATTCATTTCATAAACATTCGTAATAGTAGTTCCTTTTGTGTATATTTTGTACGAGATCACCCCTTCTTCCAGTCCACCCTTATACAGAGCGCAGCTAATATCTGCATTCCGCTCATGAGCTGTGAGCCGGCTCGGAGAGCGCAAACCTTGTGCAGGCCTGCTCTAGAATTATCCCATAAATGTTGTTCATCTGAGCAAGTTAACCCATAAATTTAAATAAGTAAAAAGTAACTATTAGGTTTAAAAAAAACATTAAAATTGTTTAGTGATGTATAGATAGTCTATAATAAAGCTATCAATGTTTATTCACAAAGAATTTATAGATCCTAAGAAAACAATATTGTAATGTGTTAAAATTATACTAGTGAAAGTTGTACCTCCCATCTTAATTGCGGAAAAAAGTTACATAAGTTTTTAGTTAGTCTATTAGTACACTATGTAAGTCTTAAAATCTGTGCCCTGAAAAGTTGTATTTTTCTTTGCAGGTGAGTTGATGCACATTTGCCCTATCCAGCTCTCCCAGAAGCAATTCAGTCAGCAGGTAAAATTCCAACCTAATTTTTACTATAATGTACTGGTAAAGATATGACCTGTAATTTTAAAAATATAGATCGAATGTCGTTCTTGCGCGCAGCTACCTCATAATCGACTTGCAGAGAGCACTTGGCGAGGAAACTACTTTCTTCCATCCCTGTTAGAAATCTAGTTAGTTCCTTGTAAGAACTCATTTTCAATGTGTAATATGAGAGCTTTGGTATATCCCAATTAATTTGATATTTCACCGTATGAAAGATAAAGGATAGAAGTACACAGTCGTACATCTATCTCAAAATTCGAGGTCGGTTGGGATCTGTCATTATTCTGAGTGCCTCAATTACGAATTATGGACATGAATAACTAAACATTTGAATTAACAAATAATTATTGTAATTGCCCACATCTAACACCTTCCACACAAGTTAAATATTTAGGAATTATTATAGACCAGCATTTACGTTGGGATAAACAAATTGATTTCATGTGTACAAGTGTAAGAAAGACAATTTATAAATTCATAATACTTCGAAATTTGATCTCTAAGGAGGCATTGAGAATAACATTTTAGCTTTGGTGCAATCATTAATACAATAAGGTATAATGAATTGGGGTGGAGTAGCATCATCTGAACTTAATCCATTAATTTTATTACGCAGAAGATTAATAAAAATTTGTCTGACCAAAAATATGGATTACCCACAAATTTAATTTATACAGGTTTTAATGTATTGCCTATTGAAGAAATTTATAAATATATTTTACTAACTTACTACCACAGAAATCAAATAAAACATAAATATAATCGACATGAATATCGTACTCGAAGACAATAGTCTACTTTCCCATTAATTGAGCCTAAATGTCATAAAAGTGCAGCTCTTAAACATGGTGCTAGTTTCGGCCCAAGACTTTATAATAAAATTATAAACCATTTTCCAAATTGGAAATATTTTAAAATTGAAGCTTTTAAAAAAGAAATTTGTAAAATTATCCATGATATATAATATTAACAAATGTATTTCTTTACCTTTTATTTCTGTCGACTATATTCATGTTTTTATTGAATATCACTGGCTTCTGTCGGATTGTCATTTTATATTAAAAGTGTATTTTTCTCTCTTTTTCTCTTTCTTCTTTATTCTTGCTCTTGTGTTGTATTTATTGGTTTGAATTACGTTCCTTGCTGTATTTAGTAAACTGTCCTTGTGAATTTTATGTTATATTATTGACTAAGACCACACCGTACACGAGCCTGGCTCTTACGGCAGAGGCTAGAAACATTTTTGTTTTATAAATGTAATTTATACTTACTAGCTAGCTAGTTAAATAAATAAATGAATAAATAAATAAATAAATAAATAAATAAATACATAAATAAATGAATAAATAAATAAATAAATAAATAAATGAATGAACGAATGAATGAATAAATGAACGAATGAATGAATAAATGATCGAATGAATAAATGAACGAATGAATGAATGAATAAATAAATAAATGAACGAATGAATGAAATGAATAAATAAATGAATGAATAAATAAATAAATGAATGAATGGAATGAATGAATAAATAAATAAATAAATAAATAAATAAATAAATAAATAAATAAATAAATAAATAAATATATATATAAATAAATAAATAAATAAATAAATACCAATTTTAGAATGGTGTTTATATGAAATATATAAATGTGTATGAAATATAATGACTGACTAATGAGCATGAAAAATAAATATGAGTATTAGTATAGGCATCGATGTAGGATATAAAATGTGAAGAAGAAGATCAAATATAATGCGAGTAGAAACATGGATAAATATAAAACATTCCTTAAGAGTATGTTAAAAAAATAATATCAAAACTTATTTGACAAAATTCAAATAAAACGAAATCGGGATAAGAACACACAACAGTCAACATACACGAAATGATTGGACCATCATCACCACCACTTACTGCATGATGACAATCCACGTTATTAAATTTGATTACAGCAATTGAAGGTTTGCGAGAATATAATGACCTCCTGTACTGCACATGTACCGCTCGCGTTATTCACGTGCTTATACTCGACAGGTTCCAGGTTCATTAATTTAATCACTGCAGATTCCAACTCTGTGCAATAGCACTACGACGTTAACTTTCAGTAGAGGTAGCAGCTCGTTAGCTACCGTGAAAACTCCTCGGTGTATCGAGTGCGAGGCCTTTTCTCATCCGGTGCTCATTTGCACAGTGGCGCAAAGACGCGGTCGAAAGCTGTCGTGTCGAGATATGGAGATCCAACAACAAATAAACCTAGCACATTCACGTGACAACGAACAAAAATGCAACACATCGCTATAAATACACATCCAGTTCAAAATCGATAACTTTAAATATTTTGCCTTTCAATGCGGTAAAATTGTTCGGTGAAATATTCGTAGTATAAAAATAACCACAGAAATTTTCTAGACTTCTGATAAAGTACATTTTCAAATTCATTCAAGAGGCTCTTAACATGTTTCATCTGTAATGAAATGTTAGGTTAATGTCATCTTGTAACATTACAAACTAGTCCTATACTTCCAAAACGTGTCTTAAGGGAGACTGTTGTACCTTTAGCATAGTGTATCTTTGAACATTTTTTGTTTTTTTTTTGTTTTTTTTTTTTTTGTTTTTTTGTTTTTTTTTAATTTTTGCTGCTACCTAAGGACTCAAACTGAAGTAGATTGTAGAGAAAGCCGCTAAGTAGCTCTGGTCATAGTTTCAGTTTGATTTATTGCAAAGTGTGAGTTCTGTGGACAAAAGAAGTTTTTATTACCAAAAGTAAACATTTCGTTCTTTGATACAGTATATGTTTTCTAACAGAAAATCAGATTGTATTTGTTACTATCTTTCACGTACGGTGTGTTCCCTATCATCTGGTGAGTAATGACGTATTTTAATTTCCATAATTTATTTGAACCTCTAGTTTTGGGAGCCATATTTGTTTAAACGTGCACCCTCTTGTACGTTTGAACACACAAATCTTGTATCATGGAACATGTTCCAAGGTAGACTATACTATCGGTCTAACTTTGAACAAGTGACAACTGGAGAGAAGGAGATCATGCTCTACCAATCCACCCAACTTGTGTACTAAGGGGTTGATTCGTAAGTCAAGAAATGCCGACAACTGATCTAAAGCGTCAGTTTTCCACGTCAGGGATCTAGATTCAGACGCCGGCATTTCAAAGTTCAATGTTTGACGGATAAAGGTAGAATTCATTAAAAATTCATTAGACAATCACCTGGAATCGAAGTTCCAAAGGAAGAACCGAATATCGAACCCTGTCTAACAGTCGAAACATTCATACGAACACATCACTCTAGCTCATAGATGTCCAATTATAACTCGTACGAGGTAACCCCTGGCGTAAGCAACCCGCAGCGCATATTCTATAAGGTCGTTTTTCCTATGTTATATGGAAAGTTATCGACATTAGCAGAGCATGCTTGACGTGCAATATCTCCTGGTTCTATAGGCGTTTGGACACCCATGCTCTACTTAAGAGCCATGAACTATCCTCGAGACATCCGCGTATTATAAAATATGTTTGTATCTTTACTCAGACGTATTGTATGAACTAATGTATCAACCTATGCATATTTATTACTCTAGCTGCTTCCCATCTTAATTAAAAGAAATACGAGCGTTGCGAGATAGAGAATTCCAACGACGAATAGCAGTGTGTGTCCACTCCTAGTCGTGTAGTGCGTGATGCCTAAAATAATGTATGAACGCCTTGAGTCAGACACCCTGTACAGCGAATAAAATACGTAAGTAAACACGAAATTTTTAAATCTCTATTCAGAGTTGAGCTAGCTTTTATGGTTTAGGAGTTTTGGTACAATTTCTTAATAATTATAGTATTAAATGTAAATTAGTCCGCTGTGATCTCATCTACATAATATTATAAGCTATCATGTGAGCGCGAAACAGTCTTGCGGGATGAATACGTGAATATATTGTGATATTTAATATAATTAAAACCATACACATACTAGAATATCACAGCGATTTTCAACGATAACATGGGAACGGAAGTTTCCTTCTGATTTTTAATGAAATATTTAAGCCTTTGTGATCTGAATTTGTTTTTGTGAAGATATCATAGAGAAACAAAAAGAAAAACAAAGTAAACCTCTAACTTATAACAGCTGACCAAGGAACTGGCGGGTGTTGCACTCTATCGGTAAAGAATAAATTACTTCTGAGGATATCAAATGGAACCATAAGGCGTATCATATGAGTCAAAGATTACAGAATGGACTAATTCGAGCGGAAAGGGAATCTATATTGACTTCAGTAATATTGTATTTCTTAATTATTAAATTGCTTTAAAATAAAAGAAATACGTAATAAATTCAAGTACAATATGGATATTTGGTTTACAATTTCAAGTCTTTCTCCTTAAAAAGTTCAGGTAATATCTTTATAATTTTCATATATTACAACAACTTACTTCTGAGTAAATAAAGCTACCTCAAATGTGCTCCATATTATGCACAATACACTTGTTACTGTTCTTCAAGAAAGCTGAAAGAAACTATTGCTAACGTTTGGTAATCTTACTCCAAGTAAAGTGGATAAAAGGTTTACATTTTTGTACATTATTTATGATAATATATGAAACTAGAAGAGCAATCAGAATTCAGAGACGGGTTAGAGACTACTAGTGAACGTTTCACAGGAAAACGCATTAATTAAATTTGGTAGCCAGTTATTCATTATAAATACTGTGAATGCTCAATGAGAACAGAGGGTATTGACAAAAAAAATTTAGAATAATAATAAAATTGTAGAACATTTCACACTTTCTTCCCCGATACAATAATATATCCTCTCTAATAGGCAAAAACGCATAAAATACGCAGATCATTTATCACATCTAGCGTGATAATACTAACCTGACGTCGTGAACAACGCTAGAAAAAATGTATTCTCAAGAAATGCTCTAAAAGTCTTACTTTCTGAAGTCAGACGATTGAAGGTATCAAAAGAATACAAAGTTTTCCTGTAAATTCAAACCGCTAATAACTGAACATTTGTCTAAGTACTTTCTTTCTATACTTCATTGTGAATGTTAACAAATCGATGACAAAAATGCAACTATACTACAAATTTTAGTCATTTAAAATACGACAGACATAAACTGTCAAAATAGATTATTTTAAAACACTCACCATCATGTAGTCACAAGGTTTCCCTCCATATGCACATCGTTCTGAAAACAAAAATAAAATAAATATAATTTATATAGTAGATTAAAATTTTAACAGATTTTTTTATATTTCACATGTCTAAGCTAAATAATACAGATGGAGGTAGCTAAAAGTTATCGCAGTATGCAGGGGACGTGTTTGTTGAACGCACGTTGTTACGTAGTGTTACATTACTACACTTGTTATTGAACATTATTTGTGTTATATTTTGTGACTCCACTCGTCAACTAAACATTCCGTATGCCTCCCGTTATCCGCGCACTCCATCCCCACCACTCGGGAATTTTAGACCTACCTAGAGAAAAAAACACAATTTCATGGAAAGATTTATTGCAACAGACACAATTGTTGGGCTATTTTTCAACATATTCCCCACCGGATTTGAGAAATTTGTCATACCGTGGGATCAACGTTTGTATCCCTGAGTCGTAGAAGTCTATCGCTTGGAATCGAAACCAGTATGTGACAGCCGTCTCCATCTCTCTGTCACTGTGAAAGTACTGACAGGGAAAAAATTTCTTCAGGTATAACAAAAGTCGCTGGGAGAGAGATCCGGGCTGTAGGGTGGATGTTGAAACATATCTCAGCGGAACTCCTGCAGAAGATCTGTTGTGGGCCGAGTAATTATCATCTTTTCTTACATCTCAAGAAATTCCTGTCCGGTCAGCATTTTCCAGTGACAGAGAGGTGCAGACGCCTGCCACACACTGGTTCCGAACCCAGGCGGCTGACTTCTACGACACAGGGATACAAACGTTGATCCCACGGTATGACAAATGTCTCAATTCCGTTGGGAATACACTGCTCCGTCGATATAGGAGAAAGCCATTGTACGCGTACTTAGATTGTAAGTCCCCTGCAATCGGCAAGCATCATTGTTAGGTAGGCCTACAGCATGAAAATTCAGGAATATTATAGACTAGAGATAAACAAAACTAACTGTCGCTCTCGCTCGCTGTGTTCGCTGCATTTGTCTTTCGAGTCTCGGCTCGTCATTCTCGCTGCGCTTCGAGTCTCACTCGTCATTCTCGAAATAGCATTTAGTCGGCGTGAAAAGATTTCGTAACTTTGAATAACATACAGCATTGAAATAAATAACATTATAAATGTTTAAACGAGACAAAAAGACAAAACAGAACAGTATCTTAGTTATCAAAATGTTCTGGTTCTATTATATATTACCTATGGTTATATAAATAAATAAAACAATTCTCAAATAAATTTCTAAGAAACATAACATTAATATCTTTTTACTTGAGATTGCACACTTGATCTTAAACATATGAAAAGAAAGTTCCTAGCCTTTTAATAAGGGACTAGTAATTAAATAAAGACTGGAGAACGAATTATTATACACTGAAAGGTAGAGATGATGTTTCAAATAGGCTACTTGATTGTTTATACATATATAACAGTTGCCAAAGTAGATAAAAGTTCAGTCAGGTATAAACAACTGCTGACTTCGGGACTTGATCACAATATCGAGTCTCGGAAGACTCACAACCAGTCTTTACGTCAAGGACGCGACGCAATACATCACTGTCGTGTTGGTTTTCAGCTTTGCGGGCGCTGTTAGTCTCGTTTTCTCGATCGTTGTTCATCTCTATTACAGACAGTAAAAAATTGATAATACCAGAATGGGCATTTAAGAGTTGTTCATTCATTATAAAAAGTGAATCTGATAAAACTTGAATAAAATTAATTTAATTTTCTAGAATATATCTATCTATAAAATACAATAATAAATAAATAATTAAGAACTTAGTTAATAAAGAAAGAATGAAAGAACGAACTAATGAACGGAAGGAAACAAGGAAGAAGGAAAAAAGAAAGAACTAAAGAAAGAAACAAACAAAAAATGAAGGAAGAAAGAAAGAGAAAGAAAGATATATTACCTTAAACTCTCCAGCAATATTCTTAATATTTGCGCCGTTCTCAAGGAGTTGAATAATACTGTATTTACTTTGTGAGAAATACTCAGACGTGAACGTGTTTGTGACGTGATGACTTATTGTTATGCGGGGGCCTGGATTCTCGTCACAACAACAGACCACGTTGTACTATTTTGCTGCTTTCTTTAGTCTACTAAATCGGCGGAACAGTGTATGTAGAAAAATAGATCAAGAAAAATTGCTGTATCTGTTCCAATAAACGTTTCCATAAAATTGTGTTTTCTTTATCTAAAGGGAAAACTTACCTTCTGAACGCGCCTCGTATGATTCCCTCAACTGACTTCGCAATCATTAAAATCATCCTCATCATCATCATCATGAAATAATCAAGGATCTAGGCCCAGTGGCCTGTTTCGATTGTATTGTTAATCCAGTATTCTTCTAATAGGGCTACCTTGACTACGTTTTCCTTGTCAGATTACACTGGACAACAAATTTAAAAAACATTTCTGTCCTTTCGATCAAACTATGTAATTTTAATTATATGAGAGGTGCTGAGTTCGTTTCTGAAAAACAAACTTTTCTAAACACATAGCCTACCATTTTTATGGTACACGAACTTAACTTATTTACACAAATTTGTTACACTAGCACATAAAGCAACCTTTGTTTGGACAAAATTCACAAATTAAAATGTCTTTTTTATCTTTTACGTTTGTAGATAAATTCTGCAAACTCTCTGATGAGTGACTAGCAACATTCAGCCAGCATACTTGCATTCCACTTTCCATTGAAGCACTTTTCGGAGGTAAATATTTCTTGATGAAACCTCTCCCCGTGTTCATCGCTTACAGCACGAAGATTTTTTTGGAAAGAAGTCCAGATGGCTGTCAAGAAAGTGTACTTTCAGTGGCATGTTTCATCCCATAAGGTGTAAGTAGTACAACATTTCACTAACATTAAATAAATTTTTATTTTGGAGAAACAGTACATGCTAGACAAAAACTAACTGCAGATTCGTTTTGCGAACACAAAATACATCGAAATGCACATATTTTTTATAAAAAGGACAAATTTCATGTTGTACAGTGTTATATTTCTAAATGAAGTTGGGTAAACTTATGTATTACATATAAAATTCTACTGATTTTATGTCAGTAACTATAGATATCACTCAAACTTTTGAAGCATGAGTATGAAACGTTAGAAGGTATTAATTTTTTTACTATGATGTTTGCCAACAAGTACAAAATTTACCATGTTATGAACGCAGATGTAAATTATGTCTTCATTCAATCGACTAACTGGTAGTTAAATGAAATCTAGAGAAGGTTAAGTGGAAGTCGTTAGGAGCTTCCTGCACTATACAGAAGTCGTACATGGAGAAGACCTGCTCTGAAAATTTTGGTATAAAGCTTTCTTACATTTTCACTTGAAGACGCTTTTAGGAAGCAAGAGCCGTGGAGCAGCTTTTAAGATCTTCAGACCGGAATCCAATCCCAGGCCTTTTCAAACTCATGTTTATAAATGAGGTTTTGTGCTGACTCCACTTTCGCACCATCACTTCGCTCTTCTCCTCACTCTCTTCTGCACGCCCACATCTAATGCTGCTTCACACCAGGACATTAGTGTACAAGCAAAATTAAGGTGTAGAGAGCAATATGCTTATAACGTTTCGAGCACTTTGTGGGACGCAACCTTCTTGCAGAGGAATAACTTTATCAAACAGAGGGCGACAAAATATAGCACCAAATTTTCCTTGTAATGTACTGTGTGGCGTAACTGCGCTTAGAGCAGTTTAGATAATAACGTAACTCAATTGATTTATTACGTCATCTCACATGATTTTTAAGTTTGCTGTTTCGTAAGATTTTAATTATTCTATTCACTTCTATTTTGCAATGTGGACTTTACATCATAAATAAAAATGTTGTCAGCATATTCATTACGCAACTAGTTAAGTAATGATACTTCTATTACGTAACTAGTTAGGTAATGATACTGCTATTACATAAATGGCTGCGTAATGTGAGTCACACATTGAATTAAAATATAATTTGTGTGAGATCGTGCGTATTTGCTTGGTTTCCGCACAAAACCAACCCGCGGTAAGTCTAAAATTCCACATTCAGTATTCCCAACCGAACACACATAACAATTTCCCTCTTCTTACCGCTTAAGTGACATATTGATTTTACTGCTTTAGGCTTTTAACATATTATTTTAGAGACGTTCAATATAGTAATAATTATAAATTGGAAACTTACCACTGCAATTTCACCTAAATTGCACTGTTAATAATTGTTTTTAAATATTTGCAAAAATTAAGTAAACTCTACAACTCCACTAAAGTTACTGCATTTCGTGATGCATGTAACATTAAGGAAGCCGTTTGTTTTAAGTTCGCATTTATAGACTGGGGAAAAAAAAGACAGACGTATATCACGGCCTGCTGGAGTATAGTAAACACAGAAAACATTTTAAAGCAACAATGTTGAAGATAGATATTTTTGTTTTCCAAAATTGCCGTCATTGAACAGAAACCAAGATGGAGATTTCATTGCAACTAATTAGAAATTCCTCTTTCAGGTATGTAATAAACGATCTTCGCACAAAATAATGTACGATACACGAGCGGTATGTTTTCTTTCAATTCTCGGAAATTAAAAAAGCTCAACTACGTTTCGCTTTTTCAAACTTTTCCTCGAACATGAAAACTTCAACATACCGCTCTTGTAACGCATATTACTATTATTTCTATTTTTATCAGCATTAAGAATAATATGTCAACAATTTAATAATATATAAGAATTTAAAACTTATTCTATAATATAATTAATAATATTTATTTATTTATTTTTATTGTTAGTAAGTTTCAAATGAATACAAGTTAATAAATACAATGAAAGATAAACTAGCCCACTCCTGAATGAGTAAAGACTCGTGCTCAGGAGGGGATTCCAATACAGACAAAAATAAAATTAAAATTGAGAATGAATATAGATTAAATAGTGTTTAATATGTTTAAACCCAAACTATAAATCCAATACAATTTTTTTTATTAATTTGGAGAGGATTCGTGGTTGAAATATTATTGGAATAAAATTTGTTTAATAATCTGGGACTTTGACTCATGCTGTGATAAAAAGCAGCATTGGTTTTACATTTAGGTTCACACAAAAGCAGAGAATTCATATTTCTATATTTATGTATATAACTTTTAAAGTTATTAAAATTTCTATGAAAATATTTCAATAAAATAAAATGATACATTTGTTTAATGTTGAAAACTTTGAAATGTTGAAACACAATTCAGTTGTGTAATCTTGCTGCTTTTTTAAACAAATTTTTATTACCTTTTTCAGTAGTAAAATTAACGGATAAAGGTTGGATTTATAAGTTCCGCCCCAACCTATAATACCATACATAAATATAGACTGAAATAATGCTAAATAAATTACACGTAAACAGTTAATTGACAAAATATTTCTTAGAATAACAAAGTAACATAATGTTTTACGTAATTTATTACAAATATAATAGAAATAAAATAAGCAATATAAAATTATAAATTTATTTATTTATTTAAATTTAAGTATACAGAATAAACAATATAATTACAAAACAAACAAGAGAAATAGAAACAAAATAATACAAGCAATATAAAAAGAAGCTACAGTAGTATTAACAAAATTTGAGACCGAATGAGCAGCGCTCGTGCTCGGTCGCAGTTCAGATATAATATAATATAATATAATATATAATGAATATGATTATTCCATTTTAAATGATTATCAATAATTATACCTAAGTATTTAACCTCATTAACTTCATTAATAACTGAATAATTGCAATTTATATCGGAACAATCAGAATTATGCATTTTAATTTGTAGTATAGATGAAATTGGTTTATTACCTTTATTATTTAAAGAAAATGGGATAACTATTGTTTTATCTTTATTAATTACAAGTGAATTTAAAATTTTTATATTAATTCCTACAGTTGAAAATGCTACGCAAGATTATTTTTCACGGAATATGTATAATTTGTCTTTCTCGTGTTAAATTTTACTGTACCTGGTTAACATGTTTCGGTCTGTTATAGGCCATCTTAGGCTGAAACATATTAACCAGTTACGATAAAATTTAACACGAGATGGACATATAATACATACTCCGTGTAATATAGTGTTAAAAGTTGTGTAATCAAGATGAATTTTTTTCCTTGGAACATCAATCTTCAAATTGTACATCCACTTCATATCTTACGCGGAATTTCGATGGTAGTAAACATTCAATTACAGAATTTGCAGCATTTTCAATATTTGAATCCTCGTTTGAACTTTTTTTAACAATGCAAATCTAGCTTTCAGGTAAAGCTTTCTGTTAAGCAGACTTGAATTAATTCTAGGGAAAAATTGTTCCGGGGCCGGAAATTGATCCCGAGACCTTTGGCTTAGCGCGCCAACGTTCAACCGACTGAGATACCGAGGAACTTCACTCGATACCGTCTCACTTTTTCCCTTTTTTATCCACACAACTCGAGTGGACAGAGAAGACTCCAGAAACCCACATCGAGTGCACACAAACTCTGTGTTTTTCTGTTAACATACCTACAGTAACGTATATATTATACAAATCTAGCTTCCACGTAAAGCTCCCCGTTAAGCAGAATTGGATAAATTCAAGGGAAAAATTGTTTCGGGCCGGATTTCGAACCTGTGACCTTTGTCTTAGCGCACCAATGCTCTACCGACTGAGCTATCCGGGAACTTCACCCGACACCATCTCAATTTTTCCCTTTTTATCCACACAACTCAAGTGGGCTGACAAGACACCAAAAAACCCCATGGAGTGCACACAAACTCTGTGTGACTTCAAATGGTGGTTTTCTGTTAACGTACCTACAGTAATGTGTATATTATACAAATGTAGCTTTCAGGTAAAGTTCCCTGTTAAGCAAACTTGAATAAATTCAAGAGAATGTTTGTTTATTTCTTCTAGAACTGCTGTTGTTCTGTTATAAACAAGAACCTATCGTGTTCAAAACTAATAAAACAAACATAAACGAATCGCCTCTCGCAGAAAGAAACTAATAATAATAATAATAATAATAATAATAATAATAATAATAATAATAATAATAATCGCCTCTCCACAAGAGACATGTTCAACACTAATAAAATAATACAATTAGTCTACTTTTAGTAAAACATTAATTTTTTATCAACAGTAATCTCACTAGAGGTTTTGATTTATCTAGAAAAAATCAAAACTCGATTGGGATTTAATTGACTATTACACGATTAGAAGAAAGTATATAAAGATTAGAAGTAACGAAGTACTCCGATACAATAAAATATTAATTGACTTACGAAAATACTGAACTGTCTTCAAATGTATTATTGTACCATTGTATTCCGCTAGATGGCAGTAGTGTGTTATGGTTAGCTGTTTTCTTGTTATCGGTTGTGTCAACTATAGAATCTTAATTGAACTCTGTGGAGGTTACTAGTCAAGAATGCTTTGTTGATTCAGTTTCATTTTTATTAAAAGAGTTGCATTCCACTTCAATTATCCGGATCCCAGTAATCAACGTCACTTGACAGATGATTTTCAATAAATCTTAGCATTAAACAATCTCTGATACGTGACTATCCATAATATCATATAGCAGAAGCTATAACATAACCTAAATATAACAAACAAGTGTTTGAAAAGTTATAATTAGGAATGATGAAATAAGAAAAGTTTTAATTAAGGATGATGAAATAAAAAATAAACATGAATAATTTTAAAAGGAACAATTATTGAAAGTATAATAATTTTCAAATTTGAATGTTTTAGTGGTTGGTGGTTCAGTTCATGTTATATTGGACGTGTGCGTAAAAGAAGTGTAACTCGTTGATTTACATGGTGTATTCCTCAACTTATTCAGGATTTCCGAATGGTGCTCTTCATTTATTTCTAAATAGAATTTCAGGGAAGATGCATTGCTATGACCAGTGATCTTTATTAATTCTTGTTCTTGAATGCCAATGCGAGTCGTATTTGAAAGTGCTGTGTATTGACTGGAGTGGTTTGTAATTTTCTGTTTTTTTTTTTTTTTTTTTTTTTTGAGGTCCAGACCGATGCAGTTTGAAATGTTGGCAAATAAAGAAACAAATGCTAGGGTAGTGATAAAAATAAACAAATGTTAGTGACGACGTTATAAAATTTAACAAATGCTAGGGACGCGATAAAATTGTGCGATAAGCAGCCATGATTGATTGAAAGACGTCCTTTCGTACCGTTTTATTTGTCAAAAGTAGTGTGACGTAGTAAAAGTGTAATAGTCAAGGTAATAAAACGTTGTACGAAATCGTAACTTCATATTACAATACTAGACCGGTTATGAACCTCGGCCTGCTGCCTCGTTTGACAACTTTTCAATCTCGTACTGTAATATGAAGCTTTACGATACTAATATCGTCAATAATTATTCTTTAATAGGGCAATGTTGTCCAGTGTTATAGGCGAAGACTTTTAAAACATGACACAAACTAGCCTATACTACTGCTACTACGTGACGTTAGAAAAGTAATCCATATAAATTTCAGGAAACCATTCATATGTAAACTTTATCTCTGAAAAACGTTGGATTTAATTGTGAAACACGTGGACGAGTTGAACTAATTACGAGAATTCGAAGTGTAGTTTACTCAGAAATGTAAAGTTTCCCCTTCGGATATAAGAGGATGGTCATTATGGCTGGATATGTCACAGTAAGTTACTCAGAAACTTTTCCTTGCTTTGCGCTAACTGCCGGCAAAATCTTGAGAGTGGAGGGGAAGCAGAGGCGGAAGTGGAGGAACTGCAGCTAGTCTACAGATCTCTTGGATGTTCCGGACTCCAGACTTTCATTGAGACAGACAGACAAGGATATAGACACAGATTTCATTCTGAAGTAAAACTTTCGAGAGCGAAGAAACTGTACGAAGTTGAAGAGTGGGAACTCCATGTATCGAAACGGTCACAAAGAATCAATTATTAATGTTGAGAGTCGGTTTATTAGTGATATAACCATCGGTTGCTCTAAAGAGAATAGCTAGGAAGATCAATGAATTTGTGGATATCGCGGTTATGGGTTTGAACCCCACTGGGCGCATGAATGCTTGTCCGATGTCAATATTTAGGGGCACGATATGGAATATCAATATAAAAAATTGTTGATATGGGGATAAAGTGCGGTTGTGTGGTTAAAATAACATTTTATTAGCCAGTACCTAAAATTTTTAGCAATAATTTGGGAAAGGAAGTTCATGCATTTGCATATTTGTTCTCTAGCGTTGTGTGAATATGCTGAAAGATTATCTACATGAATCACAAATTTCTGAATACAATGATATTACTTTTATTGTGCATAAATGTGCATATTTTGCCTTTATTTATAAAAATATCATATTTTAACATTTATGCAGGGAAACTACATATTATGTATGTTTATTTGTCTTTTCCTCATTTTTAAAAGTGTGTAACCTCGTAAACACGACTAATTTATGTTCATGAATTTTGAACGTAACGATGACGCCCTCATAGGGAGCCTTTCAAGTTAGCAATTGGTATTCCTTTTCTGCAGTCTTTAGCAGATTTTGATAGAGCAATATCCAGTTTAACATCAGTTCGAGGAACTGTAAGAGATAAAGTGAACAAGAAAACAGCAAATATTCTTTCCAAAAACCCTGGCTATTATCAACTTAAAGAAATTCAAGATATTCTCGAAGAAATAACACCTCAAAAATCAACAAAAGTTTGTATAGAATAGCTCACAGCTTTTGTGCAAGCCGCATTTACTTCTTGTGACGTAGAACGAAGTTTTTCGCGCTACAAAGCTATGCTGAGAGAGAACAGGCGAAGAATGACAACAGAAAACATACGTCACTGCTTAGATGTGAACTGTAACAGCATAAATGGAGCATTTAGAATTGAGGCAAACACTTTCAAAATCCATAAGACTGGACGTAAGTTACCTATACCTTATTATTCTGTTAAAATAATCTCAGACTGATAATGCATATTTTGTAACATATTTATCTATTTTTACAGCATAAATGCGTACATATTCTTCACGTTTTAGGGCATAAACTTCCTTTCCCTTGTAATAATAATAAATAATAATAATAATAATAATAATAATAATAGTCTAATAATAATAAATAATAAATTTAATTTTTGGCCTATTAGAAACACGTTTACGCCTACGCCTATTTCATAATGTACGAATAATTTTAAAACAGAATTGAAATACACATTTTATAATAAAACATCTAAACGCGGTAAAGCAAATTAATTATTGAATAAAAGAAAATAAAAATATAAACAAAATGCCATCCATGTTCGATACTAAAAAATAAGAACTGTTTACACGAATTTAATTAAACTTTACTCAGAGTTTCTTAAGGTCTTAATAAAGTTTTTGACAATTTCTCATACAAAATTAACTCTGTGGGACAGTGTAAATGAAGTGGGACATATGGCCTTTAGGCTAGGAGCTCACATGTAGGTAACTATCAATCCCAAGTGTCCGTGCAAGAACGCGATTAAAGTTATCGTGTATCTTATAATTGCTTTTTCCTCCCTTTCTTCATTCATTCAGAATCAGATTCTTCGTCGATCCTGATCTATTGCTGTTCTATTCTTCCAGACAACGATACTTACACGCGCCTTTGCCGTTGTGGATATGGCTATCGGCGATGTACAGTATATATACAGGATGGAAATGAAATAGTCTTACAGATTTTCAGAGCGAATAGTTTTTGTATGTAATAAATCATATTGATGCAAAATTGATATTAAATTTTTTTTTCTCAAATGTTTAACAACCTCTTATTCGGTAACTACTGCGAGTAGGATAGTGAATTTTGTCCGTACTGATAGGAAAACTACACTCAGGGACAAAAAAAAACGGACACTTTAATATTTGCTAGTATTTTGCAAAACATTATCTTCTCATACAATATGATGGTAGCCATCTGTTGTTATGGAGACGTGTATACATTGTTGATTGTTTTTTGTTTTATAAACAAGCCATTACAACCAAATATTCCAATTTTGCTTTCGGAGTCTCAGCTATAACAATTTTGTATCAACCATTTTGTGCTTCATTATCGTTATCGTTCGTTATTTCTTTATTTTTACATTTTATGAGTTTAAGTGGGGTTGTAACATTTGTCTTAAAACAAGATGCGACCTGAAGATGTGGCTCGAGCTGTAGCCCTTTACGATGTTGGACGCAGTGTACGTTACATTGCAAAAGTTATGAATATGGCTAGAAGCACAACCCATGATGCCATAAAACGGTATAGAGACACCCTAGAATATACCAGAAGACCAGGTTCGGGTCGTCCAAGAGCTACAAATCCAAATGAAGACAGGTATATGGTGTTGAGAGTTCTTAGGAAGCGCAACCTGCCAGCTACTAGTGTAGCCCAGCAATTTGTTAACATGCATGGACGCCCAATTTTGGCCAAAACAGTTAGAAGGAGGTTGAAAGCAAGTGGATGATATCAAGTAGACCTGCAACTGGTCCCAGACTTCTCAGGATGCATCGAGTTGAACGACTGCGTTTTGCAGATGATCACAGGGATTGGAGAAATGGACAGTGGAGCTGTGTTCTGTTCACCGATGAGTCCCGTTTCAATCTATGCTCACCTGATGGACGTGAAAGAGTTTGGGGAAGGAGGGGAGAACGATTTTCACAGTGTTGCATTTCCGAAAATGTGCCATATGGAGGTGGTGGAGTGATGGTTTGGGCAGGAGTGTGTACGGATGCTCGTACAGAGTTGGTTTTTGTTGAAAATGGAAGACTAATAGCTGATAGGTATGTAAATGAATGTTTGGCTGATCATGTTGTGCCATTTGGCCAATTTGTAGGCGATAATTTTGTTTTAATGCATGATAATGCACGGCCGCATATTGCCCATGCGGTCGGAGTTTATCTCCAAGAAGTGGGAATCCATGTTCTTCCATGGCCAGCAAGGAGTCCAGACATGAACCCAATTGAACACGTGTTAGACATGCTGGGACGGCGTGTTAAGAATAGACGACCGAGACCAGAATCATTACAAGAGTTGAGGCGAGCACTTGGCGAAGAATGGGAACTTATTCCTCAAGAAGACATTGCTAACCAAATTGAGAGCATGCCAAGACGTATGGATGCAGTTATTCAAGCCAGAGGGGGTAATACCCGTTACTAAAAAGAGTTTTCAATGTTTAAGGCACCAGAAAATGAAAAAACAGTTAGACCAAACGATGCCATAGTTATATGCCCTTTGTAATTTTTTGTAAATTTTCTCATCAGAGATTTTTTTTTTCAAATGTTGTCGTATAAGGTGCTAAATGAAACATTATTTTGTTTAAATGGGTTTTGTTTCATTTTGAAATAATTGGCAACAAAATACAAGCAAATATAGAAGTGTCCGGTTTTTTTTTTGTCCCTGAGTGTATTAAAGAATCATTTATCCCTCTGGCGTATTTCAATAGTGTGGACCGTTTTCGTGTAAATTTAATTTTTAAAATCTCTAATTTAAATCCATTCAACGATGCGAGTTGGTTCCAACACAGCGCCAGAGAACAGCTCATCTGGGGAGACACACCGAGTTCGTTGACCTCTTACATCTGTATCACGAGAAGAGTGTGTTAGCGGCGATGTTGCCGGACTGCTGAAACTTCAAACTTAATTTTCTAATTAACCGTGCATTTAATCACAAAACGTAATATAGGTTTTCTGTTCATTTGCATTTACCCTATCGTCTCTTTCAATCTTCAAGATTATTTCACTTCACTGCTCAAATTTGCACAGTTATTTAGTATATTTTACTACATTTTTATCACCAGTTGGTAATGTTACACTAAATTTATAAGAATGTTGAGATGAAAATAAATGGGCGGTCTTTGCAACCGGATCTCGGCTCTTATTTACATCACAGAGACCTATATGAGTTAATATACGTCGGGCAGTACTAAAAGCGGAGTCGTTGAAAGTCATAGCACGTAAGCTAGCAACAGTCCTGTATTTATTCATTACGTCTTTACAATCAACTTGAATAGAATTACATATTAACCACTGAAATATGGTGAAGGGCTCCTTCAGAGTAAAGAGCTTTTTAATGCGTTCCGCCTTGTTCAAAATATACTCCGCCGTTCCATCTACATGCAATCCAAGTCATTGTAGCGATATACATGTTTTAAAACGCTGTAGCATGCATATGCATGGAAACTTGACATGAGTCAGTGAATTTGAATGCATTTGAATCTACATAAGAAGGTACTAGAGAATTTCGAGTATGAAGCAACCATCGGTCGTTTTACTCAGAGCCAAAACACGGTAATGCAACTCCCGACAATGATGGGAGGGGAAGGTGGGGTTTCGCTCTACTTGTCTTTATATTATAACGCTACAAGCTTTCCGTTCTACTCTCAACATTTTATTTATTTTTGTATCTGTATGCTTATTTGAAGTATTAGGGAAAACACGGGAATTTTACTGGAAGCAAATAAAGAGATATGTTTGGAAGTAAATCCCGAAAAGACAAAGTATATGATTATGTCTCGTGACCAGAATATTGTACGAAATGGAAATATAAAAATTGGAAATTTATCTTTTGAAGAGGTGGAGAAGTTCAAATATCTGTGAGCAACAGTAACAAATATAAATGATACTCGGGAGGAAATTAAACACAGAATAAATATGGGAAATGCGTGTTATTATTCGGTTGAGAAACTTTTATCATCCAGTCTGGTGTCGAAAAATCTGAAAGTTAGAATTTATAAAACAGTTATATTACCGGTTGTTCTTTATGGTTGTGAAACTTGGACTCACACTTTGAGAGAGGAACAGAGATTAAGGTTGTTTGAGAATAAGGTGCTTAGGAAAATATTTGGGGCTAAGAGGGATGAAGTTACAGGAGAATGGAGAAAGTAACAACACACAGAACTGCACGCATTGTATTCTTCACCTGATATAATTAGGAACATTAAATCCAGACGTTTGAGATGGGCAGGGCATGTAGCACGTATGGGCGAATCCAGAAATGCATATAGAGTGTTAGTTGGGAAGCCGGAGGGAAAAAGACTTTTAGGGATGCCGAGACGTAGATGGGAAAATAATATTAAAATGGATTTGAGGGAGGTGGGATATGATGATAGAGAATGGATTAATTTTGCTCAGGATAGGGACCAATGGCGGGCTTATGTGCGGGCGGCAATGAACCTCCGGATTCCTTAAAAGTCAGTAAGTAAGTAAGTAAGTAAGTAAGTATCTGTATGCTTTCGTTTAGATTTATATTTCAATGTCTTACAGATATAAATATCATATTCTAATGCAATGTATGTGTGTGGTTTGAAATGTATTTAGGAGTGACAGAAGACTTTACAAATTCACTACCACCACCACAACCACCATCACAACCACAACCACCATAACCACAACCACCACCACAACCACCACCACAACAACCACCACCACCACCACAACCACCACCATAACCACTACAACAACAACCACCACCACAACAACCACCACCTCCACAACCATAACCACAACCACCAAAACCACAACCACCACAACCACAACCACCACAACCACAACCACCACCACAACAACCACACCACCACCATCAGCACTCCACTGTTTAGAAGACTCCCGTCGCAGCACAAATTCATACAGTATTCCATCTCGTTTTCTTATCATAATTTATTTTACCCAGTTGTTTTATAAAGAAGAATTCAGTAGGATTAGTAAATATTTTAGGGGTTAGTAGCATCACAGTCTAGTATATACAGTCACGAAGCTTGAGGTGATTTTTTGCACTTCTCGCGATACAATGCTCCAAGCGGTTAGCAACTGAGAGTACTAATGTCGATGACATAGCTCATCTGCCCTGAACCTGGAAGTAGGGGTGTTGTTTAGAGCGGCTGGCTAACGGTACTTTTGATGTGAATACCCTCTGCTTAATCCCCTTTCTATTTTGTCCAAAAAAAATCTCTCTCTTCACTTGTACTTGGAAGATGAAGGTGAACGTTTGCTTAATAGAATTGCTGGTGTAAATATGTATTCAAAGTTAAGACGTAGCAATATAACTTTCATGTGTAGTGTACTCCATAGTAACGTGGCGCGGAATTGGTAAATAAATGTTGTTATAATGCATGCTACATTGTATTTCTTACTTTCTCTCCATCCACTACTAATGCGAAACTATTACCCCAACTCCGAATTCCTTCCAGGGCAGATGAACTGTGTCACTGACAATAGGAGCAATAGACTGTGCGATAGTAGCGATCCTAGTGGCTGGCAACTAAAGTTCAACTGTCATTGGATGCATATTCCCTACGTATTGAGCTTCGTGACTGTATGTACTAGACTGTGGTAGTATTTCTATTTTAAGTAAAAAAATCCTACATACATATGCCTAATTTTCAAGTGTCTGTGAAGCTATAGTTGTTTCAATGTTACGCATAACAAGATTTAAAAGTGAAAGAAAGAAAGAAAGAAAGAAAGAAAGAAAGAAAGAAAGAAAGAAAGAAAGAAAGAAAGAAAGAAAGAAAGAAAGACTACTTAACGATTACATTTATTGCTTATTTAAATGGCATCAATACATGTCAACAGTTCAATGCAATTTTCCGCTCTGTTCACAACAGTAGTAATAATATTGCTCTTCTGGGGTTGCCTCGTTCTTTTATAACGGCAGCACTATTCATAATTCGAGCGACCAATTTCCTCCCTTGTCTTTACTTTGTTCTTCAACGCTTCGCCCGCTTTTCGTCCACTCCAACAGGCAAAATTCGACAGGAGTAAGATCTGGGGACCTTGGTGGCCAATGCACATGACTGTCCTACGTCATGCTGGAAGAACATGCCCTTGGTTGTAGTCAAGATTACTATAAGCGGCTGTTTTTCTACGCCTATTATGAACAGACGATTTCAGAAGAGCGAGATATATCATTATTTTTTACTCAACAAATATTAATATTTGTCGTTCCTTCTCACCATTTGTAAAGCTTGTTGTGCCGTAACATTAGAACAGATCTATGAAAACCTCCATTAAAAGTAACGCATGTTTATATAAATTTTCATTCAGAGTAGTCCTTATTACAATCCCCTAAAATATTGACCCTTTCTCAGTCACTCTGTATAAGAGGAGGCATTCTTAAGTCCTTAGCCTAACAAGAAAAAAGTTGTAATCCAAAACAATTTTTTATTTATTCAATGTAATAACCTTATTGTATACTTAACGATTATCTGAAGGCAATTATAGGATTAAAAAAAAATCTTTGTCTTCTTTCACAGTAGGCTACTTATCACGGCTTCAGTAAATGACATTTTCTTTATTTTTAATATTTTTAGAAATTCCGAAAATATGTGATTGTCTGAAAGCGCTAAATGTGGTGAATATTTTGATGGTCGGTGAATTCACAGTCAATTTTTTCAGTTTTCTTCAAAGCAATCAGGATCCTGTGAGCGGGTGCATTGTCTTGCAAGAACAGCACAAATTTATCACGACGTTTATCCAGAATTACTGTTTTCTAAAGCTTAGTTAATAATAAAGAATAATATTCTTCTGTCACAGTTTTATCTCGTTCTAAATCATGTATCATAATTATTATTCCGTATTTATCTCAAACAACTAAAAGAGAACTTTTTTTTTGTGATTATTAACGCGATATTATTATCTGTAAGTAAAGTCAGAAACATTTTTCAAAATCTGTTTGTCGATAAGGTGATTTGTCCTAATGCAATAGTATCTTTGAAAGATACACATTTTATTTTCCTGGTAACGTTTCTAGTTAGCTAGTTAGCTAGGTTGTTTATTAAACGACTATTTTTATGTGGAACGTAAACAGCGGCGCTACGATCTTATATTATTACTCTGTGGCAAAGAGAAAGACGTAGTCTATGACTAGAATAAGAGAGCGATCGTACTGCACAGGTGACGTAACAGCGGCGCGCTGTGTAGTACAAGCGACTGCCGTTTCACAAACAAGATGGTTGACTAATACTTTGCAATATTCATAGATACAAGTATTTTTGGTGTTACTTATAATTTACTTGATTTATTTTATCATTAGCTGCTGCATTAACCACACTTTTTAAACATAATTCAGAATTAGCAGAGTTTGATAATTATTATAAATTTTTCAAAAAATTATTCTCAGTTCAAAACTATTATTAGAAGTCTGCGATGAAATTGTCAATTGGTCATTTATTCTCGTAACAGATGAGTCACTGTTCCATTTCAGCGTTGAAATACATTCCCATGGGGGGGGGGATCTAAAACCCCCATACTGTAGGCTATATGAAATTCCATTGCATGATGAAAAGACAGGAACATGTTCAGTGATTAATGCTCTTCCAGTCACTGATTCAATATGCAGAGTGGATGGTAACCTCTGCACCAAAATGAAATTGATAATAGGTATAGATCATGAGGATAGATATGAAAAAGTTAAAGAAGTATTTTCTCTTAGAGAATATCTTTATGTTTCTATGAAGCATTTGACAACATCACAACTGCTCAATAATTCAACCAAGCGCGGTACCTCCCTCTCTCTTGTACAGTTCATGCATTTTGTCAAGACACTTTCGATGTGCAGTACAGGAACAACATTTCTGTGGAGGGAGTCGGAGTAGAAGGGAAGATCGGCCAAGCGTGTGTCTACAGAGTTCAAGGCAAAGACTAACCCGTTTCCCTATAATTCGTAAGTAGATTCATCCGATCTCGTGCGCAGCTCTGTAGGAAGAGTGAGATATTGTCTGCACATAATGTATGCGCTGTACTCAGTCGGAGACGCGCGACAGTGCGCTGCGTTGCAAGATTTATTTTTCGCAAATATTCAATTTAAATTCATGGCTAAACGGTTTGATATGCAAAATAAGATTCAGGACATTAATTATTCAGATTATTTTTACCTACCTGCTTGTACAGCAATCAGCCATTTCTCTCTGGCCGTTACCGCAATAGAGCGCTGCAAACATTGGGCAAAGACTATTTTCTCCTGCTTAACGGTGCTTCATCGAAGGAAAAGTGTAATAAAAGTTTACTTTCATTTAACATGTAGAATTACTTCTTAATTTTGATGCATCGGTCCTCTTCCACCCTGTATAGTTATGAGACAATAATACATTAGAACTGTTAAGTGAATAACACACTAACACCGTTTCTGGTATTCTCACTAGAAAAGTGTTTTACCGGGTATATTTTAGAACAGAATGGTGCAGCTACCCACATGTCATATTATTGGATAGGCCTAGATATTCTTCTTGAAGTATCTGATGACATAGAGCGTATTCCGAATCTCAGCGCTAAGCACTCTGATGGCATCACGGTGTTCCAAATTTCACCGATGGCGACACTGATGCTTCACTGGTGTCGCACCGGTGCCATCAGCTTGCAGAGGTGGTGGCAGTCTCCATCAGCCGCCATCAGTGGATCTGATTGGTTCTTGTATAGGGCGGGAATTAGCAGACGAATGACATCGTGCACTGTTATGTCATGGCGGTGTGTTCTGCTTTAGTTCTGCTGTATTGTTTGTAATGAGCACAACCTAAAAACAATATGTTAATGGCTTTTGAGCGAACATGTCAACGGACCAGTTATTACTACTGATTCAAGAAATAAATTGTTTATGCTCTCTTTTCTTGGAACGAGATGGCAGTACGGAAATTTCGTAAAATTTTGCTAGCGTAGCACAGAAAACAACATGTACAGTCGCTATGACAGCCATCGATCCTTCCAGCAGTTTTGTTCCTATTCATTCATTCATTCATTCATTCATTCATTCATTCATTCATTCATTCATTCATTCATTCATTTATTTTATTCCATAGATCTTACATGAGCAATGAAGCTTTAAGATGTGGAACATGTCAACATTTTACAATATTACAATTACAATTTTTTGCAAATTTTTATAGTTTTACAATTTAGTAATTTTCTACAATTTTTACAATGTTGTACAATTTTTTTACATTTTGGCGAGATGTAGTGAGATGAGATGAGGTCCGAGGATTCGCCAGAATATTACCCGGCATTTGCCTTTTCGGTGGGGGAAACCTCGGAAAACCCCAACCAGGTAATCAAATCAAAGGGGGTAATCAAATCAAAGGTGTTGATGCCAAGGACTCGCCATAGACCATCCGGCTTCAGTCCCACGGCTGTGGAAAACCTCGGAAGAAACCAAAGTCCAAAGGGGGATCCAACCCAAGCCCGAACGCAGCTCCGGAACAGCAGCCCAGCGAGTCTGCCGACTGAGCTACATCGATGGCTCTACTAAAAGTATACAATACATAGCCAATCAGATTATTAAATTTACAAACGCAAACGATCATTCATAAGTTGAGCTATATTATAATACAAAACAATTTAATTAAATTTAAGGCATAAACAATTCAACCAGTTGTGATATACAGAAATTGATAATACATATCATGCAAACTACTTCAAATTACAAACACAAACAATTTATCAGTAGAGCTATATAGATTACTATTCAATTTAAAGCATATACAATTCATCGGCCAAAACTATACAAATATATACAATACAAAGTAGCATACTTTCATTAAGCTATACAAATTTGTGCAATTAATATCAAGTAGATTAATTCAATTTATAATCATAAACAATTCATCAGTTGAGCTATACATATTACCATTCAATTTACAGTAGGTCTATATACAATTCATCAGTAGAGCTACACAGACTAGTAATCATTTTAAGAACATATACAATTCATCAGCCAAACTATACAAACATATACAATCAAATTAGTTCAATTTACAAACTTATTTTCGTTAAGCTATACAATTCATATGAAGTAGATTAATTCAATTTATAAGCTTAAACAATTCATCAGTTGACCTATACAGTATACTATTCAATTTACAGTACATACAATTCATCAGTTATGCTAAACAAAAAATACAATACATAGTAAACAGATGAAGTCAATATAAAAACATATTTTAGTTGAGCTATATAAAATTGTACATGTCATTTAAAGAATAATTCAATTCACAAGCATAAACAATTCATCAATTGTGTAGAAGGTATGAGTATGTAGAAATTTGGTTAATTCTTTTCTGAACCTTTTCTCGTTGTTCTTCAAATCTTTAAGATAATTAGGCAGTGCATTGAAGACTGTTATACATGAATAGCGAACTCCTTTTTTAAAACAGCTTAGACTAACAGAGGGTAGATGAAGATCTGATTTATGTCTTGTATTAAAATGATGAATGTCTTGATTAGTACTGAATTTATCTTGGTTCTTAATATACAGCATCATTAGGGAAAGAATGTATTCACAAGGTAAAGTCAAGATTTCTAAGTTTCGGAAAATATTTTTACATGAGGTCCTTTTATGCACACCGGTCATTATTCTTATAGCTTTCTTTTGTAAAACAAAAACGTGTTTAGCTTCACATGAGTTACCCCAGAATATTAATCCATATTTCATTACAGAGTGAAAATATGCAAAGTATGACATTTTAAGTAAGTTTATATCACCAATAGTAGATAAGGATCTTAATGCATAACAGGCAGAGCTCAATTTACGAGTAATACATTCTATATGCGTTTTCCAGTTCAAGTGATTATCCAATTCTAAACCAAGAAACTTTGTGCTTATAGATTCTTTGAGATGAGTTCCATTTAATCGAATACTGTAGGAAACCTGAGCACTATTGTGTGTACTAAATTTGACTGCACTGGTTTTATCAACATTAAGTGCTAGTTTATTTGCATGGAACCATTCATTCATTAGATTCAGCACTGTATTAGAAGTGTTTATAAAATGATCGTATTGTTTGCTTGAAATAATTACACTTGTATCATCTGCAAATAAAATTACATGGGATGAATTGTTTATGGTCAAGGCTAAATCATTAATATAAACTAGAAACAACAATGGACCTAAAATTGACCCCTGCGGAACACCATGTTTAATATTTCTAAATTCTGAATAAGTAACTTTATGACTATTTGGTACATTTACTTCTACTTTTTGTTTTCTATTTGATAAGTATGATGTAAACCAACCCAACATCTCATCTTCAATACCATAAAACTTCAATTTTTTTACTAATATACTATGGTCTACACAATCAAATGCTTTAGCCAAGTCACAAAAAATCCCACCTACATGTAGTTCCGAATTTAATGAATTTAGTATTTCATCCACCAAACTAAAAGCAGCATTCTCTGTCGATTTTTGTTTTCTAAATCCAAACTGTTCTAAAACTAATATATTGTTGGACTCCAGGTAATGATATAATCTATTATACATAACTTTCTCAAATACTTTTGAAAATGTTGTTAATAATGATATGGGTCTGTAATTAGCAATAGTACATTTATCTCCCTTTTTGTATATTGGTTTTACTATTGAATATTTGAGTCTTTCTGGAAAAATACCACATTGCATTGACAAATTGCATAGATAGCTTAACGGAGGGGATAATATTTCAGAACAAGCTTTCAGAACTTTACTTGGAATTTCATCATATCCAGAGGAATATTTTGTTTTTAGTTGTTTTATCACATGCATGATTTCTGCTACGGTAGTGGGAATAAATTTGAGACCTAAAAACTCAGTGTTAAATGCATCAGTTAGGTAACCAAGTGCAGCATCTTCTGCACAATCTTGAATGTTTAAGTTCTGAATAATATTTATATAGAAGTCATTAAAATGATTTGCAATTGATTTTGGGTTATCTATTTTACTATCATTGATTTTAATGCAAGTAATATTTTCACTCTTTGAATATCGATTAGTTTCATTTTTAATAATATCCCAAATAGTTTTAATCTTATTATCTGAATTTTGTATTTTTTCATTCAGATACATTTTCTTTGCATCTTTTATAACTTTTGTCAAAGTTTCACAGTAATTCTTGTAGTAATTAAGAACATGAGGATCATCACTATTCCTACTCATTAAATATAGATTCCTTTTCCTAGCACATGATATTTTAATTCCCTGAGTTATCCACATGTTTTTACTTTTACATTTTTTCACCACCTTGACTGGAAAACATTCATTGAAATAATTCGTAAATGTAGTGAAAAATGCATTAAATTTAGTATTAATATCAATGGTATCGGTACTATATACATTTTCCCAAGATTCATTTTGTATACATGTATTTAAATGATGAAGAGATTCAGCATTTATAATCCTTTTTTTTATTTTTAGATTAACACTTTGGAATTTTTCACTCATATTGAAAACACTTAGAATTTGTGCATCGTGATCAGACAGGCCATTGACTAATGGTACTGTTGAATAGGAATTCAATCTACTTTTATCTATAAATATATTATCAATGGCAGTACTACTTCCAGCTTGTGTTCTGGTTGGAAAACTTACTGTGTGACTAAGATTATAAGTTTCAAGAAGTGAGTTCAATTTTCTTTTACGTGAGCTTTCTGATAGATAATCTATGTTTATGTCACCACAGATTACAAATTCGGTATGTGGTTTATAAAGTCTTTTCAATAATGAATCTAAGTTAGTTGTAAATTTCTTATAATCTCCCATTGGCGCCCTATAAACACATAAGATAATTAAATTTGATATCTCATAACCAATTTGTATTCCACAGATTTCAATATCTTGTTCAAGGCAAAAATCAGATATATCAATTTTACTAAATAATAGATCCTCTCTGATAAAAATACAGGCACCCCCTTTTTGGAAGACATCTCTACAGAAATGAGAACCTAATACATATCCATGTAAAGACAGTTGTAGTATTTCCTGTTGCTTCATATGATGTTCAGTTATACATAATATCTGAGATTTATGCTTTTGAGTTGCTAAAGAAGTGATCAATTCATCAGTTTTTTGTTTTAATCCCCTAATATTTTGATGGAAAATAGTGAAGTTACTGTGTTCATTACTAGAAACATCAGAGCATTTACAATTTAGTTGAACTTGTTTCAAACACCTTACTGGTGGGAGGTTTAACCTAAAAAAGGAGAAGCCCTAGCATTAACTAACACAGGAATATTACAACTCTGCTTTTTAACATGGCTGCCTCTGATGCTATTAGCAATAAGAACCGAAAGGTGCTCCTTGCCTCTACCTATTTCGCTGCAGCATGACGTCATTGTTTTCCACCGGTCCGGTGAGATTCGGAATACGCTGATAGTAATTCGAGCATTTTCTTTCACACTTTTCGGTCATCAAAAAATCAAGGTGTCTAAAATACGCGAAGTTTTTTTAGTGGGGAATCGATCTAGGTTTAGGAATACGGTAAGTTGTGTCAAAATTTTATTCCAATTTTGTTATAATTAAAGCTTTTCATAATCTTCATTTCTTATAACTAAATGTATAAAGGTGCGAATTAACGGGGGAGATAGGGGGATTTCCCCCCCCCTGTTGGAAAGTTATCCCCCTCTCATAAAGTCATATTAACATCCCTGCCAGGGTTAACTTCTATCCCTCCCTCACAAAATATAATTTTATTGTTTTAATACGAATATACTTTATAAAGTAAGCAAAGAATATAATATTGATGTATTATCATCACCGGCAAGCTGACAACAATCAATAATTTAGAATTACACATCTTATCTCTTAAGCCTGCTCATGGTTATAATTACATTATGATCAAGATGCAACATAAGCGTTGAGCTGTATCGAATGAGGATAATAATAATTTAATGTATAGTGTTCTCTATCTAGGATTCTATCCCTCCTTCCCATCAAAAATCTTACTTCGCACCCTGAATGTAATCTAATCATAATTAATGTTCATCGCTGTGGGGCAATGGTTACAATGTCCAATATTGAAATTAGTGGGCCCAGGTTCGCATCCTGGTTGAGACAAGTTACCTTGTTGGTTTTTTTTCCTGAGGTTTTAACCCTCAACCACTTGAAACAATTGCTAGTTATCTTTCGGCATTGGACATCTTCAATAGCTTCAGGTCGACTAGGTGATGCAGCAGATGTGGTGCTGTGATTCACCTGCAGGTGTCAGTCTGAGAGGCTGCATAGATCTAGGGAGGCGGAGGGGTTTTCACAATGGACTATAGCAGGCTAGTGAGCTACCAGGGCTGTATAGCTCCCTCGGACAGATGGCACCATGATGAATCACGATATGTAAGGTGTTGCGATCTTCAGGTCAATATAGTATAAGTACGTCATTTTCGAAAGATGCCATCGATTTGAGGAGGCTGCAGATTATTAATAGGGAGACAAAGGACCGTTCCTGTTCACATGGACTCCGTCAGACCTAGATGTCGTACCTAAATCAATAAGTTGGTACGTATTTAAAGGAATGCGGTCTTAAAGAATTCAACATTCATCCCATAATAAGGTCGACACAATAAGTCAGTCTAAGCGCAAGCAATCGGGACCTTCTTAGAAAGTAAAAAAAAAAAGAAAACATAATTAAAGAACTGTTTATACCATATATATTGAGTAGTTCATAGATAATTAATGAGCTCATAGTATGTACGTAATCAATAATTCATAGTCGAGTGAAGAGCTATTGATGCAACTTAATATTGCTGCTTAAATACGTGGAACAAAAACAAAATCCAAAATAATCATTAAAATATTAGGGTGCTAAAATACGAGTGTTTGGAAATTGAGTAAATATGGTATATGATATTTGAATGAATGAATGAATGAATGAATGATGTCCCATGTTGGGCACAGGCCTCCTGTGATGGGGTTAGAGCCCCCTCGACAGGGATGGCTCAGGTGTACTCTCTTGGTGAGCCAATCCAGGCGAGCTTGTCGTGTATACTACTTTTGCGCCATGGTTAATAACCCTGTTAGACTTTAACTAGCCTCAGCACTCTGTTCTTTGTCCATTTTTTGTGTACTACCCACATTATACTAACACTATCATTTTGACAAACACTGATTGCTATTTACACTATTTAAGTGACACTTTCTCAACACTGACTTTACTATTTACAAAACTTATCTCTCGCTTTCACTAAAACTGACTTTACTATTTACAATATGTTAACACTGATTGCGTTGTCTATTTAAAATGACCTTCCCTATTTCTTTCCACAAAACTCTGTTCTTCGCTATCCTTGACCATTGTTTCCCCGCCTCTTTGGTAAACATGTCAGACCATCTGAGCAGTGGTCTTCCCTGTCCTCTCTTTCCGACGTAGGGGTCTCACATTGTGTCTGCATTGGTCCATCTTGTCTGGTGTAGTCTCGCCACATGTCCCCCCCCAGGTCCACTTCGTTGCCGTGGCTCGTTCTGCTGCGTCAGTAGTGTTCGTCAGTCTTTGTAATATTTCGTTTGTCATTCTGTCTCGTAGCGTGATGCCCAGTATTTTTCTTTGCATCTTCCTCTGGCATATGACATTTAGCTCAAGAGAAATGTAAAGGGAAAAGTACTGCAGTAGGTACTTTCAAGGTATGAAAATAAAATAAGATGAGTTTTCTTGAAACATCGGACGTAGAACTGTAGAAATGTTTCTAAAATGTCCTTTCTTGATATCAGATATGTACACACTACGAAAAACAGTATCTACAGATGGCAGGCGATTGAATTAATTTACGTTTCTTTCGCTATTTTGCACGCACCAATGTAAAAAGGATTTCGGTAAGGAGCCTTTTTCGGTCGGGAGTAAAAGCATGCGGCAGGCGGGAGAAAAGCAAGGGCGTTACCTCGCCATGTAAGCCTATATTTATTTATAGGATATATGTGCGTGATTCAAAAATCTGCCCAAAAATTTTAAGAGGTAGCAGAGGGAAGCAGAACAAAGATATGTTATATCGGACAACAAAGGGTCGACGTAGCGTCGCGTCGTTAGCTCGGCAGAAGCGAAAATTGATAGAGCCGCGCTGCATACAACACATCACGCTGCGGAATACAGCAGTTGTCTACCCACTCGATGCGTAGTTGCAGGAGGTGCTCGAAGTGACCGCAATTAAATTGACCTCTAAACGGAGTTCAGAACAGCGAACGATTGATTTTCAAACCCTCGCAAAATATCCCAGGACTAGCACGAATCGTGTTTGCTACGGCCACAATACTGTTCATCAATAATTATTGCTTCTGTCATTCACTGGTATGGTTAGCACTAAAATACATAAAAAAAAAATCCTGGGTATTGAGGTCTGGTGATCCTGATGGCCAAACAACAAGCAAGCATCAATCAACTTATGTCCAGAACTTTTGTGCAGAAACTCAGTAAGAATATGAATTTAGTGGTAACAAATCATAACGAAGAGTTCGGGGCAGAAGATATCAGATGACAGACAACATTAAGATATATGGATCATATGAGGAGATTAAGAGGAAAGCAGAAAATAGGCAAAATGGAGAATGTTTGATTTGCAATTGAAGGCCTGCATTATTTATATATATTTAAATATACATTTATACATACATACATATACACAAGTATATATTCTTTGTTAAGATTTTTGAGTTTTCCTTTCCGCTGGCAGAAGCGTCTGAAAGGTTATGGAGACTTTTAAGGGGTAGAGCTGTTTTATTGATCTGCCTCTCTGTTGCTGTAGTGTGTCCTCTCAGACAGCATTCAAATTTTCAACGTTTGTTTGCCATTTTCTTTGTGTATTTTATTTTGGTGGTTGGGGTCGGTTGTAGTTGTAGAGGAGTTTCTCCAGTGTTGTTCTGTTGCTTGTGTTCGATGGATCTGCGAAGATGTGTTGTGTTTATACGCAATTTATTGCCGAATGTCTGTATTTCCTATTTATGTTGTTTAGATGTGTGAAGAGTGGCTTCGTTTTTGTCTTAGTGTAAACTGTGTCGTTTCTGGTGCGTCTGTGCAGGTGGAAGATTTGGCGGAGAATTCTTCTTTCGCGGGCTTCGAGTTTTGATTGGATCGTTGGAGGGGCTTGTGTGAGGAAAATGGTAGGATGTATGTATAGGGATCGAACCAATGCTTTGTATACAGTGTGTTTACATCTCTTTATTCGTGTACCTGTTTGCACGAGTCAGTGAAGAACAGGAATAGTACTTTTCTACAAAATACCTCTTGGATTTAATAACAACAATCACAAAGTATTTAAAGGAAGCTTATGTGCAATAAAAGATAATTTTACTAGGGATAGACTAAACTAAAAAAAAAATCAGGCGCCAGTCCCTTTATTTCCAGGAGCCATCGCATTTCGCCCACACAAGCAATAAGAAAATCATTCGAGCTAAGATAAATATTTATATTTATTGGAATATATTAAACAATATTAAATATCTATGCAATGCAAACACACGCTCTCAGAGACGCTCTGAAGCTATGTAGAACAATATCTTGAGATGCGTAACAAATGTATCGATATTAATTTAAAAAGCAAATTCGAATTTCTTTCTACAACCGATTTTATTAACATTATGTATTAGTCGCAGTGATATAAAAGAAATCGAAGTCGTAAAAAATTCTGAACTCAATAGATAATTCAGGAGCCACATAAAATTGTTTAACCACCATGGCTGCCTGGAGCCCGGAACTTGTCTACCCCTGATTTTTACAATAAGTGAAACGCATCTAGATACTTTAGATCTAATTAAAGGTTGGAAGCAAAAATGTAAATGTCAGAACAAATTTGAAATAAAAAAAATTGAGTGTGCTTTACGACTCTACATATTACAATCAATGACTGTACACATTTAAATCTTTCAAATGAAAAATGTTTCCTTTTACGAGATAAAATACATTTTCTTCTTTCCTAATAACGTGGTCGCTAACAAATTAATCTATTGGAGCACTAATTTCCAACGCTTAGCTCAGTTTTGTTTTCCAATGTTCACTGAACAGCAAACCTGAACTAAGTAGCGTTGGATGACGTAAAACTATACTCCATACATATCTACACTGTTTTGGGTTGCTTGGAGGCTTTAGGAACCAAACGCAGGACTATTTCCACAATCTAGTATGTACAGTCACGAAGCTCAATATTTAATAAATATGCACCCATAGATAGTTGCTAATCACCAGGATCGCTACTATCGCCTCATCACAGAATCTTTCCCTAGCAGACGATAAAATGTATACTTTCGATATCGTGTTCTTTTGATTAACACCTTCCTTTCACTATTGAAATATGAAATACATAAGGTTTATATATTATTTTCATAAAGTATATATTATATTTTATAAACTCACCTTCCTGGATCGTTCGGAAGAAGGATAACTCTGACCTCTTTTTGTTACAATTTATAGTACTACAAACGTCTTCTTGTCCCATATTATTATTCAAATTATTGTATTTTAGCCATTTACAGTTATTACAACCGATAACGAACATTTCACAGTTTACACAACTATTCATAACAATGCGAAATACGGCACAGTCAATGCCTTTTCGATCAAGATCAGGCCGTAATGTATGTTCGGGTTTTCTAGTTCAGTGTATGGAGCTCAGTGAAATATTATATTGTAACTTTATTGCGTATCATTGCTGAAGTTTTATTTTGTGTAATGTGTTCATAAGTTCCGTTTACTTCTTGTTGCATAAGATGTTGCAGAAATAATTACAAAACTGTGTTATTTTAATGTGAAGAGAATTTTACATGTTCACATAATCTGTTCGCATCAACATTTTTAAGTTTAGAATGGAAGCTATTTTGAGGTTCAATAAAAACGAACTTATATTGTGATTTTAAATTAGCACATCTATCTTCCTTAATTGTAGACACAAAATTTACCACACCACTCCTATGAAATTAGGTTACTTCGTCTCTTAGGTAGGAGATAAATACAATAATTCAATACTCAATTATAGTATTCAAATACAGACAAATTGAATGTGCGGCGTATCATACATGACATTATGCTTAATTATAATGTATAAATGCGAATATTGAAGTACTGGTACAGTAAACATAACCTATAATTTCAACATATCTAAATATCCGTACGGTGCGATCTGAAAATTACTGAATCGTGCATAAATGAATGCACAAGAATTTCGCAATATTTGATTGAAATAAAGGCAGGTAGGCCTATTACACATACGAACAACGTAATTTTCACATCAAAAATAATATTACATCTTAACTCGCAAGTGAATTATGTCTGAAGTGTCTTATAATCATTGTTTTAAATTTTATTAATGCAATTACACTATATTTTAGAGAAATATATGTTACTCTTTATGCATTCCAACTAATTTATATGGTTGAAACGCCGCCCTTCGTGATCGTGTTAAGCGAGACACATGGTCTGCCTTACGATCTGTATTAGATCACGATGACTGTGGCACAGTCTATTGTTCCTAATACTCACAGCGCTCCAAGCGGCTAGCAACTATCGGGAGAAATGCAAAAAATCATCCAAAGCTTCGTGACTGTATATACTAGACTGTGCTATTTTTAAGTAAAGTAAAATACCGAACTTCTAGCATTATCAAGAATACGTATTGGGTCGATTTCTAAAACACGGACGAAATCGTGGTTCCAAACCTCGGCTTTTAAACCGCGATCGATGTCTGAATCCTTATGCGATTTCTAAAACGAAGTCGAGACGCGACTTGAGAAGAAACCGAGGTTCGTGTGTTTTATATATGGCAACGCAGCTAAGAATCGATTTTTATTCTTGTAAACAGTCGATATTAGAGAGAAATGAACATCGGGATTAATATTTTTATTGAATTCCAGTAAGTCACATTCTTTTGTTCTCAGCTAAGGTATTGTTATATTTGCTAATTTACAGAATATATGTGCGTTTAAAATACTAGCATTAATTATAGGGAACTGCTTTTTAGGTACCAGAATTATATTTCCTAAATGATTAGCACAATTCGAACGTTTATGTTGTAGTTTATCATTTGTTCATAGCTACTGCCAACATTAACTACCTGAAAACCCGGGTTTAACGAATCAATAACCTAAATATTAACTGGATTAAAGTTGCAATTGAAGCTAAAATATTATATGGTTCTATTTTCGCATATAACAGGCCTACTACGTGGAAAGCCCCAGTAGCATAAAACGTAAAATAAAATAAGAATACAAAATCACGCTTATAGGTCCACATTATATTCGAATATTAAATAAAATGTCCAGAATTACTGTAAAGACTAAGAATTAAGTTACATCGTCTTATAGACATAAAGATGTAATTAGTATAAAATATTAGGCCTATATCTTACTTCCCTCAAAGTAACAAGAAGGTGTAAAAAAACTTGTCAACCTGGCGCCTCTTGCATTTCGTTGCAGATTATTATTTAGCATTCTTGCTCAATTTTGCGTTGATTCCTTCGAAAATCGGAAATATTCGCCTGAAATTATCGTCGTTATATAGGTACAAAGGATTATTCCTGTCTCTCATCATTCTAATCCGAGATTTAATATTTGTAATCACAAATTTTCCTTTTATAGTCAACCAGCTGATATTCTTCCTCCATCTTGTATACATGAAGCCGTGGTTTTAAACCTACCGCAGCCGTGGTCTCTGCTTCAGACCATGGTTTCGAGCCATGGCTCAGAAAAATGGAAAAGACCTCGTTTTATAAATCCAAACGCGGCTTAAAGCCATGGACGTGGTTTAGACCTCGTTTTAGAAATCGACCCATTATGTGCAATCAAGAAAAATGAAAGTTCGTCTTCTTGTTTGGGGTTGCATATTTTCGAAGTAAATGGTGCAAGATAATAAATAAAGTATTCGTGGTATAAAATAAGAGCTAAAGCATTGCGATACGCGTGAATTTTATTGCAAAGTGTGTCATTTACGTGACATAATATTAAGTATAAGCTTTTACCAATACATCTTCAGCTCTCTATTTTCGTCCATGGCAGAAACATTGAATTTTTTTTTTTTGGTAATGCCAACATTGCTGTCATGATCCGGATATGGGACGTCGAAATTTCGTCTTGTTTATTTTTTCTCTTCATCGATCTGTCCTCACAGCTCTAGGTCAAGATTGGAATTGCCATCACTTCGTAGAATTTCAGCTGCTTGGAGGTCTCCGTCCTGTTTAGTGCCTTTCAGCACATCACTGCAGATATTTTATATACAATAAAATATAAAGAATTAAAACCACAAATTTGCACAACGTCAATAATGAACACCAACTGCGTAATTATGCCATCGATATAGTGCATAAATTATTTAAAATAGGATCAATTAAGCAGAGGTCAGTTGATAATGAGTTAGTAAATTACTCGTCAGGTGCTTGGCATTGCGAACCAGCCGGGCCAAAGGGACCGACCGACCAATCTACCCACCAGAAGATTAAAAAGCACAGTGGAGAAAATGATGAAGGAAATAAACAAAATAATGCAAAACAGAAGGAAGAGGAAAAGGAATACTATGTTGAAAAATAAAAGAGAAAATAGAAAATAACAAGGCAAGAGAAACGAAAAGGATGCAAAGAAAGAAGGAAAAAGGTAAGCAGGAAATCAACAGAATCTTTTCTGAAGCAAATTTTATTTGATTTGCTTAAGTTTCTTAACCAAAACATTTAAAGTAGGCTTGGCATTATTTGAGCCGCTTTATTGATCGGTTGCGATTAGAGTCCCTCTATAATACCTAAGACAAGAGATGAGACAATGAAACCAGAGATACTTATCTTAATAGATAATTGAGCAAGTACTTGCAGTGCAGTGGCTTTGCTTATGTTAAAAATAATGTAAAAAGCTTCATTTGTTTCTCAGCTACTTTATCACTGAGAAACAAATAAATAATAATAATAATAATAATAATAATAATAATAATAATAATAATAATAATAATAATAATTTATTTTAGCTGGCAGAGTTAAGGCCGTAAGGCCTTCTCTTCCACTCAACCAGCAAAAAGTGTATATACGTATGCATGAACTTACAAAGAATTCAATAATTTGATTTAGATGAGAGTTAAATGTATACAAGAGTTATTTACGAATTAAACAACAAAATACTATGAACTATTAATTAAACAGTGAGATAAATTGTGTAGCAGAATTAAGCTAAACTACATAGAATGTTACAGGATGTTTATAAAATGCATGGCTAAATTTCAGGGTTGGATTCCACACATGTAGACGATAAAAATGTTATATAAACAACGGTCCGGAAATTGATAATTATTGAGATATTAGACATTGAAATATGATAGAGCTGCAAATTCAAAGCACAAAATTAACTTAGAACACTACACATTTTAGTTTTAATGTCCGTGAACATCTGGATGAACGTTATCCTGATCACTGGTTAGGTAGAGGTGGACCAAATGCTTAGCCTCCACGCTCACCTGATCTAAATCCGTTGGATATTTTTGTGTGGGGTATTTAAAATCGTTGGTATACTCAACTGCTGTGGAGGATGAAGCAAGAATTGTGCGCGGTTGTCAAACATTACTTACAACACCAAGTATTTTGAGCACATTCGAGATTACGGGCAGAAGTTTGCAGTATGGCAGAAGGTGGGCATTTTGAACAACTCTTGTACGGTACTGAACATGGTACATAATTTTAAAACTATACTGGAGCTGGTAATGTACTAACATAAAATACTTGATTGTGTGACACCTCAATAATTATCGATTTTCGAACCCATGTTTAAATAACATGTTTTGATTCTTGACATATATGGAATCCAATTCTGAAATTTTGTCTGTATATTATACTATTATCTATCAATTTTTCTCTATATATGTGTGTATACAGTACTATCTACTGTATGATTATACTTCCAACAGGTAATTTGTTTTTCCATGTTCTATCCTTTCAATACTATCAAATCATTAGATATTTTAATTAGTGATGTCATCAGATAAAGATTTCGTAATTTTTATGCAAAATGAACATAATTTTATTAGAGAAAAAAACTGGACTTATTACTTCTTCGACCTAGTTATTAGTATTATCTATGTATAATTAGATTTACTTCTTAATAAATTAGTAGACTTCACGATAACTGATTCCCACCAATCAGAAAGAGACAATGAAATGTGTCTACTCTCGTTATAAAGGGACTCTAGTTGTGATTGCTTCCCTTATGACATCTGGTGGAGATTAATTGACAATCGCCTCAAATAGCTGAAAATCAGTTTAAAATATACTTTTTTTACTAGTATTAAAAGTGCTTTTCGCACGTCACCTTATAATAGTCCACCTTCAATGCGCTTTCCCACATTTAAAAGATAGACCTATACTTGTAGGAATGGCTGTCTAAAAATGAATGAGAAAACGAAAAGGAAGAAATAAAGAATGTAGGCAAGACAGAAGACGAAAGAATAAAAGACGTACTGGTAGGAAGTAGCCGATGAAAGAAACTAATAAGCATGAAAAATTAAAAATGAAAGAACGGAAAGGTAGACGTCAAACAGAGGAAGAAAAGGGATAAAGCAAAGGAGAAAAAAGGAAATGAGGAAGGAAAGAAGAGTGAGAAAAATATAAATGTCAAAAGTCACAGAAGATAAAAGAGAAAAATAGGGTGAAGAGTGGAAGAAATAAGAAAGGGAGAGAGAAACAAAGAGAGAATCAAAGAAAGAAAGGAAGAAAGAAAGAAAGAAAGAAAGAAAGAAAGAAAGAAAAAAGAAAGAGAATGAAACAAAGGCAGAATAAAAGAAAGAAAGAGAGAATGAAAGACAGAAAGAAAACAAGAAAGAAAGAGACAAAGAAAGAAAGAAAGAAAGAAAGAAAGAAGGGATGGAAGAGGGAAAGGAGTAAAGATAGAAGGAAAGAGGGGAAGAAAGAAAGGAAGAAAGAAAGAGATCGAGAAAGAAATAACGAAAGACAGAAAAAAGAAAGAAAGAGAGAATGAAAGAAAGACATAATGAAAGAAAGAAAGAGAGAGAATGAAAGAAAGACATAATGAAAGAAGGAAAGAGAGAAAGGAAGAATGAAAGAAAGACAGAATGGAAGAAAGAGAGAAAGAAAGAATGAAAGAAAGAGAATGAAAGAAAGAAAGAGAGAATGAAAGAAAGACAGAAAGAAAGAAAGAAAAGAAAGAGAGAATGACAGAAAGAAAGAATGAAAGAAAGACTTAATGAAAGAAGGAAAGAGAGAAAGAAAGAATGAAAGAAAGACAGAAAGAAAAAAAGAAAGAGAGAATGAAAGAAAGACATAATGAAAGAAGGAAAGAGAGAAAGAAAGAATGAAAGAAAGACAGAAAGAAAAAAAGAAAGAGAGAATGAAAGAAAAAAAGGGTGGGAGAGGGAAGGGAATAAAGAAAGAAAGAGAGAAAGAAAGAGAGAAAGAAAGAAAGGAAGAAAAGAAGAAAGAGAGAGAAAGAAAGACAGAAAGAAAGAGAGAATGAAAGAAAGACATAATGAAATGAAGAAAGAAAGACAGAAAGAAAGAAAGAAAGAAAGAGGGAAATGAAAGAAAGGTAGGATGAAAGAAAGAAAGAGAGAGTGAAAGACAGAAGGAAAGAAAGAAAGAAAGAAAGATAAAGAAAGAAAAAAGAGACAAAGAAAGAAAGGATGGAAGAGAGAAAGGAATAAAGAAAGGAAGAGAGAGAGAAAGAAAGAAAGAAAGAGACAACGAAAGAAAGAAAGAAAGAAAGAGACAAAGAAAGAAAGAAAGGATGGAAGAGAGATTGGAATAAAGAAAAAAGAAAGAAAGAGGGAAAAGGGAAAGAAAAATAAAGAAAAAAGAAAGAGAGAAAAAGGCAAAGGAGAAAGAAAGAAAAGAAAGATAGAAAGAGAGGAAGGAGAAAGAGTGAGAAAGAAAGGAAGGTAAAGTAACAAAGAAAGAGCGAATGAAAAAAGAAGAAAGGAAGAAAGAAAGAAAGAAAGAGAGAAAGAAATAAAGAGATAAAGGAAGAAATGGAGAAAGAGAGAAAGAAAGGAAGAGAGAGAAAGAAAGAGAATGAAAGAAAAAAAAGAAAGAATGGAAGGAAAAGAAAAGAAAGTAGCACAAATGAGAAAGAAAGATACAAGACATTTTGGAAAAGTGAGGAAACAAAATCTACGAAAGTAAAAGAAAGAATAAAGGGGAAAAGGAAAGAAATAAAGGACAAGCTAGAAAGAAAAATAATGAAGTGAGGACGATAACGAGTGGCAAAAAAGAAAGGAATAAAACGCTATTGTACAAGCGGGGAGAATCGTGTAAATAACGTGCAATGTTTGGACCTGAAGTTGTCATTAAAATTCCACTTTGAACACACTGTTATATATTACAGAAATTTGGTGTGAGTTTTTAATGTACTCGTATTCCATATTAATTACATACTGCTTCTTGGATGTTGCGGTGTCTTTAAACTTATTTGTGCGTTGTAATCTGTGGTAATAGGATAATATTAATTGAGCTGCTTGCATGTAATATCTCATGTAGCTACTATTCATTACCACAGGATAGTAGTACAAAAACTGCTTTCACAGAGTTAACAACTTTGGATTTGCATTCGGGAAGCACAGTAGAGTACCACGTTAAAAGAGCTTCAAACTAAATGCTTAAAAAAAGAAAAGTAAGAAATCGATGCACTCCAATTAAAACTACTTGTTCCTGTCCCTGGTTTGTGCTCTGCAGTGCTGAACTCGAGGCGAGGACATGGTAGTTAAAACAACAACGGATCATGTCCAACAATTCTGTTTATAATCCACGATTTGAAATATCGTTGTGCACTTGCTTTAAATGTTACCTAGTTCAAATCTTTACTAATCTGTTTGTTGGTACATTAATAAACTTTATTTTAGGTATATAACAAGATGGGTCAAAAGTCGCTTTCCCCAATATTCGTTCTTAGGTTCCATACTTGTGCATACAGGGACATCATTTTATTTCTACTTTAATTGTTATTGTACCTGTGTTTTTGAATGCACTTCACACCCACCCCTTCTACTAGTAAGCCTCCACCCGTCCTCACACAGAACTAAGGTCACATATGCAGGCAGAGTTGTACGGTCATAGTAAACAGTACGAAGTGAGTACAGTATGCTCCCGAAATATGGTCGCATTTTCCAGTGAAGAAATAGCATTTATTTATTGAATCGTAGGTATTTTCGCAAAGGTATTGTTACGTCATATTTTAATTATGTCGCATCCCGTTTTCCCACACCCATTTCTGCTGGCTCCTCTGTAAAGGCTAGTGGCTACATAATATTATACAAAAATAATTTAAATATAAGGGTCTCGTTAAGTAACCGTCACGTGATTTTCCCTCTTTCTACGACCCTGCGACATAACCACATGGACGGACAATAGATAGCATGTCTGAGTAAATTTATCTGTGCGGATCGGACAGAAGTAAGGTTGAATTTACAGTACGTAAGGTACTCTATTAAAGAGTAGGTAAAGAACTATTTCACCATGAGCAGGATTATTGCTCCCCACGTCGCCTGATTCGAGTGCTTGGCATTATTTGTTTTGGAGTTACTGTAAAACAGTTGCGTTTGCTGAACATCCTACAACAACAGAAGAATTAAAGAATTACATTCAAGAAACAATGCATTCAGTTTTCGAAGATATGCTTAAAAAGTCTTCGATACACACAAAAGAATTGAAGCCTGTATTGAAATGAATGGTCACTACGAGTATTTTGTTTAAATATCCATATTTTGATTATTTTTCAATTTAAAGGTACTCTCCATATTGCATGTTAATGTGCTATACGTAGTATACTATACATTACATAATGAATACGTCCGCCTGGATAGTCCAGTTCAGTTAGTAAAAAAAAAACTTTTTGTTAATACTGTACTAAATTTTTAGTAAATAAAAACGGAATGAAAATTATCAAAATCAAAATCGTAATATTTCCTAGTTTACGTAAATGGTTGTGCTACTCTTCTTCCCTCCTATACCTAGTAAAGTGATTTGTTTTTATTTTACGCTAGTATCATCAAACTCCGGTCGTGGAAGGGATAATAAACAGTGTTTCCGATCCTCAACCGTTAATTTAAAGGTATGGCCAGGTTAATATCTATACTAATAATAAATCTGTAGCCGAAATTTTTCTGGTAATTTTCGATTTTCCAAAAATAATTGGTCCTAACATAATATAATTAACCACCCTGAAACCGAAAATCGATTTTTTTTAAATTTTTGTTTGTATGTCTGTCTGTCTGTCTGTCTGTATGTTTGTTACCTTTTTCACGCGATAATGGCTGAACGGATTTCGATGAAAATTGGAATATAAATTAAGTTAGTTGTAACTTAGATTTTAGGCTATATGGCATTCAAAATACATTATTTAAAAGGAGGTTTATAAGGGGGCCTGAATTAAATAAATCAAAATATCTCGCTTATTATTGATTTTTGTGAAAAATGTTACATAACAAAAGATTCTTTAAAAATAATTTGCAATAAGTTTTATTCCTTGAAAAACTTTGATAGGACTGATATTTAATGAGATAAATGAGTTTTAAAATTAAAATAACTGCCATCTAAGGCCGTGTAATGAATTAAAAAACAAATGACTTCGTCTATAAGGGGCCTTTGACAGCAACAATCGAAAGCTATGAAAGATAGCCTACAGAGAATGTTTCTGTGTTTGTATGGAATAATATCGGAAGCTAAATTAACCGATTTGTATAATTAATTATTATTTCACCATTGGAAAGTGTAGATTCTCTAGATGGACATAATGCTATAATGTTACTAGAGTAACTTCTGATATAATATAATATAATATAATATAATATAATATAATATAATATAATATAATATAATATAATATAATATAATATAATATAATATATCATTTAAGTTATTTGAAGGGTTCAGAACCATAGTGGGCCAAGCGCCATTTACTGAATACGTAGAAAACAACGGTTAAAATTAAGTTATTACCATAATTCAATGGAAACCTATAACAAGTAAAATAAAATATACACATTAAATCTAAATGATGTCAATCTTCATTAAGCTATGGTTGCATGTAATAAAAATTGAGAAACATGTTAAAGGAATTGTCATTGTACCAAATGAATGTCTCTGGACCAAAATAATCGCATTTTAATTATTTGGATGCAATTTCAATTAAGTAACATATTAAACGATTTATCCTTCTATCAAACACGAATTTTCCCTGGATCAAACGTCCTATTTTAATTATGTAATTACGTTATATTTATTTCTAACGGGTGCAGCGGAGCGCACGGGTACGGCTAGTTGGAAATATTAGTAAAAATAAAATGATGTCCCGGTATATACAGATGTCAGAACTTGAACAAACGAATAGCTGGTGTAATAAGTGGTGGGCTGACAACCATTTTCGTGCGTCAACTGTTTTTCTGATGTCATATCTTGAAAATAGCTCTCATTTTGCCCAAATACAGTTAATATGGTAATCGGGTGGAGCACCACCTCATTTTGGTATAGGAGTGAGAGACTTCTTGAACTAGCGATTCCATGAATGAAAATGGCCGTCGTGGCACAACAGAATGGCCACCCAGATCATGCGACCTGACACCATGTGATTTTTTGCTGTGGGGTATCCTGAAAAATGACCGCAGGATCTGCATCAGTTGCGACAGATAACTGAATAGTCATTCGTGAAAATCGATGAAACTAGTGAGTTATGTTTTGCCATCCGTAAATCAGTGTCTAAACGTTGTGAATTGTATATCGAGAAACAGGAACTCCGTTTTGAACAAAATGTGTAAAGGAATGTGTAGTGTAGTCAAATATAAATGGAATGTAATTAAATGTAAGGAAATGTTTAAGGAAAACGACTTTTGACCCACCTTGTATTGTATGATAACTGATTTACTAATGACCAATTAACATATTAACTGCCTAGTGAGTTCAGAGATGAGATGCTTGTTAGTAATTTCGAGTGCGTGTTTCTTTAAGGGGAGCCAGACGTGAGTTTTCTACATTTTCAAAATAAAGAATGGGCAATATATCTATGACGAATGCAAGAAAAGATAAGTAACGTATTACCACAGTCTAGTATATACAGTCACGAAGCTCAATATGTATTAAATATGCATTCATAGATAGTTGCTAACCACTAGGATCGCTAATATCGCCTCATTACAGACAATGCGAAATAGTACCGGCACAGTATATTGTTCCTAGCAACCTCACAACTCAAGCTTCGTGACTGTATATACTAGACTGTGGTATTACTTCAATCTTGTGGTCCAATTATTTCATTCTATTTGTTTATCATGATCTGATCGACAGCTGATCTGGAAGGTGAGGTTGAGATTATGGCTGCCAAATGGATTCATGCACCGTCGGATGATTTCCGCTTGTATAACTAGAGTCAATAACGACAGAATAATGAAGGTGAATACGGCATATTACACTTTTTAAAATACCACCAAATCCTATGTTACCTATCCCAATTCTGCGTCAATACATGTTCTATATTAAACTACTATATGTTACATGTATATATATATACTGTATATATATACAAAATGATAATAAGTAAATAAATAGGTAGATAAAAAATAAAAAATAAAGTTGTAACTAAATAAATAAGTAAACAAATTTATATATATATATATATATATATATATATATATATATATATATATATATATATATATTCATCTTCTTTCACTGTGGCTGTTCCTCGACCTTGGAATTCCCTATCGAGTAATGTCAGGGACTGTCAGACATCAAACCAATTTAAGAATAGACTAACGAAATATTTTTCTAACAATTCTTGTTAACAATAATAGCTGTTTCAGGTTTCTCAATGTTTAATGGTTATATATATATATATATATATAAAATATATATATAACCATTAAACATTGATATGAATATATATATATATTCATCTTCTTTCACTATGGCTGTTCCTCGACCTTGGAATTCCCTACCGAGTAATGTCAGGGACTGTCAGACATCAAACCAATTTAAGAATAGACTAACGAAATATTTTTCTAACAATTCTTGTTAACAATAATAGCTGTTTCAGGTTTCTCAATGTTTAATGGTTATATATATATATATATATATATATATATATATATATATATTCATCTTCTTTCACTGTGGCTGTTCCTCGACCTTGGAATTCCCTACCGAGTAATGTCAGGGACTGTCAGACATCAAACCAATTTACGAATAGACTAACGAAATATTTTTCTAACAATTCTTGTTAACAATAATAGCTGTTTCAGGTTTCTCAATGTGTAATGGTTATATATATATATATATATATAAAATATATATAACCATTAAACATTGAGATGAATATATATATATATATATATATATATATATATATATTTTCATCTTCTTTCACTGTGGCTGTTCCTTGACCTTGTAATTCCCTACCGAGTAATGTCAGGGACTGTCAGACATCAAACCAATTTAAGAATAGACTAACGAAATATTTTTCTAACAATTCTTGTTAACAATAATAGCTGTTTCAGGTTTCCCAATGTTTAATGGTTTTATATATATATATATATATATATATATAAAATATATATAACCATTAAACATTGAGATGAATATATATATATATATATATATATATATATATATATATATATATATATTCATCTTCTTTCACTGTGGCTGTTCCTCGACCTTGTAATTCCCTACCGAGTAATGTCAGGGACTGTCAGACATCAAACCAATTTAAGAATAGACTAACGAAATATTTTTCTAACAATTCTTGTTAACAATAATAGCTGTTTCAGGTTTCTCACTGTTTAATGGTTATATATATATATATATATTCATCTTCTTTCACTGTGGCTGTTCCTCGACCTTGTAATTCCCTACCGAGTAATGTCAGGGACTGTCAGACATCAAACCAATTTAAGAATAGACTAACGAAATATTTTTCTAACAATTCTTGTTAACAATAATAGCTGTTTCAGGTTTCTCAATGTTCAATGGTTTTATATATATATATATATATATATATATATATATATATATATATTCATCTTCTTTCACTGTGGCTGTTCCTCGACCTTGGAATTCCCTACCGAGTAATGTCAGGGACTGTCAGACATCTAACCAATTTAAGAATAGACTAACGAAATATTTTTCTAACAATTCTTGTTAACAATAATAGCTGTTTCAGGTCTCTATGTTTAATGGTTATATATATATATATATATATTCATCTTCTTTCACTGTGGCTGTTCCTCGACCTTGGAATTCCCTACCGAGTAATGTCAGGGACTGTCAGACATCAAACCAATTTAAGAACAGACTAACGAAATATTTTTCTAACAATTCTTGTTAACAATAATAGCTGTTTCAGGTTTCTCAAAGTTTAATGGTTATATATATATATATATATATATATATATATATATATATCACAGATAAATATCTAAATTATCTCATTATTATTATTATTATTATTATTATTATTATTATAACTATTTCTTACGAATGTTTATTACTGTCACACTAACATTACTTATCCAACTTTCATTATTTACTTTCATGTTGTTTTATGGTCTAGATATTAATGTAATAACTATGTAAGCAATTGTATTCAATTAGACTTAGAGTCTGGCTGGGCGGAAGAGAAGGCCTACTGGCCTTAGCTCTGCCAGATTGAAAAAATAAATAAATTATTATTATTATATATAAACAAATAAAGAAGCAAAGAAATTAATTAAGTGAATAAGTAATTAACGGTAAATAAATAAATAAATAAACTAATAAATACATACTGCTATTTTACGTTATTGTTTCTACTTTATTATTTTATGTGCTGGTATTTACATTTTCTATAGATGCAGGCATAATCATCTATTATTTTAAGGAAGCGCTCCAATTCTTCAATTTGTTTCAGAGATAAATATCGATTTCAGTGGTTAGTTTCCTCTGATGTAAAGCTCTTACAGATGAGTGTATATTCGTGTCACCTATTCAGAACTAGAGGAACTATTTCAATGCTTGTTTTTTTTTTATTTTAATCTTTGTTTTTGACATAACATGTGGTTAGAAAGATGAAAAATTCTAATTAAGATATCTTTGAACGCCAGTGTACCATCATTCTATAGACGTTACAGTAAAGTTGGAAAGAAATCAATTGTAGAATAGAAATGCTACTTGTCATCCAAAAAGCATAGTATGGAAGTCTATTAGCCACAGTCTAGTATATACAGTCACGAAGCTCAATACGTAGTAAATATGCATCCATAGATAGTTGCTAACCACTAGGATCGCTAATATTGCCTCATTACAAACAATGCGAAATAGTACAGGCACAGTCTATTGTTCCTAGCACCTTCACAATTCAAGCTTCGTGACTGTATATACTAGACTATGTATTAACTGTCAATTAAAGCTTTGTGTATTTTAGACTGCAGTGTGTTGATAATGGCCTTTCTATTTTCACTGTCTACTTATTGACAACAGAGTAAAATTCGGGCATTTCAGTTTGGACACTCTGTATGTACTGAACTAAATAAAACATATAATTTAATGTAATATAAAGATTTAGGACAAATATTATTACATCAGCTGGAAACACAAGAAATATAAGTCGCGAAATCATGGAGAGAAAGATGAAATTCAGAGCTGTATAACTGATGCTTTAAGTTTACACGGATTCTGTGCTGCTAAGTGGTAACGATCCAGTATATATGCATCTAGCACTCCCTCATAACTACAAGGAGGTTTTAATTACGCCATCTCCCGTCTCCTCAATTCTATTCCACTGGTGTTTCATTATCTTCTCCCTGGTTTCTCAGCTTTCTGTTCTCAGCGTCTAGAATAAGTAAATAATTACTTTCTTTCAACTGCAATACGAAAGGATGCAACATTTAGATATCCCGAATCACTTATTCACAGAATCACTCTTGGTACTAAGAAAAGATTGAAAGGCCTAGTGTGAATAAATTCCAGTGCTGAGCGGTAGTCAATTAACAATTATTCTGCAATTTAGTAATGTACAAGAAGGAAATACATTTTAAAGTGAGGCATTGAAATAAGCCTATTCTTTGCATCCAGTACCAGTATTGTAATTTTTATAGAAGATAGAAGGAAAACTGTTTCAACTTAAAAAAGAGAAAAGTTACGAGATGTAAGGCAATATTAATAACGACACTATATAATAATGCCACATTTTAATTACTCGTACAATGTATACATAACTAATATAATGAATAATCTTCAAATATGAAATTAAAAAACATACATATATTATAAACTGCATTTTATAAATGAAAATCAGAGTCATTTAAATTCCATGTTATAAACTATATTCTGTTCAGTCAAAAACAGTCCAGCCACTCAATTCAGTCTAAAATCTAGTCACTTATATCAGTCTAAGTCCAGTTACTCAGTTCATCTTATGAGATAAAGAGATCAATCACTCAGTTTAGTTTAATATTTGTTATTCAGTTCAGGACAGAATTCCAATTATTCAGTTCAGTCCAAGTGTCCAGTCACTTAATTTATCTTAATACAGTCACTAAGTTCAGTCCGGCGCAGCCACTCAATTTATTCATTCAGTTCGGTCTATTCTAGTCACTTATTTCAATCTATTTTATTAACTCAATTCAGTTTAGTCCGGTTACTCAATTCAGTTCAGTACAGTCACTCAATTCAGTGTGGTATGGTCACTTACTTCAGTTCAATACAATCAACTTAGTTCAGTCTAGTACGGTCACTCAGTTAAGTCAATACAGTCACTCAGTGCAGTTTACACAAGGCACTCAGTTGATTCTAGTAGTCACAATAACTAAGTTTAACCTTCTATAGCCACTCAGATTAGTCTAGTACAGTCACTCATTTCATTCTAGTATCTAAAGTTATTGAGTTAAATTTAGTACAGTTATTCAGTCAGTTCAGTACAGTTACTCATAAGGGATGTACTTGATCTCGAACGCTTAGAACAGCACAAAAACATGCTCATAAATAGGGCTCGGAAGTTGATGACCTAAAAAATCACATAAAAATGACCTATAAAATGACATTAAATTTCTGAAAATATGACATAAAATTAAAAAAAATATATATCATGATTATAACTGTAATATATATATATATATATATATATATATATATATATATATATATATATATATATATACTGTATATAAAATAGTATACTTTCATCTTTGAAAAATACATTGTCACCGAAGTCAGTCACTAACTGTAGCAATAAACTTTGTCTGCTTTCTAATTTCATTTGTCTGCTTTGTTTTCTTTTCGGCATTTTTACGTCTTCATTTGTGAGATACAATATGCTGACTGCGGGCACTGCGGCTGCAGTGTTTGTTCTGTTGCATTGAATGGGGGAAACAACTAACACACATGAACAGGAGTCAAGGCTGATGCAACCATAAAGAAAATCTCTGTAAATTGCAATCGAATTGCGTAAGCAATCTAAAGTATATTCTCCAATATAGACTATGACTACAGCGTAAAAAAATCTGTTCATAAGGAGAAAAGACCAAAAATGCAACAAAAAGTAGAACATTTCTTTAAAAATGACCAATACACAATAAAAGACAGAAAAATGCAAAATAACTCAAAATAAAAGTAGGCTATATTTGTTTGTGTTGAAGTGAAACGCGTTTGTATTGCAACCTGCATTGTCTGTGATGTCTCAGAAAAAAGATTATATTTCCTATTTATAATATAAATCGCCATTACAAAAACAGTGCTATGATTAATTCCCGTGCAAAAACAGCGAGTCTTACCATAAGAGACATTAGAATGATCACTTATTCAAAGTCCAAGAGAAGAACTTTGATAACGCAAAGATGCAAAACATCAACATAATAGGATCAAAAACATACATTTTTCAATGCCGTGACCATATTGCTACATTTCTCACCAACAACAAACAACAATATCTTGCCAACTGCTTGATGTGTGTTTTTTAGGCAATATAAGCTCTATATGAGAGGGATAGTTAATTTTGTAAGACTATAGTGTGAAAAATCACAAGTAAAGTTACATTACCACCATTTCACCATCAGACTTCACTCTGTGATATACAATCAACTTTCTGCACAAAAGTACAAGCCTACTGTATGGTGCAATAAGCTTGGCAAAAGGCAAGTAATGGCATTGACATTCTAATATCATCGTTTGAAAATGTAATTAGTTTGGCTTTTTACATTGGACTGCTTGAATGCGGAGGTGATGTTGAATTTGAAAAAAAGAGGCTTTTAACATGTGTATATTGTTCAGTTCCAATTTCCTTTGATGACTTCATTGAAATCCCACAGCTGCACTTTGAAGACTGAATAGAGCATTCCATGTTAAGAAAAGGCATTTGTTTTATGAACCTTGTCTAGTAAATTATTGTAAATACACGTTTCTATGGCAACTAGTCATTTGATGGAATAGCCCCATATGCTCAATGCTTTTTTTAACGTGGAATCCTCTTATTAGGGGTCAGTAGAAAAACGTTTCTTGTCCATGTAGGCCTATCGTAATTATATTAAGCAGAGGTTTTGTGACTGTTGATGGAAAATGTAGCAATATAGTGACGACAATGAAATATGTGCGTATTTGGTTCCATTAAATCGATATTTTACTACTTTGCGCTATCAAAGTTCTTCTCTTCTTATATCTTGAATAGGTAATCATTCAAATGCCTCTTGTAGTAAAACACGCAGTTTTGCATGTGAATGACTCACGGCACTGCTTCTGTGATGAACGACTTATTTTCTAAGGATGTTTTTGTGCGGTTCTGAGCGTTCGAGATCAACTACATCTCTTGTCAGTATAGTTCAGTACAGTTACTCAGTTTAGTCTTGTGCAACCACTCAGTTTAGTCTAGTGCAGTCAGTTCAGTTTAACAGTGTCACTCATTTCAGTCTAGTAATATGATTTCAGTTACAATGTTATGATCTATTTATTATCTTTAACAAACGCGTATTTCGACAATAAATTTCGATTCTAGCCTATTTAGTTTAATTACTTAACTTTATCACTTCTATCCTAGATTAGTTCATAGTGTACGTTCAAGTTCATGTCGTAAATTAACATCAAAAGACAACCTAATACAGAAACATATCATCTGTTGTAAATGTCATCTACAAAAACTTTGATGAATTAAGGTTTCAAGGTACAATCTCAACACATACAGATGCCTCAAACTAGGAAGCTGCCTGGAGAGGAGAAGTAGTAGAGCTAACGGAGGGGGCCCACCTTGGCTCCGATACCCAGGTATAATCATATTATCTGAAAAGTTAACCTCTTGACAATGTATTCAAGATGTACCCTCCCTATGCAGCCTTCTCAACTGTTATTAGAACTGAGCTGTACCGTTCTAATCCACAGTGCACAGTAGTAGGAGGACAGTGGTAGGGGAGAAGTGCTCTATGCGCCTGCGCGAACGAGACAGCTTGCTAGTTTGAGGCATCTGTACATTTTGGTGTATATACATCTCTTGGACACAGAAAAGGCGTGTAATAACTGGATATTTAGAATATGGACACAAGCAAATTAGATAAGTATAGATTAAAGATTGTAAGCATCTCTTCACATAGTATTTTACATGGATTTTTCAGTTTTATTTTTATATAGTGAAGACCTGCAATTTTATATACGTATATGCATTGCAATCACACGTTTGTGTTTTTAACTAATTGACAATAAGGGTACACTTACATAAGAAAAAAAATATTGATGTCCCCAAACCATGTTGATTTTAATATGTTTTATGTTTATCAATGTATATTGTATTTTTGATCGTAGAGGCACATGTACTTATTTAGAGATGATATTGCAGCATAAAAAGTTGTATCTGATGATGTCGGCATGACCAACGAATACGTTAATACAGTATTAAATTATGTAATATAAAGACTTGTACCTTACACGTATAGAAAGTAAAGTCATTGACTGAAAATAAATCTTTGTATTGTAGTATCTACAGTCACTCAGTTCAGTTTAGTACAGTTACTCTTTTCAGTCTTGTGCAAACATTCAGTCCAATGCAGTCACTCAGTTCAGTTTTGTAGGCATTTAATTTAGTTCAGTCTTGTAGAGCCACTCAGTTCGATCTAGTACAGCCACTCAGCTTAGTACTGACAGCCACGCTGTTCAGCCTATTACAGTCACTGAGTTCAGTCTTGTACTGTCACTCAGTTCTGTACAGTACAGTCAGTTAAGAGTACAGAAGTCATTAAGTTCAGTCTAGTACAGTCACTCTGTTCAGTGTAGTCTTATGTATTCCAGTGAGTCTAATCATGCCGGCAGTTAATCCAGAAATTCAGCCAGCGAGACAGAATGGCAAGATAATATAATACTGAGATGGAGCTAATACGGAAAATCAGCGAAGAGAAAAACGTGAAGTTCCTGAAGACAGTTCAGTCAAACTTGCAGAAAAAGTTAATAGTGCAACCAATGACAAATATGAAGGAAACTAGTTCAAGGAAATCAAACTGACGTGAGTTGGTTTCTGTACTTCGTTACTGAAGAGGGAAACACTTTGAGTCGCCGTTGCAATAAGACACAATTCTTGAGAGGTGTAACTTTTCGCAAAAACTTAGACAAAAGTGACGTGTATTAATTAAATTTGGCATTGTGGCCAGCATCCTTATTGCCAAGTTCTAGTGCGACAGAGATGCACAATTACTGTTTCGTGAAAAAGTGCTACAAGTGCCACCCTAACTACAAATCTTTAAGACGAAGAAATGACAGAAGACCTAGTAAAAGGTGGTGAACTACTTCTGATATCAAAATGAAAGTCCTAGGTTATTATTATTATTATTATTATTATTATTATTATTATTATTATTATTATGCGAAGTAATAATAATAATAATAATAATAATAATAATAACAGTAATAACAATAATAACCTAGTCATCGTCATCGGGGTGAACGTTATACACAATTAGTTTCTACGTATTTTATAATGACTGGAATAACAATTGTTCATATCAGACGTTCATTTTCTTTTGCCAACTGTTTGTAGGAAACAGAGATTTAAAATATCGGGACCGTATTTTAAAATCTAATAATAATAATAATAATAATAATAATGATGATGATGATGATGATGATGATGGCAATGACGAAGAAAAGAAGAAATCTATGCTTGCAGTGATGATAATGAGAGAAAGAATGAAAGTTAATGCATAGTCACCATAGTACTATATCGTGGTGGGGGTGAGGGTGAGGGTGGGGTGGGGGTGGTGGTGGTGGTGGGGGTGAGTGTGATGGTGGTGGTGATAATGGTGATTGTTCTAATATTTGTAGCAATGGCGATAGTAGTGATGAAAATGATGATTATGATAACGGTATTTGTATAGAAAATGGCAATGGTTGTTTTCATTTTTATGATTCATAAGTAGGTATACAGTCTGTTACCTTTAAAACTCGAAATCCGTGAAAACCAGTTCCAACTACTAAAAACTAGTTTTAAAAATGTAGATAGATAGAAAACGAATTTTCGTAAGGTCTAGAATTAATGACAGGTTAGGTTTGGTTTGTTTAAGTTTCTGGTTTCTTTAGATTTTTACCAAACAAACGCCTAAACAAACCAAATCTAACCTGTCATTGATTCTAGATCTTAAGGAAACTCGCTTTCTATTTATCTACATTTGCTTTGAAGGATTTCGGGTTTTAATGGTAACATATACTGTATAACAGATAAACAAGGCTTAAGCATCTTTCTTCATTCTGATTATCTTCTCAGTCTGTTTCTGGCGATCTTAATAATGGTAATTCTGATAATTATGTTGATAATATTTTCTCCCGAGTAGCTCAGTTTGTAGGGCAAGTCCGTGGTTCAATCTCAGGTGGTGACACGAGTTTTCTAGTTGTCAAAACTGCTAGATCGGCCCCGGGGACCACTGAGCCTTCTGTCAAATTGAGTATCGGTTCTTTCTCGTTTGTAACAGACTGTCGAAACGTGGTTCACACCACCTCATTCTAGTGCTGAGGTCATGAAAGAATATCCCTATACGCTTTAAAGGCGTCTAAAGGTGTTACATTTATATTTTACTTATGTTTATAATTAAAAGGTTTTTTAAAAAAAGAACCATAATCCAAAAAATTCAAATATGAGATATTAAGCATGTGGTGAGAGCATTGTAGCGTTCATCTACTGAATTAATTGTTATTAGAAAAAACATCATAGTTCTATGTTATAGTAGTGGATATTTTCTGTGATTTTGATAAAACAACTATAGTCCAAAGACTTTTTTGTGAATACAACCATTGCCAGGTGCGAATTAAAATTTCTAATGAGGGGGATGGAATCATAGATAGAGAATACAATACATAAAATTATTATCCTCATTCGATACGGCTCAACGCTTGGTCGCACTGAGTTGCTTGTCTTGCATCTCGAACATAATAGGCTAATAATTATATCCATGAGCAGGCTTAAGATAAGATGTGTAATTCCTAATCTATTTATTGTCGTCAGCTTGCTGGTGATGATAATACATCAATTTATTTTCTTTGCTTGCTCTATACTTTATAATGTGTACTCTTATTAAAAGAATTATATTTTGCGAGGAGAGGATACAAGTTATCCCTGGCAGGGATGTTAATATGAATTTATGATGGGGGGATTTCCCCCATCACCCCCGTTAATTCTCACTCTGGACATTGTCCAGGACGATGGTAGTATTTACAAATATCCCATTCATATCATTTTGATACATTTATCCATAAAATTTTAAACTGTAGTAGATTGGCAGTACTGCTTCTTATGTATGCGGCAAAAGCCACCTCAGAGAAGAATGCTTTAGCACGTGAATTGTTGCATTAGTTATGGAGTCATCTTTAAGTGCAGAAGTAATCCCATGGAAGAAACGTAGGCAATGAAAGTAGAAGAAACAGGATATAATCACAGTCTGGTATATACAGTCGCGAAGCTCAATACGTAGTAAATATGCAAACATTAGATAGTTGCTCACCACTAGGATCGCTAATATCGCCTGATTACAGGCAATGCAAAATAGTACCGTCACAGTCTATTGTTTCTAACACCCTCAAAACACAAGCTTCGTGACTGTATATAGTAGACTGTGATATAATGAAGGAAAAGAAGATTAATGGAAACGCACACGTTAGCTACAATAGAGTATTTTTCGTAAAACAACCATTGTCCACAGTTACCTACATTTACACATATGAGGCAATTTAAGTTATAAATGTACTTCAGTTGTCCCAAGTTTCTACAACATCTTAAGAAGCGGCATGAATTTCATACTTGAAGTGTCAACAACACTCATGCCAGATAGTTTTTTGTTTCTCCTGAAAATTTATGTTTTTTTGGGCTACGATTGTTTATTTTTTAAAAGAAAACCTTCAATGATTCTAATATTCGTTAACTATTTATTGTACTAATGAGGTGTTGGAGGTTATGTTTAGAATATCAGTGTTGTTGGTTACCAATTTTAAAGGGATGTTGACGAACAAATACGTGTACATCTTTCAAGACATTGCTCCTTTAAATGAGAAAGGCAGTTGTTACGCTGCCAAATTGGAAGGCTCTGAACTGTTCTTGCAATGCCAGTGCAAGCTAACAGTTGGCTGTTGCCCCGTTTTCAATTTGAGGGGTTGTTGTGACGCTTCGGAGTGCATTGACTTCGCACGCATGTGCAGTGGCAACCCACAACATCCTTGGATGAGTAATTGATTCCAGGAACCGGCGGCGCGGCAATACAAAGAGCGAACCGATGAAATATATAAAGCCAAACAGTAACATGCTATACATTGCGATGACACATTTTTCTTATTCATCGTGACATATTCTTATTATTACTGTTTCTTTTCAGTACCACCACCAACGATTTCCTCGTATTCGCCTTCTTCATCATGGCCTATTCCTACATTCTATAGCTTCCTCTTTCCATAGTCGTTAATCACAATCACTAGTGCACTATTATTAACAAAGGGTAGCATGCTCGACCGTGAAACGAGCGGGCCCGGGTTCAAATCCTCGTTGGGATAAGTTTCCTGGTTGAGATTTTTTCCGGGGCTTTCTCTCAATCCATTGAGAGCAAATGCTGCTGCTGCTGCTGCTGGCTCTCTCGACCGGCCTCCGTGGATTGTATTTCTGCGATGATGAATAGCTTCTGCAACGGAACCCTGGGCAGACCTTCTCGGGGGAGGACTTCCGCCTCGGACCGTTAAGGGGGGGGGGGGTGTTGCCGAAGCAGGAGTGGTATATGGACTCTGTTGGCTTTAGGGACCGGTCGTTAAGGGGGTCAAGTGGTTAGGTCGGTGCGCGTAGAGGATCGGTGAGCACGCAACTCATCCCATGTAGGGAGTGTAAAATAGACTCAAGGTCGTAGTGAGTGGGATGTTCCCTCCCTCCCTCCTAACAAGGAAAAAAAGAGCAAATGCTGAGTAACTTTCGGCGCTGGACCCTGGACTCATTTCGCTGGGAACTTTTCCTTATGTATGTATTTATTCACACTGCAATGGGTATATACCCGGTGGCAGTGGTAACTAATTACACTCAATAATGACAATAATAAACACAATTAATATAATACTAATAGTTAATATTAACAATAATTTATAATAATAATAATAATAATAATAATAATAATAATAATAATAATAATAATAATAATAATAATAATAACGGGGAACATCCTAAATTAAATGAAGCACGATCACTTAAAATAACATTTAAAGTAAATCTAATTTGTATCTTAAACCTAAGTTCGAACTAATAACCACGAGTATGATATGTTAATATCTGCACAAGCACCTTTCAACATTACACTCATTTCGCTGTCAACTCATTCATTGCACTGGAACTACGACACATTTCACTGATTCTATCCTGATTTCACTAACACTTCAAAAACATTTCACTATTCAAATACTTTGCACTGCCACTATAAACTATAAAGTTTCACTGACAGAAACACTTTTCACTTACACAACACACTTCACTGACACAACATAATTCTTCAGTAATACAGCACTTCAATAACAAAATATCATTTACATCCTTTAAATACTGTGTATAATTACCGTCTATTAGTAAAGTCCTTAAGCCTATTTTTAAATACATTTTTGGTTGTTGGTAAAGCCTTTTGTAAGTCTGCAGGTAAAGCATTCCAGTCCCTGATAGTACGATTGAGAAAAGAAAACTTTCCAGTGTCCGTCCTCTGTCTTCTTTCCCTCAATTTATATGAGTGGTCGTTCCTTGAAGAGTAATTTGGCGCCTGCAACCTATTTTTTTATTTCTCTCCAGGCAGGCTCACCTCTGTATGTTTTGAAAAGTGCGCATAATCGAATTCGCGTTCTCCTGTGCGTGAGTGTGTCCCATTTTAATGGTGAATTTTTCCGACAACACTTGAGAGCCCGTTTTTGAATCTTACACAATTATAACTAATTAATTTTTGTCGGGATTAAAATGGGCCTTAAAAGCACTTTCTTTCAACATATAAACCACGTTAAATATTATATAGGATGTTTGCGTAGGTAATGTGAACTAAGTAGGCGGTGAGAGACAAGCTTGAATAGATATATAAACTATGGTTCAGTAAATATAGACTAGTGCTTCGTACTACGCGACAGAAACAGAACTTCGCCAGGTGAGAGTAAGTTCATGGCGCTGTTAGGCAACTAGAGGGGGGGCACGCTAGTAGGATAATGAGACGCATGGGGCATTCACTGATAGCGCCGTAGTTCGCATTTCTTCCGCAGGCAGAGTTAACTCGGTTGCGTAGTATGTAAGTTAATAATAGTTATGTACAGCTGACATAAGCTTATACAATACATATTATCCATTATTTCAAACAGCTGAACAGTTTCTCGTTTAGTGAAGCAATTGTTATTGTTATTCTCTCTGTAAACTGTAAGCTACGTTGCAATAATTGTTATACAACCTGTGCTAACGTCCAATTCTGCAAATGGATGAATACTTTGTTGATATCTATGTTCTAATGTGGAAATGTACACTATTTCCTTTAAGGAACAAAACATTTCAATGAAATTAAGTTAGGTGATCATGCTGGCCATGACACAGGGCCTCCTCTTCCAATTCAGTGTGCTGGAAAATACTGGTCTAAGCATTTACATACCGGACGTGTGAAATGCGTTCGAAGACCATCCAGTTGGTAGGCGTTTGTAGGCGTGAGTGAAGGAGTACTTCGTTGAATAATGTGCGCGACAGAGGTCTGCATCGGACGTTTTCGCTCGAGCGCCAAGTACTTCATAGCATAATCCGATAGGTAGCGCACATGCATGATGGGTAAAATTGTCGCGAGCGATAAATCCTCGAACGGTATAAGCCAAACGTTAGACATTCATTCTTGTTACAGTGATGAACTCTGTAGTAACATTATAGATGTTTATCACTTCAAAACTTTGCAATGTTTAACTATCCTGTCCATAGTACAACTACTACAAATCTTGAACTCTTCTATTCCTTCGTACCTGTCGTCTCGCTTCACTTACCTTTCTTCTCACCATAATCTGAACACACGCTCTCGTCATGAAACAATACTAATAATACCAGCCCATCAGACCTCCTCATACTCATCTTCTTTCACAATAGCCCTGCAAGACTCTGGAATTCGCTACCTGCTAGCATCAGGGACTGTCGAAATAAAATTGAATTCAAACGAAAACTTACTAGGCACTTGGTCAGTAATTGATTTCTTGTAAATAGTTTCTTTAATCTATGACAAAATATTTCAATATTCAGTAATTTCATCACTATACAATTTTGTTATTCTAGATTTAATTTGTAATTCAGTAAATATAAAATATTCTTTGCTTCTCTGTGATAAATTATCTAGCTTTAATTATTCAGATAATCTTTTCGTACTTTGATTTTATTGTAATTGTAATTGTAAATTTAATACTAATTGTAATGTTATTTGTAATTGTAATTGTAAATTTAAAACTAATTGTAATTTTATTGTTCATATTGTAGTTGGAATCTCCTGGTAGAGGGGCAGAGAAGGCCTGACGGCCTTATCTCTACCAGGTTAAATAAATAAATAAGTACTACTAAAATACTACTACTAAATACTACAAATCTTCCTTTAAAATGTAATATAAATGTTGTAGGTAAATGTTTCTCCCCCCTCCCCCAACAGGAGTGATTTTGTTTTTGCCACATCTGATAGATTTTATTGGATAAAAATGTAATTATTATAAACGGAGAACACAATCACGATAATGCAAGAACCGTATCAAGTTTTCTAGTAATAATAATAATCTCTCATAATTAGTGTATCAATCTTTGTGTCTGGAACAGTTGTGCAGCATGATTATTCGTTTTATTATATTTTCTGTGACGTTATCTCTGTACTAATATTGTTATTAATCTACTGCTATATCAATAATATTTTGTAAAACGTTTCTACATTGTCGGAGTATATAGGCGGAACACTATGTATGGACCCATCATATTATACATACTAGGTTCAAAAAGTTCCCGGAATTTGCTAGTATCATAGAAACAACGTACCTTAAACACTATTCTACAGCATTCCCTTCAAAATAGTTGCCTTCCGCAACAACACACTTTTGCCAACGCGTGTAGAGTTCCTGGAAGCCATTTTGTGAAACCCGTCTTAGTGCTCTCGTCGCGTTTGCGATAACCTCTTCAGCATTGAATCTCCGTCCTTTCAGATGACTTTTCAGACGGGGAAACAGAAAGTAATCAGGTGGTGAGAGATCAGGAGAGTATGGTGGGTGATCCAAAGCAGTTATGTTGTGCCTGGCAAGAAAAGTCTTTACAATAATTGCGCGATGAGCAGGTGCATTGTCATGCATAAGGAACCTGTTGTTTTCTACCCACTTTTCTGGACGTTTCCTTCTCACTGCGTCCCGGAGGCGACGGAGGATTTCTACGTACAATCCTTTCGTTACAGTACGACCTTCTGGAATGAACTCATGGTGGATGAGACCCTGAGAGTCGAAGAAAACTTCCAACATAACTTTGCCTTTGGAAGTGTCCCTAGGAAATTTTTGCTTCCGAGGAAATGTTTTCGATTTCCACTCAGATGACTGTCGTACAAGTAGCACCAAGTTTCATCACCAGCAATAATTTTGTTTAAGAAATCACCACCTTCATCAGCCATACTGATCATGTCCCCAGCAAGAGTCATTCTTGTTTCTTTCTGTTCTGCCGACAACATTTTCAGAACTAACTTCTGAGACACGTAATGCATGTTGAGATGCTTGTGAAGAACATTGTGTACACTTCCGACTGATATTCCGACCTCTGCTGCTATCTCTTTTATGGTTTTACGTCGGTCGTCCCTCACAACATTACGCTCACGCTGAGCGATTGCTTCATTTGTTGCAGTTGGTCGGCCGCTGCGTACGTCATCTTTGATGCTATCGCGGCCACCAGAAAAGTGTTTATGCCAGGCATACACTTGAATTTTTTTCATTGCTGCTTCACCATATACTTCTTCCAACTAGTGCTGCTTATGATTAGGTTTTCTCCGGAGCGGTTGTTTGCGCGCTTTCAATCGGAGACTTTCGGTTATCTCCGATTGATGCCGCGCAGGTTGTATATGTGCTATGGCGCAGACATACACTTTCCGCTGAGCATTCCTTTAATCGGATCAGGTAGTGATTGGAGTCCGCTGACGTCCGCGTATCTTTTAAAATAAGTTCTAATTTGTTGTTGTTTAATCTCCCTTTTATGTTAATCTCTCTCTCTTTCTTCGGATCTTTTTTGTGTTGCTTAAAGTGCTACGTTAGCTGACAGATTTTTTTTTCTAGTTTTGAAATTCATAGTATATGTGGAAAGCCGTATTAGTTTTATGTCATTGATCAAATTAATAACATTCAATCTAACTGAAAAATTAACGCAGAAGTAAAGCTTTTCATTGTAAACATTTAGGGCCGTATTCATAGACATTCTTAGCATTGGCTTTCGGTGGATGATCAGCGAACTAACGTTTTTCGTATTCATAAAACAGTGTTAGCTATATGATATGATATGAATCCTGTTTAGCACGCTCGTAGCGCGGGCTAGCGAAATGTCTATGAATACCACCCTAATACTTTAATTCTCCTAGAAACTCTGGTTTAATCGCAAACAGGGTTTGTCAATTATTATTCTAATCGGTTTAGTTAACGTAAAATATATTAAGGGAGCTCAGAATGAAAGAAAAGGAACGTGGACTCTCAATGGGATAAAGTTTACTGTCAAACATAATTTATTCAGATTCTTCACCGGACAGGATTTTGATTATTGTGTTAAAGAGTGTCAGTATTTGAACTGCCTCTTCTAAAACGCACCACTCTTGCTCTGTAATAAAAATATAAGTGGGTATCTACTTAAGGATAATTGTAATTATAGGCTATTATTACCAGATGTTTCTTTAGTTTCATTGAGAAATATTTTAATCCAAACAGTAAAATATAACTCAAGTCGTCTTGCAAATATTTCATTTGTTTTTTATTGCCTCGAAAGTTACGTTTCAGAGAAATTTCAAGACTTTTTCGTAGACTTGGGAACAATAGCACTAAAACAATTTAAAAAGAAATCGTATCAAATGTTTTGCGTAATTGATTTCATCAAGTTCGCGATTGTGCAATCGCTTCAAATGGTCTAACAAATTCGAAGTTCCACCACCCTTAGAATAAATTTGCCCACAAAGTTTACAGTGTGCGACTTTATTATTACCTTCAAATAAATTAAAGAATTTCCATGCGACGGATATCCGCTTTGGTGCCATTTTATTCCACTCACAATTACCGTCAGTCCGTACGCGCCGGTCGTCCTTGAGCTAACTTTCGCTTATCTCCGAACCCCCGCATCCCTCCGTATGTCCCCTGTTCCACCTACGGTAGTATCGGAGATCACCGATGGAGAGCTTTATTCGTAATCTCCGATTCCTCCGCGGTTGTAGTCACTCTGATGAGCAGCACTGCTTCCAACAATCTTAATGTCTCTGCAGGAGTTTTATGTAACAAAACACAGAACTTGATGTTGTTGTACGTTGCTCTGTGGACATAATTACAAAATGCGACGAACAAACAAAACACTATGATAAAAATTGCCTACAACTCAAAAACAACAGTCGCCATTATCAACAAACTTTAAGGAAATGACATCATGAATGTTACCAACAAAACAAATGTATAATATCCCTTGTTATATATTAATACGAAAAATGGTAGTAAAATTCCGGGAACTTTTTGAACGCAGTAGTATATAATGTGGTAAATCAAATATTGAATAATTATTAATTAGCAATAATAACTGTATATCGAAGTTTTTCATACTATTTTATTTATAACTTCATGTTAGTGTTTTGGTACGTTCCATTGACTGTTCCATTAAACGTTTATCATAAACGCAGAAAATAAAGCCTTATTTTTACCGTGTGAGCAAAACATGTGTATCTTATCTGTCGCCTTCCATACAAGATAAGGCATGTCGGTGAGATGACCTTGTACTGTGCTTCTATTTATTACGAGCGTATCACGACCGATCTTATCTCACTCGAGGGTGCGACATTTGACCGAGTTCAAGCGAGCGATTTAACTCCAATGTAGCACTCTGGTGCGCAACTAATTCAAATAAATATTTTATAATTTTCTGGCTCAAATTGTATTTTTATCACGTCTTTGGCGGTACTCCTTACCGCTTGACATTTATTAAAATGTAACAAATATATAAAAAAAGGTTTATTTATGTACATTACTTATTCCTCTAAAGCTCCTCTTTCACCTGCTAGCTGGTTCATTTTACCTTTTGAAACAGAACACCTGTATAATATTCCCCTTCCTGAGATATCCTGAAAACATCGATGTGATTTTTAACGAATATTAATATGATGTAGTTTCGTGCTTCTCTTAAACATGGACTTACGTTTTAAATTTTGCAACTTTAATTTCAGTCAATGAAGTGATCTTAAACAATCATTACTGCACTTAGTTGTTAGTAAACATTCTTTATATTAATTCCTGGCATTAATATGAATAATGGTTACGTGTAAAAGACTGACCTAAATCGGTTTATCTCGACTAGATAATGAAGCAACACTCGTTCACTATAAAACATAAGCTTTACACAGGGGGTATTAATCTTGCCTACAGGCAATAGCAGATGATTTACTGGCCGTTACCATGGCAATAAAAGTTATCCCAATCTGTTAAAGTCTCCATTCCGCTGTGATGACATGGCTTAAAGCGGACAGCCTTTATGACGTATCTGACATTTCTGTTCATGGAAAGAGTTAAGGAGAAAGTGTCCATAAAATAACTTTCTCGGAACATTAAATAGGCTAATAGTAGTCTATACAGTATGTTGTTAGAATTATCGATATAAACAAGCAGTTTAAATTTGTATTTGACGAAGAAGCAGGGGGAAGTCTGAATAGAGTAGCGCTAATGTTTACATAAACCAAGCTTTGTACTGCTGTATACTCAATTCATGAAAGAAACTGGAGCACCGATATTTCTACTGCTAGGTAATTTGATGAAACTCGTGTTGCATGAAAGAATATGAAAGATACAAATCAGAATATTATCAGAAAGATTGCGGAGGAAAGAAATAATTTCGTACTTTGGTATTATAATTATGAAAAAAAAATGTTATTGAATTGCCATTCACTGGAGTAGGTTATTTTACGACGCTTTATCAACAGCTTAGGTTATTTTGCGTCTGAATGAGATGAAGGTGATAATGCCGGTAAAATTAGTCCGGGGTCCAGCACCGAAAGTTACCCAGCATTTGTTCATATTGGGATGAGGGAAAACCCCGAAAAAACCTCAACCAGGCAACTTGCCCCGACCGGGAATCGGATCCGGGCCACCTGGTTTCGCGGCCAGACGCGCTGACCATTACTCCACAAGTGTGGACTTCACTGGAGTAATTAACGGATATCAGGAAGCATACTATTAAAAATAAATATCTGTCTGTCTGCCTGCATACCTGCCTGCCTGCCTGCCTGCCTGCCTGCCTGCCTGCCTGCCTGCCTGCCTGCCTGCCTGCCTGCCTACCTACCTACCTACCTACCTACCTACCTACCTACCTACCTACCTACCTACCTACCTACCTACCTATCTATCTATCTATCTATCTATCTATCTATCTATCTATCTATCTATCTATCTATCTATCTATCTATCTATCTATCTATCTATCTATCTATCTATCTATCTATCTATCTATCTATCTTATTTATTTATTTATTCGTTCTTTCGTTCATTCATTCGTTCGTTCGTTTATTTATTTATTTATTTATTTATTTATTTATTTATTTATTTATTTATTTATTTATTTATTTATTCTGCTGGCGTCAGGGTCATCGGGCCTTCTCTTCCACGCCACCAGAAATATGTCGAGGTTTTCCATAGACTCTTTCCTTGCTTTTCAGGACGACTATTTTAGCAATTCAAAACTAAATTTGAGAAGAATAACGTTAAAAAGATGACATGTCCTAACAGTAGTGCTCATTGTGTTATACGTTACGGTACAGATACCAGGCTGTAGTGATCGATAGAGGTGGGATTAGTACTAATGGGTTGATTCCTGGAAAACACTTTTAGAGGAAGAACAATATTAATGTACAATACTTGTCAAAGTAACGGTATTTCATCACATTCGTTTAATTTTACTTACATATGTGTACATAACTTTCATTTTCACCTTAAAAACGAGTCAAAGAATAAATATTTCCCAGTGGGAAGAGAACTATTCATCGAGCTATAGAAAAAATCGAGCAATAAAACTTCGAGATATACGTTCAATGTAAGTGTTCCTGTTATACTATGTTAAAAAGTGATGAAGTGTTTGTAGTCTTATTGTACATATTCAATTAATAAAACAGTCATTAAGGTTACTTTTTGACTCTCAGTCGTAGAAAAAATATCACATGTAAATTACATATGATTCTGCCGGGAAATTAAAATTATTTCGAGGTATCGAAAAATCGAATTTCGACTATAATAACGTTCATTCAAAAAAAAAACAAGAACGATTACAATGACAGCAACACAAAAACAAAAAATACAATGCAAAAACATTAAAAATTGTAAATGCGTATACCATTAAGTAAAGCTTAAGATCAGCATTAACATTACTCAGTATAAACCACTAAACAAGAAAGGGCAATTAATAATGCATTACAAGAAGTACAATAACAAATGATTAGACAAAGGCTGTAATCGACACATCTAGCAACTTAATAATGATAAATTTCATTAGAGAAAAAGTGCATTTCAAACTTAATTTTGAATTTCGATAGCGTCCGGCAAACCCTGATGGCACTGGGTAGAGAATTCCAAATACGAGGTAATGTTACTGTATAGGAGGATGAATATAATGACGTTCTGTGATGAGGGATAGAAAGAAATGCTTGATTCTGATTCCGTACTGTTGTCATAAACTGAAAATGTGTTCCTAGGTAAGTAGGAGTAGAGGTAAAACAAAATAGTGAAGAGAATAACAGCGAGGAAGAAAGATAATTAAAATAAATGTATATTAAGTAATAAAAATAAAAAGATAAACATGAAGGATATAGAGTAGCAAGTTGGCTACGCTAAGTGTGGGTATAAAACCAATTACTTCATCAACTGGTTGGGTTCTTCAGAAGTTTTCACTAACTTTTAGGCGAATGTGAGGTAATTTCAGACTTATACGCTAACAATAATTCACTGACGATACAGTATCGCATTAGGGATACACAATCGTTAAATAAACAATAAAAAACAACAAAAATATAGATTATGAAACCAGAAAGAAACAAAAGAAATTAAGGGAAGATAAAATAGTAAACGAAGTAAAATGATGATTTTTTATACAGCAATGAAAATATCTGTTCCTTTCGTTATAACCCTGAACTGTTGTATATGTTATTTTACGTTCCCATCCATTTTCCTGAATCCGCATTCCCGAATGGACATTTTCCCGAATCGACTTTTCCGAAACCATGGTCCCGAATTTAATTTACTATTCAGTTTCCCGAATATATTATGCGAGAAATTCCCGGACATTTGATTACTTTGATGTCACTTACATCAGGGGCACACGAGTTCGTGGCAGAAGGCGACCTGTACCTCCTCAATATGATACGATATTGTGGAACCAGTACAATTCCACATTAAATAATGAACACCGAACAAATAATCTGTCAAGAGGTTTCCACAATCTTCTGCAAATGGTGTTTGGGAGACACCATCCAAGCTTCTACACTGCTTTGACTGACCTCCAAAAGGAAGACAGCGACACAATTCCACATTAAATAATGAACACCGAACAAATAATCTGTCGGAAGACTTCCACAACCGTCTGCAAGTGGTGTTTGGGAGACACCATCCAAGCTTCTACACTGCTTTGACTGAGCTCCAAAAGGAAGACAGCGACACAATTCCACATTAAATTTTGAACATCGAACAAATAATCTGACGGAAAACTTCCACAACCGTATGTAAGTGGTGTTTGGGAGACACCATCCAAGCTTCTACACTGCTTTGACTGAGCTCCAAAAGGAAGACAGCGACACAATTCCACATTAAATAATGAACACCGAACAAATAATCTGACGGAAGGCTTCCACAACCATCTGCAAGTGGTGTTTGGGAGACACCATCCAAGCTTCTACACTGCTTTGACTGACCTCCAAAAGGAAGACAGCGACACAATTCCACATTAAATAATGAACACCGAACAAATAATCTGTCGGAAGACTTCCACAACCGTCTGCAAGTGGTGTTTGGGAGACACCATACAAGCTTTTATACTGCTTTGACTGAGCTCTAAAAGGAAGAGCGACACGAGGACCTTGATTGCGAAATTCACATGGGGAAGACGCGTGGGGGCACAACCGAAGAGAGAGCGACTAGAACTTCAAACACAAATGCGAATTATCGTGCAGGATTATCACATCTATGCAGCCGATAACAGATACCTCGATTACCTGAGGACACTTGGACATTATTTCACTTTGTAAAAAGTAAATGTAATTAATCATACTATAATTATTATATTAAATACATTTGTGTGGTAATATATACTACTGTATTATAGGGAAAAAGAACATCAAGTAAATCTGGAATGTGGATTCGGGAAATCTGTATTCGGAAAAATGGAATTTCGGAAAAATGGAAATCAAAGAAATCGGGAAAATGTCTGTCGGGAATGTGGATTCGGGAAAAATGCTACTCGGGAAAATGGTTGTTCGGGAATGCGGATTCGGGAAAATGTCCGGGAATCGTTATTTCACAATATATTTCAGTATTACCTTTGTTATCATAAAATAGTTGTCGGCAGCATCTTCAACGGACGCTAAATGAATCTTATATAGTAGTGCGAAAACTTTGTTAAATAAAGAACTGACCGTTCATCATCGAAGCCACAAAGGTTCCGGCTAACAAAAGAGTGAATAAATGTATCCGTGATGTACTGGTCCAGGTTTATGTTTACATTTCTCGGTATGTGCTCATGGTACATTTGCCCCTAAGTGCCGAGAGCGGCGTAGGTCTACTGCCAAGTAGGTCTGGCACCCTGCCCTCTTGTGTGACTGACACCACAGATCAACAGTATTTATATCCGGAAACTGTCGCACTTAATCGACAGCGGAGAAACAATAGTGCGAACCAGCTGTAAACACGTGGTTTATGAGTGTGGCACTTCCTGACACTCTTGAAAGACTCTTACTGTTCGAAGGCACTGAACCCAGCTATACGAATCCTGAGATGGCACGTAATTACATTTCACTATTAAGCTTAACTTGTGTACATATTTCAATACGCACAAAAAGATTAAATATCATATGAATAAAAATAAATTCTTTCAATCCGATGAATGATGATAAAGTTTTTTTTTTAATCTGCGTCAAGAATCAAGAAATCGTGTAATTCATGGAAGGTAACGACTTTCTTCCCGGAGAGAGACGCGAGTTTAATTACGGAAGTTAGGTGTCACCCATATCTAACTTTCCCTGAATTAATAACACCGTTCTGCATGGATTTTGTTGTTTTGAAATAAATTAGCGTTTCTGATTCACAATTTCACACTGATTGCAAAAATGAAATCCGTTTTCGCGTACCACGTCAGAATTTTTTTACAATTCAAAATTTTATGTTTTCAATATTTTTCGTATTATAGTAATATTACAGTGTGCTTGTCGTTTGTTAAAAAGGCACGACAGCTTATTATTTAAACTTTATTACTTAAAATGTATCATAATATATTTTATTATGTTTGTATTTGATATTTATTAAAATCTACTGACTGTATCCGCCCTTAGGGGATGTACAAAATTGTACCCTTCCCCTTAAAATGAACCGAGGTTAAGACATCCGTTGTTTATTCTTGGAGATTTTTATCTGTCTGCACCCAACATTATCTATAAACAGGAAGTTGAAATGTTTAGTGTCTCAGGTCATAAAAAAATATGAAGGAAATATTTACTCTTAGAGATTGCTATTAAAACTAACAATGAATTACAGAAATGACATAGGGTCCCTGTATATATATTTATTTATGGAAGTGCAATCCAGCTTATGAGGCTACAGATTTCCTTACTGAGATAATAAACCTATCCCGTTTTAAAAGTTGTTTTAAAATTAGAGGTTCAGTTTTGTGTTGTTGGATGTCGTGTAAAAGTGAAGTGTGTAAGTTCTCATTTTTCTGCGAGAGTACAACATAATAGTGTTGTTTCATAGAAATGTCGAAACGTGGTTGTGTAAATGATCCAAATTTGTTTTGCTATATATGTGGGTCATATACGCCAGTAAAACAGAAACAGAATATAACAACTTTTGTAAAGAATACTTACTTTCAATATTTTAGCATTAAGTTAGGAGACCAGGACAAATCCTGGTGCCCCCATAAAGTATGTCGTAGTTGTGTTGAAGAGTTGAGGAGTTGGAAAAATGGAAAAAGGAAGTCATTGCCATTTGGTATCCCTATGATTTGGAGGGAACCTACAAATCATGGAGACAATTATTATTTTTGTACAGTTAAGGTAGCTGGATATACTGCTAAAACAAGAAAGATATTCTATATCCTAACATTCCCTCTGCCATTCGGCCCATACCTCATGGTCCTGATATTCCCGTTCCGCTACCCCCTGAATCAGATACATTGCCATCTGGATCCAGAAGCACTGAAACTGAATCTCCAGTGGATCATACTTATGAACCAGGCAATACTGGTGGTGATAGACGTTTTAATCAAAGTCAGCTTAATGATTTAGTGAGGGATTTAAATTTGCCTAAAGAATCAGTAGAACTATTAGGTTCTAGGTTAAAAGAAAAGGAAGTATTGGCTGAAGGTACATATGTTTTATGGTACTGGCATCATCAGAAGGAACTTGTCCCTTTTTTGCTAAAGAAGAAAATTTAGTGTATTTCCAAGACATCCTTGCCGTCTTAAAGTTTTATAACATAAACTATAATTCCAAAGAGTGGGGGTTCTTCATAGATTCTTCTCAGAAAAGTCTTAAACATGTTTTGCTTCATAATGGAAATATTGCGGACTATTGCTGGATGTTAAAAAGGGACTGCTCTGAACAACATGCATGGAGGTCAAGGAGGACAAAATTTGAAGTGCAATATTGAGGTAAGGTTATGAAAGTGTTATAATTATTAATTAATATTAATTAATGATTAATTAGTGACAAATATCAAATTTTGGCCTAATTTTTCTCACAAAATTCTTGTTGAAGATAATTTTTTATGACGTTTCACAAAGCTATAATTTCATTTCTAGTTATTCATGAATTGTCTGAAAACTTGACGTGATGGAGAAAAATGGAGATTCTTTTCGAATTCAGCACAAAAAATCTGTTTAGAATCGCCTATCAGATTGAAAACAACAGAAAATAAGTTCTGAAATGCAGAACGGTGTAATCGAGTCCAACAAACGTATTATTAAGACAAAGAATTACGCGAAAATCAAAAATTCTTTACGGTGTGCAATGACTTTTCAGGCGAAAACATCCTAATTATGGGCTCCATATGATTAATAAGTCAGCTAGACTTATACAGAGTGAAAAGTAACTAAACCGACAAACCCCGGAAGGTTGTATGGGACACCAAAACAAACGGTTTTCTCTAATGTCATATTTTCCTCAGAGACTTTATTAAACCAGCAGAAGGCGTATGTGTTCTTCAGCTCATGACGACTCTACAAATTCACATTTTGTTGTACGTCTTGACCCAGTGCAGTGCTTTATTAAATCTGTCTGGTGGCTCGGATAATATTTGCTGCAGCAAGGGAAATAAACGATAATCCTCAAGTCTTTCACCGCGTTAAGGGGTTAGGTGCAGCTTACAGCAGTATTTTTTTTTTTTATATTCAAGAGTTTACTCCTCCATTGCTGTATCTTGTACAATAATGAAAATTAGTATGTGTACTTCGCTATATGAAAAAAATATATATTTCTACGATTTAAAAAAATTATTTACTTTTTTTTTCCAAAATTCAAAATGGTGGCAGTTTACTGTGCAGTGATGAAGCGTTTTCCTCACAACTTATAAACTTATTAACTTTTTCATGTTCTCTCTCTTTTATTTTATTGCTGAAACTCATGTTTACAATATCATGCTGTTTCAACTACATTCCTTAATAAATTATATTTTGGTTTTATTTTCTCTTAGAAGAAAATATTGTTATTTGACCATTTTTTTAAATGAACTTATTTTTTATCGGACAATTATCAAAGGTAGAGAAGTGATCTTGCATCATATTGTAGATATCACATGCATAAATACACACAAGATATTTCATCACAGAATGTTGGACAGTTTTTAAGTTATGTGGGAAACTCTTCATCACTGCACAGTGAACTTAATTTTGAAAAAAAAAAAATGTAAATATTTTTTTTTTAAATCGTAAAAATAATTTTTTCCATATAGCAGTAGGACAGTGTTTTGAACATACTAATTTTCATTATTGTACAAGATACAGTAATGGAGGAAAAAAAATGTTGACTATTTCCAAAATTTTACTGCTGTACGCTGTGCCTAACCCCTTAAACCAGGGCTGGGCACCAAGAGCAAATTCTACTCTCTCACGGGGAGCCATATAACTTCTCTTCCCTTTCATCCTCTCCGAACACCGCGCAGCGATGATGCCGTTACGGATGAATATTAAGCGTCTCCGTTTAGAGATTCGAATCGCTCTCGGTGCCCAGCCCTGCATTAAACAATCTAGGTCCCGCCGCTGTAACCTTTGTGTACAGGTCAATGGAGGTATTTTAGAACATCTTTTGCAGTGACACAAAAAACACTACAAATTCACAAAGAACAGCACTCACAGTAGATATCATAATACATTCTAAACAACAAGTCAGTAAAGTGAAGTATAATATGTAACATATAGAAAAAGAAAAAGCCATAATAAAATATTAACAATAAGTCAAAATAAATTAGACATACAAAGTAAAAAAAAAATATGAGACAATATTGATGATGATGATAATGATGATGATTATAATGATAATAATAATAATAATAATAATAATAATAATAATACCAATATAGTAAAGTACAAAGCATGCAATGAATATACTATTTTTAGGTACACACAGCAAGGAAAATTATGATTATAAGACATACCATTATCGGGAAATATGATGAAACAAAAACAGACAAAATAAAATAAATATCACTAGAATATCAAAAATGTAGTGAATACATGGAGACATGCAATACAACACTTGTCACAACAGTAAGTTAGTTTGGCAACTCGTCATAAGATAATTTTCTAACTAGGATTTAAAAGATTTCAAGGTTCAGCAGCCCTTGACATCAGACGCCAGAGAGTTCCAGTGACGAGAGGTAGCAACAGTGAAGGTTGAGGTATACAGAGATGATGTGTGGAGTGGAATTTCCACCCTGTTATCGCGTTGTGATCGAGTATTAATATTATGATAGCGAGAGAGAGTATGATAACGGGCGAATAAATAAGAGGGAGATGAAATGTGCATAATTCGATATAAGAGAGAAAGCGAGTGCAGATTTCTTTCTCTCATGTAACCTAAATCATGATAACTTCTCGAAAGAAGATGAGATATGATCATAGTATCGATAGAGAAAATCTGAGCTCGGTTTTGGATTCAGCACCCCAAAGAATTATATGTGTAGCATAAATTTTTAGAAAAGTTTTTATGACACTTAATTTTGCAGGTCTGTGTTATTAATCTATAGTCGCGTCGCTGTTATTTCCGGCGTGACTCATCCTCTTTGCTTACGCCTTAGGAAGTGAAGGCTCTACGAGTATAAAGTCTAGGTAGGTAGTGTCGTTCGCCATTTTTGTTCTTTCGTTGCTGAGCTACCAGACGAGGAATCTATTTGCCGCACTGTTAAACATTATCATATCGCAGTTCCTATGATAATAAATCAAACGCACTGTAATTGAGCAAATAATTGAGCGGCAAATAACATCCTTGTATGCTTTCTGCGAACGTCAACGAAAGAGCCAAAATGGCGGGCGATTATATTAAGTATTTATCGAGCCTTACGAAGTGCATAACATCATCAGTAGCGAATGGCAAGACACACACGTTTAAATGTAGCCGGCCTGCAACGTGATTGGCTGCCGGAAATAAGAGCGACGGGATTATAATAGGATAGTTTTCTTCGACTGTCATAATACTGGAACAACATTTTTAGTGCCTTCTAACTATAACTGAGTCATGTTTGTTTTCTTGAACATAATAACAATAATAATAATAATAATAATAATAATAATAATAATAATAATAATAATAACAATAATAATTATTTATTTATTTAATCTGACAGAGCTAAGGCCAGTAGGCCTTCTCTTCCGCCCAGCCAGACTCTAATTATAATTGAATACAATTGCTTACATAGTTATTACATTAATATGTAGACCATAAAACAACATGAGAGTAAATAATGAAAGTTGGATAAGTAATGTTAGTGTGACAATAATAAACATTGGTAAGAAATAATAATAATAATTTATTTATTTATTTAGAATATTAACGTGCAAAACAACAGCACAAGGCCAATAATAATAATAATAATAATAATAATAATAATAATAATAATAATAATAATAATAATAATGAGATAATAATAATAATGAGATAATTTAGATATTTATCTGTGATATATATATATATATATATATATATATATATATATATATATATATATATATATAACCATTAAACATTGAGGAACCTGAAACAGCTATTATTGTTAACAAGAATTGTTAGAAAAATATTTCGTTAGCCTATTCTTAAATTGGTTTGATGTCTGACAGTCCCTGACATTACTCGGCAGGGAATTCTAAAGCCGAAGAACAGCCACAGTGAAAGAAGATGAATATGAGGATGTTCGGTGGGAGGGAATGGATAATATTGAGGAGCGTTGTGATCGTGTGTCTAGGTTATGATGGGTGGATAAGTTTTGAAAACGAGACGTAAGATTGACAGGAGTGGAGAAATGCAATATGTGAAAGAGAAGGGAAAGACAGTGGATTTTCCTACGATCTTCTAGACGGAGCCAGAACAACATTTTGAGGGAAGGTGTTACGTGATCAGCCCGGCGAATATTGCAGACGAAACGGAAGCACATATTATGAACACGTTGTAGTCTCTGCGCCGAAGTAACGCTTAGGTCAGTAAGCAGAATATCACAGTAATCGAAGTGGGGCATCACAAGTGTTTGCACTAACATTTTTTTCATGGAAAAGGGTAGAAAATTCTTCAATCTCCTAAACGAGTGGATTAATGAGAATAATTTTTTGCAGGTTTCTGCAACTTGAATCTTCCAATTTAAACTTTTGTGCATATAAATACCTAGATTCTTTACTGATTCACTGAACGGAATTTCGGTGCCGTATATTTTAATCGGGGACAAATTTGATATGGTAATAGTGGTTAGCAAACGTGAATGGCCCACAATGATTGACTGTGAACATTGTACCATTAAAAACATATTTTGTTCCATGGACATTTACTGCTTATCACATTTCGTGTTATAAATATTTTGTCTCTATGCAGATTATGGCATATGGTGACTTAGCCTTATGGACAATATACGGTGAAAGGTTGAAAAATATGTTTCCTCATATTATAGCGATGGGATTCCTAGAATTGAATTAGCTTATGCAACGTTCTCCATAATACAACACTGAAAAAATAAATAAAAATGGGAATGATAAATAGAGCTGGTAGTTCCAGAAGCTTCAACACAAATACACTGGCCGGTTTGGCAGAGTCGTTGCACTGAATGCTTGTAAATTACACACAGCTGCAACAAGTGCCAAATCCAGTCACGACCAGGGTCCCTCCGAATGCTCCTCAACATTTCCCCCGGGGAGGGTCTCCTGGACAACGCTCTAAATTCTCTGTTAGTTTGATTATTTTTATATCTGAGCTTCCCACACATTTCCTACTAACTTTATTTATAACGCGTGTATTGATAGAGGAGCAAGCAAATCCGTCATTCATGCTTCCGTGGTAACAGGAGAGACAATTTCACACCTATTAATACTTTAGAATATAACGAAAAAATATAATAATAATAATAATAATAATAATAATAATAATAATAATACCAATAATAATACTAATACTAATAATGATAATAATACTAATAATACTAATAATAATAATAATAGTAATAATAATAACACGAATACTAATATTAATAATACTAATACTAATAATAATGATAATACTAATAATAATAATACTAATAATGATAATACTAATAATGGTAATAATACTAATACTGATAATAATACTAATGATAATAATACTAACAATGATAATAATACCAATACTAATAATAACACTAATACTAATAATGATAATAATACTAATAATACTTATAATAATACTAACACTAATAATAATAATAATAACACTAATACTAATATTAATAATACTAATAATAATAATACTTATAATAATACTAACATTAATAATAACAATAATAAAACTAATATTAATAATACTAATACTAATAACAATAATAATAATACTAATAATTGTAATAATAATAATACTAACACTAATAATAATACTAATACTAATGATGATAATAATATTAAAACTAATACTACTACTACTACTACTACTACTACTACTACTACTACTACTAATAATAATAATAATAATAGTAATAATAATAATAATAATAATAGTAATAATACTAATATTAATAATACTAATACTAATAACAATAATAATAATACTAATAATTGTAATAATAATACTAACACTAATAATAATACTAATACTACTACTACTACTACTACTAATAATAGTAATAATAATAATAATAATAATAATAATAATAATAATAATAATAAAGGAATATTGTCCAAGAAAATGGAATTAGAACGTAACACAAAGGAATTTATGTATAGAAGTTGTCACATATTTATATCATGCGTTTAATAACAATTCAGTTCCATTATCATGTTGCGAATGATGTTATGTTTGTAGATCTTTTCTTGAATTATTATTATTCGAAGTATGTACGCTCAACTTTCCATATAATCGACGTACACCTACCTTGTACTCAAAGTAACCAAACACAGGACTCTAGTCATAAATAGGGCTCGAAAGTTGATGAAATATCATATTTTTTTCTGAGATATCACAGACAATGCAGGGTGCAATACAAACTCGTTCCACTTCAATACGAACTAATATATCCTAATTTTATTTTGCATTTTTTTTTTTTTTTGCATTTGTCGGTATTTTATTGTTCATTGGTCATTTCATAGGAAATGCTCTACTTTTCGTTGCATGTTTTCCCTTTTCTGCTTATGAACGAACATTTTTTACAGAGTACTCGTAATCCACATTTGAGAACCTACTACAGATTGCTTACGCAATTCGATTTCGTCTTACAAATATTTTCCTTTGTATCAGTCTTGACTCCTGATCACGTGTATTACATGCTTTCTCCCATTCAACGCAACAGAACAAATACTGCAGCCGCAGTGCCCACAGTCAGCATATTATATCAATAATATCACACAAGTGAAGATGTAAAAATGCCGAACGAAAAACAAAGCAGAGAAAGTTTTATGCGACAGTTAGCGACTGGGATTGGTGAAAATGCACTTTCCACAGATGAAATTTAATTATCTAAACGATAACAGCTTCCCGTATTAACAGGCTGACACAAAGACAGAGCATATTGTACATAGGCAGCTGAAAGTATAAATAACATACATATGTTTAAGTTTAATGGAGTCACACAACAATGACAAGAAATGATTGAATAATAATTAGGTACTAATTAATTATTTAAAGACCACTGTTGACCGTAGAGATGGTTTCGGAGTAGAAATATGGATCCTCCTAGAGCTGCAAGAACGATGTCATCAATTGCCTTCCTCTGTAGGCCGAAACGTTGCCAGGTTTGGAAGAAGAAACTGGGAATAGTTCCGCGCGCTCCAACCATAAGGCCTATTACTTCAATTTGTTGTAGGCCGTATTTGTCCATGAAATATGGACCGGTACATACATAGATGTCGTTTTTTTCCCTACTTACATCTTGAGGTTGGCTCTTTTGTTTTTCAAATCTAACGGTGGGATCGATGATGTATGTAACCATTGTTGTTATTTGGTGGGATGGCAATCATGTCTATTCTTATACTGTTATTTTGTTAGAATTTCACTGTTAAGATCATCGTCAATATATTTTGCTTAACCCTTAAATTGGTAAAACTTCATTTATCACATTAGTTTATTACATCGTGTCGGACTGTAAAGAAAACAACTATCGCAACGTCCATATTTTATATGTTGTACATTTTTTAAATAACAAACTTCTCCTAAAATAGGGATTGCCCTGAAGGACAAAGTATACTAAATATACAAGTACTAGTAAATACATATTATAATTTTATGAGAATGTTTTCGTGAGAAATATAATTGTTATTATTGTGTTATTAATTTACTTTATATAATGTGATTTCTCAGAAGATAGATTGAACATTTTAGAGCTATAAAAGATACAGTTTTGGCCAAAGATGATTCAAGATTGAACTCTTTGCAGAAATTAATAATTTTTTGTAATCGTGCACCCACTAACAATTTCAATTGTTTTTAACTTATACATTTAAATAATAAGGAACAGTTGGACCATAAATTTTATTCTTCTCATTGTTGACATCTTCCAGTTGAGTTGTATTAAATTCGAAGCGGATAGTAGGATCTATTGTATAGCCTGTTATTTTATTAAAGGTTAATATATCAATCCGCAGACAGCTTCCTGTTTCTGATAGACCATGGATTTCTTCATAGGTGGTATATCGCTTGTTACGAAAAGCTTGAGAGATTGTGAACCTCATTTTGTGATGCCTGACATTGCTTAATGTCTCACCATGCGGGCAAGATCCAAGAACGTGGGCGAGAGTTTCTATCTCGTTGAAGCACGGCGACAACGGTTACTGTCCATGGTTCTGCCCAGAATAGCGCGTACAGAGGCAGCAACATTATCGACCATTATAGTATTGTGAAATTTTGGTTAAATTTAATTTTCCTACCAATTTTTTTCGATTGTTCTATTAAAATTATAGCATATAGCCTATTAATCTGTTATATCCTAGGCCTATAGGATACTTTGTGAATTTAAGGGTTAATTTTATCGTCATACTTTCAGAAATTTAAGGTCATTTTATGCGTCATTTTTCTGTGATCTTTAGGTCATCAACTTTCGAGTCCTAGTCATAAACATAGGTAGAAAGTTCGCACTAAAACAGTAGATTTCAATTGATTATAGCGAGGAGTTCAGATGTCACCCGCATCTCGCTCTGCTATCTCTCGCTACAGACGATACGCAATTAACATAAACAATGTATGGTATGATTCTCTGGAGCTGTGTACAGTCGCGAATAGTTTGAAGAATATTGTTAATTTATAACAATATTTTTGGTTTTAAACGAAGTGAACTATTGTGTTATTATTTTATTATTTACTTAATGTTAATATTATGCATGATTCCACTCATCTGTTATTAAATAATTATGCAAACAGGAGTGTGCAACACGTTTATTTTTTCCCGAGTTATTCTTCGTTAAATTTGACGTCTCGTGCTGCTATGAATTCGGTTGCTTTTCAGTCCGGATTCAACATTGAATTTACGATGATACGAAATTCCTAGCTGTCATTACAACAGAAATGAAAAATGTTATTGAAAACAATTATGGGTTTAATATTATGTGCCACATAAGAGATACAGCATTAGATTCACAAAGTAGTTGTTCACCTGGTGATAGTAAGATACAATGTATCATATTTCATATTTGCTCCAGCAACGCCCTGTGACATAGAACGAATATTTTCAGAGTACAAAATTTTGTTTTTGTTTTTTTCTGAATACAAAACGAATATTTATTTTGATAAAATGAAAATGTTCATTGTTATTTGTTATAATGAGGCTAGAAACACAATTGTATATTTTTTATATTATCCTATTTATATGTATGAGTATTTTATTTTAGATAGAAAGTTAAGAAGTTTATAATCTCAAATTATTGTTTTTTTATATTATTCGCTTATTATTTTCTTTTTGTAAGGTTGTGGACGATTGGAGCACATGTTTGGTTACCACACTGTTGTACGTGTTTATCGTTCTTAGTCATTGAGAATTGAGTTAATACTTTTCTTTCGGTACAGATATAGTCGAAGCTCACACAACTTAACAGTTTTGGTACAAACTTCCTAGCTCTGGTCATGACTCATTCCTTTTCCTTGTTTATGTTTTATAAATTACTTTATCAGTCTTGAACATTGTAATTGGGCTTTGCCTGTTATGTTCAATAACAAATAAATAAGTAAATAAATAAATAAATAAATACATAAATAAATAAATAAAAATAAAAGCTTTGTAGATAGAACAATAGACTAAATGAGACAGGTAGACAGGTAGGTACTAAATCATTCCTAACAACAAAAATAATTACTAATAATATAAACTCACAACCCTTAAATGATTCTTCCTAAAGGCGAATATTTTGTACTGATTTAGTAGTGATGTTATTCTCGCTCAGAATACAGATTTAAATAGTAACTTAAACTTATAACTTTTCTCAATAAAAACAAAGTAGAAAGACGTTCTACTGATAAAATGGAATTACTTGTGGATAAAATCATGCCGAGTGCAAGTACGTATGACTGAATTTTCTAGAACTTCAAATCTATTGGCCTATGCTACAGTTTCATTTAGAAACCTGATTGAATTTTCCGCAAATTAAAAGAGCACTTTTTGTTTTATTTTGATGCAGCAAACTAGGGGATTGCAGATTGTACGATTGTTACAGCTTAATGATTCTCCTGCACGATTTAACTTTTTCCACAAACGGTTTTAAAATGCTCAGTTCAATTTGTACAGTTTAATAGCATCACAACTCTCTTTCTACGCAGTCATCCTTCTAACTCTCCCATTTTCCATTCCTTCTACACCCTCTCTCTAGACCCAGTGCTCACAGCTGAAGCAAAAACTACATTTCTAAAAGCCTCAATTAAAAATACAGGGACATTATTTTATTTTTACTAACATTTTTAATATTAACCTGTCTATACCTTTAGAGAACCGGAAACACCGCTTGCTCCCACCTCCAAGACTGGAGTTCGATGATACTGGCGTAAAACACAAATCACTCTACTAGGTATAGGAAGGAAGAAAAGTAGTTCATCCATTTACGTAAACTAGGAAATATCGCGATTTTGAGTTTGATAATTTTCATTAGGTTTTTCTTTAATCAAAGTACAGTACTGTATTAAGAATAAGTGTTTTTACTCACGAAGTGAGTTATCCATGCGAACGTATTCATTATGCAGTGTATATTATACTGTCTACAGCACATTAGCGTACAATATAGAGAAAGAAGTTAAATTGAAAAATAATCATAATATGAATATTTAAACACAATTTTGAAAATGGTGGCCGTTCATTTCGATACAGGCTTCAGTTCTTTTGTGCATATTATCGCACTATAGACTATTGCATCTAATTCCAATTGCCAGTTTCGTCCTTCGTACTAGTAACTTATGTTGAAATAATTCTGTACCTACTCTACGTACTGTGAATTCAATCTTCACTTCTGCCCGACCCGAAAAGATAAAATTACTCAGACATGCTATCTACTGTCCGTCCAAGTGGTTATGCCGCAGGATTGTAGAAAGGGAGGAAATCACGTGGCAGTAAGTTAAATTAAACAGCTGTATAATATTACGTAAACGTCCAATTCCTAAGAGAAATTAATGTTTTCAGAAAAGAGCTGAGACAGCCCAGCTTTTACAGCGGGGCGAGCAGAAGCAGGCGGGGGAAATCGGGATGCGACTTAGGCAAACGGACAGTACCTGGCGAAAATATGATTCAATATTGAAAGCTCTTTCGTCACTGGAAAACGCGAACATATTTCTGGAACGTACTATACTTAGTAACTCAGTACTGCTTACTATCTGCGGTCTTGGTTCTGTGTGGAGTTGGAACTTCCTTAGTAGAAGGGGTGGGAGTGAAGTACATTCAAAAACTCAGGTACAATAAAAATTGAAGTAAAAATAAAATGATGTCCCTGTACATTATAAAGAGTACACCACGAACTGAAATATATACTATTACTACTATTAGAATAAAAGTTCATGCATGCACTAATCCCATGAGAGAAAGGCAGATGCAGTTCCTTCATTTCTTCATTTCAGCATTAAAAGGACTAACAAATCAGCACTATGCTTCGAAAGCCGTTTATCTCTCGCAAAGATTCGGTACGCAAATTTATTGAACGTTGAGTGGACACGGAAACCGATCTGTAAATTATGGAGATACTTACCTTCACCTGGGATTGGATCTGGGGTAGTGTATTTTATTTTCGTTCCACTAACGGAGTCCAGTCAACCTATGGAAAACGTTCGTATTTGAAAAGGATCGAGAAATAAATAACAAAAATTCCTACTATATCAGCAGTATAACCTCACAGGTAAAATCTTAACGTGTTTTCATTTTGTTCGTAAATTGTCTAACACAAAATTATCCAAAGCAAACGGGAAAGACGCGTGATATTTATTAAGACTATTACACTTTTACTTCGCCATACTACTTTTGACCAATAAAACGGTACAGAACGACGTGATTCAACCAATCATGGCTGCTTAACCTACAATTTTATCATCTCCCTAACATTTGTTTTTATCACCAACCTAGCATTTGTTTCTTTCTTTGCTAATATTGTACTTTCCATAATTGTGCCTTTTAAAATGATTCACATTTATTTCAACATCCTAGACTAAAATTTTCTATAATTTATCTTGTTCATATTTTTTAGGTTACGTTATAGTTCTGCTGTATAAGATTATGGATAATCATGAATCAGAAATTGTTTAATATATATATATATATATATATATATATATATATATATATATATATATTCAAATTCAAATTTATTCACAATTTACATTTGAAATGATACATATGAATATATATCCGAAATGAGCATATGCTCGTGCTCGGGTACAGTCCAGTAGTCTACATAAATTTAAAGATATCAATAATAAAGTTGATGTTAGAAATAATAATAATAATAATAATAATAATAATAATAATAATAATAGAATATCCGTCACGGAGATGATACAAAGATAGTAATACAAATTAATTCACTAATAATAATAATAATAATAATAATAATAATAGTAATAAAACAAAAATATTTACAATAATGAAATAAATACTAAGATGGATAAAATAAAATATAAAACTACTAGCGAGAGTTAACACAACTTAAATAAGCATATAATACCCAGAAAAAAAAATGACGAACTCGAAAATCAACAGAAAAGTTCGATGTATCGCAGACGACAGCAACCGCCGTATTGGCATTGTGATGCATTATTGGTATATATATATATATATATATATATATATATATATATATATATATATATATATATATACCTTTGGGAAGGCCGAGACGTAGATGGAAGAATAATATTAAAATGGATTTGTGGGAGGTAGGGACTGAATTCACCTTGCTCTGGATGGGTACCGATGGTGCGTTTATGTGAGGGCGGTAGTGAACCTTTGAGTTCTCTAAAAGCTATTTGTAAGTAAATAAGTAAGTAAGTAACTTTATTAAGAAACATGTTCTGATCGGGAAAAGTAAATGTTTTCCTGCATTATGATATTAAAAATAATTTGTATATCTCCTCAATTAATTTTTGTACTCTTACACATTTATAAAGGTCTTTCAGATACAAGGTGTATTTACTAAAATTACGAAGTAGAAATCATATATTTGAAAATAATGAATTATTTTTAAAACAGATTGAAATTTGTTCCAATTATTATTACATGTATTTTTATATAAGCCGTTCGATAATACAAATGTGTAAAATGGAATTCACCTGTTATCATGTTTACCTTTTATTTTCTTCTGCGTTGATAACTTTTGATTTTCTCCGACAGTTTTACGAATAAATAACAAAACATAAGAAATTATCAAGTGAAGCGTCAGTATAGTCTTTCCGAAACAATTTTTACTTTGAAAGTAGGTTTGTTCAAGCATAAAACTGTTAGTTTTATTTAAAAAATGGACGGAATACAAGCGCATTTACTTCTATTTTCTTTTCCCGCCCTCCCTGGGACAGATCAGAATTAATTTACTTTCTTTTCCCACATCGAGCGCTCCGGGGAGAGAAAAATGACCGTAATGTCAGGGATTCTGTATAGCCTCGGCTGTATGCATAAAATCCAGCTTTTCCCAGGGGACAAATGACACTTAAAGCCTTTATGAGCATTTTAATTATAAAAATTCGATTTGGGAATTTAAAAGGTCATGCTTAATATCCTGTCTTCCTGTACTTGTTTTTACTAGCTTATATGATCATAGTGCATGATTTTAAACTTTTTTATTACTCTTTAAAATGTTCTTACGCAACTATTAACATTTATTCAAGTATTACTATATCAGTACTGATTTTTTTTTAAATTATGCCACATTTACAATCTGTCTACAATAGACAATAAGTGAATATTATAAAAGAATATGACATGAGTGGAGATGCTATCCCATGACAATACTCTAAAAGAAAAATAACAATGTTTTAAATAGCTGTAATAAAAATGAATGGAAGGTCAAGAGCATTGATCCTTTTAAGTCTTCTTATTGTTTGACTATTATCCAGCAAATTTAATGCGTGATGATTCGGATTTTGATTTAATCGGTGCAGGTATTTTTTGCTGAACTTAGAGATTTCTTCTTTTACAGTTGAAATGTTGAGGTCACGATGAATGACATCTTTACGGACATACCATGATGCAGTGACAATGGAACGTAAAGTTTTGGGTGATACCTCTGCAGTATTTCAATGTTTAAGTTGCTAGCAATTCCTCACAGTTGGATGCCGTATGTCCAGATTGGTTTTAGTATGACTTTATAAACAAGAAGTTTATTTTCTAATGACAGTTTTGATTTAGGTCCCAATAACCAATAGATTTTTGATGTTTTAAAATTTAATTCTTTACGTTTAGTTTCATTATGTTTACGCCATGTTAAGCGGCGATCTAAATGCATACCTGAATATTTGACATCGTCTGCTTCAGGAAGTTCTTAGTTGTAAAGTGTTACAGGAGGACAGTTTTCAGTTCTGGTTCTGAAAGTAACATGAACTGATTTGTTTTCACTCGCTTGTATTCTCCATTTAATTAGCCAGTCTTCTGTTTCTTTCAATTCATTCTGTAGGTTTTCAGATGCTGTTGATGGATCTTCATGTGAAGCAAGATTAGCAGTGTCATCAGCGAAAGTAGCCACCAATACCTCATTAGAACTTGGAAAATCAGCTGTATAAATTGTGTATAGTATAGTGCCTAAGTTTGAACCTTGAGGTACACCTGACTTTATATCATGGAATGAGGAGAAATGTTCTTCGAACTTTACTTGAAAAATTCTCGATGTTAAGTACGAGTGAAGTAATAAATAATAGGGTTGCGGAAGTAAAGGTTTGTAAAGTAGACCAAGATGCCAGACTTTATCGAAGGCTTGTTGAATATCTAAAAATACAGCAGAATAATATTTTTTTGTTTCTATAGCATCTTCAATTTTATTGACGACTCTATGAATTTGTTGTATTGTAGAGTGTTCTCTTCGGAATCCGAATTGATGGTCAGGTATAACATTGCTGTCAGTAAGAATTGGAGACAATCTCTTTAAAAAGAGCTTCTCAAATAATTTAGATAGTATTGGTAACAAACTAATTGGACGATATGAAGTCACTTCATTTGGTGGTTTCCCTGGTTTTGGAATCAAGACAATTTGAGAAACTTTCCACTGTGCTGGATAATAAGAAGTTCTAAGAATTCCATTAAAAAGAGTTGTAATAAACACAATTGCTTTTCTGGGGAGTTCCAAAAGAATTTTAGCAGTTATCAAGTCGTAGCCAGGGCACTTCTTTGGACGTAGTTCTGTTTCTATTGCTTTCTTAACATCGTTTGGAGAAAAACTCGGAATTGGTAAACACGGAATGAATTTAGATAAAATAATGACTTTAAGGCACTTCTCTCCTCTTTTGTTGATAGTCATACCAAGCTTCCAATTTCCTTTTGCTTAACAAAGGAACCATCCCAGGTTGCTTGGATTTAATGAAAATGCATATTTAATCTAATTTGCGTTCGTTAAGAAACGTTGTGATAGTCATTCGTTTTGCTTCTTCCTCGTTTATGAAATAAAACTTGAAAATCGATGTTACTTATGTCGCTTCTTGCTCACAATTGGATCTTCATAGTTCCGCGACATCGTAACACAGCTCTCGCATTAATGCTCTAGTCTATTTTCTTTTTCTGTTAACTCATTAATACAGTACTCTTACTGAAATACAAATTAAATTTGAATTTAAAATGTATATTAACTTTGTAACTCACCTTAAATGAAGAGTTCAGAACCATATTAAAAACGGAGGAAGCAAGGGGTAATTTTAAGTGAATATTATAGTTTGCCGCATACTGATATATAATTTAGTTTTAATGTGCATACTTTACATTACTTGCTATATGTTTAATTAGATTATAGTATTCACTTGATTTTAAGCCTTGTTTTCTATGTTTTTAATATATGGCGCTCGGCCCACTATGGCTCTGAACCCTTAAACATGATAGTGTGGATTCGAAATGAAGTGGTGGGGACAAAGAGCCATTGAACAGTACAAACATTTTATATAGGCTAGTTTTCACATTCTTCTGCAACACACGGACTGGTTCCAACGTGCAGCATTGTTGCAAGAACGTTATCTAACTTTCTCGCATGTTTTCATCACATATCCACACCTCTGCCGCGCGTATTTTAGCATGTCTTTGAAGACAGGTGAATGAAACTGATTATACACAACAGAATGCAATGGCATTATGAAGCCCATATCGCGCAATATTTAAAGTTAGTAAGAGAAATAATAAGTTTTTTCTCTCTCCTGTAAAATTTGGTTTATTGGAGTTAGGGAGTTTTTGATTTCCCTGTCTCAATTGTTGTATCTGTTTCAATAAATCTCTGCATGCAATTGCGCTTTTTATGTAAACGGTCCCAGGGAAAAATCACTTTCTGGACGGCCTCGTAATTGCGGTGGAGTGGCCAAAATTTGTATAAGCATTTCTTTTGACATCATTGGTGGAAGAAAAAAAAAACTTTGTCTGCCTCCATTAGAATGTTTTCACAGATAATTTTATGTATGAAATACTCTTCTAGTCTTCGATTTACTATTTTACATTGCCTAAAAAAACACATATCCATGGTTTTCAAGTGACATTCGTACAAGCTGGAGTAAACTCTTCTAGGAAGTATCGAAAACTAAGGATTTTATTTGTGAACATTTTAATTTAATTTATTTAATTGCTCTGGATTGTAGTGTCGGCTTTGGTGGCGCAGTCGGTATAGTACTGGCCTTCTGTGTCCGAGGTTGCAGGTTCGATCAGAGCCCAGGTTGATGGCATTTAAGTGTGCTTAAATGCGACAGGCTCATGTTAGTAGGTTTACTTGCATGTAAAATAACTTCTGCGGGACAAAATTCCGACACGCCGGCGACGCTGATATAACCTCGGTATTAGCGAGCGCCTTTAAATGAAACATGATTTAAAAAAAAATAATTATACGAGGCGCATCCAGAAAGTAGGTTTCCCTATTTAAAAAAAAGAACACGCACTTTCAGGAAAACATTTATTGGCAATAGGTACAGCAATGTTTCAGCTATTTTTCAACATAGCCACCTTCAGAATTGAGACAATTGTATCGTGGGATCAACTTTTGTATCCCTCTGTCGTCGAACTCTGCCGCCTGTGAATGGAACCAGCGTGTGACAGACGTCTTCAGCTCTTCGTCGTTGCCAAAACGCTCACCGGAGGATAGGAATTTCTTGAGGTGCAAGAAAACGTGAAAATCGCTGGGAGCAAGATCAGGACTGTAGAGTGGGTGATCAAACAACTCCCAGCCAAATTCCGTCAAAACAGCTGCTGTGCGCCGAGCCGTATGTGGACGACCATTGTCATGAAGGAGCACAACACCTGCAGTAAGCATTCCACGCCTCTTGTTTTGAATGGCACGTCGCAATTTTCGCAGTGTTTCACAGTAACGGTCAGCGTTCACTGTTTCACCTCTTGGAAGGAAGTCAATGAGCAGAATGCCCTTCCTGTCCCAGAACACCGTGCACATCACTTTCCGTACCGACAGCGTCTGTTTGAATTTCGTCCTGACCGGAGATCCACTATGCCGCCAATGCATTGACTGCTGCTTGGTTTCCGGGGTAAAGTGCGAAATCTAAGTCTCATCGCCCGTGACGATCCTGTCGAGGAACTCGTCGCCGTCATGGTGATACCGTTGCAGAAATGTCAGTGCTGCTCCTAAACGTTGCATTTTGTGTTCGGGTGTCAGGTTTTTCGGCACCCACCTGGCACACACTTTTTTGAACAGGAGGTGCTTAGTGACAATCTCATGCAACAAGGATCGCGATATCTGCGGAAAATGGCTGTTCAGCTCCGTAATCGTGAAGCGACGGTTCTCCATGATGCACTGCCGCACCAGCTCAACACGACCATCATTGATGAGGGACGGTCGCCCACTGCGCTTTTCGTCATGGACACTTTGACGACCTTCGGAAAACTGCCTACGCACCATCTGCTTACTCATGATGTTCGGCCCATAGACCTGACAGAGCTTCCGATGAATTTCAATCGGCGCAATGCTTTGTGCATTAAAGAACTTTATCACCGACCGAAACTCGCAGGCGGCGGGAGAAGGAATAAGAGCTTCCATTTCGGACCACTGCTGCCACGCTACTGGCACCAGGCGGGACCTTTCCGGCTGGCATATGATTGATACGTAATAGATCTGTTACGGATGCGCAATTGACACGGCTAATTACGTTTACTTTCAAGGGGAAAAAATCGGGAAACTTACTTTCTGGATGCGCCTCGTACTTTATTTTCTGAAGTGGGAGTCCGGCTTCATAACGACTTTACGCCACATAGGCTCTGTATATTTTCATTTATCATCATGTTCGATGTATTGGCGATTTGTCAATTCTAATAATGCTACGGGAGAGATGAATGAGTAGGGGATGGGAAATTCTACACAGCTCAGAAATTGCATGCACATCTTGGTGCATATAGTGTTGGCTGCAGTTTTCTTAAAATTGTGATGGCACGTGCATGACTCCCATTGTTCTGTTGCGGCTAATTTGATATGCTATCAAAATATTTCTGTGCGCGTTTGATTGATGAATGTTGGGGCGAGACAGATGACGCTGCAAGGAAAGCGGTCGTGACCTCCTGTATTTTCCGTCTAATTAACTTCCTGACTAATCACGCTATCAGGACGCTCAATGCCTAAACTTTCTTTCTCGAAAACACTCTCCTCCTGTAAGTAGCTAGTTCTTTATATAGCGGTTCTCATAAAATACAGAGTCTACTCTGAGTACATTACTTACACATTTATTATGATTATTATATAAGAAGCAAAACTTAATTTTGGGTGGGTGGCAAAATACAGCTTGGATACGGGTTCTTAATTAATCCCAACCTTTCTACAAGATGGCGGAATAGCTACATGTGCTCTGAGTAGAACTGAGGTTAAGTACGACGAATTCAGAAATCAGCCATTAAGAAATGTATTCCTCCATGAGGGTGACAGCATTCAGTGTGACCAACATATAAGCCTGAGGAAAGAAGAAATATAGGACGACTAAGGCTAAGACGGTTAATTGAAGTGGTGGAAGATTCGAGTAGGATCGGCTTTAAAAGATGTTGGGTAGTTACTTTCAAAATTTTCTCCCTTCGAAATTTTCTAGAGGTCCTTCAGTAGAGCAGCGAAACCCGACGTGAGACAAGTGACTAAAGCTGAGACATCTAGGACGTGTGTCGTTAAGTTACGTGCACCCAAACTATAGCATAGCAAGTAGAGAATGCATTTCTGGATTCAACCATACATGCTACATGGCCTGCTCAACTCAAACGTCTGGATTTAATGTTAATATATATGTATATGTTAGGTGAACAATAAAATACGTGCAATTCTGCGTTGTGTAACTTTCTCCATTCTCCTGTAACGTCATTCCTCTTAGATCCAAATATTTTCCTAAGCACCTTAGTCTCGAACACACTTAACCTCTATTCCTCTCTTAAAGTAAGAGTTCAAGTTTCACAACCATATAGAACAACGGTAATGTAACTGTTTTATAAATTCTAACTTTCAGCTTTTATGACAGCAGACAGGATGACAAAGGCTTCTTAGCTTAATAATAGGAGGCATTTCCCATATTCATTCTAAGTTTAATTTCCTCTTCAGTGTCGTTTATATTTGTTACTGCTGCTCCAAGATATTTGAAATTTTCCAAATCTTCATAGGATAAATTTCGAATTTTTATATTTCCATTTCGTACTATGTTCGGGTCACGAGACATAATGATATACTTAGTATTTTTGGAATTTACTACCAAATTATTATTATTATTATTATTATTATAATTATTATTAAAATAATACACAACTGCAAGTACAACGAAGTCTTTGATCACACTAAGCAAGCAAATGTATTTTCCCCATCTCGTAGACCGTCCTCCCCTCTCCTTCCGCGCTTCCGCTAGAAGCGATCTTTCTTCCTCCCCCCATCGCACGTCTCATTAAGAACTGTCAAGATAAGTTTCGCGGACAATATATATTGCATACAAATATTAAAAGAATTTGATACATACTTTTATAATGTTTAATATTAATTTATAATATAATTTATTATATATAAAACATAAAAATTGTTATTACAACTAGTTCATCATTGAGCAATAAGAGAAAGCTGTTAACTTGAATTTATTGGAAGCAAAGTCGTTACTGGATTATGCTACAAGGTAAGGGATGTTTGAATCCTGTGTCTCAACACTTATATTCAATTATTATCGAGAAACTCTAGCGTGTGCTCGATTACACTAACCTCTAACGATTGAAAGTGGAACTAAACGCCGACGGAGCGTATGCGCAAAGAAAATCAGAACAGTAAAATTCGCTCACAAGAAAACATTCTGATGGAAGCAGACAAAAAAAAAAGGTTTTTTTTTTCTTCCACCAATGATGTCAAAAGAAGTGCTTATACAAATTTTGGCCACTCCACCGCCGTCCAGAAAGTGATTTTCCCTGGGACCGTTTACATAAAAAAGCACAATTGCATGCAGAGATTTATTGAAACAGATACAACAATTGAGACAGGGAAATCAAAAACTCCCTAACTCCAGTAAACCAAATTTTACAGGAGAGAGAAAAAACTTATTATTTCTCTTACTAACTTTAAATATTATAGGTACGTTTATCTATTAATATCATGTAAAATTACATTCTTTATAAATTACACACTTCAAAACCTAAATTTTTACATTATCTTACGCTACAATTTGAAATAAACACTGCTGGAGTTAGTGGTTTTCTGACTTCCACAGTGTATGAATTAAGAAAAGTGAATAAATATGAGCCATGTCAAAAAAAAAAAAAGTTAAGTCTATCATAATTCTCTTGTGAAACATTGGAATATACGAGAAAATGGAAGTTTATTATTAAGATTAGCATTGCTACATTTTTAAAATTTCAAATATATGGGACAGAAAATCACAAATTACCATGAAGAACAACAAAATACACAAATAAAACCACAAACAATATTAAAATGTTAACACAGTCTCATTCATGTTACAGATTCTGTTTGTTTCTCTCATTCTCATGTTCTTCCTGTGCATCTAGATTCTAGATTATTAGTGTCCGCAAACAGACTTTGGTAATTCATCCTACTTTCCTCAGAAATAAACGGCAATAAATTTTGCAAGTCCTTTTGCTTTCTTCTTTCAATGACAATGCTGAATTGTAGTTTAGTTAATTGGGGAATGATGCATCTGTTTCTGGAAGTTAACCGACTCGATATTGTGCCTTTAATTGTCTTACTTACATGGATATCATAGATTTTTGTGACATTCTGAATACTGTATCGTATCACTTTACTCAGCTGGTTGAGCGATAGTGTTGCCACCTACCGGAAAATTAAGCTTGAAATGCAAAAACTCTCTTATTCCATGGAGTAAGTGGAGTTTTGACTTCCACGAGTTTTAAAACAGTCCCCAGAATGCACATGAATGTCGATATTAGTGTATTCTTGCCTTCCACGCATGCGGGACAATCTAAAAAGAATCATCCAGCCCATAACTCAATTTTGTCAAAAATTGGAGTTAGTAGGTTTTTGATCTCCCTGTCTCAATTATTGCGCTATTTTTCGACATATCCTCCATTGGAATTGAGACATTTGTCATACCATGGGATCAATTTTTGTATCTTGTGTCATAGAATTCAGCGTCTGGGATCGGAACCAGAGTTTGACAGCCGTCTGCACCTCTCTGTCAATCCCATAATATAACAAATGTCTCAATTCCGGTGGGGAATATATTGAAAAATAGCTCAGCAATTGTTGTGTCCGTTCCAATGAAATTGTGTTTTCTTTCAGTTAACGGTCCCTCGCGAACTTATTTTTACAGCCCTCATAATTGCGGTCGAGTGGTCGAAATTTGTATAAGCATTTCTTTTGACATTATTAACATGGTGAAAGAAAAAAAATAACTTTTTTATATACCCCCATTAGAATATCTGCTTGTCAGCGTCCATTCTATGTAATCCTTATTCGCTGGACACAATAATAATACTTACTTACTGGCTTTTAAGGAACCCGGAGGTTCATTGCCACCCTCACATAAGCCCGCCATTGGTCCCTATCCTGAGCAAGATTAATCCAGTCTCTACCATCATATCCCACCTCCCTCAAATCCATTTTAATATTATCTTCCCACCTACGTCTCGGCCTCCCCAAAGGTCTTTTTCCCTCCGGCCTCCCAACTAACACTCTACACAATAATAATAATAATAATAATAATAATAATAATAATAATAATAATATATTTATTTATTTATTTATTTATTTATTTAATGTGCTGCACAACAGCCAGTGGCCAATTACAGTTCAGCACAAATATAACAAAAAAAACATAAAACAAAAATAATTATTACACATAAATATAATTACAATTAATTACAATAATGACGATGAATGGATTACTAAGAATACTATGAGACAATGTTAATTGAGTATAATGCCTAAAATAATACATAAATGATAAATCGTTGCCAAGAGCAAACTAAGTCTATACATTGAAGGGATCGAATTCGCAGCCATGCATGTTGGCATTTTTAATGCATCTGGAGACTGGTGAAAGAAATTTCGAATTTCTAATATAGAAAAGTTTGTGGGGTCTCATATCTTTTGTTGGAATACGTAAGGTAATATTGTTTAAGAAAGAGTCACAGGATATATCACCTTTGAGGACTTTACAAAAGAACAGATAATCTAGCTCATGGCGTCTAGCATATAGATTTTGACAATTAAAATATTCACATTTTCTCTCATAACTATACCCGGAATTAATGGGCAGAAATCTGAATGAACATAAGGATATAAATTTTCTTTGTATATTTTCTAATTTAGCCGAGTCCGTAGTTGTAATCGAGTTCCAAACTACAGATGCATATTCGAGTTTCGATCTCACCAATGTATAGTATAGCATTAAAAGAGAATCGGGCGTGGAAAAAGAATAAGTTATTGACCGTATTATTCCTAGCATTCTGATTGCGTGATTGTAAATGTCATCAACGTGACTACGAAAATACAATTTACTGTCAAAGAATATTCCCAAATCTTTTACGCAATCTGTTCTGTTAATTAGTACATTATTTAGATAATAATTAAATTTCAGTGAAGAAGTTTTTCTAGAAAAGGTTATTACATTAGTTTTGGATACGTTAATTTTCATACCATTGTCTTCCGACCATTTAGCGACTGAATTAATGTCACATTGAAGTGATTGACAGTCAGTACTACTTTTGATTGTGCGAAAAATTTTTAAATCGTCTGCAAATAATAAACAGTCAGAACTTATTCTTTTACATATATCATCTATGAATATAATAAATAGGAGAGGTCCTAAAGTAGATCCCTGCGGGACTCCGCAATTTATATTATAAGAATAAGAGTGTATATTAAACAGTCTAACACATGAAACTCTATTACTTAAATAATTTTCGAACCACTTTACGTAGCTTACAGAAAGGCTAATATTTCCTAACTTATGAAGAAGGATATAGTGCGGAACTACATCAAAAGCTTTGCTGAAATCAAAATATATTGAATCAGTTTGTCCCTGCGTATCAATTATTGGTACAATTTTATTTAGATATGTGACCAGGTTAGTGACAGTGGATTTAGTTTTAGTAAATCCATGTTGTGAAGAATTGAGCTTGTTTTTCACATAAAACGATATATGTCTGTGAATAATGGTTTCAAAAATTTTTGAAAAGTTATTTAGGATCGAGATAGGTCTGTAGTTTCTGACATCATTTCTTTTTCCGTTTTTAAATATAGGAATAATTGCAGCTTGTTTCCATAGTGAGGGAAATTCACCATTTTTCAAACTAATATTAAATATGTGGGCTAAAAGAGGAATAAATATATTAGAGCATCCTTTAATTATAAAATTTGGAATACCGTCAGTGCCAGTTGTTTTTGTTGGTTTAAGTTTTTTAATTGCTTTACGAACGTCATCATGTGTTACTTTAGGTATAGGTAATGAGTCTGTTATATTCGTAATAATGTTTTCATATGTGTTTAGTCTGAACAGATTTGAAGTGATCAGCAAAAGCATTGACAATGTCTAACTGATCTGTGATGTGTTTATCGTTAAGAATTAATTCAGAGGGATAATTATCTGTCTTCCGAAATGATTCAACATATTTCCAAAACTTTTTTTGTTCCGTTTTAAGATTTTCATTAATATTTTGAAGCCATGATAATTTATCCGATTTAATTTTAGATTTCACAAGTTTTCTATAGTAGGAAAATGTTTGATAATAAAATTCAGTTTTGAATTTTTTATATTTTTTATGTGCATGGTCTTTCTTTCTAATAAGTTTACGTAAGGTGTTAGAAAACCATTGTGGATAACTAGACCTTTTGACTCGAGTGACAGGAACTGCCTGGGATATGACACTATTAACTACTGAACATAGTGAGCTAGCTGCATCGTTAACATGGACAGCTTGGTAAACACAGGACCAATCGTAATCACATAGACTCCAATATAAGTTCAAGTAATCACCTTGAGAATAATTTGGGAAAGAATTTTGTTGATTCTGGGGAGAAAAATTTAGTGTGACTTCAAGAGTTATTGTTAAGGGAGGATGATATTCATCCTGCAAGACTAGCGAGTGAGTGGCCAGATTGACCTCAGTCTCGGTTAAATTTGTAAATACAAGATCAAGTAAGTTTTTGTTATTAACTGTTGAATTTACTTGTTTCAATCCAAAAAAGCAAGAAGATGAAAATAACTCTTGAGCCTTAATTTTGGAGTAGTAATGGATGTTATTAGCACAACAACCAGATGACCAATTCATACCAGGAGTATTAAAATCGCCGAGAAAAACTATTCTATTATTGTGTGTATCGAGATGATTTTCAAGAAAATTTAGATAAGATTTTAGAAACTTTGGATCAGTATCGGGTGGAAAGTAATGATTAACAACTAACAAATTGAATCCGTCTTCCATAGGAATCTCAACCCATACACACTCGCTAATGAATTCTAAGTCATGTCTCCGGTATACTACAGGTATTTGATTGTTCACAGCTATTAAGACACCACCACCACGGGTTTTATTGGTATCCTCAAATTTTCTATCACCACCAAAAATGGTATAATAATTAGGGAATAAATTATTATACTCAACAAGCTCTTGAAGCCATGTTTCTGTCAAACAGATAATAGTGTCAGCATTACTAACAACATTACCGAAAAATTCATCAATTTTAGTGTTTAATCCTCTGACGTTTTGATAATATATTTAAAGATGATTGCTTGAACTATACATTGTATATCAATGGTAAAACTAAGAGGCATTCCCGTTGGATCCCTCAGGTTCTCTAGCAGTAGAAGCATAGTGTTGCTCCGGTTTCAATTTACCATAGAAAGGTGCGATAAGACACCCGACTGGCCAGACACCAGTGTTGTTAATTAAGTGGAAATCTTTTTCCTCAACCGGGATATGGAAAGAGGAATAAGTTTCATATTTTGTCTTTAATTTGGTTACTACCAGAGAACTTAGCGTAAGTTGGTTCTTTAGAGAATCCTCAATACTTTTACCATTAACTTTCGGACTGAATCTAGAAACAAAAAGAGATTTCATTTTAGCTCTAACTGGAACTGTTTCCAGCGCACTAGATGTTAACACACCCTGAGTGACTTTACGAATTTTGCGCTTTTTTGCTACAACTTGAAATCCCTCACCGTCAATAGGAGGTGAAGGGGATCCGACCTCATTAGCCGTAAGTTGCGTAGTCACAACATTTGATGCAGACGCTGACTTCGCAGTACCTGGATTACTTTGTTTTGATGACGCAGGTGCTGATTAATAATAATAATAATAAATAAATAATCACAATAATAATAGTTTTATTCTCCCTGGCAGAGTTAAGGCTATCAGGCCTTCTCTTCCACTCAACCAGGATCAAATCACATACAGAAAAATACATACCGTTATACAAATATTAACTTAAAAATAATAATAAACATAATAAAGTAAACAAGAGAGATTGAATACATATACACAACAGTATTAACTTTAAAATAATAATAATAATAATAATAATAATAATAATAATAATAATAATAATAATAATAATAAATATATAATAAAAAGAGACTGAATACATAATCGCAAACAGGAAAATAGTAGTAGGTTTAGTAGTAGTAGGTTTATTTTGCCTGGCAGAGTTAAGGCTATGAGGCCTTCTCTTCCACTCAACCAGGTTTCAATAATATACATGAAATACAAAATTAGATTACAAAACAATACAAAAGAAAATACCTTAGAAATTACAATAGTCAAGATCAGTTACATAACATAAAATTACAAATAGTCAAGATCGGTTACATAATATATGAAATAAAGTCGAAAATTACACATAATCAAAATCAGTTACATAACATAAGGGGAATATACACACTCACACACACACAAACACACATTTTATAAGACCTAAAATGCTCGAGATAAATTCGACGATTAATTCACTTGAGATATATTGTACAGTTAATATACTAATAGGAGAATACATGTGGGTTACAAGACATAAAATGTTGATTAGCAAAGTCGTACTAAATGGTATACAAATACAAATACAAAAATACATTCTAATACATATGAATATAATCTCACAACTAAAGGAATAGTGCAATTAGTATGATCACCACAGCACGTGTTACATTGATACAATGACAATTACCTAGATATTAGTGTTAATGGAAAAATATAGTAGGCCTAATGACTGTGTAAAATAATAGTAATAATAATAATAATAATAATAATAATAATAATAATAATAATAATATCTGCTCTAGTACACTCAACAGCATTCTTAGTGCAAGTTTTAACTTGTACGAATACAAATCCCATATCATTAGCTACTGCTAAGACAGGAAGAGAATACGTAGGCATTGACGGAGAGCTATTTAGATATAGACTTGACTGTACAGTAAACCTGAAGTTGTCGTCATTGAATCTATTCACTTTCTTTCCGCGACTCCTTGCTAGTCGAAAGCATTGTTCTGTGAAGTATCCGTGCGGATTTAAAGAGCGACAAGTTGACGTAGTGAGCTGTTTACAGACAAGGAGCAGATGCATGGCAATGGGACACGCGTCTATCAAGGTCTGTTCCACGGGGACTCACGGCGTCAGACCGTTCCCTTGCTGCCATGGCAGAACGCCACGCTGCGAGTTCTCGGAACCTGAAAGCAGATGGCTACGATAAAAGCGACCGTTCGCTGAATATTCAAGAAACTCGGAATGGGTTTTCTGTTATTAGACTGTGGCAGAAGAAATACACTGCATCAGCACTTATCCCAACGTGATCTGATATCTACATGATACACCATATCTTATTCAGATTTCAGTGCATTTAAACGTTTCTGAAGTCCTTAATTTTCGCGGAAATTAAGGCTGGTTCACAATAAACAGGGAACGGAAACGACAACGAGAACAAGAACGGAAATATTGTTAAAATAAATGTATTTATATGTGAGTATTCACAATTAACTATTGTGAATAATCCCATTTAAATACATTTATTTTACACAGTTCTCGCTCTCTTTGTCGTTTCCGTCCACGGTTTATTGTGAATCAGTGTTTACAGCGTCTCCTACTCTATATCTAGTGGATAAGAACTGAATTCTCTGTAGCAAATGTAGGCCTATATTTACTTTTATTTCACAGGAATATACAATTTAGATAACATTGATATGCATTTCAAAAAATGTTTTCTGCTACAAGATAAAAAAAAATTACTTATTCTAGTTACCTGAAGTGTCCTGAATCCGAATTTGTAGTCATATTTTCTGTATAACGTCAGATTTTTCTGTACATTTGAAAAGAAAAATGAAAAAAGGCAAAACTGGCAAAGTTAATGTTTTTAAAAGAAGATTAAGTTAATACGACTATTACACTTTTACTACGTCACACTACTTTTGACCAATAAAACGGTTCGAAAGGACGTCTTTTAACCAATCATGGCTGCTTATCGCACAATTTTATCGCGTCCCTAGCATTTGTTTATTTGTATCACTATCCTAGCATTTGTTTCTTTGTTTGCCAACATTTCAAACTGCACTGGTCTGGACGTCAAAAAACAGAAAATTACAAACCACCCCAGTCGATGTACAGCACTTTCAAATATGACTCGCATTGGCATTCAAGAACAAGAATTAATAAAGATCACTGGCCATATATGAAGAGCACCATTCGGAAATCCTGAATAAGTTGAGGGATACACCATGTACATCAACGAGTTCACTTCTTTTACGCACACGTCCAATATAACATCAACTGAACCACCAACCACTAAAACATTCAAATTTGAAAATTATTATACTTTCAATAATTGTTTCTTTTAAAATTATTCATGTTTATTTTTTATTTCATCATCCTTAATTAAAACTTTTCTTATTTCATCATTCCTAATTATAACTTTCCAAACACTTGTTTGTTATATTTAGGTTATGTTATAGCTTCTGCTGTATGATATTATGGATAGCCACGTATCAGAGATTGTTTAATGCTAAGATTTATTGAAAATCATCTGTCAAGTGACGTTGATTACTGGGATCCGGATAATTGAAGTGGAATGCAACTCTTTTAATAAAAATGAAACTGAATCAACAAAGCATTCTTGACTAGTAACCTCCACAGAGTTCAATTAAGATTCTATAGTTGACACAACCGATAACAAGAAAACAGCTAACCATAACACACTATTGCCATCTAGCGCAATGTTGAGATGGTACAATAATACATTTGAAGACAGTTGTATTTTCGTAAGCCAATTAATATTTTATTGTATTGGAATACTTTGTTACTTCTAATCTTTATATACTTTCTTCTAATCGTGTAATAGTCAATTAAATCCCACTCGAGTTTTAATTTTCTCTAGATAAATCAAAACCTCTAGTGAGATTACTGTTGATAAACTTATATACTGCTTTAGGTACTGAAGGTTGTTAAATTCGAGTCTGTATTCAGATTTTCTCTAGGCCTATCGGTCACGGTTTTCTGTAATTTTTGTAAATAAGAACAAAAAACTTCAAAATTTAAACAATAATTTCAAGAACGTCAAATGAGTTACATTATTTTTAAAAACATATTTTAACGCCGTTATTTATTTATTTTACAACGCTGTATCAACATCTTAGTGTACGTACAAGACGGAGCCTGGTTCATTACCGAGTTTGTCGCTCGTAACAGCTTGGGAAGGGAGATTTGGAATTAGTTTTTCCGTAACCCACTTCTCGAAATTAACATGGTTCATTTCACCATGGTAGACACCAGTAGACGTACCTGCCTTATAAATCAACTCAGCATTTTGAATGAAACCGTTGCTACTGCCCGCATGAACAACGATTAATCTGCAAATCAAGATTTTCAGGTATAAATCCCTGTAGAGTTGATTTGAATAATTTCGAGGGAAAAATTGTTCCGGAGCCGGGTATCGAACCCGGGACCTTTGGTTTAACGTACCAACGCTCTACCACTGAGCTACTCGGGAACTCTAACCGACACCGATCCAATTTTTCCCTCTATATCCACAGACCTCAAAGTGGGCTGACAACCGTCAAGCAACCAACTTCGAGTGCACACTAACTCCGTGTGACTTAAATTGTGGTTTTCTGTTAACGAACAGTGACGTGTATTATGCAAATCAAGATTTTCAGGTATAACTCCCTGTAAAGTTGATTTGAATAATTTCGAGGGAAAAATTGTTCCGGAGCCGGGTATCGAACCCGGGACCTTTGGTTTAAACCACAATTTAAGTCACACGGAGTTAGTGTGCACTCGAAGTTGGTTGCTTGACGGTTGTCAGCCCACTTTGAGGTCTGTGGATATAGAGGGAAAAATTGGATCGGTGTCGGTTAGAGTTCCCGAGTAGCTCAGTGGTAGAGCGTTGGTACGTTAAACCAAAGGTCCCGGGTTCGATACCCGGCTCCGGAACAATTTTTCCCTCGAAATTATTCAACGATTAATCTGTTTTTGGCATTTACGTCCATATGAATATGGGTTTGTAAATTATTTAAATGCCATCACTAGGCCTTCAATAATTTCTGGCACATGCATCGATCATATATTTCTAAAAACTCAAAATAATTATAGCTTCATACCTGGCGTTCTATCTAGTGCAATTACCGATCATTATATTGTTTTTAGTTTATTAAAAATGTCTAACAATGAATACAATTCCAGGCCGTCTGTTACTCTCTCATCACAAAATATGCAACAAATTAATTATCCTGATTTGATTACAGATTTGCTAAAAGAAACCTGGGAATTGGTCTATAATTGTAATAATGTCAATGCCTGTTTTCAAATTTTCTACAATTTAATCATAAAGTATATAGATAAACATACTATTATAAACAGTAATCAGAAAATTTCTAATAAATCCAAGAAAATAAAACCTTGGATCACGGCCGGCATTATTAATTCTATTCGTACAAGAGACAAACTTGCTTTAAAAGTTTAAAAGAATCCAAGTAACGTACAACTAAAAAATTACTACAGAGCATATAGAAATATGTTAACTCTTATCATTCGAAAAACGAAAATTAAATACTATGAATCCAAATTTGATAGATACAAAAATGAACCTAAAAAATTCTGGCAAGTTATAAATGAAGCTACAGATGTAAATGTACAAAATAAACAGCTAATCAAGGAGTTAAAAAACGATAAGGGTGAAATATTAAATTGCAGAAAAGAGATTTCAAACGAATTTAATAATTATTTTTCAGAGATAGGACACAAAGTTACTTCTAACATTAATAAGTCAAATTTTAACTCTTCTCTACAAAATGGGACACAAGATGAACATTTAGCTTCCTCCATGTTTCTTTTCCCTGTAACTGAAGATGAAATTATTATTTTGGTTAAGAAGTTAAAAAATAATGTTGCTCCTGGTATAGATGGAACTAAGAATAATACTTTCAAAATTATTATCAAATATATATTAAAACCCATGGTTCATATTTTTAACTTATGTTTTGTGCAACGTATATTCCCAGATGTTTTGAAATGTGCCATAGTAATTCCAATATACAAATCTGGAGATTAAAAATAATTTAAATGACTATAGATCTATATCTTTACTTCCAACATTTTCCAAATTGCTTGAAAAATGTTTAGAGAATAGATTAATAAATTATTTAGAAAAACATAAAATCCTCTCTAAAAATCAGTTTGGTTTCCGCAATAATATTTCTACTGATGATGCTCTTATTAATGTTACTGCAAAAATTATCAATGAACTAGATATCGGAAACAAATGTTTGGGTATTTTCTTGGATCTACGGAAAGCTTTTGACACTATCAATCATAATTTACTTTTGGACAAACTACATACTATTGGAGTTAGAGGTATAGTTTTAAAATTATTCCAATCATATTTTAGTAACAGAAGGCAAATGACCAAAATTGAAGATCAATTTAGTGAATACAAATATATTGATATAGGTGTACCGCAAGGAACAATTTTGGGACCTATTTTATTTCTAATATATGTTAATGATCTGCTAAATATAAATTTAGAAAAATTTAATGGATCTATATATTCATATGCGGATGATACAGTAGTTATTTTCAGTGGTTTTTCTTGGCAGGAAGCATATAGAAATGCTAATATAGGTGCTAACATTGTTAAAAAATGGCTTAATTCCAACTTCCTTTCTTTAAATATATCTAAATCAACTTTAGTTCCTTTTTCGTTAACAGCTGCCAGTGTTCAAAATTTAAAATTTAGCGATAAATATAGACTAATAATACACAGTGAAAATTGTTTAGATCCCAAAAGTTGTAAATGTCCACATTTGAAAGAAGCCACGTATGTCAAATATCTGGGTATCATTATTGATCAGAATTTAAAATGGCCTCATCACATTACTTATCTTTGTAAGAGGCTTCGTAAAACAATTTATAAATTCGTTAATCTTCGATGCTACTTACCTATTAGAGTTCTACGAAATGTTTATTTGGCCTTTTTTCAGTCTATCATTCAATATGGTATAATTGTTTGGGGTGGAAGTACAAAAATTAATCTTAGTCCGTTAAATTTACTACAAAAACGAATAATTAAAATTTGTTTGAAGAAACGTTTCGATTATCCAACTAAATTAATTTATTCTGAATTTAATGTATTTAATATTGAACAAATTTATAAGTATACGCTGTTAAAATTTTATCATAAAAATCGTAATAAGTTTGTATTACAGACACACAATTATGACACAAGACGAAATATTAATTCAACATTAGTAGAACCTAAATGTCTCACATCTGCTGGTCTAAAGCATAGCATAAATTTTGGCCCTCGGTTGTACAATGCTTTAACTAAATTACACCCAGAACTTCTAACATGTAACCCACTAACATATAACAAGAAAATTAGAAACGTGTTAATATCTTCAATTTGATTAAATAAATTTATAGCCTATGTGTATGAATTAATCAACCTATATTATATTTGTATTCTATAATTTTGAAATATATATTAGTCCTACTTTTCACGTGCGATATTATTCTTCTATAGTGTTAATATTATATTATATAATTCCATTGCCGCTGTAATTATATTTTAGTTCCTATTTTATTTTACTTATTTATTTATATTATTATTTTTTATATTAATATTATATCTGAACTGCGACCGAGCACGAGCGCTGCTCATTCGGTCTCAAATTTTGTTAATACTACTGTATCTTCTTTTTATATTGCTTGTATTATTTTATTTGTATTTCTCTTTGTTTGTTTTGTAATTATATTTCTTTATTCTGTATATTTGAAATAAATAAAATAAAACAAAATAAATATGAATGCCTATATCACTAACATTTTGCCAACATTTCCTGAAAGTCAAGTTATTGTCGATTCAACTTTCGTCCAAGTAAACCAATTCACGACAAACTTCCCTATAGCGCCGAATTTGAACTAAATATTCGTGCCGCCAACTCAGAATATCAGGTCTCTCTAATAACACTTTCCGTTGACTTCGACAATTTTTCCAATTAAGTCCCGTCCTCTTCATAAGAGTTTGGAAGATGATTTACCCCATGGAAAGTGTATTTTCTGTCGAATAATGGGCAGCAGTTTCGGCACGGTTGCAACTTTCTTCTCTTCTAAGTAGATGTCGTGTACAGTTCTGCGAATGACACATTGATCGAAGTCATCTACTTGCATTGTCGTATGAGGTGGTCTATGTAGTTTTGCGTTTCTTTCCTGGAGTAGACAGAGGTTCATTAGGAGAATTTATTTCTCGTAACTTATTCTCTTTACGTCTATTTTTTTGTAGTTTCCGATTTATTGCAAAATAATGCTGCCCTTTTTGTTGCCTGATTTATAGGAAATGAAAGAGCATTATTCCTAGCTTCATCATCACACTGCTTAATAACGGAACTGATAATTTCGCGGCCTTTGGAATGGATCACTTTACTCTTCTTTTTTGGCGGCATTTTAACATTACACCCTTTTAATATAGCTTACCATTTTATTTACAATCAGTCACAATCACAAATAAGCACAAGAAGAGAAAAGAGAAAATGAAAATACACACACTAAGAACCACACTATGCTATATAGCCCGCTGGCCTACTGGTTGAGACAAGTGGTTTTGCACGAATACTACAGTCACCCCTACCTCAGCTAACGGGACATCCCCAGCTCTCAGAGGTGTCGAGCTGCTGGCCAGACAGTATATCTGCATAAGTCAGTTTTCACAAACCTTTTTTGATAATTTATTGACAACTTACACTGGTTTATGTCGACTATTTCGTTTATATGACGTCATTCCATTTTCGACCAATGAACTGTAATGAAATTTTGAATTCCAGCCAATCACAGTCACACTTTGCGATAATTTTTGCAGCCAGATTTATCGCTATCAATTTATCGCATGTCGTTCTTTTGTTTAGTCGTTGTCGCCAACTGTTTCCCCGTAAATTGATGATCATGAATACATTAAGATGCAACTACACGGTTAAACTTTTCTTTCAACTTTAAGGCAATGAATGCAAGATTGATATTTAATATTAATTAATACATTTACGCAGTAAAGACGACGTTCAAAACGGCGCACCATGTAGACACAAAATCTTCATGCATCTTAATTGAACGTACCTTTTAAAATTGATTCTTTCAATATTCTTCCCAGATTGCACGCATACGCGATTGGAATATTGAACTGTGTAGATGCAGCTTCAGTTCCGTTACACACTACAGCGAAAATGCGTTTGTCGAGCTATAAAAATGCTTTCGTGTAGCACTGATTGTAACGGTCGAAATAAGACACAGCTGACATTGGTCCTGCTCCCACAAGTAGCATAACCTATAAGTAGACTATAAAATTTGTATTTTGTGAGTGAAATGAAAGAATTAATAGAAAGTCAGATGTTCAAATTTATGTAACATCACCGCATATTAAACCCAATGACCTTGCATAGTAATAATAAGGTCTTTTCATCAAACTGCCTTCCGTATGGCGTAATAAAATTCGTGTTTTAATTAGGCCTATCTATACATAGATGGCTTCACTGTGTAGCAACATGTCTCGCTGTGAATATATAAGCATTGGTATATAGCTGTCCCCAATGTTACTGTTAAATTAAATTATGATTTCAGCAGATAATGAAAATGTATTTATGTTATAATAATAAGAGAAAAGTGCAGTACAGGTAATTAACATTGTTATACCTTAATTTCGCAATTGTCATTACTGAATAATAACGTCAAATTTCTTTATTGCAGTAATCGATATTCATCTACGAGTATTTCAACTTCACAATGTCTGAATAGGTTAAGTATTCGTTAATAAACAATTATTAACATTTTGTGATCGAATTTTAGGGATATATCATTTACATTTTTATTTTATTCACGAAATAGTCCTAATAAATGCCACTCGAATTCTGAAATTTCCTCGCTTCGCTCGTGGATTTATCGGCAAATCTCAGGCCTCTCGTGACATTATTACAGATTTGATTTTTTTCTGTATGAATTATTATAATGGGAAGAATATCTATGTATTTTTTTCCAAGCGAACAGATGTTCCGTAAGTTGTCAATAAATTATCAAAAAAGGTTTGTGGAAACTGACTTGTGTCACTTTTCCCGAGCACTACAGATATATAAGCAAAGGATATCAAACGGTAGAGCAAGATTGTTACTATAGCAACCGACACGTTTACTCTTGATGCATACAAGATGGCTACTCCCAGGAGCCATAGCACAGCGAAGATATAGGTCTACCGGGTTTTCAGGTTATCTGGATAGAAGACATGTTAATTGTCACTACTTAATTTGAAATCATGATGCAGAAATAATGATAATAGAAAGTTCGTGTTGTGTAGAGATAGAAAAGAAAAGTAGAGTTGCTTATAGGCTGGGATATGGAACTTTTTTTAATTGGTTATTTAACGACGCTGTTTCAACTACGAAGTTATTTAGCGTCGATAGAATTAGTGATATCGATATGATATTTGAAGAGATGAAGCCGAGAATTCGCCATAGATTACCTGATATTTGCCTTACGCTAACTAATGACAAGACACGCAAATCATCCATTTCATTTAGTTGATCAAAGACCATGACCATTAAGAGGAGCTATTGGAGCAATAGTAACAATAACAGGTATAATTGAATGGTTTCAGGTTGGGAAAAACCTCTGAAAAAACCCAACCAGGTAATCAGCCCAAGCGGGAATCGAACCCGCGCACGAGCGCAACTCCGGATCGGCAGGCAAGAGCCTTAACCGACCGAGCTACGCCGGTGACTCGATATGGAACATCCCTAAACACTTCAGCACAAGAAAATTTTTAATGCACCCGTGATGGAATGAGTTGTGCGACTAAGCGGATCCTCCATCCGCCATACCACATATTACTCACCAGCTATCAAATCCTTATACCATACTTGTGGTCTGTAGTCTGCCGTACTTCAGAGATCTACATGAGTCTTCAGATCCCCTTTAGGAAAGGAAGGACCTGGCGGGACTTCGGTTCCTCTTATGCATATCTATCAATCTTTAAGAATGCACTATCACTGCCACCTAAACACCTTTCGACAAACCGCGAGGAACACCTACAATGGTGGACTATCGATTCGGTGTCACGCAAAAACAAGTGGTGCCCAATTTTACGAGAAGGAAAGAATAATGGAATAGAGAATTGTGGAGGCTGTTGGTGGAATATCAAGGAAAACAGGAAGACTCCGAGAAAAAAACCTTCATAACCTTGGCTTTGTTCACCACATACAAATCTGTCATCATCTATATTTGAAATCTAGTCCGTTGTGGTATAAAGTTACGGTCTAACAATTGAGCTACCATTGTAGCTTTATTGTTGTCCAACATATGGTAGTTAGTTTCTTCCTTAAAAACTCGTTGGAAAATTTCCTCATTCTGATAATTCAACAGTTATTCTTTTTACAAGTTCTATCGACACAATCAGAATAGGCTATTATCGCGCAGAATGTTAAATTCAGTCTTTCTTGGTTGCTAAACCCAAAATTCTCTTCACCGAATTAATGTTGTTTCATAGTTCTATTCATTTATAAACGTAAGTAAAGACAAAATCATTTTAGACACGAAATTCTTTTTATGTGTAGGGCGTTAAAAGAAAGGCAACAAGAGAGAAATAACGGACATAATAAAGACCATGTCCCCAGTGGGAGGGATAAGTGAATTGCACTTCTGAAATCTCGCAGAACCCAACTGCGACATGAGACTTAATGAACTGTGCGCACATTCGCAAAGGCTGAGAGGAGACTGATGCAAGAGGACTTTAAAAAGGAACGCGGAATGGAAATTTAATTAACTGTAAGCAAAGCTCCTTGGCAAACAAAAGCCACTTGCTTTCGTGAACAACATTGCTTTAACACTTTTCACATTGGATTCTACTGTGATACAAAGATGTAACGTTGAAAGTCTTTGAAGAAGACTTGCTGAAAGGGTAATTTGAAACCAACATTGATGAGGTGTCTACGGAAATGAAGTAAGAACATTAAACACAGAGTATTTTGAATTCTTTCTTCGGATTGCATTGGCTCATCCGTAGTTCTGTTAGTTTTAAAGTTTCTCTCTAATAAGATCGACTAATTACTAGCAAGTGAAGCTATCGCGAAGGTTGAATTCGAAGAGTTCTGTTTACCCGACGACTTCCATTTCACTACCTTTAGCCTACATTAATCACACAGACTCTGATCCTAGAGTTAGTTGTTGAAAAAGGCTTTCTTGGAGGACAATTTTAAACCAACACTAATGAAGTGGGTGAGGAAATGAATAAACAAGCACTAAGCATAGCGTGCTCTCAATTCTTTACTCAGATTGTATAAAGTTTTTCATCTAATACAGGGATGTCAAGGTTACCTATGGTCCGTCTCAGAAATCTGTGGAGTAACTTCGCACATATGGGGGCGGAGTCTTTCTGTGTCGGAGTGTATCGCGGGCAGTATCAGCTCGAGTCCGCTAAGGGGTAAGATGCTCGTGGTAGAAGGTACAGTAGAGTTCTGATAGAAAATATCCCCAGTGTATAGATATTATACAGTATGGACACTTCGAGTCGGTACCTTTGATGTAGCAGGACTGATTTCAATGACCTTCCAACCAATTTGAGCGTTAGATTCTGCTTTCTCTCAGGAGTTGGCACTGACATCACATCAGCTAGCAGTCGACACAGCGGAAATATAACACATACAATTAATACATCTATGTACATTATATACTCAAATAAAGTAAATTGAACCGATGAAATAATAAATCCGTCATTAACTGTAATGTCTAGAATCTAGGGTTTCTTTATGATGAGAGTTGAGACGTTGACCCCCCATCAACAATTAAAATATGTAATGATTTGATAGCGCTGAAAATGGAAATACAAAACTCCTATGAGAAGTAAAACCATATACCTATATTATATTGTATACAAATCGATCGTCCAGTTCAAAAGTGCGACAACTCAAAAATTGCCATTTTTTAGTTATTTATACTACTGAAAGCCCCTTTCGGAGCTCTTTCCGATTCAGTATTGAGATAAGTCATATTTACAACCAAAAACAAGAAAAAACTAAATAAACTGTTTTATAAATAATTATAACTATGGACTTTACTAATTCATTATTAGTGCATTTCGAAATGTATTCATAATGAACTGGAAGATTGTTATAAACTCGTCCTGAATAATGACTCATTTCTAATTGTCGTGGTTATGAACCGGAACTCTGTTCCTTTCTAAGTGATTTATTTCAAACTTTCTAGTGAAGATATCTCAAAACTTGTTTTTTTGAGTTGTCGCACTTTTGAACTAGATGATCGAAATATTAAACGAATTTGATACATAATTTTATAATGTATTATATTATTTTATAATGTAATTTATTATATATAACATATAAACAAATTATCACAACTAGTTTGTCACTGAGAAATAAGGAAAAGCTGTTAACTTGAATCTATTTCAAGCAAAGCGTTACTGGATTATGCAATAAGGTAGGCGATGTTTGGATCCTGTGTCTCAACTCTATTCTCAATTATTATCTTAGCGTGTACTCGATTACACTAACCTCTAGCGCTTGAAAGTGGAACTAAACGCCGGCGCACAGAGAAACAAAAACACAGGAAAATTCGCTCACTGCCCATTCCTTGTAATCCCTATTCGCTGGTATCCCGTCCTGCAAGCGATTGCTCGCTTCGTTGAACCAACACATCCCCCCCCCCCAGAGCTGTCATTGGCCCTAGCCCTCCCACTTACCACTTGCGCAGAGGTCTTGTTTAGTCTTTTTACTCCACAGATTTCAGGGATGGACGATACTGCTGGCTGTGGCATGCCTCGTGCTACCATGGATCGCTACTATCCCATCAGCACACTCCTTGGTCTGAAACTGAAGTAACTTCTCCGCGCTCGGTAGGCCTATTTGTACTCTTACAGCAGTGGGTTGTGTATAAGGCGCGTTAAATATTTTGATACTTACTGACAAAGCTGTTCTATGTCAGAATTTTGGTACTTAAATGAAGTTTTTGCTGTGCCATGTCATGGCAGATATTTTGCGGAGATAATCAAGAATCACTTTGTTGAAGGCATCTTCTACAGCTGCTCGTAATTGTGCCGTTGTTTTATAGCGGTGATTTCACACTTTATCCTTGATGAACCCCCAGGGAACGTTTTAAGAATCGTTCCACATGCTGATCTAGCAGCAGCAGCAGTAGTAGTAGTAGTAGTAGTAGTAGTAGTAGTTTTATTTTGCCTGGCAGAGTTAAGGCCATAAGGCCTTCTCTTCCACCTAACCAGGTTTCAATAATATTACATGAAATACAAAATTGTATGATAGATTACAAAACAACACAAAAGAAGATACTTTAGAAATTACATAAAATATAGTGGAAAATTACAAATAATCAAGATCAGATACATAATATAAGAAGAATAAAAAATAAAGTAGAAAATTACATATTATAATCAAAATCAGTTACATAACGTAAGGGGAAAATATATATGCACAATTCATAGGACAAACTGATCGAGATAAATTCGAAGATTAATGCACTTGAGACATAGTATGCTAATATACTAATAGGAAAATATATGTGGATTACAAGAGACAAAAAGTTGAAAAGCAAAATCGTATTATATGGCATACAGATACAAATGGTTAAGTAATATATCAAGATAATAAAAGGGGGGAAAGAAAAGACAGGAGAAAAAAATAACAACTTGGTCATTTAAGACTATTTAGAGACTTCCGCAAGAGTCTAGGTCTGTTGAATAATAACATTTCTAAGTAATGTGTAGACTACTTAAAAGATTTTAGACTCCGACTGCTCCTGATTTCCTGCGGCAAGGAATTCAAGGAACGGGCTGTGTGTATTGTGAAGGAAGCAGAGTAGAGAGATGTTTGATGGTATGGAATTGATAGAACAAGGTTATGCTGTGAACGTGTATCACGGTTGTGGTGGGATGCTAAAAGTGTGAAGCGGGGAACTAGGTAAATAGGTGTGGAATTATTTAAAATCTGATATAGCAAACAGAGTGAATGAACTCAACGTCTCTCCCGTAAGCGAAGCCAAGATAATTGTAAGAAATATTCGGAGACATGATCATAGCGGCGGCTGTTAAAAATCAAACGGACACAAGCATTATGAACACGCTGAAGCCTCAATGACAATTCAACATTAAGGTCAATATACAAAATGTTGCAATAGTCAAAGTAAGGCATCACCAGTGTCTGTATCAAGATACCATCATCCATATCAGCATCGCTTAATTCATTGCCATGGAATGGACGGAAATCCTTGAACATTAAATTAACTTTCATTTGTTTCATCACGGGCGAACGAGGAATGCGAAGGGCTGCAAATCTTTTCCGATTGGATTTCAGGAGAGACCTTTCCACTTATGCCTCAACAGCGTGACATGTTTTCCTCCTTGTTGTCGGCCTTCCTCTTCTGGAACGGTCTTTCACACTACCCTCGCGAATGCACGTTTTTTTCTACCCCAACATTGTTGCTTTCCTTGGCGATTCTACATCAAAGCGGTCACGAAATTTCATCTTCACAGTTTTCACGGTGTCGCCAGTATGATGTCTTTCATGAAGGCAAACTGCTCTCAATTATTTCTGTTCGATGGTAAACGGCCTCTGGACAGCCATGTTTGTTTATAACTGCACCATGGTAGCATGATACCAACGTATACATGGAGCTACGAAAATTCACAAAGAAAGTGAAATATGTAAGAATACATGGGCGTACGCCCACTTTGTGAGCTTACTGTACATAGAATATGTGCATTTTAAGATCCCGTCCGATAAAATTCTCCCATTTGGGCGCTCTAGTGCTTAAAAAAGAAAATAACTCACATAATAAGATGCTTAGTTCTTACAATACTAATTTCGAAGTACTATTTATTTCGTATAAAATTTAATTCTAGGACTCATTGATTATACATTTTTCTTGTTTTGATGAATATTAAACTAACTACCTCTTGGAAAATTCAATGCTTCGTATTAATGGAAATTGCATAGAGCAAATCCTATGACCTTGATGAACAAGTACTCATTTCTCGGAAAATATTAATTTTAGAACCCATGTTTATTAGACTATGTTATCTTGTTTTTATGAATACTACAACCTCTCAAAATGCAAAAATATTAATTTTAGAACTCATGTTTATTAGACTATATTATCTTGTTTTGATGAATACTACAACCTCTCAAAATTCAAAAATATTAATTTTAGAACTCATGTTTATTACACTATGTTATCTTGTTTTGATGAATACTACAACATCTCAAAATGCAGGTAATGAATGCTTGTTTGACACTCTATATACATTTCTAAATTTCGCGTGATATATTTAAATTTCTATTAGGTTTGTTGGTATTTGTTGTCTCTTGCATTAGACTGGACTAATTTATGTATACTTGTACTTATGTAAATTGAACAGCCTCCATATGTGGCTGTATTCTGACCTTTGCAATTAAAGCATATTAGGAGTGCTTTGATATCTTCATCACATTTATCTGTTGAATGTGAGCCGTCAAGTTTGACACAGCAGAGAACTCTGTGGCAGTAATTTGTGTGTCCTGTCCAAAATTTTGGTATTTGATGCACTGTACGACAGTACGTTTTAGTTTTTATGATTTAAACAAATGCTGGGTAACTTTCGGTGCTGGATCCCGGACTCATTTCACCGGCATTATCACCTTCATATCATTCAGACGCTAAATAACGTAGATGTTGATACAGCGTCGTAAAATAACCCAAAAAAAAGATTTAATTTTGACAACAGCAACATAAAGACAATTTACTTGATGAATTTTCTATTGATAAACTGCGGTTTCAAGTCTAGGGAAAACAGCTGTAATGGTTTAAACGAAAAACAGTGATTTTATTGCCAGAAGGTTCGAGCCTCCAGCGAGAAAATCACTCTAAATGATGAACGCGCACTAGGCGGTACACACATGGCAACATAGAGTAGAGCAACATAATTCTAGTGTCAATTACTAGGAGTGGATTTTACGGTAGGAAGAGAGACAACATGTGGAAGGCAAGTATGTTTGTTTTGTAGTTCATCTTTCCTTCGCATCTGAACAACACTGCAATCAACAGCTGTTGTCCGGACATATAATACTTTTCGGAGCTCACTCTCAGTTTAACAAAAGAACAAGCAGTGTTTCCATAAAGTTTCCAAGTCGCCTCGAGAAATATGTTTTGTGTACATATCGAAATGGAACGCGTAAATCAGCTTTTTGATGCTGTTGAGTAATTACATAAACACGATATCCATGCCCCAAATTCTACGAATCTAAAATCTGTTCAACCGCTATTAAACTTTTAAACTAATTGGAATATGTTTACTTTTGGAAGATTTCTTAAAAGATCAAACAGTGAAAATAAATAGATAAACATAATTAAATGAACCAAATAAACATCCAGTTGTTACCAACGAATAATGCACAATAACAAAACGTTTCTAGTTATTACAGAAGTAGAGCAAGGAAATTGATAATTTAAGGCAATTAAACCAAGTAAACTAACCAACAAGATAGGCAACCAGCATAGCTAAGATGATAGCATATCTGTTTATTAATCCGAGACTCCATTCGGGTATGGGTTCGAATTCCAATTGGATTGATTATCTGGTTGTGTTTCTTTCCGATATTTTCTTCAACTATTAAGCCTTGGTTTTTCTGTACCGACGCATACGAGGTGCGAGGCCTACAAATCCGGACTACACGAGAGATAGTGAGTGGTTTCTATGGCTGCGAGGTGCGCAGATCTTCCACCTCGCAGCTATAGAAACCACTCTTTATCTCTCGTATAGTCCGGATTTGTGCGAGGCGGGCCTCGCACCTCGCATGCGTCGGTGCAGAAAAACCAAGGCTTGCGATCATAAAAGGAGTGACTACATAAGGACTGAATTAGAAATATATAGGCCTAATCTAACGGAAAAAAATAAGCCACATTGAAAGGAATATGTAGGAAGAATGAATAACTTCATGCTACCGAAAATTATGTTCGACTACCATCCAACTGGGAGAAGAGATGTTGGAAGACCCGGAACACATTGGATGGATGACTGATTGATGGAGACGGAACGGACTTCAAAAGTCCAAATCTTGAAAGATGATGATAATAAAATTCTATTTTTTTTATTATCCAATTTAATAAACCCTATTTCACCCTGAGGTATATTAGGGTTATAGTTGGCATCAAAATACATATTATTTTATAAACAATAAACAAAGTAAAGTGATAATATAAAATAGTGGTCACAGTTACAATTCACATGAATTATGTAGAAGCATGCACATTAGTGAAAGAATGGCTCCTGTTAAAGATAAATGAGATATTTGAGGAATAACCAATGCAAAAGATATACAAAATATCTAACCGTTTCAGAGTAAATCACGATCTTAAAAAGATAATCAATAGTAGATTAATAAAACAAAGTTTTTACTTTGACTTTCAAATTAATACTTAATTCATGAACAATGAAACAGTTAAGAGTAATAAAGAGATATTACAAGCAATGATTTACGGTTACAAGTTGCATACATGATTCAGGAACAATTACAATAATTAAAATACAACACAAATAATGACTTAAAATTAACGAATCCCGAAATTCTTGAAAGGCAATATATAATGGTAGGGGCAATACAAAAGATTTAAGAACAACTGTAAACAGTACAGTAAAGGAATAGTAGAAAAAATGACTTAAGATTACAAATTAAACACATTCTTTTTAAAGCAATAGGTAACAACAAAGAGATACTAATAACAATACACTTACTGTAGTTACAGATTAAACACATTATTTAAAAAAAAACACGCAAAGGATTAATAGCTATTTTCAGGCATCATTCAAAGGGACCATGACTGTAATTCACATCTTCTTGACGTTATTTCCTATATTATTTTGTGTTTCAATCTATTTCAATTTGTTGAAGTCTCAAGAGATAATAAGATCAAGAGGTAACTTCGATAAAATCATTATCATAATCTGCATCTGCAAAAATATAACTATACCTGCTTTGAGTCGGGTACGTGCAATTATATATTTCAAATTTGATTTCTCCAGAGTCTCTTCGGATGACCCGCATGGCTTTTCAACTTAGTAAATTCTGAAATAGTAACTCTGTTATACGCCATTCTTCTGTTTTCTTAAGATGTTCCAAAAATTGTTGTCCGATATCGATTTATAATTCCAAAAATGTTAATATGTTAGGATTTAATGTGTTGTATAAAGATTAGGGCTGAAAAAAGTATTGGTTATAGGCTATGCCAGCTGTCATCAGCACAGAAAACCCTGGGGCTAGCGTCCTTTACCCGCGGAGAACACACTGCACTATGGTGCACTCGTAGCTGCAGGCGGGTATGCTCTCTACCTCTTCCTGCTGCACGACGGGGCAGACGGGACGGCTCGCTTACCCTTTACCCATTTCAGCGAGTGCTGACGACCACTGGGCTATGCTGCATCGTACTGTACGTAGAGCTCTGTATTTAAAAAATGATTGTGCGCACGCGCGACTAGTTTCAGTAGCCGCTGCTTGTACAGTCCGTTCCGTATAAATGATATCGTAATAAATTTTACTTTTACAGGATTATTTTTTTGAAATTAATTAACTCGAAGGAAATATTAAATTTACAAAAAAAAAAAAATAATAAGGGCCTACAATTAAGTCAAACAACATTTTCCCCATGTTCTCAATTCAGTCTTCTTCTTATTTGTTCTTTGTTGAATTTTTGTTTCGGCATTCTGATACAACCTCATGTCCATAAGCGGAGTTATGGGGGGTGGGAGAATCGGAGCGAGCTGTGCATAAGAAATTCGGTCACATGTAAACCTAAGATCTCACGGAATCAGCCAAAGCGTTAATAAGGCGACTAAGTGTAGCCTATATTATTATGTATGGCAGCCGGTCATTTCTTTTTGTCTAAGATTAGGTCTATACACATAAAAATATTTCGAGAAATCTTCATAAGTGTTACATTTTTAATAATAATAATAATAATAATAATACATAATTCGTGGCGTAACAGTCCTTTAAGGGCCCAGACCGACCAGTCGGCTGCTCGCCTGACGTTTACATGTCCAAGCAGAGGTGGACGATCATCCAACCAGAATGGAGGTATCGTGTGGTTAGCACGATGATCCTCCCAGCCGTTATAGCTGGATTTCGTAACCGGATTTCGCTATCTATCTTAACTCCTCAAGTGCATCACGATACAGGGTGGGTACCGGTCCCGTACGCTGGCCGAAATTGCATGAGAAAATGTCTTCCCCACTGAGGACTCGAATCAACGCGCATTACGTAACGCGAGTTCCAGGCAGGATGCCTTAGACCATGACGCTACGACGCGGGACACATTTTTAGTAAATTAAAATATTCTGTAGCAGTAGCAATTATATTATCGGTTGTTCTGCATGGTTGTTAAACTTGGACTCTCACTTTAAGAGAGGAACAGAGATTAAGGGTGTTTGAGAATAAGGTTCTTAGGAAAATATTTGGGGCTAAGAGGGATGAAGTTACAGGAGAATGGTGAAAGTTACACAACGCAGAACTGCACGTATTGTATTCTTCACCTGGCATGATTAGGAACATTAAATCCAGACGTTTGAGATGGGCAGGGCATGTGGCACGTATGGGCGAATCCAGAAATGCTTATAGAGTGTTAGTTGGGAGGCCGGAGGAGGAAAAAAGACCTTTGGGGAGACCGAGACGTAGCTGGGAGGATAATATTACTATTGGATTTGAGGGAGGTGGTATATGATAATAGAGACTAGATTAATCTTGCACAGAATAGGGACCGATGGCGGGCTTATGTGAGGGCGGCAATGAACCTCCGGGTTCCTTAAAAGCCAGAAGTAAGTAAGTAGCAGTAGCAATTTTCCTGTTTTTATCTCGTTACAAATTTAGCGTTACATCTGGTCATACAATGTTCAATTCACGGAAAAATGAGTTTGCAAACTTCAGTAAGAGGAGATCTTGGAGGCTTGATTCCTCAGCATCTGTATTACAATCACTTTCTTATTCTCGAGAAATTCAGAGTTTAAAAATAATGGCATTCCACCTCCTTCTCAATTGTCAAGACCGCATTATATAAACAGACGTTACGAAGAATTCTGGTCAAGATTTAGAAACAAAACTTTCCATAATTTACTCGAAGACTACAACAGTTTCGCTCAAGCGCAGGATGGTTGTCTAGGTTACCAGATCGCTCCGAGGAAAACAAATGTTTATACGTTAAAAGAATAACAAGATATTTACATTACATCATCATCTACTCCAGTGGCTGCAAATCTGTGATCCAAAAGTCTCCGAGAGTTCGCAGTTCATAACTAATAGAATGAGTCTACATTTTGCACTAAAATATCTGTTGACACAACATTTTCAGTCTAATGACCTATATTATGTCTTTAAATATCATCTGACATGAGTTTTCGCCTTACTTTAAGGTATCACGTGTTATAATTTTATTAAACTGACGGTGTTCAGCGTGGCACAGGTTGAACTGTAATGATCGTAGGGGCGTGAAATCTCGTAGATATGCTAATTAAGCAATGCGCTCACGAATTATGCCAAAAAACACAAGTAATTACTTCAAAGTTTTGCCGCCAGGTGAAAATATGGCGCTGTAAGCAGTCAAATGAGCAGACATCGGATTCTAGGGCAAATGCCTATTTTGTTTCTTTAGGAGAAAAGTAAAAATAATTATTAATATTTATGTTTCATGGAAATTGAAAGGTATTCAAAGAGTTTTATAGTGCCCTAAAATGCCCTAAAACGGTTATTAGAGCCTAATTTGTTAATATTCGCCTAAAAATGCCTAACTCACTGTAAAGTTTCGCATTTTACTCTTACTTTTTATAATTTATACATCCATTCACTGCGAAATTTAAGGCATTTAAAAAGTGGAAAGTTTGCTTCACACCGGCCATGAAACCATTGATAAAGGAAACAAAATGTTTTGAATCTCACGACACTCACCGAATTTAACATGTTTGGAGGCATAAATGCCGACAAAGAACCAACCTTAGTTTTGAAGCAGGCAACAATCACAACATGTGCTGCTACCGATTCAGAGATATACTATACTATAAAAATGACTGTTTTCGGTCTGAAACCGATTAGCTGTACTGCCCTTCAGAGTGTCATAAAATCACAATTTTTGGAGAAAGAGTGTTTTTGAAATATTTATGAAAAGTCGTAAAACTGCGAATTAGTAGGGTAAACCGTTACAAAATATTTAAAAGAATGGCCCTCCTAGTGTTAACACTACCAGGAAATGCAACAATAAGTGGAACTTTGTATTTTTGTCCAATTGAATCTCAATAACAACGGTTCATTTGAATGCTCGTTAACAGTTGCTCTTTCCCTCACCTTATTTGTGTTGAGAAGTTTTGAGCGGTAGGACGTTTTCCTGTGAAGTTTAACACGATAATGCCGAAAAATGTAAGTGCAAAATCTACATTGATCCGGCAATGGCTAACAGAATATTCAGAATTCACTTATGATGGAAAAATAATATTCTGCAAGATTTGTAGCAAATAGGTATGTAACAATAGTTGAAATATATAAATTATATTAATTTTAATGAGTAGGCCTATAATATTTATACATTGACTGAGCTATCCTGAGGTATAATTCTTTTTAAGACCACTACACTTTAACCTTTTAAATTCCGATAGTTAAAGTATTTGCAGGTCATTAAAATTTTGATTGTTCGAACCCACTAACTTTGTGATAGAAATACGGCAATACAACAATTAGGATTTTATTTTAATTCAGTTCACTTTACATTTTTAGATTTCGCAAGAAAAGAAGTGCCACCTAAAGCAGCATGTGCACGGAGCGGCTCATAAGGCTAAAGCTCAGCAGAAAAATCAACTGCAACAAACTTTACTAACACAGCCTACTTCATCCAATCTCAGCAGTAATTTCTATGCTGATTTGTTGCTGCTAACATTCCCTGGAATGCAATTGAAAATCCGGTTTTAAGACAGTTTTTACAAAAATACTGCAAACAAAATATCCCATCTGAGTCGACCCTAAGAAAAAATTACTTAGACAGAATATACAATGAAACTTTAGCTTCCATTCGGAAGGATATAGGTGATTCTTACATATGGGTCTCTGTGGATGAAACCTCAGATCCTATGAATAGGTATATAGCAAATATGGTAGTAGGAAAACTTAGTCCTGATGGACCTTCGATTCCACACCTCGTATGTGTTAAGGAACTTTCGAAAGTGAGTAGCCAAGCCATTGCTTATTTTGTAAATAAAGGCCTACAGTCTTTATACTCAGGTAATATAGACGATTCTAAAGTTCTGTTGTTTTGTACTGATGCTGCCTCATACATGGTTGCTGCAGCTCCACTTCTTAAAACATTTTATCCTATCCTCACGCATGTAACCTGTCTAGCACATGGCCTTCACAGGGTTTCTGAAACAATCCGGAATGAATTTCCTCTTGTCAATTCGTTTATTTCTAACACAAAAAAAAAAATGTTTTTGTAAAGCCCCATCCAGGATTTCAATATTCAGAGAGAACTTTCCAGATATCCCACTCCCACCTCAGCCGGTTGTTACACGATGGGGAACCTGGATTCAGTCAGTGGTGTATTATTCTAAGTATTTAAAAGAAGTGGTCACAGTTATTGATAAATTACCTGAAACTGATAGTGCAGCGTGTGTGAAAGCAGTGAAAGATTGTCTGAATGACTCACGAGTGAAAAACGATATTGCCTACATAACATCAAACTTTTCTTTCATACCTGCAAGCATTGAACAATTAGAACGTGAAAAACAATCTCTTTGTAGCCAAATAGCAATAGTAAAGGAAGATCAAGTGAACATACATTCTGCTTTGGGCGAAACTGGGAAAAAAGTTAAAAATAAGTGGGACAACGTATTAAATAAGAATGTAGGATTTTCATTGTTGGAAAAAGTATCAAGAGTGATATCGGGGGAAAGTGTAAATGTTCCAGTAAGTATTGATGTTTCTATTGTACCTAATTTAAAATTTGCGCGTCTCACATCAGTTTCGGTTGAAAGAAGTTTTTCTGCTTTCAAAATGATTCTCAGTGACAAAAGGCAAAGGTTAACTATGGAGAATTTAGAAAAAATTCTGGTGGTGTACTGTGCAGATAATTATAATAAAGTCTGAGCATGGAACTGAATTTCAATAACTTAAAATGAGTAATCCTGATATCAATCTTCATTATTTCATTAGTTTCAATATATTAAATTTGTGCAGCTCTATTTATAAATATAATATAGTATTCTTTTTTAATGTTTAAACATACTTTTTTGTGCGTATTTTAGTGTATAACTAAAAATTTCAGTGAAAGAAATAAGTATGATACCTTGATGTGCCTAAAATGCCTATTTTCATTAAAATAGAGCCTAATTTTACAAATTTTGAGCTTATTTTAGGCGCCTAAAACTGCAATTTTTAGTGCCTAAAAATCCGATGTCTACAAATGAGGTATGGGCGCAGGAAAAAGACAGGAAAGATCAAATATATGATAACGGTGGTTCTGGCACGTTTATTAGGAACTAGGTGGTTACAAACACTGTTCAACATGGCTTCCCACCTCAGCAACATGTTGCATCCGTAACACGACAGTAGTCACCGACGCAGCTCGGTCGGTTAAGGCACTTGCCTGCCGATCCGGAGTTGCGCTTGGGCGCGGGTTCGATCTCCGCTTGGGCTGATTACCTGGTTGTGTTTCTTCCGAGTTTTTCCCAATCGTAAGGCAAATGTCAGGTAATCTATGGCGAATCCTCAGCCTCATCTCGCCAAATATCATATCGCTATCACGAATTCCATAAACGCTAAATAACCTCATAGTTGATACAGCGTCATTAAATAGCCAAGTAAAGAAACACGATAGTGCTCGGAGCATATCTGGTGAAATCACAGGGATATGTTGTTGCATGCTAGCCTTTAGATCAGGCAGAGTCCGGATATGTCCCTGATAGATATGATCTTTCAAATATCCTCACAATCCCCACAACCAGAAGTCACATGGATTTAGGTCGGGGGATCTTGAAGGCCACACATCTGAAATTGCCTAGAGATGATGTAGTCATTACTGAAAGTTTTTAGCAGCAAATTTTTCATCTGGAGAGCAACATGTGGAGTTGCTCCATCTTGCATGAAAATAATGTTGTGGTTACAGTTGCGTTCTTGCAAAGCTGGAATCATGCGTTGCACAAGCAGGTTCCTATAACGTGCAAACGTCACTGACCTAACAGACCTGATCCTCTGAGACCTGTATCAGTGAAGAGTAACAACTATATTTCAGTCCCAGAGTTGAGTGATTACTACTGCAAATAATTCCTTTATTATTGTTTGTTTTCCAGTTTCTGTGTCTGCTTTTGAACTCCTCAAATTACTTTAAAAATATGGAAATAAATGGAAATTTTTATTAAATTGTATAATTCGCTCTAGTTTATATACTTCACCTACTGGAAATTATGAATTTTCATGCATAGAAATTATCATTGTTCACTGAGATTCATTTTTATACGATACTATAGAGCTGACATTGTCTCAAATTTCCTATAAAGGCTTATTCAATGGTTTTTGAGATTCGATAGAATGTCATCCCAGGTCGAGGTGAGATTGTCCCTTTCTTTTTTGTAAAACATTATGTGGACTTAAGAAATTTCAATAACTTTGAAAAATGGCTTTAAATTATTCATTAGATACTTTAGAAATTTACAAAATTACTTTTCGCATAATAAAAATGTTTGAAAGGGAAAAAGGTGCCGAAAATGAGACAAAGCAAGCTGACGGCACTCTTAAGAAGTAAGTTTTAATTAGTTTACTGAAAATAGCTATATTTAATTCAATAAATAATAATAACAATAATAATAATAATAATAATAATAATAATAATAATAATAAATACTCTTTTAGAATTCCATACCTTTCAGGAGATCACAAATTGCAGAAAAATTAACCGCAAACTATATAACAATTATTGCATTTTAATGATTTAACAAGGAGTGTTAATTTTAAACAGTGGCCGGATAGCTCGGTTAATAGGGAAATGAATGCGGATTGAAAAGTTTCAGATTCAACTGTGGGTGATTGCGAACTTTTTCGCATTGCCAAAAATTACAAAACTGCCCCGAGCTTCACTCAGCTTTCTACCAAATTGAGTACCGCGTCTTTCCTGGTGAGTAAAAGGTGTTCGGAGCGTGGTATCGAGGTCATGGAAACGTTAAGCTCTACCTACATTCTCCGCAAAGAGGTATGCTTTTACCTTTATTTTAATTATTTATTCCAAGTAAAAATATCGTAATTAATAACATTTCTATAAAACTGTATAACATACAGGTGAAATCCAAATGCCACAAAAAAAGTTGAAATAAAAATGAGCCACGTTCAGTAATTTAACAAAAGTATAGATTTAGTAATGAAAGTAATGAGCAAACTTTTAAACACACAGAATGTTGGGAAATTAAAATGGCCGTTGGAAACGAATCACAGAACTAAATAAAAATTAAATTTTAATAATTTATAACGCAGCAAAAGTCAATGGAGTCGTAGCAAAACTTTGGACGGACTCTGATGCCACTCAAGCGCACTGAAGAACATGTACAGGCTTGTTCACAATTAGTCGACATTTTCGCTCTAAAAGCAACACTGAGCATAAGGATAATAAATGTATTCACGAACAATCTCGTGGTATCGCTCATAATGTGATCAAGCCAACACTACGCCACATAACTTTTACTTACTTACTTACTGGCTTTTAAGGAACCCGGAGGTTCATTGCCACCCTCACATAAGCCCGCCATTGGTCCCTATCCTGAGCAAGATTAATCCATTCCCTATCATCATATCCCACCTCCCTCAAATCCATTTTATATTATCTTCCCATCTACGTCTCGGCCTCCCTAAAGGTCTTTTTCCTTCCGGCCTCCCAACTAACACTCTATATGCATTTCTGGATTCGCCCATACGTGCTACAGCCCTGCCCATCTCAAACGTCTGGATTTAATGTTCCTAATTATGTCAGATGAAGAATACAATGCTTGAAGTTCTGTGTTGTGTAACTTTCTCCATTCTCCTGTAACGTCAACCCTCTTAGCCCCAAATATTTTCCTAAGCACCTTATTCTCAAACACCCTTAACCTATGTTCGTCTCTCAAAGTGAGAGTCCAAGTTTCACAACCATACAGAACAACCGGTAATATAACTGTTTTATAAATTCTAACTTTCAAATTTTTCGACAGCAGACTGGATGATAAAAGTTTCTCAACCAAATAATAACATATTTGTTACTGTTGCTCCCAGATATTTGAAGTTCTCCATCTCTTCAAAAGATAAATTTCCAATTTTTATATTTCCATTTCGTACAATATTCTCGTCACGAGACATAATCATATACTTTGTCTTTTCGGGATTTACTCCCAAACCTATCTCTTTACTTGCTTCCAGTAAAATTCGCGTGTTTTTCCTAATCATTTGTGGATTTTCTCCTAACATATTCACGTCATCCGCATAGACAAGCAGCTGATGTAACCAGTTCAATTCCAAACCCTCTCTGTTATCCTGGACTTTCCTAATGGCATTCCACAAAAGTCTTATATAGGTTAAAGAGTTGGTAATACTGTGATACGCGTAATGTTGTGATAGTTCTTTTTACAATTTTACTGAGCGAGAGGAAGGTCGTTTTTTTTTTTTTTTTTTGCGTCAACATATTAACTGAATGTTCGTGGACAAGCTGCTGCACAAAACCGGTCCTTCTCTTACTCAGTAAAATTGTAATAAATTCTCAAAAAGAACTATCACGATATTACTCGCATCACAGTATTAGCAACCTTTACTCTACAAATGAGCGACTCAGTCAACCAATGAAGCCGACAGCTATTAAATTCTTCGTATAAACCTAAAAAAAAACAATGCTAATAAAAATGAAACATGTTCAATAAATTAAAATGCCATTATACTATAGAAGAGATAGGCCTATGAGTTCTTCACTACTTTATTTCAAACTTAATTTCCTTTAATAAATTGGATTGAATTTCTGAAGGAAAGACATAAAATATTGGAGATAAATATTTGTATTTAATTTTATTTATAAAATAGTATTCTTACCTGGTTATTTAACGACACTCTATCAACTGCTGAGTTATTTAGCATCGATAAAATTGGTGATAGCGAGATAGTATTTGGCGAGATGAGGCCGAGGATTCGCTATAGATTATAGTTTGGGGAAAATCTCTGATATAGGACTTATATTTCTAATTCAAACAATTATTATATGTATAATAAGAGGATTATTATCAAAAAGATTTTGATTGTCATACATTCCATTTCTTTTCTTCCTACGAGGATTATTAGTACTATTAATTTATGTTACAAGACTAGCATCAAATGAAATATTTCTTATGTCAATAGAAATAAAAATAACTATAATTATAATTATATTATTATGAATTATTAATACAGAGATGATAATCAATAATACAGAAATTATAATTCACGAAAATATTTATAATAAACATAATGAAATAAATTCATTCATAAAATTATATAACCAACCAACTAATCTAATTACAATTATATTAGCCTCTTATTTATTTTCAACATTAATTGTAGTAGTAAAAATTATAAATATTTCAAAAGGGTTACTACGATAAATAAATTAATGAATAAACCTATACGAATCAGACATCATTTATTTAAAATTGCTAACAATGCTCTAATTGATTTACCAACACCATCAGATATTAGAACATGATGAAATGTTTAGTAATATAAACCGTAACAGGATTATATCTATCAATACATTATTGCCCAAATATTGAAATAGCATTCTCAAGAACTGCACACATTTGTTGTGACGTAAATTATGGTTAATTACTACGAACACTACACGCAAATGGTGTATCAATATTATTTATTTGTATTTATTTACACATTGGACGATGTAATTTTATACATACCTGATCAGTAGTGTAATTATTTTATTCTTAACGATAGCAACAGCTTTTATAGGATATGTTCTTCCATGAGGACAACTATCATTTTGAGGAGCAACAGTAATTACAAGTCTATTATCAGCAATTCCATACTTGGGTATGAAGAAAACAAAACGGGAATCGAACCCACGCCCGAGTGCAACCCCAGATGAGTAATAAAATATTATTAAATTGCTTAGATTTGCATAAAACTTAATATTATCACCGTATACAGGATGATTCAGCAGGAATAGTAAATATTTTAAAGACTGATAGTATAGAATATTCTGAGTAAAAATGTCCATATAAATATGTGTTCAATTTTGAAGGTGTTGAGATATAGCTGTTTGAATGTTACGTATAACAAGCCTTACAAATATGACTATTTAAACTGAGAACGCACAAAGTAATAGTACGTGTCGCTATTCAGATCGTCTGAGTGCGGCACAGTTTACACTGGGTGTAGCGAAACTGGTTGTTTATAGTTTCTTTGACTACAAGGATAGACATGATCTTCTAGCATGATGGAGACCCTGTTCATTTTAGCCTCCAGGTGACACATCATCTAAATTTCAGATGGATCGGCTGCAATGATCACTGCACTGGCCACCAAGGTCTCCTTATTTTATTCCTGTCGATTTTTATCTATGGGGGTGAATAGAAGACAAAGTGTACAAATATAAACCAAGCACAAGGTACGCCATGGTCGTTCGCATTATGAATAGTGCCGTCCTCAGAAAAGAAGACGACCTCAGAAGTGCAACACATACTAGCGTCAATAGAGCTGAAAAATGAATTGAATTCTTGAAATGTATTGGTACCATTTACATAAGCAAGAAACGTAACCACTGAGTCCTTCGTGTTTCCTTCTTGCCATTTGTAACAGCTATATATCCAAACTTACAGAAATTGGACACAAGTTTATAATTATTAACTTGTATTACTCAGAATAGCTCATACTACCACCTCCCTCATATTTACTATTCCTGAATCACTCTGTGGAAGTAAAATAACCTTGCAGATTGAAAAAAACGATAGGATACGCTTGAATGAATAGAAAACTATAAAGTTTTGTGATTAACTACAAGATTGGGCACCGGCGTAGCTCAATCGGTTAAGGCGCTTGCCTGCCGTTCTGAAGTTACGCTCGGGCGCGGGTTCGATTCCCGCTTGGGCTGATTACCTGGTTGGGTTTTTTTCGAGGTTTTCCCCAACCGTAAGGTGAATGCCAGGTAATCTATGGCAAGCCTTGGCCTCATCTTGTCAAATACTATCTTACTATCACCAATATCATCGACGCTAAATAACCTCGTAGTTGATTCAGCGTTGTTAAATAACCAATTGAAAAAAACTACGCGGTTAATTAGAAAATTAAGTTTGAAGTTTCAGCAGTCCGGCAACATCGCCGCTAACACACTATACTCGTATACAGATGTAAGAGGTCAACGAACTCGGTGAGTCTCGGTAGGTGAGTTGCTTTCTGCTTCTACGTTGTTGCGAGCTACTCGCATGTGCAGTGGTTGAAATTAGAGGGTTTTAAAATTAAATATACACGAAAATCGTCCACGTTATTAAATATGCCCAAGGGATAAATTATTCTTTATTAGATTTCCTATCGATATGGGTAAAAATCACGATCCTACTTGCAATAGCTACGAATAAGACTTTGTTAAAACATTTGAAAAAAAAAAAAAACCTTTTTTTCTGAAAAAACTATGAACTTTCCACCAATATGATATTATAGTTTTTTGTTACATACAACATGAGCTATTCGCTCTGAAAATCTACAAGGAAATTCCGCTTCCACCCTGTATATAATATTCAATTACTTGGCTGTTGCTTTATTTGTCCTTACAACCAGATTATACAATATTCCTTTTGATCAAGTTCGTAATCGAAGTTAATACTACCCATACATAATCAGGATTCTACTGGTTTTACAGGACCAAAATCACTAACGACAAAAGAATTGTGATAATAATAGTAGTAAAAATAATAATAATAATAATAATAATAATAATAAACATGTGGAATACACTCTTAGCCACCGGCGTGGCTCAGTCGGTTAAGGCGCTTGTCTGCCGGTCTGAAGTTACGCTCGGGCGCGGGTTCGATCCCCGCTTGGGCTGATTACCTGGTTGGGTTTTTTCCGAGGTTTTCCCCAACCGTAAGGTGAATACCAGGTAATCTATGGCGAATCCTCGGCCTCATCTCGCCAAATACCATCTCGCTATCATCGACGCTAAATAACCTCGTAGTTGATATACAGCGTCGTTAAATAACCAACTAAAAAAAAAAAAGAATACACTCTTCACTTGCGTTGCTTCAAAATTGTTATTTTCTTACAAATATTCTGCTTTCTTTTTATTAACACATTAAAAGTAAAATTATGAAATATTAAAATGTTAAATTATGAGTGAAAGTATGAAATCTTTATCCACATTGAAAATAACGGTGAATATACACATCTTTACGTTAATAGAGACTCACGGTTGTCGGTTCGAAAATATCTAGTAGCTACATGGATATTTGTACTAGCGTTGTCAATATATTGTTCTGTGCTGTCTTTGGTAGAGCCCCTACACCATATTTATTTTAAGTCCAGGCAGTCCCATAAGCTCTTTCTCCACGAAAAGTGAGATAAGCGTAAAAGCCGAAGGGTTATGAAAGACACACACACACACACACAAACACACACACACATATATATATATATATATATATATATATATATACATATATTAATAATGATCTAAGCTTATAACATACAACGTCATAATTTCATAAGTAATATTTTAGATATTTTTTTTTCGAATTCTTCTATCAGGTAAACGATTTAACTTCCTTCTTCGTGTAGATCTGTATTTCTGGTGCCATTTGGAATCTTCAATCATGCGCCATTTTTTTTAATTTGTTGCTTTAGCTGCGTAATCTTATTTCCATTTCTAATGCATTTTCAATTTATTTAAATGTATTTATCTTATTTTAAATTAATGTGGGATGAAATTACTTGCTTGCCTTGTATACGAGTATCCTTCTCCATAATACTAAATTTATTTGCTATTCCGCTTTATATGTGTTACCCAAATTATCTACATAAACTTTAAATCATTCAAGTGTGATATTAAAACGGTTAATTTTTCACATTAAATCTACCAAGACGGACTTGAGTAATGTAAGCCGTAATACCAGCCAATTTGCAGTGACCGTCGAGGTAAGTAATCCGGGAAACCCCACCTGAAATTTTGGCTTGAGTTGTTAATAGGTGTTCCTGGTATATTCCATTAACACGGCCCTCCGTTTATACCACAATGTAGTCCAGAGAATTTGCAGTATCAGGGCTACTAATTGTCCACTATACTGAGAAGCCAGGAACATCAGTGCAGAAATAAATCTACTTAATGTCCTGGTTCAAGGGAATTCTCTCCCGCTTCAATTACCTCCCCTCCGATTCCCAGGGTAGTGTCAGGTAGCTGCGATCTTTAATTGTGGTTGGGTTTCCCAGCTCCCCGAAGACGGAGTGGACCTCATTTCTAGACTTGCTCACAGTGAACCGTGGAAGACATAAAAAGTCGTGAGCGTCTCTGCAAATTCACGACGTAGTCACTGGAAGGCCGAGTTGATCACTTTCTCCTGATTGAGATCTGGGGCTTGATAACGCTGTCCCAAATCAGATAGTGGGATTTGAACAGATCCTCTTAGATGTCTGAATCTGTGCGTCGAACCCTTAATAACATTTCCTAATGGAGAAATTATATGTGGTACAATCAAATTAGGCTTATAAAATAAATTAAATAAACAAACTTCTTTATTGCAGAGATGCTTCTCTTAATGCCTTCGCACAGTACTGTCTACAAGATTATAATTGAATTACAGATATTAGAAACCAGCTCAATATTTCTCACACAATCTATACTAATAAATCTGTAGCCGAAATTTTTCTGGTAATTTTCGATTTTCCAAAAATAATTGGCCCTAACATATATAATTAACCACCCTGAAACCGAAAATCCCTTTTTTTCTTAATTTTTGTTTGTATATCTATCTGTGTGCATGTTTGTTACCTTTTCACGCGATAATGGCTGAACGGATTTCGATGAAAATTGGCATATAAATTATGTTCGCTGTAACTTAGATTTTAGGCTATATGGCATTCAAAATACATTATTTAAAAGGGGGGTTATAAGGGGGAATGAATTAAATAAATCGAAATATCTCCCTTATTATTGACTTTTGTGAAAAATGTTACATAACAAACGTTTCTTTAACAATCATTTGCCATAAGTTTTATTCCTTGAAAAATTTTGATAGGACTGATATTTAATGAGATAAATTAGTTTTAAAATTAAAATAACTGCCATCTAAGGCCGTATAATGAAATAAAAAACAAATGACTTCGTCTATAAGGGGCCTTGGACAGCAACAATCGAAAGCTATGAAAGATAGCCTACAGAGAATGTTTCTCTGTTTGTATGAAGTAATATCGGAAGCTAAATTAACCGATTTGTATAATTAATAATTATTTCACCATTGGAAAATGTAGTTTCTCTAGCTGGACATAATGCTATAATGTTATTACAGTAACTTGTGATATAATATAATGTAATATAATATAATATAATATAATATAATATAATATAATATAATATAATATAATATAATATAATATAATATAATATAATATAATATAATATAATATAATATATGTAATGTAATATTATATAATATAATTTAAGTTAGCCTAATTGAAGTGTTCAGAACCATAGTGGGCCAAACGCCATTTACTGAATACGTAGAAAACAATGGTTAAAATTAAGTTATTACCATAATTCAATGGAAACCTATAACAAGTAAAATAAAGTATACACATTAAATCTAAATGATGTCAATGTTCATTAAACTATGGTTGTATGTAATAAAAATTAGAAACATGTTAAAGGAATTGTAATTCCACCAAATGAGTGCTCTCTGGACCAAAATGATCGCATTATAATTATTTGGATGCAATTTAAATTAAGTAACATATTAAACGATTTATACTTCTATTAAACACGAATGTTCCCTGGATCAAATGTCCTATTTTAATTATGTAATTACTTTATATTTATTTCTAACGGGTGCAGCGGAGCGCACGGGTACGGCTAGTTTCTAAATAAACCAAAACAATGGGAATAATTAATAACTTTATGAAACCTTTCCTAGTACGAAGGCATATGGGTCATTCCATACAAAATTTTAAGAATATGCCAGCGATGTCATGATTATTTTGGGCTTCTAATATAATAATGTTATTATGAAAATAAATTAAACTGCCAACTATGACCGCCATATCATTAATATTTTAGTCATACGGTTGACTCAAAAATAGGTGGTAATTACATGTTATCCATCATTTAAAATATTCTAGACACCCTACATGAAGTGTCATCGAAACTAAACCTGAATAACTATATTTTAATACCTTAAAGAGTAATCCGAATAATATTAAGGCATGCTCATAAAAACACCTCATGGAAAAAAATTAATAGTTTTATATTCGAATGCAACAAATTAAATTCGTACGAATTTCATTCGTATTAAAGAAAATCTTATTCCTAATCCATCTCCCAAGTTTTATGACTTGATCTAAAAAAACTGTGAATACTGAAATTAATAAAAAAAAATAATTTTTGGTCCGACGATTGAAAATCGCTTGCTATGTGTGGCGGTCACAGCGTTCGCGAGACATCATAACTATGAATAATCTGAAACGTCCGTCTCCCTGACCTTGATCGCGCAACATTCTGTACGACGGGAGAGCCTACCTGCTGAGCTCCTTTGTTCCGGTGAGATATTTTCATTAAAAAGTGACATGGTGTTTAAGTCAGCATTCTGAAATTTTCACAGTGGAATCAATATACCCTAAAGAATTAAATACATGTTTTTTCGTCTGTAAAAATGAATTGCATTTTGTGTTCTATATTTTTTAAAATTATTTTACGGTGGATAACTATTTAAAAAATTATATATATATATATATATATATTTTTTTTTTTTTGAGAGTATTTATAAGCAAGGCTCTCCTTTTTCGAATTGCATTGAAATCACTTTTTCCATCTTCCTTTACATAGTAAGAAAACTTCAATGAATGAAACCGTGTCCTTTGTTAATCCTATGTTTTAAATTCTGATTGCTGCCAAACTATGAAAGATATAAATATAGTATTGCTTGAAATTCATATTTAGAACATGCAAAATAACCTACTACAATATTTTTAAGTTTTGAGGCATCATGGTTCAAAAACATATTTTTTTGCATGGAATTACCCATATTAGAATTCGCCCTTACAAGATCTTGGCGAGACCAATACTTTGTTACGGCAGTGAGACATGGACATTGGGGAAGAAACAAGAAAGTATTGCTATCCTCCTTTTGACTTCCTGGCAGCAGCTCATGTAGTACATCCTTAAGTAATTGAAGATGTCCACTTGTTCTACTGCCTGGTTCCGAATTCGTAGGTTTACCTTCTTTATTTTTTCTTCCAATAATTATGGTCTTCGTTTTGTTTGCATCTATTTCCATCCCATACTGCTCACAGCTGTCATTTAGCTCCAGTAGCATATAGAAACACATGCAAATTTGTGTCACATAAACTTTCCTTTGACTATGTAGCCATCCAAACTCCAAAACCGAATACGAAAATGTAATTTATTATGGAATTAATAACTGATACATGAGTCATAAACGAAATAATGTTTGCAGTTCTTCCTAGTACAAATGTTTCCATTAACAGTCTTTAATTATTTTACAGCATATACAAGTTTAACTATGTGAGTTAAATTAAAACAATTCACCAGAGGTAAATTTCGCATTTTAATTTTTAATTTAGTTTCTTTCTCTGTTGTGGCGACACTTTTCCACATTTTAACGTTTCATAAAATTTCGAATGCAATCCAGTCATACAAACAAACATCCATAGATCAAAGATTTCATTCTCCATTAGACAAACGCTTTGCCATCAAAGATGAATTCTTTAACAGAAAAGGGTTTACAAATTGACTGTGAAGTGGATATGTTCAAAAGTCATACGTTAGCGTTGGAAAGAACCATCAGTCAGATCCGGCCCACATTTAGCAAAGCACTCGAAATCTGTAAAGACTTCTCTTTAAACATCAACGCATAAGTCATTAAACACAGGAGAATGTTTGTTTACATTGCAGCTGATGCATCATGTACGACAGGGCTTCAGATTCGATATGATCAATCGAACTTTTGTGAATGTCATCAGTGTTTGTGAGAGAACTTATATAAAGAATAACGCATAAAATACACCGCTTAAATGGTACGGTTGGATTTTTTCCAGTGCCGTAGCAACGACATATAAAGGCTCTAAGAAATCATACCAAGTAAAGTTGAACAACGATCGAGAAAGCAAGTCTAAAGCGCCCGCAAAGCTGAAAATCCAAACACAGTATTGCCTCGTCATTGACTGCTTGTAAGCAAATATTCAAGACATCGGGACTTCGGGAGTGGTCAACTCTCGAACGTCAAGCAGCCTTGAATCGCCGCCACAGTTGTTTATACCAGACTTAACTTCCGGCCGAGTTTATTACGGAGATGTGCTATTGAAAATAGTGGGGTTTTGACAAATTTAATCATTTTCTAATTTTCGCGCTAAAATGTACGGTTTCATCAAAATATTTTTTTCAATAATCTTAATTATAAGTACACTTTTGTGTAAGTGGTAGAAGTTGTGTTCATGCACGAGTTATGTGTAACAAAGACTTTAAATTTAATTATTTCAAAAAATAAATTTTCTGTTTTCAACAAGTATTTCTCAGTGGCTGAAGCTAAAGTGATAAAACTTGGCATACTTATTCCTTAATATCTCTGTTGTGAAATGGAGCATTTGATTGATTTGATTGGCTATATTCGGTATAGTTATTGCTAGAGAATTATACATTAATTAGTATTATTCTTTATTAATATTTAAAGATTAAAAATATTATATATATTTTTTATAAATGAACAAATTAGAGTAGGGCATTACTAATACTCCATTGTACAATATACAGTGTTACCTTTAAGGAAAGATTTATATAAAAAAATTAAAATTGAATTTTCACTAATAAAATTAAGAAAAAAAAGTTTAATTTTTCAAAACGATTTTATGAGAAAATACTGAAATTTACAATGTGTGATTATGATACTGATGAGCATATTCAGTAAACATTTAAACTCTCTAGCTAAAAAATTGTTGACTTTAGACATTTCACTACCACATCTTATTAACCTTACACATGCCAAATTATTTTCAAAAGTCAGACATTGTTTTCAAGCCTCTATATTAGTTGATAGTGATGTAGCCTAAATAGTACATATTAGTAAAATTGAATTGTTCGATTAACTTTTTATTTTACATAACATGGTTATGACTTCTAGGTAACATTGGTCGACAATGACATGGTGGTAAAATAAATATTGATATCTATAGGGCAAAATATTAACTTCAGAGAACACCACCTATATTGTAACTTTTAAGTCACATTGGTCAACAATGGAAAGAACACTCCCTCTCTTGTTAAGAAATAGAATTACAGGATGTGACTCTCAGATCACACAGCGAATATTATCACTTTGGACTATTGAACTAGATCCCGATCTGTCATTTCTTATACACAATGTATATTTATTTTGTATGTGAATTAAAACATATGAGGGGGTCAGAAGCAAAGGAGTATAAGTGCACTTTATTTACTTTTGAGAAAATGTAATTAAAAATATTTTTACTTTCTTAAATTCCTTGAAGATTTAAATTTAAATTTTAATGTGTGACGTCTTTAAAAGATATATCCTTTTTCAACGAATTTTTTTTTTTTTTATGATTTAGTTTATCTTGGATGCACTTAAAACGTTTTTCAAGAAATGTCACTTGTGACAAGTATGTATGTATGTATGTATGTATGTATGTATGTATGTATGTATGTATGTATGTATGTATGTATGTATGTATGTGTGTACCTGTATATTTAACTTATTCATGTATGTACGCCTATTTATTTCTGTAACGAATGTGAATTAGATTTGTATTGTTAATTTCCATTCGACAGACGAATGATAGGCCTTATAGCGTCATATAATATTTATAATCGAACAAGAAATACTCGTGTAAGAGGTTAATAGTAAACCATTTTAAAGTAAAAATATGCAGAATTAATTGCAATAATATGTAATTAGTAAAAAAAAAATTTTGAATGAAACGCTAATCCATGAGCACAGGCTGAAAATTCAAGAATAAGAAATTGTTTCTATCATCGACAAGGATATGTGCGAAATTCTAAGTAGAAGTTGAATAAAAATAAGGAAAAACTTAGGAACAGGAAAGGAACGAGATAAAATATTGCATGATTCTACAGTCAAATGTTGAGGAAACGAATTTGGAAAGCCTTAATGCACATCATCAATGCAACCCAGTGACCATTTGCTAATGTCCGACACGTTCTCACGTCCATTAATTGATTTTGCCAATAGTTTGTTGAATGTTGGGTTTCTGGTGCCAGAAAGATTATTTGTTTGGCCGTGAATTCACTCAAGTTTGAGGAAGCAGCATGTGAAATTTCGCAAGCGATAGCCTTGGCAGTGGTTACAGAGAAAGTTCTCCTTTTCTTCACTCAAATCGTAAATAGCAGTGTTTGTATGTCCAGTGCAATTCCAATTTACGAATCCGATTGGTATTTTAATCGTAACGGCAATTGAGTTTAAACCCTTTGATCTCTTTGTTAGAATAGTAACATGCATCCATCTCATTGGAATCAATGGACACGCTATGTCTGTTTTATTGATAGTGGTTGTGGTGTTTGTGCTATTTTGTTTAACGACGTTTTCAACTACATAGTCCCTTCAGCGTCTAAATCCAACACAGACGAGAAATGACAGAAAAAATTTTTCTTGCGTACTCTATCAGACCCAGGATTCGTTTACATCTCAGAAATCTATGACACTAGTCTCCCCGCTTTACTTGCCTCCCCGGAGGAAGCATTGCTAAGAATTTTATCGCTCATTAAATTACATTGCCTTCGGCTAGAGCCCTTTTCCACAAAAGTATTGTAAAATACAGGACTCCTACAAAAGATCTTTCGGGTTTCGAACACATGTAATTTACGTTCTATGAATCTGAGGTGCATGAAAATAGTACCAATGCAAAGAGAAACTCGAAAAGTTTAATTCCTTACCTTAAAGATGTTCAATGTGTCCCCCCTTGGTAACGGTTAGAGGTTAAAATGTCCATTTCAATATGTCCGCAAACAGAAATATCCTCTAGCAAAATGTCCTATAACATAAATGTCCATAAAATTAAATGTTCACTTATATAAATGTCCATAAAATTAAATGTCCACTTGGTTTATCTACATGTAAGTTATCCATATCAGCATTGGTCACACATCTAGCATCACAGATGCTTGTTTCCACACACCTCCAATATGATTTGAAGAGTCCACTGCAAGAATGATGGATGTCATTTGGAATACATTTTACAGGAGAAGCAATTGAAAGTTTGAATTACTTAGCGCTCAAAGCTTAACTGTGATTTTCCGATCACTACTGGACAATGACTATCAGTGTTAATGCCATATAACTCTGTATGTACATTCTATACGCCTTAAGCTATGCATTGACAGTTTTCATTTTCGACAAGAAAGTGACATCCATCATTCTTACAGTGGACTCTTCATTTATTACCATTTTTGCTCCTTGAATGAAACTGATACGAAAAGCCTTTGTGCAGTAGAATGTATTTCCTTCCTCTTTCATATATTGTAATTCTTCACTCATATCTATCTCGCGTCCCGTTTTCAAAATTTATCCATCACCATAATTTAGACATAGGATCACAACTCTCATCAATATTATCCATATCACCCACCGAACATCCTCATATTAATCTTCTTCCACTGTAACTGTTCCTCGACTTTGGAATTCCTTATCGAGTAATGCTAGAGACTAAACCAATTTAAGAATAGATTAAGGAAGTACAAGTATATATCAATCAAGTCTCGTTAGCAACACTAGTAGTTGCAATTTTTCCAACTTTTGCTGATTATTGATATATTAAATTACCTCATTATTATTATTATTATTATTATTATTATTATTATTATCACTACTACTACTACTGCTGCTACTACTCCTACTACTATCCATCCATCCATCCATCCATCCATCCATCCATCCATCCATCCATCCATCCATCCATCCATCCATCTATCTATCTATCTATCTATCTATCTATCTATCTATCTATCTATCTATCTATCTATCTATCTATCTATCTATCTATCTATCTGTCTATCTATCTATCTATCTTTATTATTGTTTCACTAACACTATTTTATCTAAGTTTTTACTGTTTAGTTTTATTGTTATCACTTGCTATTAATACTCACTGTCATATTATTGTAATTATTACTGTAATAGGTAAGCCTATTGCATTCTATTAGAGTCTGGCTGAACGGAAGAGAAGGCCTGCTGGACTTAACTCTGCCACATTAAACTAAAATAAAAAAGAACCTTCGAAAATAAAATAAAAATCAACTACTAAAATTCTAACCTATGTAATTTGTTGTTGTTGTTTAGTCAACTGTCCGAAGACAGATCTGGACCCCACAAGTGACACCAACAAGGCATCAATCATTAGGCAACTATGCCAGAGACACATATGGGGTAGGTTGGCCAATTTCTTTCTTTCTCCATAGCACACATCGCTGACGAGTTACATATCACACTAGTCAGACTTCAGGTGTATACAAAAAATTGTTCCGACGACAAGGATACCCTTTATCACCAACTCTGTTCAACATCTACTTGGAGGATTTGGTGAACAACTGTTTTCAGAACATGCCAGAGGGGTGATAGTAGGAGAAAGATTAATATAGTTCATAAGATTTGCTGATAATATGGCGTTGTTAGTAGAAGAGGAGACGATACTAAGGGATATGTTACTGGAACTAAATGACAGCTGTGAGCAATATGGAGTGAAGATAAATGCAAATTAGACGAAGACCATGGTCATAGGAAGAAAAAAGGTAAACTTGCGAATGCTAAATGAGACAGTAGAGCAAGTGGACAGCTTCAAATACTTGGGTGTACTATAAACAGTAATATAAGCTGCTGCCAGTAAGACAAAAGGAGTATAGCAATGCCAAACAAAGCTTTTAATAAAGAAAGGAGCATCTTCTGCGGACCTCTGGAAAAATAACTAAGGAAGAGGCTAGTGAAATGCTTTGTGTGGAGTGTAGCATTATATGGGGAAGGCACGTGGACATTACGAAAGTGAAAAGTAGATCATTTGAAATGTGGATGTGGAGAAGAATGGAGCGTGTGAAGTGAACAGACAGAATAAGAAATGAAGTATTGAAAAGAGAGGGTGAAGAAAGAATGATGCTGAAACTGATCACAAAGAGAAAAAGGAATTGATTGATTCAATGGTTGAGAAAAAACTGCCTACTGAAGGATGCAATGGAAGGAATGATGAATGGGAGAAAATTCAGGCAGAAAAAAGTATCAGATGATAGGTGATATTAAGATATATGAATCATATGCGGTGACAAATACGAAGACTGGAAATAGGAAATACTGGAAAATTATGGGTTTGCAGTGAAAGATCTGCCCTTAAGCAGAACACTATATACGATATTTCCGGGCTGATGGGGAAGGGCACATATATCAATTTGAGATAAGGAACCCTGGTCCGGAAATAACCGAGTCGAAATTTATAAGCAAAAATAGTTGTGTGGAAATAGAATTGTAATTTCGCACCACGTGCTCTCTTCCCTTAACCTTTGGAACAGTCGTGGAAAGATGGTATGGGCCGGATGTTTCCTACGTGGGTACTTGTCCCATATAATCTGTGAGCTTGTCTACTGTTCTCATTGGCTCATCTGTATTCGAAAATCAGGTCTGCATCTTCCGCTCTCGTGTACTCCTCCATTTCACTAGGACTGATCGACTGGACACTGCAACTTGTACACATACACTGCTGCCTACAGATGGAATAAAATTATTTCATTTGCACATAACTCTTTTTGCTTATAACTTCCGACTCAGTCATTTCCGAACCAGGGTTCCTTATCTCAAATTGATATATGTGCCCTTCCCCATCATCCCTGAAAGTTTGTAACACTATCCCGGAAACGCCCTGTATATGTAACTTTGCAGGAATTTAATACCGGTTTCTGTTATGGATTTAGATGCTTTCGTGGTTAGAATGTTACCAATATTTGAACAATTTTATTTTGCTTTTCCAAGAAATTGGCTCTCTGTCAGGACTGTGGAAGCATAAACATTTCTGGCCAAGGAAATTCGATGAAACTAAGAACTTAAACTAAATGTGAACAGTTTTCTAGACAATTGCCTACAAGTGTTTGTATAGACAACCTCTTACTATTACACACTAGAAGAGAAGAAACTGAATGTTTTGTTGGCTCTACTACATTAACAGTCCTTGAGGTCCGATCTGAGGACATCTGAATTCTGAATCAATAACGTCACAAGAAGTGACGCTATTATTAAAGAAAACTAACAGGACATCAACTTGAAAGGTCTAGTAAACGGAAATGACCTTAATTCAAAACAACCCGAAGGTCGCTTAAACCGATATCACAATTTCTGTCTTTCATTCTAAAAGCTAAATATAATTTGTCTTTCTACAAGTCAATGGTATTGTTTGCTGTGTAAATATTTCCAACGAATGAAAGCTACATTCATTAACAGAAAAGAAAACTCATGTTACTCCTATTATAGAGCTCCAATAACAAACAGCATGGAAATATCTGTGACGCTGTCGATTGTAGAATATAGATGTTAATATAAAATAAATTAGAAATTCAGATTTTTGGAAAAAGAGGAGATACGCATATAGGTACAGACTAGTTTAATATGGGTAGACAACTCAATATTTTATTATATTGGTGACTGCAACATTTTCCAGCCACAACAATTCAATTATGTTGCTCTCACACGTTGAAATACGGCACTAAAAATAACACAGGCGCTGCAGGCCATGTCAGACAAATGAGTAATGACTGCCATATACTAATTAGTATCGGATTTAAAACAGATGACTGCATAGATAACATGTACGATGAGATGTGTGACAGTATAAATTCAAGGGGATAATATCTCTACTCTCCGTAATGTTTCTGCGTAGATGTTGTTATCATAATATGTGTAAGTCTTGCATATTATTCACATAATTTTGTGGCAAAAATATTTATTTTGACTATTACACTTTTACTACGTCACACTACTTTTGACCAATAAAACGGTACGAAAGGACGTCTTTCAACCAATCATAGCTGCTCATCGTATCCCTAGCATTTGTTTAATTTTATCGCTTCCCTAGTATTTATTTTTATCACTACCCTAGCATTTGTTTCTCTGTTTGTCAACATTTCAAACTGCACTGGTCTGGACGTCAAAAAACAGAAAATCACAAACCACTCCAGTCGATGCACAGCACTTTCAAATATGACACGCATTGGCAATTCAAGAACAAGAATTAATAAAGAACACTTGTCATAGCTATGCATCTTCCGTGAAACCCTATTTACTAATAAACGAAGAGCACCATTCGGAAATCCTGAATAAGTTGAGGGATACACCATGTACATCAACGAGTTCACTTCTTTTACGCACACGTCCAATATTACATCAACTGAACTACCAACCACTAAAACATTCAAATTTGAAAATTGTACTTTCAATAAATGTTTCTTTTAAAATTATTCATGTTTATTTTTTATTTAATCATCGTTAATTAAAACGTTTCTTGTTTATTTCATCATCCCTAATTAAAACTTTTCTAACACTTGTTTATATTATTTAGGTTATGTTTGTTATAGCTTCTGCTATATGATATTATGGACAGTCACGTATCAGAGATTGTTTAATACAAAGATTTATTGAAAATCATCTGTCAAGTGACGTTGATTACTGGGATCCGGATGATTGAAGTGGAATGCAAATGTTTTAATAAAAATGAAAATGAATCAACAAAGCCTTCTTGACTAGTAACCGTCCACAGAGTTCAATGAAGATTCCATAGTCGGCACAACTGATAACAAGAAAACAGCTAAACATAACACACTACTGCCATCTAGCGTAATGTTGAGATGGTACAATAATACATTTGAAGAGAGTTGTATTTTCGTAAGTCAATTAATATGTTATTGTATTGGAGTACTTTGTTACTTCTAATCGTGTAATAGTCGATTAAATCCCACTCGAGTTTTGATTTTCTCTAGATAAATCAAAACCTCTAGTGAGATTACTGTTGTTTTCGAAGTATATATGGAATAAAAATATGAACAGAAAATAAAAGTATCCTTATCTAACTAATTTATAAAGATAGGCTATTTTTGCAGTCTTCCAAGGTCCATGATAAAAAAATTTCAGCTCATAAATGAACCATTGTCACTACTGATATATTTTAATGACCATTATATCATATTATTAGTCTTTGTCTAGTTTTGTGGTTTATCCTACATTAATGCACTTTTTTTCTTCTTAGGAGGAGGTAACATCCCACGCACTACGACATTGAGGTTTATTGTACACCCCCCGATAAGGGATGAGTTGCGTGCCCACCGATCCTCTACGCGCACCGACCTAACCACTTGACCCATATACCATTCCTGCTTCGGCAACCCCCTCAAGGCTCCTTTAACGGTCCGAGGCGGAAGTCCTCTCCCGAGAAGGTCTGCCCCGGGTTCCGTTGCAGAAGCTATCCATCAGCACTTGAATACAATCCATAGAGGCCGGTCGAGAGAGCCAGCAGTTCCGGAGGACCGCCTGTAGAGCGATTTGAAAACCAGAAGAAGTAACGGGATGATGAATGAAAGGATGATAGGGGAGGAAAGGAAGTGGCGAAGATGAGTGGGGTACCTGATATTCATCCATAGGAGTGAGCGAAAAACACCGAAAAGCCTCACCCAGGCAACTCGTTCGGAGCAGGAATCGAACCCGGGCTGAGTTCAGAGTTAGACTAACCTCTCAGCCACAACGGTGAACACATTAATGCACTTACTGAAATAGTGTAAGGTTTTAAGGCCGTTGAAAGAAATATTAATATTAGAAAGCGTATTCAGTGACGTGAATAAAATATTTTTGTTACATAAAACTTAATGCTGACTAAAATGTGAAATGAAATTGGAGGCTATACAGTGTGTAAAGTAAGTAATGTTATTAATTCTGGTGGATGATTCCTTTAGTAAAGGGCAACAAAAAGTCTAATACCATTTTGCTGTATTTTGAAGTTTTCCAGAAAATTGTGCATTTTAAAATACATTATTTACGAGATCGCGCAACGCTGTTTAATCAACAGACGGTGCACACAAGGCTTTGTTGCTCTGAACAACCCCTTCACCTGACTTCTTATGAACAAGGAAATTGAAGGTCATTGCCACGTACATTGTTTTTAAACTAGTAAGAAAAAATATAGATTATATTCACATTTAATTTTTGTGTTTTGTGCTCATTTCGAGTTAAATAAAATCATGGAAAATTTAAAATAAACTCTACAACCAAATTTAAACTTAATGTACAGAAAACGCAGACAATAAGATACGCTTATTTCGAAATAAATTTAAAATATTAAGACATATTTCTACTCTCCCATTTTAATAGAATATTCTAGAGAGCGTAAACAATAATGATGCTTATGTCACGTTATAAAAACAAAATTTTGAAGCATTTAGGTCTCTAAAGGAAAAAAAAAAATAAAAATACGATAGGCCTATGATTATTTTACGTTAAACGAACTAATTCAAAAATATTATTTTTAAATTCTTCGATTTAATTTTAATTAAATATTCGGTGAATATAGACAGAAAGAAAGCTTATTTTACGTTTTACAAAACTAGTTAGCGATTAAAAAATCTCCGTTTATCGTATAGCTGGCGCCAGCGTTTTTGGTGTGTGTCCTAGATATATAGTGCCTATTTTGTGAGCATGTTGCTAGTGCAGCTAAGAATGGTACCTCTTCCTATACACGTCACATCAGCCATTTGCCAAACACAGTTGTCAGACTGACTGCGGCAAATGTAAAACACTCGCACTTAACGTTCCCATTACTTTTTCACACGCCAAAAACGGTAACGCGGACTGTATTACAATCATTTTCTTCAGCCAATTAGAAATAGTTCCCTCCCACTTTAATTTTCAAAGCACTAAACTTACATACAAGAAATCAAATTTCCTTTAAAAGCAATTGTGTGTGTTTCATTTAGATTTCTCTTTGTCTCATCCACTCTCGCATTACGCGAGCTGTATCTTTCCAGCACAGGGTTGTCAGACTGCATCAAGTTTTAAAATCCCTTTGAAGAACGAGAAGTTACATTTTTAGGATCAAATTTCTGCACATTTAACGGACACAACTGAAATTATTTCAACAATTTATTATCATAATACTGTACAATGCTCTCCTAAATTGACCGGCATATCGGGAATTAATTAAATAGTTTTCCCAAAATACGCTATGAAATATTTCATACAAAATATTCTGGAAAAGGAAGCAAATACGAGCAAAATTGTATTAAACTTTTTTATTTGGAGTATCTCATGGAATAACTCCGTGAAATTATGACATTACTTACGGTTGACTCTGTATAAAGTAAAATTAAAAATTATATTTATCACATACTGTGCACCTCAAAAATGTTGTCCAAAACAACTTTTGTTATAGTAAAACTACTTATTATAAAGTTACGTGTAATATATTCCCTGAATATACATGAAGAATAATTGCTAATGGAGCATGACATTTCCAGATGTGATATGGATAAAATTAAATCAAGTTTTTGCTGAAAATAATAGCGGTAAAATATAACACTTGCGTAATAATCCTACCCGAGAGTACTACCTCTCTGACGAAAAACTAGTCTTTCTTGATAAAGAAGTAGAGGGACATCATTTTATTTTACTAACATTTTTAATATTAACATGGCTATACTTTGTCGAGAACCAAAAACACAGTTTGCTACCCCCTTCCACGACTGGAGTTCGATGATACGGTGTAATATAGAAACAAATCACTTTACTAGGTGTAGGAGGGAAGAAAAGTAGTTAATCCATTTACGTAAACTAGGAAATATCACGCTTTTGAGTTTGATAATTTCCATTAGGTCTTTGTTTAATCAAAATACAGTACAGTGTAAGTGTTTTTACTCACGAACTGAGCTGTCTATGTGGACGTATTCATTATGCAGTGTACATTATACAATCTACAGCACATTACCGTACACTATAGAGAATGAAGTTAAATTGAAAAATAATCATAATATGGATATTTAAACACATTTTTTTAAATGATGGCCGTTCATTTCAATACAGGCTTCAGGTCTAATGTGCATATCATCGCACTATAGACTATTGTACCTAATTCCAATTACCAGTTTCGTCCTTCGTACCAGTAACTCATGTTGGAATAATTCTGTACCTACTCTATAAAAGAGTACCTTACGTACTGTAAATTCAGTCTTCACTTCTGTCCGATCCGAAAAGATAAAATTACTCAGACATAATATCTACTGTCCGTCCAAGTGGTTGTGTCTCAGGGTCGTAGAAAGGGAGTGGGGGAAATCACGTGACAGTTAATTACTTAACTAGGACCTTTTATTTAAGTTATTTTAAGCAGTTGTATGGATATAATATTACGTAGACGTCCAATTCCTAACAAAAATTAATGTTCTTAGAAAAGAGCTAAGACAGCCCAGCCACTAGACTTTACAGAGAATCGAATAGAAGCATGTGGGGGAAACCGGGATGCGACGTAGGGAAATAGACGACAGTACCTGTGCGAAAATGATTCAATATTGAAACCCCTTTCGTCACTGGAAAACACGAACATATTTTTGGAACGTACTGTTTACTATGACAGTATGGCTACTATGACTGTATATGCGGTCTTGGATCTGTGTGGAGGACGGTTGAACTCCGTTAGTAGAAGGAGTGGGAGTGAAGTACATTAAAAAACTCCGGTACAATAAAAATTGAAGTAAAAATAAAATGATATCCCTGTATAACTATTTCCACATAAGTTACATGTATACACTTGCACTATGCTGAAACTGACACCAGGCTATAAGCCTGCATTGCCTGGTCTGTCTATAGCAACGTGATGCTCCTCTTTTTTTTTTTCGGAAGACTGAGATTCCTGTGACATTTTATGCAGTCCCTCGTGGAATCATTCGAAAGGTCAAGAGAACATGATCCGAACTGTTAACAAAAATCGGAAACTTTCATGCTCCTCTCATAAAACATTGAATAGTCTAGCCAAATAAAATACATCCGATCATTTGAGCTATATCGGATAAAATATCTAAAATGTATTTTTATTTAAAACATAGTACAAACCAAGCTTCAAATAATTGGAGTGTACTATAAGCAGTAACATGAGTTGCTGCCAGGAAGTGACACGGAGGATAGCAATGGCAAAGGAAGCTTTTAATAGAAAAAGTTGCATCTTCTGCGGACTTCTGGAAAAAGAAGTACGGAAGAGACTACTGAAGTGCTTTGTGTGGGGAGTGGAATTGTATGGATCAGAAACATGGGCATTATGACGAAGGGAAGAGAAGAGACTAGAAGCATTTGAAATGTGTAGGATATGGAGAAGAATGGAGCGTGTGAAGTGGACAGCCAGAATAAGGAATGAAGCTGTGCTGGAAAGAGTGACTGAAGAAAGAATGATGATGAAACTGATCAGGAAGAGAAAAAGGAATTGGTTGTGTCACTGGCTGAGAAGAAACTGCCTACTGAAGGGTACACAGGAGAAATTGTGAACGGGAAAACAGTTCGGGGCAAAAGAAAATATCCGATGATGGACGAGATTACGACACATGATTTATATGCGGATACAAAGAGAAAGGCAGAAAGTAGGAAAGATTGGAGAATGCTGGGTTTGCAGTGAAGGATCTGGCCTTGGGTAGAACACCATGTATGTATGTATATATGTATGTATGTAAAATGTTATGTTTTATTTAACGACGATCCCAACTGCCGAGGTTATATCAGCTTCGCCGGTGTGCCGGAATTTTGTCCTGCAGGAGTTCTTTTACATGCCAGTAAATCTAATGACATGAGCACACTTAAATTCCATCGACCTGGCCCCGGGATCGAACCCGCAACCTCGTGCATAGAAGGCCAGCGCTATATAGGTACTGTATGTATGTATGTATGTATGTATGTATGTATGTATGTATGTATGTATGTATGTATGTATGTATGCATGCATGCAAATATCGAAACAGTAGTATTGTTTTTAATTAAAACACGTAGCATTCAGTAAAATAAGATGTGTGAAATTATTTAAAAACCGGAATGTGAAATTAAAAGTAATAGTACATCTGAAGTCTGATTAGTGTAATATGTTGCTAGTCAGCTATGTATGCAAAGGAGAGAAAAATGAACTGACCACACTGCCGCATTTTATTACTAACTTTATTCTTATCATCTTCATGTGACCTTTTTTCTTAAGTATTATGTCTACAAAGTATGTATATTTAAGTATGTTTCTATCTATTCTTTCATAAGAAAGTGATCTTAGTGAAAGAATTTTAAATTTCAATTTAGAAACAGTAGAGATTTCATTTTTTTAAATTACCGGCATCTGTGTAATCAGAATCTTAAATTTTAATTCAGCAAAAAAATAAGTATGCTTGGTGAACAATGTAAAATTGTATGTCATTTTCAAGTCTTTCTATCAAAACGGAACTGTCCCCGAACACGAGCTTTGCTCTTTCGAGGTACTTTCATGTAGGGTTTTTAATGTAGATGTTATTATTAAATAAATCTCAATCTAAATCTCCTGGCTTAGCTGAATCATGATTGGTGCCTTGTTGCTGCGAATTGTGAGGTTGAGACCTAGGCCTGTCTTCGGACAGCTGACTAGACAACAATCATATCACTATAGGCCTACATGGATCTTTGATTAATCAGTTCAATTGCACTCGTAAATACTGTAACAATGAGCGTATTCCGAATCTCACCGGTGAGCAATCCGATGGCATCACGGTGTTCCGAATTCCACCGATGACGTCATTGATGCTCCACCGGTGTCGCACCGGTGCCATCAACTTGCAGAGGCGGTTGCAGTCTCCATCAGCCGCCATCAGTGAATCTGATTGGTTCTTGTATAGGGCGGGAATTAGCAGACGAATAACATCGTGCACTGTTGTGTCATGGCGGTGTGTTCTGCTTTAGTTCTGCTGTATTGTTTGTAATGAGCACAACGTAAAAACAATATGTTAATGGCTTATGAGCGAACATGTCAACGGACCAGTTATTACTACTGGTTCAAGAAATAAATTGTTAATGCTATCTTTTCTTTGAACGAGATGGGAGTACGAAAATTTCGCAAAACTTTGCTAGCGTAGCACAGAAAACATCTTGTACAGTTGCCATGACAGCATCGATCCTTCCAGCAGTTTTGTTCCTTATTTCGCTGCAACGTGACGTCATTGATGCCACCGGACCGGTGAGATTCGGAATACGCTGAATAAAGTGGATAAGCATTGGAAAAGCCTGACGAAATTACTAAAGTCAGAAAAAAACATAGCGATTTGGTCAAAATCAAATATTTGTGGGCCAGTGTTGATAGCAAAGGCTGTTTCACAATAAACCGGGAACATAAACGACAACGAGAACGAGAACGAAAATAATGTTAAAAGTAATGTATTTAAATATGAGCATTCACGATTAACGAGAAGCTTGCCAGAGCCCGGAAACGGGAACGTGAAAGTTAACTGTGAATTCTCACATTTAAATTAATTTATTTAACAATATTTCCGTTCTCGTTCTCGTTCTCGTTGTCGTTTCCGTTCCCGATTTATTGTGGACTAACCTTTACACCTATTTGTGTTACACAAAGTTTGGTATTTTAAGCACTGTAATGCTAATCATCAAGACACTATGGGTATTATAGCACTTTTATATCACAAATTTAGCTATTTGCGTATGTTCATAACCTTAATCCCCAATTTCCGTGTTGAATGTGATTTATAAAGGCTCAAAATAGGGTTGATAAATCCAGCGTAGATAGAATGTCACTGAAGCCTTCACACTTTCCACTTTTCCGCACACACACACACACACACACACACACACACACACACACACACACATGGCTGAGGTGAACCAGAAAAAGAATTTAAAGACGGAGAGCAGATGTAGAAGACTGGAGCTTGACGACTGGAAGAAGAGATGGTCGATCATTTTACGTGGGAATCTGATAAGATTGATATGTTCAAATAGTGTCATTGGATTTATCTACTAATATGATTTAGCGAAACGCAAAGGTTTTCCTGAAATCCAGCACAGACTTATTCGTGTAATACGTATGACGGACCAGCTGCATGTTAAGCGGATGACGTGAATATGTTAGGAGAAAATCCACAAACTATATTATGAAAACAAGAGAATTTTATTTGAAGCAAGTAACGAGATAGATTTAGAAGTAAACCCCGAAAAAAAAAACATACAAACATAGTACGAAATTAAAATAGAAATATTGTAAATTTATCCTTTGAGAAGTTGGAAAAATTCAAGTACCTTGGAGCAACAGTAACAAATAGAAAAGACACTCGAGAGGAAATTAAACGCAGAATAAATATGCCTGCTGTAAATCGGTTGAGGAGATTTTGTCATCCAGTCTGTATAAAAAAACTGAAAGTTAGAATTTAAGTTATAAAAGAGTTATATAAAGAGGAAAAGAGGTTAAGGGTAATTTCAAGGGAAAAAATTTTTCTGGGGCCGGATATTGAAAAAAAAAGAATGTTATGTATTATTTAACTACGCTCGCAACTGCCCAGCTTATATCAGCGTCGCCGGTGTGCCGGAATTTTGTCCCGCAGGAATTCTTTTACATGCCAGTAAAACTACTGACATGAGCCTGTCGCATTTAAGCACACTTAAATGTCATCGATCTGGCTCGGGATCGAACCCGCAATCTCGGGCATAGAAGGCCAGCGCTATACCAACTACGCCAACCAGGTCGACCCGGGTACCGATCCCGGAATCTTTGGCTGAGCGCGCCAACGCTCTACCGACTGAGCTACACAGGAACTTCACCCGGCACCGTCTCAATTTTTCCCTTGATATCCACATACTTCGAGTGCACTGACAAGACGCCAGAAACCGACATCGAGTGCACACAAACTCTGTGTGAGTTGAAATTGTGGTTTTCTGTTAACGTACAGTACCTATAGTAACGTAAGTTATACATTATGCAAATCTAGCTTTCTGGTAGAGCTCCCTGTGAAGCAGACTTGAGACGGTGTCGGGTGAAGTTCTTGGGTAACTCTGCCGGTAGAGCGCCAAAGATGTCGGGATCGATCGATATCATACCCCGGAACAATTTTCTATATATGCAGAGGTTAAGGGTGTTTGAGAATAAGGTGCTTAAGAAACATTTGACGCTAAGAGGGATGCAGTTACAGAGCGTATAACTGCACTCATATTCTTCACCTAACATAATTGTTGTTTAGTCAACTGTCCCAACACAGGTCCGAACCCACAAGTGAAACAAACATAGCGTCACTTATAAGGCCAGGAGATAATGGGGTAGGGTGGCAAGTTCCTTTCCCGCTCCATTGCATCCATCGCCGATTAGCTACATATTCCACTAATTTGACTTCACACACACACGCACGCACGCACGCACACACAATTGTAGGAACATTTTAAGTCCAGACGTTTGAGAATAGGCAGGGCATGTAGCACATACGAGTGAATCCAGAATATATATATATATACACATACAGTGCTTTTTTTTTCTGGAAAAAAGTTTACCGGAACTCTATCACTCGATCACATTACACAACAAAAACGTAGGTTTAAAAATATTAGGCCTAAATACCTTATATTATAATAAGTTTCAAATGGAGCTCATCGATTTTAAGCATAACGGAAATTTTGCGATTTCGAGCTATAGTTTCAGGATCAATAACGGAATGAGTTACTTTTGCACCAACGATAATAATGAGAAAATGTAAACTTTTGGACTCGGCAGTAGCGGCAATTTTAATTTTCAATTTCGCTTATAAAATATATATCGTTGGAATTTGTAATGACAAAGAGTTTACCGGAACGCGTTCCGGACCATTCCGGCTGAAAAAAGCGCTGTATATATATATATATATATATATATATATATATATATATATATATATATATATATATATAATGTTAGAAGACCTGAGGGAACCAGACCATTAGGGAGGCCAAGATGTACTGTATATGTATATTACGAGTAAAATGGATTTGAGGGAGATGGGATATGAGGGTAGGAACTGGATTCATCTTTCTCAGGATAGGGACCGATAGCGGTCTTATATGAAGGCGGCAATGAACCTCCGGGTTCTTTAAAAGCCATTATTATTATTATTATTATTATTATTATTATTATTATTATTATTATTGTAGCCTTATGTTTCAAAATAATATAAATTAATCGCGGAAATACTTTTTTAAGGCAGTTACAGATACGAACACCATGTTGTTCTGAGGCATATCAGCATTAACCTTGACAAAGTAATTTCGCTGCGATATTTGTAAGTTTCTTCCTCTTCCTTTGGTGATAGATTCTGCATCCATCTATTATGTTATAAATTGTTAATGAAGTTTGACGCCAGTTATTAAGACAACCTGGCCACCAGTTCGTGTTGTTAACTTTCCTACTTGTCATGTAGTTCTTGAAATAATTTGAATTATGAATATGACAAAGTGGAAGAAATTATGCCTAAGTCAGTGGGAGTGGAGGAGGTAACATGAAATTCAAATGTTAACCAAGGCGTGCCGGGAAATATGCCTATTCATCATGCGCTATAGGAGGAAGGCCCAGATTTAGAACAGTCAAGGTGTGTTGCATACCCTACAATTTCCGTAATTATCAACAGGATGTTTCGCGTGCACTTGCATGCGAGATCCGCTCTGTGATGTCACGAGACCTTGCATTATTACTTTCACTGTTTACTTATCAAATATGAGCTCTTAATTTTGCTGAGACTTTTAAATTTTTTTTGGCATGTTGTGTTATTTTTAATTTGTAAAATGTTCCAACGAAAGTGTTTCATATTTTACCCATAATATAAATTTGCTTAGACTATTTCGACATTTTACTGCATACTGGACATGAACAAAACTAACTTCCGCTCTCGCTCGCTGTGTTCGCTGCATTTGTCTTTCGAGTCTCGTCTCGTCATTCTCGTGCGCTTCGAGTCTCGTTCGTCATTCTCGAAATAGCATTTTTTTTTTTACTGTAGCTCGCCCCTGAAAGAGTAGAACTCGTGCTCAGGGGCGGATTCCTGAATTGAAATTAATAATTATACAATACAATTATAATTAATAATTATACAATACAATTTGCAATTATTGTATATAAATTTAAATATAAAATTTTTCAATTTTTATAAAATCCATACATAACTTTTTAAATTTAATACTAGAACTATTAGAATTGACAAGATTAGGATATTTAAATATAAATTTGTTATATATTCTTGGGCCTAAATTACTACTATGATTAAATACTGTAACAGTGTTGCATTTTGGTTCAAACAATCTTAAAGAATTCATACATTTTGTTTCATAACTATGAGATTAGAATTCAAAATTATTTCGATTTTTATGTATAAATTTTATTAATACAATACAATAAATTTGTCTTACGTTAAGTACATTAAAGTCTAGAAACAAATTTTGAGATGGAAAATCAATAGGTTTATGAAGACATATTTTAATTATTTCCTTCTGTAATAAATAAAGTGGATTAAAATTGGATTTAAGTGAGCTACCCCATCCTATAATTCCATACACAATTACCGATTGAAAAAAAGTTAAATATATTGTACAAATAAACTTATTGACAAGTAATTCCTCAATAAAACAAAATAATATACTATTTTACGTAATTTATTACAAAGGTAATTAATGTGTTGGTTCCATTTTAAATGATTATCGAAAATTATGCCTAAATACTTAACTTCAGAGGACTCTTTAATAATCGGACATTTACACTGTATAAGACAACAATCAGAATTATGTAATTTAATACTTAATATAGATGTAGGAGGTTTGTTACATTTTTCAGATAATGAGAATGGAATAATGATGGTTTTATTTTCGTTGTCAGAAAGATAATTTATGTCAAACCATTTTTTTAATTAATTTAAGTCCATTATTTGAATTATTATATGCATCATGCCAGTTTTTTTCATCAAAAAGTAAAACTGTGTCATCTGCATAAGAATAGTGAACACCATTGTATTGTTGTAAGCCATTTTTTAATAAGTCATTATTATATATTAAAAATAGAATAGGGTCTAGAACTATGCCTTGGGGAACACCAATATTAATAATTAAAGGTTCACTTGAATAATTGTCAATTTTCGTTATTTGAATTCTGTCGTTAAGATACGATTTTATTAAGTTTAAAGCATTACCTTTGATTCCTAATAAGTCTAATTTCTCAATTAAGATTTGGTCGGCGTGGAAAGATTTCGTAACTTTGAGTATCATACATCATTGAAATAAATAACATAAATGTTTAAATGAGACAAAAAGACAAAACAGAACAGTATCTTAGTTATCAAAATGTTCTGGTTCTATTATATGATATTACCTAGGTTATATAAAAAAAATTCTCAAATAAATTTGCATTTCTGAGAAACATAAAACATGACATTAATATCTTTTTAGTTGAGATTGCACACTTGATCTTAAACATATGAAAAGAAAATTTCTAGCCTTTTAATAAGAGCCTAGTAATTAAATAAAGACTGGGGAACGGATTATTATACACTGAAAGGTAGAGATGTTTCAAATAGGCTACTTGATTGTTTATACATATGTAACAGTTACCAAAATAGATAAAAGTTCAGTCAGGTATAAACAACTGCTGACTTCGGGACTTCAGGATATGATCAATATCGAGTCTCGGAAGACTCACAATCAGTCTTTACGTCAAGGACACGATGAGATGTAATACAACATTGTCGTGCGGGTTTTCGGCTTTGTGGGCGCTCTTAGACTCGTTTTCTCGATCGTTGTTTATCTCTATTGCATACCGTATTTACTTATTAGATTATTTTTATTTTTAGTAGGTTATTTTACGACGCTTTATCAACAGCTTAGGTTATTTAGCTTCTGAATGAGATGAAGGTGATAATGCCGGTGAAATGAGTCCGGGGACCAACACCGAAAGTTACCCAGCATTTGCTCATATTGGGTTGAGGGAAAACCCCGGAAAAAACCTCAACCAGGTAACTTGTCCCGACCGGGAATCGAACCCGGGCCTTATTAGATTCTCTCGCATATAAGACTCCCTCTACTTTAACTCTTTCCAGAATAGTGATTGTTCAGAAGAACCGCCGGTTTCTTTCTTTGTAAATTTTATGGCACAGATATTCCACCAAGGAACCACCTCTTGAATATACATAGAGGTATTTTGAATTTGTTTAATGCGAAACTTACTGAGTTTCCCGTAACACATGCTAGAGATGCTAATGTAGAAACTGATATTGCTGCCATCTGTTGGACGGAGGAGAACTTATTACATCTAGCAGCGCTCCAAGTAGCGAAAACAGAAACTAATTACTCCATGCATTTAGCAGCGCACCTGGTGACGAAAATGTTAAACTATGCAGAAAATATTCCTTCCCTCCCACCCTCATTGATATTCTCAACTAACCCAATTTAAAATAAAACATTTACATTTTTATTTCTCACATCATCTTCCACAGAAAATTCTTACCGGAGCCAATAGGAAGATAAAAGAGACCATCTATTTTACACTACCCAATTAAAATATTACCAAACAAAGACAGAAAAGAAAGCAAAAGTTTAGATTATTGGGATTGTATTCGTTGGGTATTTAGTGTACAGTGCAATGGAAAAGTCTGCAAAAACTACTTAGATAGTTTAATTTATTGTATTACTATTACTTTACAATACATTCAAAAACACTATTTTTACAACGTCCATAAACATCACTGTTTAACATGCACTGCTTATAAACACACTTAGTATCACTTTATGTCCAGCCATTAGCAAGTTTCTGGCTGCCATCTTGTCTTCTCGAGCATCGTCTCTTCGTCTCGAGTGAACGAATAAATAGAGAACTACCCAACACGTAGTTCTAATGTTCACCACCCACGATGTCGGGCGCTGATCATCTTATTTGAACCCCCGTCCATTAGATGGTACTGACCGCAGTTTCGCATCCTATTATATATTCATCCATGCAGACGTAGTGGTGTACTCTAGTAGATGTTGCAACGCTGCTTCCTTAGTCTTGTGTCGAGTTGTGTAACAAGAACCACTGCTTCGGTAGCTTATTGCACCTCTTCCCCTAGTTTTTCTCCGAGCGAACGTACAGTAACTAATGTTTACGAACAGTCTATAGTAGGCATATACCTATGATTTTCATTCTGTCACACCACATTCACACGCTATATGGATTTGCGTCCTTACGATTTTGTTTCCAAGGATACCAGCATGACAAAAGACAGAAATCTCGAGATGGAAATATTAAAGTTGAGACAGAACTAGTTACAAGATGAAGAGCTCGCGGTCCATATCTGAAGCTCGGATGATGGAGTACGAAGTCATCACGAAGATGCGGGGAGCTGCGAAGCGTGTAAATATGTACACGCCCTGATGATCTCCTCACCCGCATCACAGCGCTGCTCTTCCTCCCAGTACGCCGCCTCTGCAATTTCTAAATCAGGTCGCGTTGTTTAGTCGGACACTAAATTAAAACCACCGCAAACTTGTCCTTTGTACCTCAATAATTACACGCTACTTACTGAAGTTGTATAGGTGAAGCAAACTCACTCAAGAGCTCAGTAATATAGTTGCCGGCTTTGCATAAAATATTCAAAACATTCCATTTTCTGCGCATTCTGTAAGACCGGCAAGAAAAAGACTGCTTTTTTAAGCTTCCTTACCATTTTCTTCTTCTTATACAGGGTGTCTCAGGAGGAATGTAAAATACTTCAGGATAATATACGAAGGGTTCGAAACTATAGTGAGCCAAGCGCCATTTACTAGGACCATAGAAAAAAGGGTTGAAATGAAGTTATTACCATAATTAAATGGAAAAATATAGAAAGTAATATAAAGTATATACATTAAAACTAAATGATATGTCAATCTTCATTAAACTATGGTATTTACTTCACTTTAACCCTTGCTTTCTCCGTTTTTAATAAATGGCGCTTGGCTCAATATGGCTCTGAACCCTTATGTTGTATTAATTTACATTGATTTAACTTCAATATACCTATATGCGAAATGTAACGGTTGCGAAGTTATTGATGGGCGAACTTTTAAATAGAGAGAGAGGCATTATAGATGTATTTCTACGTTTCAGAGTATTGTGACAGGTTACAGTATTGAAAATACTGCATCCAGTAAGTTTATTTCTCAATAAGGTACAAACGGAGTAACAAAATAAAATAATTACACAAGAAAAATGACTAGGGTTGCTAAGGTTGCCGTTCTTATCGATTCCATGAATTATAAATTCATATCAGGTACCTTAAGGGATTAGGTACAGTTTACAGCAGTAAAATTTTGAAAATATTCAACTTTTTTTACTACATTTCTGTATCTTGTACAATAATGAAAATTAGTGTGTGTATAACACTACCCTTCCGCTATATAAAAAAATATTTTTACGATTTAAAAAAATCATTTACATTTTTTTTTTTTTTTTTCAAAATTCAGTTCACTGTGCAGTGATGAAGCGTTTTCCACATAACTAAAAAAACTATCCAACATTCTGTGATGAAATTTCTTTTGTGCATTAATGCATGTCATATCTACTATATGATGCAAGATCACTTCTCTACCTTTGATAGATTATCTATAAAAAATAAATTCATTTTACAAAATGGTCAAATATCTGTATTTTCTTCTAACACAAAATAAAAAAAAATATATTATTTATTAAGGAATGTAGTTGAAAGAGCATTATATTGTAAACATGAGTTTCAGCAATAAAATAAAAAAGAGAGAGAACATAAAAAGCTTAACCGGTTTATGAGTTATGAGGGAAACGCTTCATCAAAGCACAGTGAACTGCACATTTTGAATTTTGGAAAAAAAAAAGTATAAATACTTTGTTTTTTATCGTACAAAATATACATTTTTTCATATAGCAGAAGGAGAGTGTTTTACACATACCAATTTTCATTATCGTACAAGATACAATAATGGAGGGAAAAATATCGAATATTTCCAAAAATGTTACTGCTGTAAGCTGTACCTAACCCCTTAAGCAACCAATGTACGCACAACTTGAGTATAGAGTAGCTTGAACATAGTAGACAGGCATACTGTGAATGTAAACAACGACGTCAATGTGCTTCGTTATATTCTACTGTTAATAGTACAATCTAGTGACGGTGGAAAATGAAGTAGGATATATTATATCTCACAAGTTTTAATGTCCCTCGGCGACGTTGAAGTCGTTAGCGTTACAAGGAACAACCATATACATACTTGCAACTAGTTCGAAAAAACTGTTCACTATGAACTAAAAATGCATTGTGATGCCCTGAGTTTGTTTCGTAGGGAGAGACGGAAGAATACTGTACCTCTGATCACGAACCAGATTGTACACTAACGCACAGGTAAACAAAACTCAACGCGCAACCGCACTCCATCTGTAGTCCGTCGCACTGTAACTTCACTTCATTCTTAAGTTGTCTCGGATCCTAAGCCTGCTGATAACAGATGAATCACCCAAAATGCTAATCAGAAGTAATCGTGACAAGAGATAATCAAAATGTTAGCTAACATCCATCTGGAAAACGTTGCTGGAACCCAAATGCATGGGAGAATATTGTTAAAATTTTAGTCTGTGTTAACAAACAACATGTTAGTATATTTTTAACATTTACTGGTGAAACCAGACCTTAAGGGCCATATTCATAGACATTCTTAGCGCGGACTTCCGGTGGATGATCAGCGAACTAACATGTTTCGTATTCATAAACCAGTGTTAGCGATATGATATGATATGAATCCTGTACAAGTAACCAGTCGATAGCCGGGGCTAGTTTAGCACGCTCGTAGCGCGGACTAGCGAAATGTCTATGAATAGCACCCCATAGCTTTAACAATAATACATTTTCTCCAGTACTTGCTCGTGCTCCAAAGTAGTTTTGCAGCTAGTTCTCTCTCTGTACCAACGCTCCTGCTTCCTTCCCACTCCACTATTACTTCGTTACCTCCATATTTCATTATCTCATTGACTCAGAATGCACTCCGTTGTAAACAAAAAAAAATAAAATAAATATTTCAATACAACACAATGCAGAATTTTGTAGTAACACACAGTGTGTGTATTATGAAAGATTCGGATGTTCATAGGACGTTATTGTGTTATTCCCCCAGTGTAGGAGCTGTATATAGGTGCCTGCAAACAATGTTTACGTGGATTGGAAAGTACAGGCTTTCATATTGCATCACAACCGCTCTCAATCCCACCCCTACTGTGATGGCAAATTCAACATCAGCTGAGGGCCACTTAGCCTGTTAGAGGCTTCGATTTTGCAGCATAAACATGTATGTCAAGAGTAGTTATAACAACAAACTGGAGCCTCCGACGTAATTCAGTTCCGTGAGCGTTTTAAAGCTGATTGACAGTCGATTATAAAAATTACAAACGTTACTCTTTCCGATTTGTTCTAGGTGTTCAGTGAAAATTTTGACAGAATCTTTGTTAACAAAGTATTCAATTAAATATGTCATTTTTTGCACTCTATCTGCTCACTTATAAGTCAGTGAGTCTATAGTATCTCATCAAACAGACCAGCACGGCGTTAGGATTTATGATTCACAAAAGTGCTACAGGACAAATTTCTTTGAGTATATGTTTGGTTTTACATTTGCTTTTCCATTAGTCATTAATTCATAGTTTTCTGCCCAGTGGAGATCTTTCACTGCAAACAAAGCATTATCTAATCTTCCGTATCGTCCGCCTTCCTCATACTCTCCGCGTAAATGCATATACCTTAATGTTGTTTATTATTTGATATCTCCTTTAACCCCAACTTTCCTATCGTTGAGCATTCTTTCCAGTGCCTCCTTCAGTAGTCAGTTTCTTCGCAGTCAGTGAACCAACCAATTCCTTTTTCTCTTTCTCACCATCAATCTTTCTTCATCCGCTATTTCTAAAACGGGTTAATTTCTTATTCTGTCTGTCCATTTCACACACTCCATTCTTCTCCATATACACAATTCAAATGCTTCTATTCGTTTCTCTTCTTTTTGTCGTAATGTCCATGTTTCTGATCCATACACAGCCAAACTCCACCCAACGCACTTCACTAGTCTCTTCCTTAGTTCTTTTTCCAGGAGGTCTACAGAAGATGCTCCTCTTTTGCCATTGCTATCCTCTTTTCAGTTCCTGGCAGCAGCTCATGTTACTACTTACAGTATATACACCCGAAGTATTTGATGCGGTGCATTATTTCTACTGCCTCATTTCGAATTCGCACGTTTACCTTCTTTATTTTTTTCCGATAACCATGGTCTTCGTCTTGTTTCCAAGATTTTATAAGGATAATCATGAATATGTTCTATTAGAACATAGTGTAATATTAATAAATATACCGTACCATAATAATAATAATAATAATAATAATAATAATACACAACTATCAGTACATTCAATTCTTCGATCACACTAAGCCAGCCGTGGTGAAAATGTGACTCAAGAGCACATTGTGGCTTGCAATGATAGCAGTACATTTCTCTTGCTTCCTACCTCCCCCAACCCCCACCCTCTCACTCAGTGGAGTCAAACTCCGTTCCATTTGTACTTGTCTCTGACCTGCGAGTGGCGTATCGTCGCAATGTCTCTCTCGAAACCATGTACCTCTACAAAGTCGAAAGTTTCAAGTAGGATGGGAGGACGCATTTTTTGCTGCCAATATGATGAGAATATTAAATGTATGATTTGTTCACAAGTATTACGAGGAAAACGGTTGTATAACATAAAACAGCATTATACTACATGTCACTCAAGGTTAAGTGTTATCATCATCATCATCTCTGTACGTCGATCCTTTTTCAGCAGATGTACGAATAATGCGGTTAGATTTTCAATTTAAGCTCACAGATTTGCAATGTGATGTCAAATGAAAGATAGATGTAAGGGCTTGACAAATGTTCAACTTTACAAATCTTTGCCACAAAATAAATATCCGAAGCTTCGTTCTTTCGCTTGCTCTGTTGAAGCCATGTTCTCTACAACTTACGTTTGTGAAAAATTACTTTCAATAATGAAAATAGTAAAAGCCAAATTTAGATCACGACTGACAGACAAATACCTTCGTGATCAAATACGACTGGCAGTAAGTGACATAATTCCTGATTTTGAAATTTTGTCGCAGAGACATTCTGAAGAGAGTTAATAGGTTGTGATAATGTGTCCTATGTTTTCTTATTCAGTTATTTCTTCTGTACACGTACTAAACCTTAGTTTGTAACCTTATACTGTATAAAATTACATTTAAGTGCTTGACACAAGGAAAATGAAAATCAATTAATGAGTCAGACAGTTGTTTCACTTCCCCTTCGGGTGTCCGCCTCCCTCCATAGGTGCTATGCACGTTGCAGGTTACACAGTGCCTCGGCGCACGATCACATTTTCGCCACGGCTGCACTAAGCAAACAAATGTATTTTACCCGTCCTCCCCTCTCCTTCCTCTTTTCCTTTAGAAGCGACTCCTTTACATCCCGCGCGTTTCTCTTTTAACTGTCCAGATAAGTTTCGCGAACAATATAATTTAGTACGTATCATTCTAATCGATATCTACATATTTATGGGAGAAACTAATGTAAAGTCAGCAGTTATAACAATAAAAGGAACAGACATATATAAAGCTTATTTCTGAAAACATTTTTACGTAAAATTTTTACAATATAACAAAGTCTCTAAATTTCAAGATATCTGTAAAACAACGAAACGATGGAAAGAAATTAATTTTATAAATAATCAGCAGTCCTAGTGATTCTCCATGGTTTAAAAACATCGTTATTAAGTTTATAATATACAGTACCGGTATAATAAACGGTTATTTGAAGAAATATGGAACCTATACCAATAAGTATTTTAAGCAACTCTAATCGAAGTTCTAGCTGATATCTACATCTGTTTTTAGACAGTAATCTCACTTGGCGATGTGTCAGAGAAAGAACAATTTGTTTGTATACACTAGTGGCAAAAAAAAACCGGACTGACCCTTGTAGCTGATTTCAGAGCCTTGTTCACTCCAGAGCACGATAGACTGTTAACTAAGACTTTCGTGGTTCGAATTCTGCCTGGGAAGGAAACTTTTTTTTGCTCCTTATTCAAATTTATTCGCAATACTTTTCGATTGCTGGTAAAATTCATGTTCTGGGAATAATAAGTTAATTAAGTAGTAAAATATCGCTGCAATCGAAAAGTATTGGGAATAAATTTGAATAAGGAATAAAAAAAAAAAAGGTTTCTTTCCCAGGCAGGATTCGAACCACGAAAGTCTTACTTACCAGTCTATCGTTCTCTGGAGTGAACAAGGCTCTGAAATCAGCTACAACGGTAGGTTAAGGTTTTTTTGCCACTACTGTACATCTGAAGTCTGATTAGTGTAGATGTAGCTAGACAGCTATGTATGCAATGGAGCGGAAAAGGAACTGGCTACCCTACTTCTACTCCATTATCTCCTGGCTTAGTTGTCTCACGAGTGATGCCTTATTGGTATCAGTTATGAGGTTCAAACCTGTTTTCCCTTAGTAGACCAAACAACAACAAATATGTTATTGTATGCTTACATGTCTCTAAAATGATCTTCGTTTTCAATTGAACACTGGCTTTCAAAGACACCTGACCCCAACTAATCGATAGTGATCGGTAATTTGTTCGGGTAAGTTATTACTTCTATGAATAGATGGAGAAGATGACAGTGTTGTTCTGACATATTCCGTGGTTATAAAGTTCGCTTACGCGATCAGAAAGCTGTAGGTCATATATCTTTGAACGGCATTGTACCGTTGGATTTACGTTAATGGCAATATATCAAACAAAGGAATGATTATGGTGCACTAGTACGAACAAAATGTGTATTGCTTTTCTATTACAAAAGCAACAACAGTCAACACGGAACATATGGACATTTTCGATTGCCTAAAAGAATCCTTGACGCAGTGTTTCCAACTTTGTGCTCATATTGGTAACAGTGCTTTTTGAATAACTTCTCTAGTGTACCATCGCATGAATAAAACATTACCATTATTCCAAGTGGTTATTTATTATCATAAAATACATACCGTCATATGAACAGTTTAACGGTCTGTCGCTCCGTGAAAAACATTTCCAATTCATACTGAGTTAAAATATGTGCTTGTTTTGAATGCGTTTATCACCCAGAAAGTTTGCTCAGATAGTTTTCTAGTTCTCTGCCTGTGAAAAATGCTGCAGAGATTAAATACGAATTCAGAGATAAAGGCTGCAGAAATAAAGACAAATTGCATTACAGAAATGAGATAGTAATTCGATACATTTGCAATAATATATTGAATAACACTATTACACTTTTACTACGTCACACTACTTTTGACCAATAAAACGGTGCGAAAGGACGTCTTTCAACCAATCATGGCTGCTTATCGCAAAATTTTATCGCGTCCCTAGCATTTGTTTAATTTTATCGCGTCCCTATCATGTGTTTATTTTTATCACTACCCTAGCATTTGTTTCTTTGTTTGCTAACATTTCAAACTGCACTGGTCTGGGAGTCAAAAATAGAAAATTACAAACCACTCCAGTCGATGCACAGCACTTTCAAATATGACTCGGATTGGCATTCAAGAACAAGAATTAATCAAGATTACTGGTCATAGCTATACATCTTCCCTGAAACCCTATTTACAAATAAATGAAGAGCACTATTCGGAAACCCTGAATAAGTTGAGGGATACATCAACGAGTTCACTTCTTTTACGTACACGTCCAATATAACATCAACTAAACCACCAACTACTAAAACATTAAAATTTGAAAATTGCACCTATTTCAATAATTGTTTCCTTTAAAATTATTCATGTTTATTTTTTATTTCATCATCGTTAATTAAAACGTTTCTTGTTTATTTCATCATCCCTAATTAAAACTTTTCTAACACTCGTTTATATTATTTCGGTTATGTTTGCTATAGCTTCTGCTATATGATATTATGGATAGTCACGTATCAGAGATTGTTTAATAGGTACTAAGATTTATTGAAAATCATCTGTCAAGTGACGTTGATTACTGGGATCCGGATGATTGAAGTGGAATGCAAATGTTTTAATAAAAATGAAAATGAATCAACAAAGCCTTCTTGACTAGTAACCGTCCACAGAGTTCAATGAAGATTCCATAGTCGGCACAACTGATAACAAGAAAACAGCTAAACATAACACACTACTGCCATCTAGCGTAATGTTGAGATGGTACAATAATACATTTGAAGAGAGTTGTATTTTCGTAAGTCAATTAATATTTTATTGTATTGGAGTACTTTGTTACTTCTAATCTTTATATACTTTCTTCTAATCGTATAATAGTCGATTAAATCCCACTCGAGTTTTGATTTTCTCTAGATAAATCAAAACCTCTAGTGAGATTACTGTTGATAAAACCATAAGATCCTGATACCACAGTGTTAGGGTTGGTTCAGATCAACTCCTATGTGACAGTATGTGTATGTATGTATGTATGTATGTATGTATGTATGTATGTATGTATGTATGTATTTTTTATTTTATTGGGTTATTTTACGACGCTGTATCAACATCTAGGTTATTTAGCGTCTGAATTATATGAAGGTGATAATGCCGGTGAAATGAGCCCGGGATCCAGCACCGAAGGTTATCCAGCATTTGCTCGTATTGGGTTGAAGGAAAACCCCGGAAAAAACCCGCCCCGACCGGGATTCGAACCCGGGCCACCTGGTTTCGCAGCCAGACGCGCTGACCGTTACTCCACAGGTGTGGACTGTATGTATCAGAGGCGTATACTGGTTAAAGGTTTTGGGCTACCGCTGACCCTATTATTACACAAAATATATCTAACAATTACTTTAATTTTAATTACTATGGTAAAACTAATAATACAAAATTATTACATTATGTTATATTATAAACTTTTTCTTTTGTAATTTCCTTGGGCTACCGCCGGTAGCCCGCAAAATACGCCCCTGGTCATTATGTATGTATGTATGTATGTATGTATGTATGTATGTATGTATGTATGTATGTATGTATGTATGTATGTATGTATGTACGTATGTATGTACGTATGTGTGTATGTATGTATTTATGTATATATGTATGTATGTATATATGTATGTATGTACAGGTGTGCACGTATATATGTATGAATACTTTCCTCAGAAAACAAATAATTTTCCCCCCAATTCTAACACGACGGTTTATGCCTTTGCAGGTTTTAAAAAATATGGTCGGTTTCCTTTCAAATTAAATAAAAACATTAACGCGTATCATTATTTCCTGCCATTAACCCTACTGTAGCGACTAAGGGACGGAATGCTTCTATTCAGACCAAGTGTGTTTTTGTGTATTACTAGGCGAACTGGCGATGCGCTGTTGCCAAACTACGCAACCCTTGAATCTAATTGTCTAATTAGTCATGCACTCAGTTAGAAAATACGTAATAGGTTTCTTATTTATTTTAGTATATTCTATTGCGCCGTCAATCTGCACAACCTTTTTTTCTCAAGATTCTGACGCAGATATGCGAGTTTGCCAAATGAAAAGTCCACTGCAAGAATGATGGATGTCATTTGGAATACATTTTTCAGGAGAAGCAATTGAAAGTTTGAAATGCATAGTTCTCAAAGCTTAACTGTGATTTTCCGATCATTACTGGACAATGACTATCCGTGTTAATGCCATATAACTCTCTATGTACATTCTATATGTCTTAAGCTATACACCGAGAGTCTTGTTCATTTTCGACAAGAAAGTAACATCCATCATTCTTGCAGTGGACTTTTCAAATGATACAGGATGATTTACATTTTTTCCCTACTGTACAAAGAAGGCAATGTGTAGGCCTACTTGCACAGACAATGAATTTCAGGAAGAATATCATTTTGTTATACAAATAACAGTGTAAATACTGTTATATTTTGTGTTAGACTATTTAGAAAATTTATGTTTATTATATTAATAAAGGGCGTAAGGGGGCATGGCATTTGAAGAGCTCTCAAAATTATTTTTCATCAAAAATTTTTTTCTTACAAATTTCTGATTACAAATCTAGTAAGTTTTTGTTCTAAAGTTGGCTCCCTGAAGTTAGTAGATGAATGTAGAGGAGAATTTTAATTTACATGAATATCAATTTTACTTTGAAATCCATTTTTTTTCTTAAGTTTATTTTTCTTGATTCAACACCAAGGTTTAAAATGCCAAATATTAATCAATCTGGATTAACTTTTCACTGAAAGTATTTATGAGATATCTTTATGCTTCTATGTAAGAAATGCTGCTACTTTATTTTATTAATATTCTTAAATACATTATAGAAAAAATACTTACTTACCTATTGGCTTTTAAGGAACCCGGAGGTTCATTGCCGCCCTCACATAAGCCCGCCATTGGTCCCTATCCTGAGCAAAATTAATCCATTCTCTATCATCATATCCCACCCCCCTCAAATCCATTTGAATATTATCTTCCCATCTACGTCTCGGCCTCCCTAAAGGTCTTTTCCTCCGGCCTCCCAACTAACACTCTATATGCATTTCTAGATTCGCCCATACGTGCTACATGCCCTGCCCATCTCTGGATTTAATATTCCTAATTATGTGAGGTGAAGAATACAATGCGTGCAGTTCTGTGTTGTGTATCTTTCTCCATTCTCCTGTAACTTCATTCTTCTTAGCCCCAAATATTTTCCTAAGCACCTTATTCTCAAACACCCTTAATCTCTGTTCCTCTCTCAAAGTGAGAGTCCAAGTTTCACAACCATACAGAACAACCGGTAATATAACTGTTTTATAAATTCTAACTTTCAGATCTTTCGACAGCAGACTAGATGATAAGAGTTTCTCAACCGAATAATAACAGGCATTCCCCATATTTATTCTGTGTTTAATTTCCTCCCGAGTATCATTTATATTTGTTACTTTTGCTCCCAGAGATTTGAACTTCTCCACCTCTTCAAAAGATAAATTTCCAATTTTTATATTTCCATTTCGTACAATATTCTCGTCACGAGACATAATCATATACTTTGTCTTTTCGGGATTTACTTCCAAACCTATCTCTTTTTATATAAAAAATAACACTTTTAAAATTTAAATTTTTTTTTTTCAAAGTGAATAAATAAGATATTTCGTAAAGTGAATTCATATAAATGTTGTTCTATATCTTGTGAATGCATAAAAAAACAAAGAACAAAACTTATAAATTGATATATTGTATACTAAGAACTTGGGTTTGAAAATATAAAAAAAAAAAAAAAAACGATAGAATAAACATCAAAATCCAAAAATATTTTACAGTTAAAACTTTGATTTTATTAGTTCTTTACATAGTGAATATGCTCTCAAAATTTGGTTGAGAGAAAATGATTTGGAAAAAAAGTTGTCTTTTTCACCCTTAGTTTCCACCATTATTTCACCATAGCTTCCCCTTAACAATGCTTGGTGCTGTAGCGATTCGAATAAGTGCGATCTCCAAGCGTTACAGTCGCACAGAACATAAAGCTGTGACGGCCATAAATACAAAGAAGCGAGCTTCTAAGAAAGTGATTATCTGGGAGCCAAGAGTAACCCGTGTGACGACAGGGACGCACACGGAAATAAACACACTAAAGCACCGCCGTATCGCGTTGCCAAACAGTGGTTACGGAAATCAGTCGCAATAAACAATACGTATTTTCCACGCGTAACACATAATAAAACGCTACCGTAAAATGAGAGGGCATTTGTAGCTTGCAAACATGAAAGCTGTTACCCTTGTCATGCCTTTTCAATGCAGTCATTGTTCCTTTATTTTCTTCTCGTGTTAGATAATGTATTTTACACACTGAAAATCGATTCTCTCTTTCTTCTAGAAAAACAGAAAAATATACTTCGTAAAGTTCTTATTTACAAGACAATCTCGTGAATTAGTTGATAAATGTGTAAGCCTAATTGGTTATGCTGAAACAAGTAGCTTTTCATTTTCCTTTTCTTCTTCAAAATCACAGAAACTACTTAAGGCGACGTGCTACTGTGTTTTTTGTAATTTCTACAATTTTCATTGTATTTCTATAAAATTTTGACATCGGATTGATATTGGTCAAAAAACAGGATGAACAGTAAGTAATGTAATTAATTTCAGCGGGTTATTCTTTGAGATATTTAAAACAAAAGAGTTGAATACAATTATCCTCGTTTTTGCTTTCTTCTCCAGATAAATATTGTTTTATATGAAACATTTCATAGCATGTTTTGGGGAAGCCATTAACCTATGCTCAGTCAATTTAAGAGAGCAATGTATTAAGATAATAATTGATTAAAATAATTTTAGTTTTGACTTTTAAAAATGCAGAAATTTGATCCGAAGAAATGCAAGTTCTCTTAATGAAAATTAATTTTACAATGTAACATTTGTTCGGATCAAATTTCTGCACATTGAAAGGACAAACCTAAAATTATTTCAATCATTTCTATCACGATACAATGCAATCTTAAATTTACTGAGCATATTAGGAACTCCATAATCAATAGCTTTCCCAAAACACGCTATGAAATGTACCATATAAAACAATTTCTATCTTGAAAAGAAAGCAAAAACGAGCAAAATTGTATTAAGCTGTTTTGTTTCAAATATCAAAACGATTAACCCCCTAAAATTAATGGCATTACTCACGATTCAGCCTCTATCAGTGTACATTTTTTATGTTAGAAAATGTATTCAGAATAAGTTATTAAACTGATATTTAAAGAATTTCTATACATAATCAATGTCCTAAGAGTTTTTTCCGACTCCACCGCCCAACACAAAATAATCACAGCTCCCTTAGTAAAACAACGTATGTTTATATGAATGCACTACTTCATATATGAATATATGTGCAAAATTTCATTACTGTAGGTATAGCTATTCAGGTGATATTTATTGTAAGTTAAATGAAAAAAATCAGATTTGCGGTAAAATCAGTTTTAAGTTTATAACATGCATTTTGAATATAGTAACCAGTTATATGGAACAGGCTGAATTTCTAACTTTATGTATATACAGTATGTTTAACCATGTCTATATTATAAAGGTTGATTCACAAGAATTTACCGTCACTTGCGGAGCTTATTTCCGAAGACATTCTGAGCAAAAAAGTCATATAAACATTTGTCCTAATCTCAATATTTTCAGAGCTACACTAATTTGAAATTGTTTGTAAAAGACAATTATTTTTAGTTTTAAGGGTAAAAGAATTTTAGAGATAAAGAATGAAGTATTCAGGAGTATCATTTATTTAATTAGCTAGTATTCTGAAGCTAAAAATGTGTTATGAATTCCATAGTCGCTCCGTACAGAATTTTTTTTTTCCGATTTTTAACTACAAAATTACATTTTCTTACATATTTATCAAACAATTGTTACAAATCACGTTGCTCTTGTAAATTCTTCAAGACCGTACATTATAATGCATAATTAAACTGTAAAGAATCAAGTTCATAAAGTCGTATGATTTGTAATAATTTTTGTGACAAGTGCGTAAGAATGATGTAGTTTTTAGGTAAAAATTGAAAAACAAAATCTGTACAAAGCAATAAGAACACATTTTTGGCTTCAGAATACTAGCTAATTAAAGAAATGATACTTCTGAATAGTTCATTCTCTATTTTTTTTTTATTTTTTCTACCCTTAAAACTAAAGAAAATATATATTTTACTAACAACTTCAGATTAGTGTAACTCTGAAAATAATGAAATTAGGACACATGTTTATATAATATTTCTTGCTCAGAATGTCTTCAGAAATAAACTCCATAAGTGACGGTAAATCGTCGTGAATCACCCTGTATAATATCGGGAGCAGGGCGAGTTGCGGGTGACATCTATACTCCTGGGTTGACGGTTCTGTGTATTTCAACACTCTCGACAAAGAGACCGGGAATCGATTTGTGGTAGGTACTCGAATATTTATGATGGACAAAGCAGCTGCACAGATTTCCCTTTTCCCTTAGGAGAGTACTTAGTTTTCTCCAACGTTCTGCACTTCATTACTGGATAATAACACAATATCTCCATATTATATGCTTCTAATTCAACGATAATGGTAGATAAATTAATATATGTTACTCTCTTTTAAGTCTTGAAACTGTCTAATATTATATTTTAATTAGTCTTCGTATGTTAAAAAATATGGCATATGCCTCGAAATGTCGCAAACTGAGGTAATTTTGTGCTTCCGTGAACATTGAGGTGTCGTATGAATCAGTTAGTTCCCGAATTCTTAGTCATCAGAAGCGTCTTCTGAATCAGCATTTCCTCACACTTGGGACTCTAAATCTTCAAGACGCGATGCATCTTAACTCTTTTGCGGTCATCACAGTTTAACGGGCACATCACTCAATGCTGTAACTCCTCCTTCCAAGGGCTTACTTGTGAAGTGTGTTCCGGGTCTGCTGTATTTCTGAGGTACTGAGAACAGAACACACATCGTTCCAAGCAGGCTTATAAAAAGAGTGTCTCGGTTCAATACCTAGTATATCGTATTGTATTTATTATTAACTGCGAAATGGCATGTGTCAAGTGGCAGTATCACATAATATATCCTAAGACATACAATAGCCCAAGAACATACATAATCCAAAAGACTAACAATATAGGAAACTAAGTCTAAATACTTAAAGTTAAACCTAAATACCTAAAGATAATGCTACAAACGAGAGTGTATAATCCATTGCATAGAGGAAGGAACACTGCATCAAACGAGAGTGCATAAACCGTTGGATAGAGGAAGGAACACTGCATCAAACGAGAGTGCATAAACCGTTGAATAGAGGAAAGAACACTGCATCAAACGAGAGTGTATAAACCGTGGGATAGAGGAAGGAACATTGCATCAAACGAGAGTGCATAAACCATTGGTTACAGGAAGGAACACTGCATCAAACGAGAGTGTATAAACCGGTTGATAGAGGAAGAAACACTGCATTAAACGAGAGTACATAAACCGTTGGGTACAGGAAGGAACACTGCATCAAACGAGAGTGTATAAACCGGTTGATAGAGGAAGAAACACTGCATTAAACGAGAGTGCATAAACCGTTGGGTACAGGAAGGAACACTGCATCAAACGAGAGCGTATAAACCGGTTGATAGAGGAAGAAACACTGCATTAAACGAGAGTGCATAAACCATTGGATAGAGGACGGAATACTGCATCAAACGAGAGTGCATAAACCGTTGCATAGAGGAAGGAACACTGCATCAAACGAGAGTGCATACACCGTTGGATAGAGGAAATAACACTGCATCAAACGAGAGTGCATAAACCGTTGGATAGAGGAAGGAACACTGCATCAAACCAGAGTGTATAAACCGTTGGATAGAGGAAATAACACTGCATCAAACGAGAGTGTATGAACCGTTTTCTAGAGAAAGAAACACTGCATCAAACGAGAGTGCATAAACCGTTGGATAGAGGAAGGAACACTGCATCAAACGAGAGTGTATAAACCGTTTTCTAGAGAAAGAAACGCTGCATCAAACGAGAGTGCATAAACCGTTGGATAGAGGAAGGAACACTGCATCAAACGAGAGTGCATAAACCGTTGCATAGAGGAAGGAACACTGCATCAAACGAGAGTGCATACACCGTTGGATAGAGGAAATAACACTGCATCAAACGAGAGTGCATAAACCGTTGGATAGAGGAAGGAACACTGCATCAAACCAGAGTGTATAAACCGTTGGATACAGGAAGGGACACTGCATTAAACGAGAGTGTATAAACCGTTTTCTAGAGAAAGAAACACTGCATCAAACGAGAGTGCATAAACCGTTGGATAAAGGAAGGAACACTGCATCAAACGAGAGTGTATAAACCGTTTGATAGAGAAAGAAACACTGCATCAAACGAGAGTGCATAAACCGTTGGATAGAGGAAGGAACACTGCATCAAACGAGAGTGTATAAACCGTTTTATAGAGAAAGAAACGCTGCATCAAATGAGAGTGCATAAACCGTTGGATAGAGGAAGGAACACTGCATCAAACGAGAGTGCATAAACCGTTGGATAGAGGACGGAACACTGCATCAAACGAGAGTGCATAAACCGTTGCATAGAGGAAGGAACACTTCATCAAACGAGAGTGCATACACCGTTGGATAGAGGAAAGAACATTGCATCAAATGAGAGACTATAAACCGTTGGATAGAGGAAGGAACACTGCATCAAACGAGAGTCCATACACCGTTGGATAGATGAAGGAACACTGCATCAAACGAGAGTGTATAAACCGTTTGATAGATGAAGGAACACTGCAACAAACGAGAGTGTATAAAACGTTGGATAGTGGAAGATACGTTGCTTCGAACGAGTCTGCATTAATCGTTGGACGGAATATCGCATCAAACGAGATGCGAAGAATACTATAATAATAACACAGAAAACAGTAATTTAAATATGTTTAAGCTGTATCCAAATTATTGTATTAAAAATTATAAATTGGTCAAACTCGAAAAAGCAAGATGTTTGATGTCGGGTGTGACAAATAATGTACTATATTATAGAATCATTAATCACAAATTTGTAATGTCTACTAATATTGAATTATGTATCGCATTTTCTGTTTAGTGAGTTGAATTCTCCAAATCTTCTTTAGTGGTTGAGAGGTTGCTTTAGGAAAAGGAATGAATCAATTTAAGCTTTTTAAATTTATTTTGAAATAATATAACAGAACATATTTCATGTTAAGTCCGTCGAGTTTTTTCTGTGGTTTATTTATTACTTTTATTTTATTAGTTATTTTTGTTGTAGTTGGAGTTGCCTTTTAAGGTATTATATATAAATTATTTAAATAAAATAACCTAATTTATTCGTCTGCCTCTAGGCTAGCTTGCCGAGTTCGATTCCTGGCGGGGTCACAGATTTATCTCGGGACTAGTAGAAGTGGAGGTACACAACTTCTATTCACTACATTGTGCACCAATATACCTGGGTTAAATCCTACATCCTTCAACAGTGCATATGAAGAGAAAGCATAGGTATATGTCATTCTTGATAGTGATTCGTCCATCGGACGGGGACGTAAAACTTGGCGGTCTCCTTGGTGCTATTCGACAAGAGTAGGCTACGTACCAGCATCGGGTTTCCCCTTATATGTTCCTCATCTTCATCATCATCCTCACCCATTCCCTATATTACACTAAATTAAACGAATATTTACAAATACACTCACCCTAAGTACACGACATAACTCTCCATAAATATATATCATGCACACGTTGCCCGCCGAAGTGATGTGCAACTTGAAAAATGGGCCACAGTTATCATCATCAATGCGGGATAACACTGCATTAGCGAACTCGGTCCGTCTGTGTTTATCATTTCGCTGCAGCTTTTGCACAAGTTGGATTTTGTATGCTCTAAGTCGCAATCTTTTATGGACAATATTGTAAACAGTCGACTTGGAATACCCAGCTCTTAACTAGTCCGCCGAATTGATTTCCTTGGGCTGCGCTGAAATGCTTGCCTAACATCTTCAACTATAGCTGCGGACACTGCTTTTTGCCGCCTCCCTTCTTCCTTAACACAGAGCCTGTTTCCAACAGCTGATTATACCATTTCACAATGGTATGACGCTCTGTTGCATATGCACCATATTCCTTCCTAAATCGTCTTTGCACTGCAATTGGGAACTTCAATTCGGCTAGCCAATAACAACATTTCAGAATTTCGGCGAATTCAGAAAATTAGCGAAAACCTACTTGTAGAAGAACAACATGGATTCAGAATAGGACGCTCTTGCAGTGACTGTGTGTTTGTATTAGATCAATTGATACAAAAAAAGAAGAGAATTCAATCTTCCAACGTTTTTAATTTTTATCGATTTAGAAAAGGCGTTCGATAGAGTATTACGAAACAAGCTGTGGACCATAATGACAAATAAAGGATTTCCAAATCATATAATTGAAGTTGTACAGAGTTTATATGTAAATACATCCATAAGTATGGAAACTGGTAAAAATGGAAATGAATATAAATCAGGGAGTGAAACAAGGTTGCCTTTTATCCCCAACACTTTTTAACATTTATATTGACGCAGTCATTCGTGAATGGCAAAGTATACCTTTTAAGAATTTTATTATTAATAGTCGCATTTTAAATACTATTTTGTTTGCTGATGATCTGGTCATTTTTAATGATTCGGAAGATGGTTTGCAATTAGCAACAAATAAACTTATAAATATAATAAAAGAATATAATTTAAAGATATCATCAGCCAAAACCAAAACTATGGCCTTCATGGGTAAATACCATTTAAGAGCTAAAATAGTCATAGAAGGTAAAATAATTAAACAAGTTAACTCTTTCAGTTACCTAGGGTGCACTGTATCATACTGCCAGAAAAATGACTTATAAAGTGAATAAGTTCCAAGGAATGTGTGGCACTATAAGAAGGATCTTAGAACGTAAAGCTTTGAAGTCCACACAACTTAAATTTTATAAAGTTATGTCAGTCCCTATGCTCACATACGGCAGCGAGAACTGGACTTTGAATAAATCAGACAGAAGGAAGATAGAGGCTGGAGAGATGAGATTTTTTAGATCGGTTGCGGGGTTTACTCTCTTAGATCATAAAAGATCTGAAGACATACGTGCTGAACTTAAGATTTTTAACCTCAATGAGAAATTATTACAGTGTAAAGAAGTCTGGAAAGAAGATATTGAATGTATGCATGAAAACAGGTTCCCAAAATTACTTTTGAACTATACCCCAATTGGGCGATGGACTATAGGTAGACCTTAGAATAGATGGGAAGATCAATTTCTCTGAGAAAGAACGGACCAAATGGTCCAAACCTTGATGATGATGATGATGATGATGATGATGATGATGAATAACAACATTTCACTTTCTGCTGTACCGTGAATTCCGCCATTTTAACTCTATGTGTTATACCTCGCGCATGCGCACTAGAGTCATAGTTTTCACTGTTACCAAACTTGAAGAATTTCTGCATAAGACAAGATGAGAAACATATTTATAAATTCACTGAGTGACGAGATATTTATATTTCTTTGTGGTACCGTAGTGATTCTACGGGACACAGTGTATGTAGTGAGCTACCATGAATTTCGGCTCTGTAAATCTGCAGACTGTACAGCAAAGCCTCTGCTTCTATTACGATTCCAGTATTAATAATTCTTTTGCATCTTTCCGTCTCTCTCTTTTTTCCGAAACTCAATTATCTTCTTCCTATAACTTTTTATTTATTCTCCGAATGAGAAAATCTGCGATTCATCTCAGGTATCCTCTTGAGTTAACTGATTGGATGTTTCTCGAATAGTTACGGCATATTGAATAATCGTTTTTAGGTACAGTCGTGGTCTGAAATTCAGTGAAGCATATAATTAATTTTTTCTTTGCCGGGAACTTTTTAATTCGCCAATGTAATGAAATTTAATAATGGTAACATTAAACTTCAACTTACGCAATATACGTAGTATTTCATGTTAATTACAAAAAAGGGTAAAGAAATAATTTCTCTTCTTAGAAATCGGGATCTCTCTCCTCGGAAATTAACACGACCTACAGACTCGATATACAGGATGTATTTAAATTGATATTAAGACAAAATATTTCAATTTAATTTTTAATTTTGATAATTTCCGGCATTTCATGACGTCTTTAGATAAAGAATTCTAGAGGCGAAATATTCCTACAATGAAGGAAAATGAATATGAAGAAATCCTGTGATGAGAACAGAAAGAAGTGTTTGATGCCAGTATTGAAGAGTTTTAAGAAATTGAAAGTGCGATACCAGGTAAATCGGAGTAGACGTATTAGGCCTAGTTAGGCCTAATCGTCGAAATTAGATGCTTGAATAGGCATGATGACTTCATCTGAATTATGGTTTGGGAAGTGGTACAATTGAAGACCTAACATTCTAAATGTGGTAAGTGCCAATTTTTCAAATTTTATTTTATTCAAAGGGAAGAACATCCGTATGAGAATATCATACTAAACAGTCTTTGTATTTCAACTGTGAGTGACTTATTCGTGCGCCAAAAGGCAGTGTTATAGGTATCTCAACATGCATTTCGCAGTGTTTTGTTTTTCAAAGTTGTCGTTGGTACTTAGCACATTTAGAATATTACGTCAATTACTGAAACACACTTCCCAATTTGGAAATAATATACTCTACACTAGATTACTTATTGTAAGTTTCAACAACATTGCTATCGGCTAGCGGGTCTTGCCGCGAAACCAGGTGGCCCGGGTTCGAATCCCGATCGGGACAAGTTACCTGGTTGAGGTTTTCTCCGGGGTTTTCCCTCAAACCAATATGAGCAAATGCTGGGTAACTATCGATGCTGGACCACGGACTCATTTCACCGGCATTATCACCTTCATTTCATTCAGATGATAAATAACCTGAGATGTTGATACAACGTCGTAAAATAACCTCCTAAAAATCAACAACACTGCACCTGCGCGTGGATAAATGGAAAGTGGACAAAAAGTACTAATTACGGTACAATTAGATGATCACCGGTGTAGTTCAGGCGGTAGGTGTGTTTGTCTGCTGATCCGGGACTGCACTTCGACGAAGGGTTCGATTCCCGCTTGGATTGATTACCCAGTTGGATTTTCCGAAGTTTTTTTCTCCAACTATAAGGCAAAGATTAGGTAATCTTAGATAATCGTATACAAAAGGAGGATAGCAATGGCAAAGGAAGCTGTTAATAGAAAAAAGAAGCATCTTCTGGGGACCTCTGGGAAAAGAAGTAAGGAAGAGACTAGTGAAGTGCTTTGTATGGAGCGTAGCATTATATGGCGCAGAAACATGGACAATACGACGAAGTGAAGAGAAGCGAATGGAAGCATTTGAAATGTGGATATGGAGAAAAATGGAACGTGTGATATAGACAGACAGAATAAGAAATGAAGCTGTGTTGAAAAGAGTGGGTGAAGAAAGAATGATGCTGAAACTGATCAGGAAGAGGAAAAGGAATTGGTTGGATCACTGGCTGAGAAGAAACTGCCTACTGAAGGATGCACTGGAAGGAATGGTGAACGAGAGAAGAGTTCGGAGTAGAAGAAGATATGAGGTGATACACGACATTAAGATATATGGATCGTATGAGAAAACAAAGAGGAAGGCAGAAAGTAGGAAAGACTGGAGAAAGCTGGGTTTGCAGTGAAATACCTATCCTTGGGCAGAACACTAAATGAATGAATGAACGTTCAATCTTTGGCCTGATTTTGGCAAATACCATCTAACTATATCCAATTATATCTAAGCTAAACAACCAAATAGTTCATATAGCATCGTTAAATAACATACTAGAAAAGAAAAGATAATGGAGAAAGTGCTTTTCAACTCTTGATAAATTCGTAACTATAACGATTTCTTCATAGATAGTTCCTGGAGCACGTAGAATTCCCGTAGCAATGATCTTCTGTCTTTAATTAACAACTTCATATTTCCAGCTGTAACTATTGAGTTTATCAGTAGATAACATATTCTCCCCACTCGTTATGATATTTCTGTAGTGTATGCACCGTTTAAAAAACGCAGATTTTCATTTAATTTCCACTGCAGACTTGATTAAAATGTGAAGAGTTTGTGAAAAGTTTATTCCAACCAAGCAATAAAATTCAATAATGCAACTTTGACGTTTCAAGGGCTAGAGATTTAATTACTCCATTATTCTAGGAAGGACTCATTAAAATTTCAAATTCTCAACTTTCTCAAATGAAAAATAAATAAGCACAGAACTAACAATATAAATACATGTGCTGCTACATTATTTTTAATAACCATTCATGTTTTTTATTTTTATTATCCAAACGCGTACAGACGATACTCCACGAATTTGGAAAAGGACAATATTTATGAGTTCATAGAAGAGTTCTGTCTCCAAATTACGAAATAACATAAATAATAATAATAATAATAATAATAATAATAATAATAATAATAATAATAATAATAAGTTATAATTATAACACTAAATTGTACTAACGGAAGTAAAAATGTTATCTATTCTTAAAGTAATTGCGTAGAATCGTTATTCAATTATTTTTAGTTTTTTTTTCACTACCGCAGTAGTATGTCTCCTGGCAAATATCCAAACCTAAACATCCCTTTTAATTAAGGGTGTTTGAGAATAAGGTGCTTAGGAAAATATTTGGGGCTAAGAGGGATGAAGTTACAGGAGAATGGAGAAAGTTATACAACACAGAACTGCACGCATAGTGTTCTTCACCTGACATAATTAGGAACATTAAATCCAGACGTTTGAGATGGGCAGGGCATGTAGCACGTATGGGCGAATCCAGAAATGCATATAGAGTGCTAGTTGGGAGGCCGGAGGGAAAAAGACCTTTAGGGAGGCCGAGACGTAGATGGGAAGATAATATTAAAATGGATTTGAGGGAGGTGGGATATGATGATAGAGACTGGATTAATCTTGGTCAGGATAGGGACCAATGGCGGGCTTATGTGAGGGCGGCAATGAACCTCCGGGTTCCTTAAAAGCCAGTAAGTAAGTAAGTAAACATCCATTTCATTGAACAATTTGTGAGAAATACTCAGACTTTTTATTTGTTAAAGTGGATTTCACTTTGCAAGTTCGTATAATTCCTGTTTCTGACATGACAACGTAGTTATAATACAAGTTGGTGAACCTCCCAATACATAGATATAATGAAACAAATTTTAATTAACGTATTTGACCATCGTTTCACAAGTGTCCTTCTTAAATAAAAAAATAATTTCATCATCTGTGAATATTAAACGATATAGGCTTACAGAGTAATTAAAAAGTCCGGTTTCATAAGCAAACTCCGGTAATAATTCTCCGGTGGGCGGGCAAAATGGCTTAAGTCATTACTTTTTGTGATATGAAACATTCTAGAGCAGACGTCTCCAAAAGCGTACTCGCGAGTAAGCCCCTGAACGGGACCGAAGCAGTACGTAATGAGCGCGTTCCGCCTCACCCATCCCCACCTGTACTGTACTCAATGTTTATGCGCAAACGAAGAGCAGTGGCGGACTGCCATTATCACTGTGTTGGTCGGAGTGTTCCACGGTTTCACAATGTCTTCTAATCATGGATGTAGTACATTCAAGGATGAATAGGAAGAGAAACTTTTTTGTGTTAGTGGGGAGAATGTGAAACGCTTAATTTGTTCGAAAATTCTTAAGGGTGTGTTAAAATTCAACATGCGACGACACTACTCGACTCTTCACAAAGAATATCATACAATTACAGGTATGCTGGACATGTGAAAATAATTTATTTTGGAGCGTCTGTATAACTGTTGGTTATACATAATAATCAGTATATTACAATACGTTTACACTCAATTCCGCATGACAAACATATAGTTTTTCGTTTAATTTAGGTGAAATGCGTAGGCCTACAAATATTTTGATAAATAAACAGCAATAAAATAAAAACAAAAATCACACACGTGTCCTCAGTCTTAAGCAAAAAAAGCTTCTTGCTATCTATGTTCTAGCTTCTTGGAATATTGGAAAATCAATGAAGCCCTTTACAGAAGCATCATTTGTAAAATCGTGCATACAGGACGTTACTAAAATACTGTGTCCAGAACAAGTCAAAGTTTAAGAAAATTGAAGTGTTTACAATTACAGTTCAGAGAAAGAATTTCAAGATTTTAAATGTAATTTAATCTGAAGTCGAAACCACAATTACCCAGTTTGTAGCTTACTCACTTGCATTGGACGAAAGCACAGATAGAAACGACAAAGCTCAACTTGTCATTTTCATTCGAGGAGTTTATGAACATTTTCCTGTGTCTGAATGTCTTGTAGATGTAATTACAAAATACAACTGGAGAAGAACTTTTCCAGGCACTGAAAGGCACCATAGAACAGAAGAGGTTGAATTTGCAATGGCTTGTGTCAATAGCAACAGACGGGGCTCCAGCTTCATAGTATGTCAAAATAATATACAAACGTATGATTTTTTTTTTATTCTTTTCATGTTATTATTTGTAAACATAAGCAGACCGTTGCCACGATCCCCCACTGATCACTTCCATCTGTTGAATTATGAATTCCTTCCCTTGCTCTAGCCTTACAGCACACTGTGTTCGGCGGGCAGCATCGAGAGCACGAAAGACGATATGCTTTTTGGAGACCTCTGTTCTAGAGCATACCTGCATGAACAGCGCTCATCGAGCTGTGTTTACCGCTCGCCGAAACGGAGAGGAAGATACGTCAGAATGACATAGACTTGCTATAGGTAGAGGAGAGGGAAACGACCACTCTAGTGGAGTTCAGTGTGTAGGCCTATTCTCAGTAACTGTTTCACGTTGCTTACCTACTGCTACAGTACAGTATGAAGGAATCTAAAAGACGGAACATAACATGTAACATTTAACGATTTACAGTTCGAACTTATTGATCTTCAGTGTGGCCTAAGGGCTAAATATCGTTTGAATAATACTACTAGCCTGGTTGAGTTTTACAAGACTAAACATTAGCAATAATATCCACGACTACACAGGCTTGCTGTGAAAAATATTGCTATGTTTGGCTCAACATTTAGACCTATATTTGTGAGCAACTGTTTTCTATAATCAACTTTAATAAAGGTAGATATCAAACTTCTGTAACATTTGTTTCATTACGATCAGTAGGCTACTGTTCCTTTCAGCTGCCAACAGCATAAAACCTCGTTTTGATGTAATGATAAATTAAAATATAACAAAATGATATTGTACATTTAAGTAGCTATAGAATTTCTATTATTTCTGTAAAATAAATATTTATTTATTAATTAATAATAGTCCAAGTTAGTTTTGCAAACACTGAACAGGAATTCATTTCATAAACACTCGTAATAGTACTTCCTTTTGTGTATATTCTGTACGAGATCATCCCTTCTTCCAGTCTGCCCTTATACAGAGCGCAGCTAATACCTGCATTCCGCTCATGAGCTGTGAGCCGGCTCGGAGAGTGCAAACCTTGTGCAGGCCTGTTCTAGAGTTTCGCAGCAATTCCTGGCAATGGCACATATCACTACTATGTTTCATATTTACTATATAAATTAAATTTTAAAATAATCAGTAGCACACAAAGAACAATTGGGACAACATTGTGGTTCAACGTATTATATTATTTAAATTATTTCCATATGCTAGTTGAAGTACTTGTAAATATAAACTGCCCACAACCACATTATTGAATATATATATATATATATATATATATATATATATATATATATATATATATATATATATATATATATAACTTCACAGATGATGGAAGATTCAGATGCTCTTGTTTGAAAACTAACTCCTCTAAATAAATACCAAACCTAGGCACTTTGCATGCTCACTCTATGAAACTTAAACTTAGCAAGTAATTTTCAAATAAGTCATAGAATATTGATGTCCTTGGTGTTACCTAATGTGTCTGTGATATTTATATATTACCGATTTGTTTTTGGACTCTACTGTAGAATATGCTATTATTAGAGCATATTCCTCCCATACATACAGGCAAAAAGAACAATTGATTACAGTGTGTAATTGTGCTTCAAGTGTTACATAATAGGTAGGTTAGGTTAAATGTATGACCTTTGAGTTACTTAATATTTTGAACGTAATAATCAGGCTTCGCATGTTTATCACAAGACCTATACTGGATGGAGTAGTTTCTCCTGGTACATTAGTGACGCCAGTCAAAGACGCAAAGGTTACAGACCTCTATGAGTTATGACTTATAATAATAATAATAATAATAATAATAATAATAATAATTTATTTAATCTGGCAGAGCTAAGGCCAGTAGGCCTTCTCTTCCGCCCAGCCAGCCTCTAATTCTAGTAGAATACAATTGGTTACATAGTTATTACATTAATATCTAGACCATAAAACAACATGAAAATAAATAATGAAAGTTGGATAAGTAATGTCAGTGTGACAATAATAAACATTGGTAAGAAATAGTGATAATGATAATGATAATAATAATAATAATAATAATAATAATAATAATAATGAGATAATTTAAATATTTATTCTGTGATATAGCTGAAAGAGCTATTATTGTTAACAAGAATTGTTAGAAAAATATTTCGTTAGTATATTCTTAAATTGGTTTGATGTCTGACAGTCCCTGACATTACTCGGTAGTGAATTCCAAAGCCGAGGAACAGCCACAGTGAAAGAAGATGAATATGAGGATTTTCGGTGGGAGGGAATGGATAATATTGAGAAGTGTTGTGATCGTGTGTCTAGGTTATGATGGGTGGATAAGTTTTGAAAACGGGACGCAAGATAGACAGGAGTGGAGAAATGCAGTATGTGAAAGAGAAGGGAAAGACAGTGAATTTTTCTACGATCTTCTAAACGGAGCCAGGACAACATTTGGAGGGATGGTGTTACGTGTTCAGCCCGGCGAATATTGCAGACGAAACGGACGCACATATCATGGTGGAAACATAGGAGTTAGTTTTCAAACAAGAGCATCTGTATGAAGCAACTATGGAATTCACAACACATTTTCACTTCAGAATATTAGCTACCGGTAATTAAAGAAATGATACTCCTGAATAGTTCGTTCTTTATCTGTAATATTATTTTACCGTTAAAACTCAACAATAATGGTATTTTACAAACATTGTCAAATTATCGTAACTCTGAAAATATTGAGATTACGACAGATGTTTATATGACTTTTTTTTTTTTTACTCAGAATGTCTTCGGAAATAAGGTCCGTAAGTGACGGTAAATCCTCGCGAAACACACTGTATATATTTAATTGATTTCCATACACTAGTTGAAGTACTTGTAAATATAAATTGTCCACAACCACAAAAAATTGAAAAAAATATCGCTTTATAACTTCACAGTTGGTAGAAAGATTCCGCCATGCATATTATGAACAATTATGTAGAAGCGCACGTTATTACGTATATTTGTATGTAGTTGAGTTCATTGTGATCTCGTTCAGTCATAGAGGAGGTGCACCAGGAGACAAATGCCACCACCAATATCTACATTTCAGTTGTTTATTTCGGAATTTGTAAATTATTATTTTTTAGTAAGGAATGGTAACATATCCTTAGAATGTATACTATTTGTCATTGTAATAGTAATTATTTCAATAAATAAGTGTGAAATTATTGTTTGTATATGTGTGTGTATATTTATTATCAAATTATTAATATAGAAGGAGGACAGGGAAATTGGAAGTACCCGGAAAAACTTCACCGGAAATAGCTTTCTTCTTGACAAAGGTCACAGAATTTTCCTATTCTAACAGTGGACGCGTATTGTTGGAAAGCCTTTAGCTGAAATCAGACTCTTAATTTCTCACAAGTTTAATTTTCTCAAGCAGGTTTCCACTCACAAGTTCAAGCTAACAATAAAAAAAACTAATGGCCGACAAGCGTAGAATAATGTAATTGCGCGTTTAAACTTGTTTCACACGGTAATTATTACCAACGTGCGAACTCTAAGTCACAGTTCAGATTTCATTTTGTTCCAGTATTTATGCTCTACTCGGAATAGCGGCTGAGTAACTAAAATATTAACACTCATTCGTCTCAGAATGTTGACAGTGGACATTAACAACTCGTGTTCACGACGTAATGGCTTCTTAGAAGACCTGCGCGACCTGTGGAAGATGCAGTGGAAAGAGAAGGTATACATGATGTAATTTATCGGGAGAAAGGGAAAAGTCTGATTTAAAAGTGTGACGACACAGAGCGACGCCCATAGGAGACAGAAAAAAAAAAAACGGACACTGAATGGTTTGTGGGCAACTCAGAAGAGAATTTAGATGGGTCATCCCGCCCACTGATTTTGGCATCGATGATGCAGTTGTAATCGTTGAGAGGCTGAATCGTGCCAAATCAGAGGGAAAACGTCGGAACGTCCTTGTCTAAAAAATCTGGCACTATGTGAATGAGGAGAGATTCACATCAAGGCTTTCATCACAGAAGAAGAACCGCGTTAATTATTCTGGCTGAAGATTCAAATCGTGTATCGGTAAACTGACGAATTCCCAACGAAAGAATGCGAAGTTCACTTCATGTCATATTCTGAGAAAGTTGTAATGAAAAAAGACTGCTGAAGTCATCGAGGTGGCTCAATGCTAGACCGCTGGGCTTATAAGTCAAGGGTCCCGATTTCAAATCCCGCTCCACCATGAATTTAAGTTATAACTAGGGCCGTGACATCGTATATTTGTATTATTCTGAGGTGGACATAAGATGCCGGTCAGAATGTAGTCGGCGTTTCAAGTACAGGCAGCGGAAGCGAATTTGACACACGCCTAAGCAAGCACGTTCCGTGTTTTGTATACGATTATTGCGTGTTATAAAATCAAAATAATAAGCTTACAATTATTGTATAATAAGTATTAATATCGGAAAAGTCTAAAATTCTGGTGAGGCTGAGAATAATTGTTGGAAAACATACTTAAATTGTTTTTTCTTTATATTTAGAGTTTTACATTACAGTTTTAGAATGCCGAAAACATATATGGCGTACAATATTTTGCTTTCTCTATATTTAACTCTTACGGTGCATTATTTATTTATCACATCTATTCCGCACCTTTCTTTTCTTGCATGTTGTTCGCTTAGTTTCGGTTGCTGCTGCAATGAACAACAATATTCATTTTCAAAGTTTAAAATGAAAATGACGGCCGAGTGTCGGAAAAACTGCGTTCAACATCGGCTGAAACCAAGGGCGCATATGTAAAATATTTCACATCATCCATTTCATCTCTACATCAAGTTTATAACAATCGCACTTGTTACCTGATAAAACTTTTGCAATTTTGCCTAATGAATTGAAACCACGTTTTTTTGTATTACTGTGTGATGTAGAAATGAAATTTATAATATGAAATATTTTACATAAGCGCCCTTGGTTTTAGCCGATGTTGAACGCAGTTTTCCCACATACAAGGTTATACTATCCGACACTCGGCGGTGATTTGCATTTGAAACTTTGAAAATGAATGTTGTTGTTTATTGCAGCAGCAACCGAAACTAAGCGAACAACATGCAAGAAAAGTAAGGTACGGAATAGATGTGATAAATAAATTAATGTAACACTTAAGTGTAGGGAAAGAAAAATTGTACGCCATATACAAGGACATCATTTAATTTTTACTTGCATTTTTATTGTACCTGCATTTCTGAATGTACTTCACTCTCACCCCTTCACTAATGTCCTTGCTCCCGTCAGACACACAAACTTACGGCCGCTGTTGCATTCGAAGTCTTCAAGCACTGAAGTAAACACTGCAGTGTATAGTGTGTTTCAGAAATATGGTTGCATTTTCTATAGAAGAAAGAACCTATATTAATAATATCGTACTAAAAAATTATATTCAAGAAACGATAAATTCAATTTCAGAGAATATGCTTCAAAATGTTTTTAATAATATGCATAAATGAATTGAAGCCTACATTGTAATGAACGGCAACCATTTTCAGAAACTTGTTTAAAACTTCAGATTAGCTTATTTTGAATTGAGGTGGCTAGAAACAAAGGAATGCTAGTGACATTTGTAATAACATGAGTTAAGTGCATCCAGTGTAAACTAAAGTATCCAAAATTTTGGTGGCAAAGGGATATTTTAATCGCATCACACATTAAAATTTAAATAAAAATTTCACCGATTTTACGAAAGCTTAAATATTTAAACCCCATTTTCTCAAAAGTAACTTAAGTGCACTTACAGCCCATTACTTATGACCCCCTCAATTTAAATGCACTCTCTATATTGTATGTTAACACCAATAATTAATATGCTAAATAAAGTAGACATTACATAACGAACATAGCCGCCTAAAAAGTTGAGTTTTTGAAAAAAAAATGTTACTACTCTACTGTATTTTGATAAATTCCGTAAAAGTGATAATCAAACTGAAAATCGTAATATCGTATTTTCCTACAACATAAATGGATACAGTACTTTTCTCTCCTCCTATACCTAGTAAAATGATTTGTTTACATATTGCACTAGTAACATCAAACTCCTGTAATGGAAGGGGGCAACAGTGTTTCCGAGTATAGCCAGGTTAATGTTAAAAATGTTGGTAAAAATAAAGTGATGTCCCTGTATGTTTTCGGCTTTCTAAAACTTTAATGAAAAACTCTTTTAAAAAAATCTTATCAGACTTATGTTTTACCGCATTTTTGAAAATTTAAGTATGATTTCTCAACCTCGCCAGCATTTTTTATCTTTCCGATATTAGCCCGTATTATACAATAATTGTATTGTCTTCATTTTATAATACGCAATAATCGTATAGAAAACACGGAACATGCTTGCTTAGGCGTGTCAAATTCGCTTCTGCTGCCTGTACTTGAAACACGTCGACTACATTCTGTCCGGGGCGTCTATGTTCACCTCAGACTAATACAAATACCGATGTCACGGCCCTAGTTATAACTAGTGTTGAGTAAGTGCGTGGTACATGTAGGACAGCGGTTTTCTTCGGGTACTCCTCCGGTTTCCCCGTGACATCACAATAATTCTCCACCATCATCATCATCATCCATTCATTAGATATGTAATATGTACCCACCGACTGTACTGCACACTGGATAGACTCTGACGAAGTTAAGTGCTCTACGCTTCTCGAAACTAGCGATGTCTATGAGCCCAATCATAGAGTCGGGTCGAATAACGGCAAGTTAAGGACATTTCAATTGAAAAAAAAAAAAAAACTAAGTAGTAGATTTTCCCGGATTTGTCGGTTTACTCTAAACTTTTCCTTTGATTATTACTCCATTGTCACCTTATCATTGTGCATTCAGTTCAAAATTGTTTTTTTCAGTTGAATAGCTACTGCAGATAGAGAATAACTAACAAGCTAACATTCTCATGGGGGTAGATAAAAAGGTATTTTTTTCTTCCACCATGTTAATAATCTCAAAACAAGTGTTTATACAAATCTTGACCACTCGAGCGCAATTACGAGGGCCGTCCAGAAAGTAAGTAACTCTGAGCCCGTTTACAGAAAATAATACAATTTCATGGAAAGATTTATTGAAACAGACAGGCATGCGGTTGTTGTTGAAGTACGTTTCTACATATCCTCCATCGGAAATGAAACATTTTTCTTAACATGGGATAAATATTATTTTGTATCCCTATGTCGTAGACATCTGCCGCCTGGGATCGGAACCAGTGTGTGACAGCTGTCTGCATCTTTAGTATAAGAAGTGTCTCAATTCCGGTGGAGAATATGTTGAAAAATAGTTCAACAATTGCTTATCTGTTCCAATAAATCTTTCCATGAAATTGTGTTTTTTTCTGTAAACGATCCCAGGCAAACTTATTTTCTGGACGGCTCCTGTAGGGCTGTCGGGTGGCCAAAATGTGTATAAGCACTTGTTTTGACATTAACATGGTGAAAGAAAAAAATATCTTTTTTATCTGCCCTCATGAGAATGTTTGCTTGTAAGACACTCACGTCAGGGGACCTCTGTGGCCATTTGTAGAAGACGTCTTGGTCTCCAGCGTTACCATTCCACTTTACTGCCAGTTGTTAAATAAGATGGTCAGGAAGATTGAGATGGCAATGTGGGGTGTTAACAGGTCTTCTGCTGGTAAATCCGATTGAACGAAACCAATATTAAGATTCTATTCACTTCTGCTACCATCTGTTGTTTTCGCAGGTACTTAGACGTACCAAACATCAAAAACAGGAATTCTTTGAGTTGTTCTTTCTTACGGCATTATTATAAAGTTCGTAACATACACCGTTAAGAAATTATACATGTTTGTAATTAGGGAGGATCTCTGGGTAGGGTGACCAGACGTCCTCTTTTATCCGGATATGTTCTCCTTTTTAGGCCTCTGTCCGGAGTCCGGGCGGATGTTTAAAAAGTCAAGAAATGTCCTCCTTTTCGTAACTTGTATGCCTGATATTTTGAAATTATCTGATCAGACGCCTTTTTTTTTTTTCGAGTAATTTGCCTGTAGGTGACAGCAGCATCGACGGAATATACTCTTTGCCAACATCATAAATCTCTTTGCTCACAAAGTAATATTAAATTTACATTTTGTGCTTCCTTTTTATGTATTTTGACAACATTGATAGTTTCCTTGACTTTAATATGTAGTTAAGTGTGAAATAATTTATGTTATTAACTTTTATCATATGTAATGCTGTAATAAAATAGATATTGACATAATTTTAAGTATAATATAGATCTAAGCCTAAATCTAAAAAGATATTTCCTGTCCTCTTAAATAATATAGTTTCCTTGACTTTCATATGTAGCTACCTGTAAAATCATTATTCTTAAGTTTTATCATAATTATTTTGTAATATTAACATACTTTTAAGTACCGTATGATATAAGCCTAAATCTGTATTGTAAATATTTTTTAATAAAATAGATTTTTTACTTGGTTATTTAACGACGCTGTATCAACTACGAGGTTATTTAGTGTCGATTAAACTGGTTGATAGCGATATGATATTTGCCGAGATGAGGCCGAGGATTCGCCATAGATTACCTGACATTTGCCTTACGGTTGGGGAAAACCTCGGAAAAAGCCCAACCAGTTAATCAGCTCAAGCTGCAATCGAACCTGCGCCCGAGCGCAACTCCGGATCGGCAAGCAAGCGCCTTAACCAACCGAGCTACGTCGGTAGCTAATAAAATAGATAGTGACGTAATTTTTAGTATAATAATAATAATAATAATAATAATAATAATAATAATAATAGCTTTATTTAACCTGGCAGAGTTAAGGCCGTAAGGCCTTCTCTTACACTCAACCAGGATAAAACTTGCTTACATAGTTGAACATATAACTGAATCGGAATCGGAATTAAGCAATTACATACTGATACAATTTAGGTACATAATGAGGTCAAAAGAGGTAGTTACATAAAAATTTACCTCATAAAATAAAAATAAACATAATGGAATACATATTAATGTTGTTAGAATCAAATACGAACCACATAAAAATAGAAGCCGATAATTCAATAAAAAAAACGCATTAGTAATCTTATACATATTAGTATTAGATTACAGTTAAGTAGGATTTACATAATTAAACCAGAAACCGACAATTGAATAAAATGTACGCAAAAAATAGATTAATAATAAAAAGGAAACAATACAGTGGGGTACATATTGGCGTTAAGTGATAAATAAACACGATTTACATGATTACACAATAAAAATAAGAAACAAAAAAATAATAATAAAAATAAATACAATGGAACACATTCCATTAAATATTTGCAACGCGTTAGGTCTGGCAACACATTATAAAATATTTTTCTAATTTACATTTAAAGAAAATTAAAGTTCGGCAGCCCTTGACTTCAGGCGGCAGAGAATTCCAGTGACGAGAAATAGCAACAGTGAAAGATGAAGAATAAAGAGATGATGTGTGGAGTGATATTTCTAGCTTGTTATCATATTGTGACCGAGTATTTAAGTTATGATACCGAGAAAGATTGTGGAATCTGACAGATAAATAAGAGGGAGCAGAGGTGTGCAAAATTCGGTATAAGAGAGAAAGGGAATGTAATATATGTGATATAGGTCTAAGCCTAAATCTAAGTACACATTTTCTGTCCTCTTTTTTCTAACAATATCCTCCTTTTTGAAGCATTGCGTCCTCTTTTTTATCGATGTGAAACTAGTCACCCTATTTCTGTGGACATACTGTAAAATAAATCTTAGAGAATCTGAAAATGTCCAAATATACTGTACTATCTAACTGAACCATGGTTGGAACTTGAACTTCAAACAGAAAAGAAAGAAGCCATTGTTGAATGGAACAGCTACGGAACATCACAAAAACTACGTAATTATTTGGATAGGTATCATGTTCATCACGCTGAAACAATGTCAGTATTACTAATACACTTAAAATCAATGAGAGCTTCAGATAATTTGCGCGTTGTTGGGTAATTGAAACACGTACATCCTGATTGCTGCCCAGCAATATCGTTATCGCACAACGAATTACTTTCATCAGCCACATCTCGCTAGTCCGTTATCAATCCGAACACTCGAAACAATTACGTAATAGTTCGCAAACCGAACTTCATTGCTTGCAATTTTATACACAATGTCTCTCATTAGGGAGTGTTCGTACATCTGTTTTCGAACAATAGAAAATCACTTCCACTCAGGATAAACTGGGTCAGAACCTCGTTTACTGAAGTAAGCAACTACACAGATAACTTGTAACTAACCATACTGCGTTGTAACTGACAGGTCAGTACTGTTCTAAGCTGTTTATTTGCCTAGTTAACACACGTTTCTGGCTGCGCCACTCACATAATAGCAGACAATAAACAATACAAAGAGGAAGTTATATTTATAATTGGGACGACCGAGATGTGTTTCAACGGTTCAGGCACAGCTTCGACTCTGTATTATGTCACACATGTGCGTTCGAAGTATGTCTTGAAAGTTTGACATTTCTCAATGCCAAGTTGTGTATTGTCACCAGAGGAGGTCTAGTGACGTGCCAATCGCACACACACTGGGGTTTCATTGTGTTAGTATCATTTAGGTCGATAGAATACCAAAATTTGGTTTAAGTCCTGATAGTACTGTAGATGAAAACCCTCAACAAACAGAAATACAAACAGACCTACATAAGGACAGACGGTGAAACAAATGAGATTTACATTTATATGGGAGATCAGATAAAATGAAAATGGAAGATTGACCCAAACACACTGGAGTTGTATTGTGTTAGTTTCATTTAGGTCAATAGAATACCAAAATTTAGTAGAGGAAAACCCTCAACAAACAAATACAAACAGACTGACATAAAGACAGACGGTGAAACAGATGAGATTTACATTTATATGAGAGATCAGATAAAATGAAAATGGAAGATTGACCCAAACACACTGGAGTTGTATTGTGTTAGTTTCATTTAGGTCAATAGAATACCAAAATTTAGTAAAGGAAAACCCTTAACAAACAAATACAAACAGACCGACATAAGGACAGACGGCGAAACAAATGAGATTTACATTTATATGGGAGATCAGATAAAATGAAAATGGAAGATTGACCCAAACACACTGGAGTTGTATTGTGTTAGTTTCATTTAGGTCAATAGAATACCAAAATTTAGTAGAGGAAAACCCTCAACAAACAAATACAAACAGACCGACATAAGGACAGACGGTGAAACAAATGAGATTTACATTTATATGGGAGATCAGATAAAATGAAAATGGAAGATTGACCCAAACACACTGGAGTTGTATTGTGTTAGTTTCATTTAGGTCAATAGAATACCAAAATTTAGTAGAGGAAAACCCTCAACAAACAAATACAAACAGACCGACATAAGGACAGACGGTGAAACAGATGAGATTTACATTCATATGAGAGATAAGATAAACTGAAAATGGAAGAATGAGCCAAACACACTGGAGTTGTATTGTGTTAGTCTCATTTAGGTCGATAGAATACCAAAATTTGGTTTAAATTGTGTCCTGATAGTAGATGAAAACCCTCAACAAACAGAAATACAAACAGACAGACATAAGGGACAGAGGGTGAAACAGATGAGATTTACATTTATATGGGAAATCAGATAAACTGAAAGTGGAAGAATGAGACAGAAAGACAGCCTGAGAGGCTGATGGAGGCGATTTACAGGTGGACAGAAGGATAAGACATAATAACTTCTAAGCTTTATATTATTTTGTAATTTATTATTTCGTATGTTTACATTATTTTACTCAACTTCTGCTTGTATGACTATATCAATTATTTAGGGTTCTTTAAATATTAGTCTGTAATCGTTAACTTGTGTTACTGCAAATTGTATCAGCTTCTTTTGTTTCTGGTTAAGTGGAACAGAAGACCTGATGGCCTTAACTTCGCCAGAATAAATAAATATTATTATTATTATTATTATTATTATTATTATTATTATTATTATTATTACATGAGAGCAGACGGATGGGATGACAGGTGGATAGACGGATAAATGAACAGATTGACCGATGGGAGACGGAGAGACCAATATTGTTGAGACAGAAATAAGGACATATGTAGAAATGAACAGAAGGAGAGCTGGACAGACGTACAGATGAGCAGACGAAAATACTGGCAGATTTAGAGATAAACAGAAGGAAAGATGGACTGATATACAGATGAGCACAGGGAAAGATGGACAGAGGGAGAGACGGAGAAGTCGATAGATGTATATCTGAGAGACGGAGAGATGTACAGCTGAGTAGATGTAGAGATGAACAGATGTACAGCTGAACAGACGGAGAGACGGATAGATGTAGAGAAGGGCAGACGGGGAGACGGACAGATATACAGATGAGTAGACGGAGAAACGGACAGATATACAGCTGAGTGGACGGAAATACGGACAGATGTACAGCTGAGTACACGGAGAAACGGACAGATGTATAGCTGAGTAGACGGAGAAACGGACAGATATACAGCTGAGTGGACGGAAATACGGACAGATGTACAGCTGAGTACACGGAGAAACGGACAGATGTATAGCTGAGTAGACGGAGAAACGGACAGATGTACAGTTGAGTAGACGGAGAAACGAACAGTTGTATAGCTGAGTAGAAACGGACAGGTGTACAGCTGAGTAGACGGAGAGACAGATGTACAGCTGAGTAGACGGAGAGACGGACAGATGTTCAGCTGATTAGATGGAGAAACAGACAGATGTACAGCTGAGTAGACGGAGGAACGGACAGATATACAGCTGAGTGGACGGAAATACGGACAGATGTACAGCTGAGCACGGAGAAACGGACAGATGTATAGCTGAGTAGACGGAGAAACGGACAGATGTACAGTTGAGTAGACGAAGAAACGAACAGTTGTATAGCTGAGTAGAAACGGACAGATGTACAGCTGAGTAGACGGAGAGACGGACAGATGTACAGCTGAGTAGACGGAGAGACGGACAGATGTACAGCTGATTAGACGGAGAAACGGACAGATGTACAGCTGAGTAGACGGAGGAACGGACAGATATAGAGCTGAGTAGACGAAAATACGGGCAGATGTATAGCTGAGTAGACAGAGAAACGGACAGATGTACAGCTGAGTAGACGGAGAGACGGACAGATGTACAGATTGGTAACAGAAAGATGGATAGATGTGCATACCAGCAGACGGAAATATGTGCAAGACGGACTTAAGTACAGATAAGCAGACGAATATACTGCAAGAGTGTAAGGACAAATCTACCGGCAGACGAAGATGATAAAATGTATAGGCTATAGAGAAAAAATATATAGAGGTAATTGACAAACGAATATGAAGATAGACAAATAAATATGAATAGATTGGATTCGATTAGTTTAAATTCGTGTGCACTTCACTACGTTTAGACTTGACTAAAGTAGATTATAAAGCAATTGCTAATATATATATATATATATATATATATATATATATATATATATATATATATGTAAAAATGACTTGAAAGCTTTAAAATGTACAAGTATTTCTCAAGTTAGAGTCATTTTATCAAACATTTTTTTGAATAATATATGTTACTTTTACATGCAGCGGTGGTATTTTCTACACGCATTGCCTCTTTGTTGCAAAATCTCAAAGAAACTATAAAAATTCCAAAGCACGATTTATAGGTCAGATCTAATTCTGAACACACATTAGAACATTCCTTAACATTTTTGAGATAAATATATGCCAGAAGTTTATTTTAAGATTTCAAATACTGCTGCGGAGTAAAATGTTCCGATGTTTATAAGCAGTTTTATAGGAACTATTTATACAGAAGCAAAATACAGAAGCTCTGTTCAGAAGGAAGTGGAATACAAAGCGATATTTGCATTCGAGAGCTCTAGAACAAGACTCGAATAGCAGTTTAAAACCTAAAGTAATCCCAAAGAAGAAAAGAAAAGAAGTGGCACTAAATTTAAACGGTTTATTACTCCCATTTTCACACTCTTTCTTTTTCTACTGTTTCTTTTGGCTTCCTCCTGAGATGCGACACTGGTAAAAAAGAGTTCACGTAATGTTCGATACATTTCGTAACATAATACACATCGTTATCTCATTTTCTGAGTTCCTGTTTCTTGTTTAAAATCATCTTAGAGCTCTTTTATTGTGATTATTAACAGAGAAAGACGAAGAGGATGAAACTGGTGGGAGTAAAAGGTGCTCGTCAGCCAGACTTAAGAGAATCGTCTACCAACAGAAAATCCCCTGTGACTAGATGAGGTCACCAAGTTAAATCCAGAATTCCACTGCTATGTCTTTCTGTCTCTCTTCAACCTCATACAATCGCCACACCAATTATCCCTCAAACCCCTGATTTCGATTTAAGGCTTTGGATTCCTTTGTTTAATTAGAATCTTGATACGGGAATGGAGCTAGGTCGGATTTCGCATTCAGATCTTCTTTTGCTGCTTGCCTATTAATTAGCGGTCTGTCAATACGTGGCTAACAATGCAAAGAGAATAACAATGCGGTGTCTTCGCCTTTGAATCTTTCCTCAGTAAAATTGTTATAGAATGCGAGTTTAGATATTCGAAAGTGTCTATGCATAAAATAAAAATGAAGTAACACAAAGGAACCTGCAAAAATTTAACAGGAAATAGGGGACATTTTACTGAACATTCTGAGATAGGTGACTGGGGTTTTCATCATCATCATCATCATCCTTCACGAATTAGGCCTCTGTAGACCTGTTTCGGCCCCATCTAGCGGTCTTCTAAAAGGTCTTCCTGGCCGACGATGTCCTCTAGGTTTATACTGCATCATAATATTTGGGATTCTTGAATTTTCCATTCTTCTTACATGATATAGCCAATTGAATTTGTATCTGCTGATTTTTTCTTCTACTGACTCTACTTCTAATTGTTCTAAAATTTCTTCATTCCTTTTTCGGTCTGGGGTTTTGCGAAGACAAATTAAGGCTATGTGGGCTGAAGGGAAGTTTCTACACCAAATTTTAACAAAAAAAAAATGAAATGTTGGTTTTTATCGTTTTCCGGTTGTTTGATATGTGCAAAGTTATAATATGATTTTATTTCTTATAATTGTCAGCTTTTAGCCCTATCTTCAGCAAAAATATTGTAGTAATTCTTAATGCAAAAAATATCATCAATAATTTTTTTTTCTTACCAACCGCTTAGTGGAATTTTAAATTTATTTAACCAGTTGTATACATAAAAGTATGTTACATGTGCCCTATTTTTTTTTTCAAATCTGTGTCTTTTATCACTTTACGATTCACGAGACCTAGCCTAAAAATGTATTTTATTTGATTACATGAAATAATTAGTACAAACTCCGAAAACTGAATGCCACTTTGAAATGTATGCTTAAGAATACTTGCTTCTAATAATTATAGGGGAGAGTCGGGTAGTATCGGACATCGGGTAATATCGGAGAGTGCGTTTCTTTCATCTACCACCATATGGTAGTACCTGAATGACATGGTTACGTTTCTCTATGCGGCATCACAGAAACGTAACCATGTCAATCAGGTACTATCATCGTGTGGTAGATGAAAGAAACTCACTGTCCGATATTACCCGATGTCCGATACTACCCGACTCTCCCCTAATGCTATTCTAGTTATAACTACTGTCTCCGTGACCATAATTCCTTCTTCTATATCTTCCTCCTTCAGTTCATTATACATATGAACTATAGATTCCTGAAGTGTAGCCCACTCCGAATGGCACATGCTTTCTTTCTTAGAGGAATCAGTGCCATGCTATTTTCTCTCTTTCACATTATTGTAATAAAAATCTAATCACGAAAGAAAGTAATTAAAATGTGAAATGGCATTTCTACCGATAACCCAAGTGCATTTATCACACCGTATGTTATTATTTATTTCTGACTATAATTTTAAATTGTAACCAGAACGCAACGCAAGACATAAACTATTATGTATTAATATTGATATTAATTAATTATTAGTATGTTCAAATTTCACTACCTTCCAGTAATAGGGTCAGAAATCTAGAGCAATTTGAAATGTAAGAATTTGCACTACCGACAACTGCTGTCACTGCTGCCAACGTAAGTCAGAAAATCTCTACCAGTTGTAGTATTTGTCAGTACCGAAAATCGAAACGGAGTTGGCAAAAGAAAATTGAACCTTCAAATTAGAAAATCACCATAATCCACTTGCATATGTTGTAATGTGGAAAAAAATTAGGGTACGAAGTAAACTGATCCGATCTATACTATGCGCATATTACCAGATTTCATGCGCGATATCTACCAACTTTACCAAAAAAAAAAAAAGGACAAAGACAACATATTTAGACGGAATATCGTGGCGTAAAGTCATTCCCCTAATACAGGGTCCGGCGTTTGTTTCTGACGAGTTTCAACATGCTGTTGTAAAGGGACTATACTTACTTACTTACTTACTTACTTACTTACTTACTTACTGGCTTTTAAGGAACCCGTAGGTTCATTACCTCCCTCACATAAGCCCACCATTGGTCCCTATCCTGAGCAAGATTAATCCATTCTCTATCATCATATCCCACCTCCCTCAAATCCATTTTAATATTATCTTCCCATCTACGTCTCGGCCTCCCTATAGATCTTTTTCCCTCCGGCCTCCCAACTAACACTCTATATGCATTTCTGGATTCGCCCATACGTGCTACATGCCCTGTCCATCTCAAACGTCTGGATTTAATGTTCCTAATTATGTCAGGTGAAGAATACAATGCGTGCCGTTCTGTGTTGTGTAACTTTCTCCATTCCCCTGTAACTTCATCCCTCTTAGCCCCAAATATTTTCCTAAGAACCTTATTCTCAAATACCCTTAACCTCTGTTCCTCCCTCAAAGTGAGAGTCCAAGTTTCACAACCATACAGAACAACCGGTAATATAACTGTTTTATAAATTCTAACGTTCAGATTTTTTGACAACAGACTGGACGATCTCTACCAACTTTACCAAAAAAAAAAAAAAAAAAGGACAAAGACAACATATTTAGACGGAATTTTTCATGGCGTAAAGTTATAACCCTAATACAGGATCCGGCGTTCGTTTCTGACGAGTTTCAACATGCTGTTGTAAAGGGACTATAAGGTTTAAAAATAAAAAAATAACACAGTATGTAGATTGAATAATGCAATTTATTGGAATGTCTTCATTTTTTTTAAAATTACACATTTCAAGTGATCCCCTTGGTAATCTTATGACCTGCTGCAATCTTACACGAAAATTGTTCATAACACTTTGCAATAAACCTGGGGTTTCGTTGATTTCTTGCACTTCAGCATATATCCTGTTCTTCAGATCCTGGATAGAGTGTAATCTGGTTTGAAACACTCTTGCTTTGAGGGAGACCGTATGGTGTGCTTTTTCTGCTGCAGTCATAATTGGTCCCTAATTTTTTTCGAAGATGGAAATGAGAGAGCTGTTACAGTGAACGGTATCGATACATGTTACATACATTTAGAGGCGCATTAAACAGGGATGACATGTGGTTTTAACAAGATGGGGCTACGGCCCATACTGCCAGAGACAAACTGCGATTGTTGAGAAATTTCTTCCCAGGATGCATAATTTCTCGGTTTGGAGATATGAATTGGCCGGCTCGATCTCCAAATCTAACAGCTCCTGACTTCTTTTTGTGGGGGACACACTCTATTCAGGATCTGCAGAACAGGATACAGGCTGAAGTGCAAGAAATCAACGAAACCCCTGATTTATTGCAAAGTGTCATGAACAATTTCCGTGTAAGATTACAACAGGTCATAAATAAGGACCGGATTTGTATGTAATTACATATTATATTCCTTTCAACGTAACCGTATATAAATAACAAATCTTTGGGAATCTTGTAATTACCATTAATATAATCAAATTTGATACTAACTTACATATTTTTACATATTTACCCCACATTACATATTATGGCTTGATATTACATAAATCTACATATTTAGGGGCTTTATTCATTTTTACTTCTCTAAAAGGAAAAAAATATATATTCTGTTAGGGAAGTTTACAATTTGAAATACACAGATTTAAAAAGTCTTTTTACCTACCCAAGAAAAGATATATTTCGGCACGAAACATAACGTCCTTAGTTCCAGGTAAACTACAGTTTGTAAATGCCTATAGTTTGAGGTTTTAGTAGGTACTTTGTTTCTTACAGGGGGCAGCTAAAATGCATGTGTCCCACATCTCCTCTTATTTTCTCCTAATCCGGTAAAGCGAAGCAGTGCTTGCAGTACTGTTGTGTCATTCATTTAACTCAGTTGTCTAGTTTTAGTACTTACAGTATAAAGTGCAAGTGAGTTTATCTACTGCTTTTAACTAACTAAAATGGCCCCTGTATCTTCAATCCTAAAGACAAAAATAAAATCATGGATTGCGATGGACGAAGGTTTCACTACAGAAGGAAAAATTGCAATGTATCAGGTATGCGGTAAAAAAGTCGGGTGCTCTATGAAATCACAACTGGAGAGTCTTACCTATCCTATATCTGCCGTATATTGATATTAAATATTTTCATGATTTTACATATTTTGGTACATATTCAGCTGATTTTTTTACATAAATATGTACAGAATTCACACCTTGATATTACATAAAAATTCGGTTCCTAGTCATAAGATTACCAAGGGGATCACTTGAAATGTGTAATTTAAAAAAAATAAAGACATTGCAATAAATTTCATTATTCAAGCTAAATACTGTGTTATTTTTTAAATTTTTAAATCTTAGTCTCTTTACAACAGCATGTTGAAACTCGTGAGAACCAAATGGCGGACTCTGTATCGTATTCCTCAATTATAAACAACAAATCTGGTGAAAGCGCATCGCACCCAGAGAGATATTGCTCCTTCCCACAAGGCTGAAATATCAGTGAATGCAGAATATGCGTGGGACTGAACTCTTGTCCCAATGGTAAGAACTTCTCAGCTCACAGAGTTACGCCTACGCCTATATTCATAAAAACTTTGTACCATTTTTTCAAGTATTAGTCAAGCTTAAATCCCCTCTGTGGCCATTTAGCTAGCATGTTTGTCTGCATCCAGCTGTAATGGGGGATTAAGATTTATCATTAAGAAGAGCAAATGCACAGAGGACGTAATCTCTGCGTTGTTAAAGTCTTTACAGTTGACAGCGACACATCAACACTCAGCAGCAGTAAACATAAAAACTCTCCCCTCGCCACTGTACTTTTATGGGGCAGAAACAACTGAAGGTGCTTATCGTCATGGCAACAGTAAAGATAACGGCTCTTTGGAAAGGGAGCCCAGATAAGCATAGTAAATAGATAGCATGAAACGCAACACAAAGAGATTTAATTATATAAAATATAGCCTATATTTTCTTTATGAGTCACATTTTACGAAGTTAAAAAAAATTCACGCGATCTCGAAAGAAAAATAGCCTACACTTCCATAACCCTTTTTGAATGTAAGATTATGGACACTACCTACATTATTTTGTTGCATTAATCTTAGGCTGATAAATAATACACAAATATGTTATGTTTTTTTTTTTTTTTTATTTAACGACTCTCCCAACTGCCGAGGTTATATCAGCGTCGGTCTGCCGGAATTTTGTTCCGCAGGAATTCTTTTACATGACAGTAAATCTACTGACATGAGCCTGTCGCATTTAAGCACACTTAAATGCCATCGACTGGCCCGGGGTCGAACCCGCAACATCGGGCACAGAAGGCCAGCGCTCTACCAACTGCGCCAACCAGCACGACCTCAGATCAATATCTTCCATTTGGAAATTCATACGGGGTGAAATGTAAGTAATGTCAATTTTAGGGGGTTATTCTTCGAAATATTTCAAACAATAAGTTTAATACAATTTTGCTCGTTTTTGCTTCCTTTTTAAAATAATAATTGTTTCATACAGTATATGAAAAATTTCATAGCGCGTTTTGGGAGCCCTATTAATTTGAATTCCCAATATATTTGGTCAATTTAAGAGAGCAGTGTATTATGATAATAAATGATTAAAATAATTTTAGTTTGTCCTTTAGATGTGCAGAAATTTGATCTGAACAAATGTAACATTTTTAAATTCTTTTTCAGAACGAAAATTTACAAAGTGAAATATTGCTACAGCCATTTCCGTGTAAAATCTTACATATATATTTTCCTTTATATTTTAATTCTCGAGTTATTATAGGAAATACAGTTAACTCCACTACCTTTAACTTTGATATATCTTGGATCAAAAATAGGACTATATCGCTATATTCAGTGAAGATGTACAGAGATTTAGTGTAAATATTTATTTCGAAATACGCGCGTGTTGACATGCTAGAATTTGTATTCATATAGTAATATCATTTTATATTTACATGTTACGAAAAAAAATTACTGCAACTTCAAACATTTATTTTTTAGTCTATCTCCTTTCCAATGAGTAATAGGATAACTGAAAAGAAAGAGGAAAGCAATGCTATTCGGTTAAGAATGGTTATTAGAGGAGAACTCGCTCCGGCGCCGGGGATCGAACCCGGGTCCTTAGTTCTACGTGCTAAGCACTCTAACCACTGGGCTACGCTGAAGTTCAATCCACAGCACCGGATCGAATCCCTCTCATTTAGTGTTTTTGCTTTGTGGTCTGACTCCAAATTCGAAATATATGTTGACATACATATGTGTATATTAAGTCTACTGCCATTATACAAGGAGCGCACTCAATAAAATGACTTGGTGGCCGAGATTCCACAGTAATATGCACTGTTGGGCAAAAAATCTACGTAAAGTTTAATTTTTGGTCCTACAGAATATATCTGTTATGGTAACAATGGTTATTCCATCCGATGCTGTGGATTGAACATCGGCGTAGCTCAGTGGTTAGAGCGCTTGGTACGTAGAACCAAGGACCCGGCTTCGATTCCAGGCGCCGGAGCGAATTTTTCTCCTCTAAGAACCATAATCTTTACGTATATTCTGTTAAGGTTAAAGTAAGTTCTTTTAAAATCTTTATCAGACAGCCTACATTAAATGGGGAAATAATAAAAATTCACTGTAATAAATTTCTAATTGAAACACTTTTAGATTTCAGCGAAGAACGTAAAATATAAATGATAATATTTAAAAACAAGACGCTGAAAAATTCTCAGTCACATATAGAAGAACAAAAACTGTAGATTTCGAGGAAAAATCAAGAAGTAAAATATGTAATGTGAAAATACTTTGAGTTCAAAACAAAGAAACCATAAAATTCTAGCGAAAAAGGAAGAAATTAGAAGTTCACGTATAGAATCGTAACACAAATAATGCGGGAAGCTGAGACTCGAATGGATAGATCATGTATCATGTAATAAGAAGAGAGAATACACATTTGTTAAATCTGTGTCCATAGCGGACTCAAACTGTAAAATAACGAAAATTCAAATGGATCTTTGAAAATAGGGGAAACTTCAACCATTTTTGTAGAAAACAGAAGGAGTGTACGGAAATTGTTGACGAGTCCGAAACCTAGCGATTTAATTTGCACTAGGTAATCTGTCTATTGGAAAACATTTTAATTATAAAATGCTTTTAATGCTTAAATGAGCCCAACAGCTCGTAATAAATTGAAGTTAATTATACTTTAAAAGTAACATTAATTACAGTAATTTGAAATATTGATTAAATAATGTGGCATTCAATCATTCAACACCACTACATAAAAAAATGCAATAAAATAAGGACACACATGTCAATTAGTATAAAGTGGATGAATTTGTGGAATCTAACTTTCTGTCAGAACAGTTTATATAGGCCTACTACGTAATTACAGTAGGCCTAATGATACGTGTACTAACCTGCGTAGTTTTAGTGATAATAAAATTGCAAATTAAATAATAATTACCTTGGATATATTCATTCTAAATTTAAATCAGCAAGTTCTCTGAATTGCCAAGTTAATCACAGAAAATGTGGTAATGAAATTAATAAAACAATAAAATACGCTAGGAGCAAAATATAAGGCAATAGGCCTATAACATGTTGATGCATATCCGCAGCAGTTCTGTTTTTATGGAATTTTTCTTTGTCATTTTGATATTATAGGATTATGTTACTGAGTAAGTCTTGAATTTATTTAATATTTTGAGAAAATGTGTGTTAATTACAGCCTCACTGAATAGGAATGTCAAGCAGAAAAAACTAACATTTCCAACATCTTCTTCTTTTGTTTGTTTAACCGAGGAGTACAGGCATCGGAGCCTCTAGAAACATTTACGCCTTTTTGGGGGGGGGGGGTTAAGATGGCTTTTTATTAAAAGTACTAGGTCTCTTGGACACTTGCCTTTTACAAAAATATGATTTTATAAATTGAAATGTAAATAGGTTTTGTTAAAGAAAATTTTTTACTAAGACCGTCAAGGCGGAAGTATTTGTTTGAATTTATGTTATGTCTCTTAGTAAGGGGTTGGCATGACGAAGTAGCTTATTCCTGTATGTAGTCTGTAGATCTTGAATATGAGCAACCAGGAAGGGTATATGAAGTTCATTGTAGAGTTTGACATGTTTGTGAGGTAGTGTGCACCAGTGATTGTTCTGCAGACAGCTCTTTGAATTCCTTCCAGACTCTTCTGGTGACGAGGATGAGCTTGGCCCCATATCTCACAGCAGTAGTGGATGTATGATCTGATAACTGATGTATACAGCAGGACTTTTGCTTTCCTTGTAGTCAGACTTTTGAAAAGTGGATAGAATGTCATGTATCTTTGAAATGCTTTGTCTCTTATGTTTTGAATGTGATTCCTGTAAGATAAACGTTTGTCTAGGAGTACTCCAAGTTATTTAACTGATGTGGTAAAAGGTATTATTTGGTTTTGAATACTCAGTTGGTCTATAATCCTGGGAAAACGTTTAGTAAAGACCATCAATTGAGATTTTTCGCCGTTTACTTTTAACCTCCATTGTGTTAATACATTTAAGGCATTTTGAATGTTGACACAAGCTGCATGAATATTAAAATGTTTGGTAAATATGACAGTGACATCAGCATAGAGACTATGTAGGCAGTCCAGCATAGTAGGCATATCCTGGACATAAATGGAGTAAAGAACAGGTGCAAGAACAGATCCTTGAGGAACGCCTGCTTCGATGTTTCTGGAGGTAGTTGCGCCGTTTAGGGAAAATACGGTACGAAAATGGTTTTCTCGTTTCAAATAAAGCAATTATGACATGACTGTTTCTCCACGTTTATGAAGAAGACTGTTTATAGTTCGCCATGATCAAAGTCAACTCTGTAATTAGCCAATATGATGAATTTTGACCAATCAACCATCGTAGGATACAGGATTTATCTAAATTCAATACTCAAACTTCTACGGATGATACAAGAGACCAAAACAAACGTTTTTTGTTGAACGACTTTTGTGTGTGGGGGCACTTAAAGAGCTTAGTGTACAAAACTCCAATTGAACCGAAGAAAACCCGTCGCTCGTGTGCTCGCAGCTGCTGACGCTCTACAGAACATGCCTATAGTCTTTGAACTGTACGACATTGTCACGTCGTTGCAGAGTTTGTATTGACGCAGGAGATCGCACTTTTGAACAGTTTGTGCAAATAAAATTGTTTGAGGAATAAGTTGACGAAAATGGTTCCTTTGGATCAACATCAAGAACAGAAAGAAGTGACTGAGACCATTGGTCACATATAAGAGATTCATCAGCCTAGTGGACTTTCAAGACAACCACTTTTATTAATTTCACTATTCTGCCATCTAGCGACTGCAAAAGAAGTCACGTTATAACCCTTATGAAATTGCATCGAGCAACTGTACTTCCATATAGTGGTCGTTACCAAAGAATGCCTTTTCGACGGTGGAGGTTGTGGTGGTTGTTCTCATTCCATAACAAGGGAATTATCAATCTGATATAGCCTACAGATCAGGGCTGAGACTTAACAAATAAAGCAACTCCCCGTGCAAAAGCTGGTGTGCATCCACGTAAGCTAGTGATGTGCAACTGATCTACTATGAATCGCTACCTAAAAATTTAACCATTACTGCTGAGATTTATTAGATTTATTGCCAATATCTCAGTCACCTTGAGGTCAATTTTCAAGAAAATCGACCAGAAAGACTTCATAAAGTGACTTTGAAGCATGATAATGCCCGTCCGCTTACTGCTAACATTACAAAAGCGGTTATCCAAGAGCTCGCTTTGGAGCTATTCTCATTTTGCTGCATTAGATTTTCTTTTCCGCTCTCTATACAATAATCTTCGGAGAATCTCTTAAAAACGAGCCTGCTCTTCAGAATTGATTTGGGGACTTATTTGACTAAAAATTACCGCAATTCTACAGACGTGGAACCGAAAAACTGCCACAACGTTGGCAGGCAGTCATATGCAATACAGGAAAATATACCAATGATTAGTTTACCCATTTTATGTAAAATAAATAATTATGGATGTAATAAAATTCTACAAATTAATTTAATATAATTTACTCATCAGCCTCATATAACTTACTGGTAGGCTACAGATGTGACATAATGAAGATCTTACGCATTGTAAAGCCTTTTAGTTTTATAATAGGTGCGAAGCATTCAAATTTTTCAAGCACACGAAAGGGTTCCATTCCGCTTCTGTGCCTACAGTACTAGTGCATGGTTCCAGATCAGGACTGTAAGGCGGATGTTTCAGTTTGCCCATCCAAGTTTTTCTGATCTGGTCTGCGGTCTTGTGACTGATATGTAATAGTGCGTTTGGTAAATTGAAGAAATCCCTTCGCGGAACGAGGTTTGAAGATGACGACTCCCTCGTGCACGTTGCTAAACAGTGCCTCAGACGTGTTGGTCCAGACTTTTACCGTGCAGGTATATAGGCCCTCGTTCCAAGATGACGTAAGGCAGTTGAGACGGACAGGGATTATGTGGAAAAGTGACGTTTTCTTCCTAAAGGGTGTATCTACATTCTGTGAAAATAGCAAAGCTGTAGGATAAAAATATAATTTTTTAAATAAATGTTGTGCATTATCTTTGGAGTGACTTTCGTAGTATGTTCCTTTTTTTTTTTCATAAACACCTATAAATTCCTACAAATAAGATTTAAAGTCCTAAGCCAGGCATGTCAATTGATGCCCATAGGAGCAAGCGCGCGCTTTAGAGCTCAGGAGAGCCTGAGCGCTTTACAGCGGAAAGGAAAGAGACAGACGAAAGAGGTAGGCCTATTATATACCGCTTGGTCGAGCTATATTCAGGGATGGCCAGCACTGATTCAATAGATAAAGGGAAGAGAACTTGTTAAAACTGTATCCATGGTAATTTTTAGATTTGCCTAAGAAGTATAAGTGCATTATAAGAATGTAAGTTTTAATTTTAATGCTCATTTTTCACAAGTTTGATTTTTTTTATTCAAAAGAACATTTTCTCAACTTTTCGTATAGAAAAGTGAAATTTTCAGGTATAGGTCTATTTATTTAGTACCCTTACAGAATGTTTTCGTAAATCTAATATAGGCCTACCGTATATACGTATTACTGAAGATAGTGTATTGAAAATTTTGAAAATATTCGCATGGAAATTGTTTGTAAGGAAATGAATTAACAAAGCAACTACTGTTACATCATAAGCAAAAGACACGTGCCCATGTGCTGTAAAAATGTCACCTCTATAGCTTCAGCAGATTTCGAGAAAATAATTTAATATTCTGATGATAGGAAGTTGCTCACAAATATCACCTTAAAAGCATAATGCAATAAGAGTTTTGTTTTGTAATATTAGTTACACTTAAAACAGAAACAAACCTAGGTAACTTTGCTTTGTACTGTAATATTGTTTTGATTAGTTTATTGATTACTTTTGTAGGACTAAAAAATACCATCAATATTAATTCCAACTTATCATGTCACAGTCAATCTCTTTCTTTGGAATATCACTTTCTTTATGAATGATGTGTTTCATTCAGTATAATTATACTACTATGGAATTTAAATGAATATTCCTTCTTAACTCTATATTATGTTATTAACATTTAAAACACAACTGCAATATTAAGAAATCAGTGTTAGTACTTTTGTTTTACAGACAATATAGATAATATTAAACAGAAAGAAGTCATATAAAAATAACGACATAAAATTTGACGTTCCATTTGAAGTTTGTGCACCACTGTTTTCTTAATCCAACAGGTTGCTTATTCATATACACAACCCTTCCTCTTTCCATACTTAGCGCTTGCTGCCCGCGCACGACGTCAAGGTCAGAAAAATGCGCTTGCCTTGACATCACTGTGCTAAGCCATGAGTTGAAAAACTCTAATTTTAATTTTTTTTAATCTAAAAATCCGTGGTTATTTATAAGACGTAAATTGTATTCTATGTACATCGATTGAACGTCAGCCTGTTAATTAGAAGTTCATTGACTGAACGAAAGGCTTTCAATCCTTTGCCGTGGAGGGAGACATAATTGACATTTCATTAAGCGAAAGTCTTATCGACATTTAGTACGGCAGCGAGACGTTTCTGGTTTACTACAATGACAGGTACTTTGATCCTTATAAATTGATCTCAAGCTTCATTCGATAGGAGTAACGCGCGAAATTTGTTGTACAACCATGCACAACAGCCAAATTGAATGTTACGGTTAGATTAGATTCGGTTACACATATGGGATATTCCATATGAAATGGGACATCAAAAAAACTTTACAACACATTGGATATTGGTCGTGCTCAGGCCCATCACATGCTCCATGATGTGTTGTGTTACCGAAAAGAGTCTGCAAGATGGGTGCCGAGAAATCTGACCCCGGATCACGAGAGTGCAAGAATAGGAATCGGCCTCGATCACACAATGCGGTACACGCGAGAGAGAAATGAGTTCCTGTTCAGAGTCGTCAAAGGCGATGAGACATGGGTGCACCACTTTACCCCAGAAACCAAGGCCGCATTAATGACGTGGAAGCATCCCACTTCACCAGTGACGAAAAATTCAAAGTGACATCCTCCGCAGGGAAGGTTATGGCCACAGTGTTCTGGGACGCAAAAGGTGTCATTCTCCTGGATTTTCTCCATCAAGGGACCATCAATGCAGGCTGTGCGACAATTTCTTGCATCGCAGGGCACCGAGTTTTACCAGAGTGGTTTCTTCAAACTGATTGCCAAAGCTCGGAACTTAGGGACTTGTGTGTCGTGTACATGAGTAAGGTTACAGGTACACAAAGCTCAAGCTGCAAGTGCTCAGGGACAGTCGTGTGTACTAAGAAAGTGGTCACATCGAATGACAGGAAGACGGACGAAGAAACTGTGTCATGCCAAAGCCAGTGATATTCAGAGAATTACAGGTAAACGGCCTGTTCGAGGAATTGGAAAATACGTGTTATTCGAATGGGTATATTATAGAAGTTAGAAAATACATTTCTTTAAATTTTAGGTATAAAATTTCTTGGAGGAATTCGGAGGAGATACATTATTTTCTTCGAATGGAGAGTTTATATTTTGTAAATTGTGCGACATAAAACTAGACGCTGGAAACGGGCATTCATTGAAAGATTAAATTGGTGGGAAATTTGTCCGTAGCCACGGCTCAAGTCGTAGAAAACCTGCCCCAGTAGTGACATACAAATTGAAAACTATTTTCGAGAAAAATGTAGGATATACTTATCTTTCTCAGATACGAAATCAGCTAGCAACTGCTGAAAATCGAACAGAGAACAGTGGCAGTGAAAACATTCAGTATTTTAAGTTTGCTTCCGTCACTTCATGTGACGTGGAAGTAAGTTTTTTTTCGTTTCAAATCATATTTAACTAACAGAGCGAAGAAGTTATGGGTTCGAAAATCTTCAAATGTACGTAGTCATACACTGTAATAAAATGTGCAGAGCAGAACAGTAAATTTGATATATTGCTCATGTTTATTTTTATTTTATATATGCTACAAAATTACGTATTTCAACCTACCATAATACTATCAATATGTTGTTCTAGCCAGAAACCACTTTTATAGCAGACCTGACAGTACCTCCGTGCTGGAAGCGGGAGTTTGTTGACATTGAAGTCCGGTCGCTTAGCCACGTGCAAAGACACAAGTCCCCAAGTTCCGAGCTTTGCTGATTGCACGCTACGACAAATATGTCAATGTCGGTGGCGACTATGTCGAAAAATAGTGTAAGGTTTATAGTTTATGATGTCATGGTGTATTTTTTTATTTGACAATAAAGTTTGTGTGAAAAAAAATGATGAAACTTACTTTTGGAACACCCCTCGTGCTTTCGGTATTTATTACGTATAGCCTAAGTGATATAATTAATCATTTTAACTTAAGTGACACGTTTTAATAAATTCTTAGAAAATGGAATACGGTATATATCGCATTTTATACATATCGATTTACGGTAACTGAAATAAAAGATGAGTTCTTCATCTCTTTAGAGAGCTGCACATACATTTGTAAGAAGGAGAATAAAAAAGTCTTATAAAACGGCGCATAGCTACCGCTAGTTCAAGTCTTTTTACAACTATTTCATGTTCTGGAATTTCCATCCACTTCTGACCCTCATACCTTTCAGCTTCCCAACATCTCTGTATTCAGTAGAAAGTCTTTCTTTTGTGAATATTGATGTAGCGGTGGTGTGCAGCATACAGATAACATGCCTTCATGCAAAAAAGAATTCTTTTATGATCTCTTTATCTTTCGAAATATATCAAAGTGAGTGATACCTGAAGTTGATCTGATACTGAGCGTCGGGTATATCTCACACCATAATTCTATTTTGTGACAAAAATGCCTTTATATGGTGGCAGAAATATTCTGTATTTTACTGTAAAACTGGTTAGGACATCAAAGTTTCAAAGCCAGTGCAATTAAATTGTCATTAGCTTCAAACAGGAATAAAATATAGATGAACATTTTCATAGCTGATAAATTATTTACTGGGCACATTTTGTTTAAACAAGTAAGCGGATATCTGTATAGATGTTACGTAAACGATTTAGCTGAGAAGCTAAATTGCAAGATTAGACACTGTCCTACATGTAGAATGTACCGACTCAGCTATTCAGTTTGTTGACTTAATGTCGACATCTGTAACGTGAATGCGAAATTTATTATATCAAATACTATAAATTATGTAAAGGAGGACTTAAAATGAAATATAAATATGTCTGTTGTAAAAGATAATTGGATAAATATAGCAGCATGGACGATTTGTATATACTTGTTTATTGTAGTTTTAAAAAGAGGATTTCAAATTTAGTAAGTAAATAAGTTTTAAGGTTTAAAATAAACGCGATTGGTTGAAACTTGCACTAAAACTAGACGTAAGTGCAAGTTAAGCCAACATAAATTAAATAGTTATATGATAGAAAATTCGTTATTAAATTGTATATTTATTGTGCATAATTACTATTAGTGTATATCTTAGTTTTAATTATTAAGTTTATGTACTATTTTGTGAACTATTAATAAATACTTAAATATTGAGTACATTTAACTGAACATAAACAGTGAGGAGATGATTTGTTGATAATAGTATTTCAGTACGTTAGGGACAAAAATTGACTGAGAGAATATCTGCTACATCCCAAGATGAACTGGCTTAGATTTTCCATTATAATCATGGGGATATCTGATATAGTTTCCATCCATATAGTAAGAAATGAGTGTCACAAAGTTAATCACATATTTTCATTATACTAGTACAATTGAATCGTATCCCAACAAAAAGTTCCATCGACATGTTCGAAATGATATTCATGTTTACAGGGTTTGGAATTCAACGGGTTACATAAGCTCTTTGTTTATTCAGATGAAGTGAATGTGTTACGAGAAAATCCACAAAATATTAGGGAAAACACTGCAATTTTACTTGAAGCAAGTAAGGAGATAGGTTTGGAAGTAAACACAGAAAAAAAAAACAAAGTACGGTATATGATTATGTCTCGTGACCAGAACATAGTATGAAATGGAAACTACAAAATGATAGCTAGGCTATCTCTTCTACATTTTAAATTATGGAGAAGAGATGCCTAGAAATAAATCTGTAACATTAATTTTGTTGTATTTGTTACACAAAATAACATACGATTCTGACAATAGCGACAAGTGGCATTATGATGATGCTGGTAATAATAATAATACTTACTTACTGGCTTTTAAGGAACGCGGAGATTCATTGCCGCCCTCACATAAGCCCGCCGTTGGTCCCTATCCTGAGCAAGATTAATCCATTCTCTATCATCATATCCCACCTCCCTCATATCCATTTTAATATTATCTTTCCATCTACGTCTCGGCCTCCCTAAAGGTCTTTTTCCCTCCGGCATCCCAACTAACACACTATATGCATTTCTGGATTCGCCCATACTTGCTATATGCCCTGCCCATCTCAAACGTCTGGATTTAATGTTCCTAATTATGCCAGATGAAGAATGCAATGCGTGCAGTTCTGTGTTGTGTAACTTTCTCCATTCTCCTGTAACTTCATCCCTCTTAGCCCCAAATATTTCCTAAGCACCTTATTCTCAAACACCCTTAATCTCTGTTCCTCTCTCAAAGTGAGAGTCCAAGTTTCACAATCATAGAGAGCAACCGGTAATATAACTGTTTTATAAATCCTAACTTTCAGATTTCTCGACAGCAGACTGGATGATAAATGTTTCTCAACCGAATAATAACAGGCATTTTCCATATTTAAGTTATTCTGTGTTTAATTTCCTCCCGAATATGATTTATATTTGTTTCTGTTGCTCCCAGATACTTGAACTTCTCCACCTCTTCAAAAGATAAATTTCTAATTTTTATATTTCCATTTCGTACAATATTCTGGTCACGAGACATAATCATATACTTTGTATTTTCGGGATTTACTTCCAAACCTATCTCTTTACTTGCTTCCATTAAAATTCCGTGTTTTCTCTAATCGTTTGTGGATTTTCTCCTAACATATTCACGTCATCCGTATGGACAAGCAGCTGATGTAACCCGTTCAATTCCAAACCCTCTCTGTTATCCTGGACTTTCCTAATGGCATACTCTAGAGCAAAGTTAAAAAGTAAATGTGACAGTGCATAATAATAATAATAATAATAATAATAATAATAATAATAATAATAATAATAATAATAATAATAATAAAGGAAATTATTTAAAAAAATTGAGCCAAAGAGTCCAAGTTGGATTTAGGTTGCTTTTTTCATATATTTATAGTAGGCCTACACGGTATATTTCTCAATGGTAGGACACATATATACTTTCTAATAAACGAACAAAATTTTATAACGGTTAATTTTAAGTCTTGCTACTTTGCTATATTTATTTCCCCCATTACTCTGTTTAAAAATTCCTTGGCTTTCTTACTTTCAAATATTTTCGTCGTAATTCTGTTTCCTTGTTCCTGAACTCCCTTGCACACAAACACATTCTCAACACCGATTTCTTCAAATCGTTCCTGTACTATTACTAAATATTTTCCCCAGAGCTTCGTTTTCAGATTCCTTGCTTCCGGGACTCTTGAGCGTTCCGTTTAAAAGAGAGTGACTCAGGATTACAAGACCCAAGCTTCTCGCACTAATTCTGAAGAACACAACACCTCCATCACTTACTACGTTTGTTTTTCAGCACCGCGAAGGCAGCCTCAACCCTGCAACTTGTGGTTAATAGATAGTCAGGGTAGATGAAGATAAGCGCCGCCGTTAAACCCCGTTACTTTATTGTTTGGAACAGATGCGTTAAAAATACAAACAGCAGTGGTGATGTCATGCACAAAGCTGTGATATTATTTTCGTGTCATCCAACTTCCTAGTAGGCGCACGTCTTGGGATTTTCAGTAGTAGATTCTTCTCTTTCTGAGGCTAATACTAGCTTTCTTAATAATTTTCCTCGTTGCTATATACCTGTTCTCATAATAATCAACAAAAAATTAAGCGATTGATACAACGTGGAATGTACGTAAATTAACGGGAATGATCTAAGTTAAGCACAAGTCAAAATACATAGCCTATAAATAAATTTTAAATAACATTTAATGACTAAGAATCAGTTAACACAACACAGGGAGCTGGGAGCATTTTTGCTTGCACAAATGTGTTGTAATAAACGAAAATGTGACGTCCATAGCAGTAACGAAAACCTCTTGGATTTCCTGCTTAAAGAAAAAGTGCCATAATTCGCAATTTGGGTGGAATACTGAAAAACAGACTGACATTTTGGGAGACTCTTCCAGTAAATTATGACTAAAATTTTATTGTGTTCAAGTATCAATTATATGGTATTAACTAACTTTTCTGCGTCTTGTTATTTTTTTAGTTATTTTATTTACCTCAATAATTTACGTAGAAGTGTTTTGTGAACTGTGTACCTTAGTAAATGTAACCAAACATTTATTTTCAACTTCAATGTTGTATCTTTGTATCATTAATGTATTAACATTATTAATGCGAATATATTGAATAAGCAGTCGTGGACAGCCGATAAGGGGTGGTCCTCCAGCTTGGGGATTGGGCGAAGGGCTAACAACCCATCACCGTAAAAAACAGTTTGTTACGAATCCCTACAATAAGCCTCGGAATAGGACTGATTCTCTGGCACGACCACAGCAAAGGAATAAGGTTTTGAGATTTGGCACTTGGAACGTAACTAGTCTTTATAGAACAGGAGGGGTAACATTAGTAGCAAAAGAAGTAGCTAGATATAGAATAGACTTCGTGGCAGTACAAGAGGTTAGGTTAGATGGGAATGGCATATCACAAATAGGAGATTACTTGTTGTATTATGGGGAAGGAAACAATAATCACCAATTAGGAACAGGATTCTTTGTTCATAAAAGAATAAAATCAGCAGTAAAAAGGGTCGAATTTATCAGTGACAGGTTATCATATTTAATACTTAAGGGTAGATGGTGCGACAACATAGTTATAAATGCTCACGCCCCTACAGAAGAGAAAGACGACCTTATAAAGGATAGCTTCTATGAGGAATTGGAACATACTTTTGATCAGTTCCCTAGATATCACATGAAAATTTTATTGGGGGATTTCAACGCTAAAATAGAACGGGATGATATTTTTAGACCAACTATTGGAAAAGAGTGCCTACACGCAATTAGTAGTGACAATGGAGTTAGATTAGTCAACTCTGCCACATCGAAAAATTTAATTGTCAAAAGTACAACATTCCCCCATAAGGATATACATAAATATACTTGGAGTTCTCCAGATGGATTGACACACAACCAAATAGATCACGGAGACATACTAGTAAAGTAAATATTCGAACTTTCAGGGGTGCAGACTGTAATTCTGACCATTATTTGGTGATTGGAGAATTAAGAGAAAGATTATCAGTAGCCAAGCGAGTAGAGCAACAAGTTAATATTACTAAATTCAATATTTTGAAATTAAAGGATGAGGAAGCTAAGCAAAATTATCAGGTCGAAATTTCGAATAGGTTTGCCACTTTAGAAAGTTGCGACGAAGTTGAGAAAGAATTAGATGTTAATAGCGTGTGGGAAAATATCAGAGATAGTATCAAAATTGCAGCTGAGCAGAGCATAGGTTATTATGAAACTAAGAAAAAGAAACCGTGGTTTGATGAAGATTATTGCCTGGTAGTAGAAAGAAGGAAACAGGCAAAATTGAAATTCTTACAGGATGCAGTTGAGGAGAAGAGAGATAATTATTTCAATGAAAGACGGGAAGCAAGTCGTACACTTAGGAATAAAAAGAGAGGTTACTTGAAGGAAAAACTGAATGAGGTAGAAACAAATAGTAAGAATAAAAACATTCGAGATTTATATAAGGGTATAAAGGAATTTAAGGACGGATATCAGCCAAGGGTAAACGTGATCAAGGATGAGACTGGTGACTTACTTGCAGACTCTCCATCAATCCTAAACAGATGGAAAAACTATTTTGCGCAACTACTAAATGTACATAGGCCAAATAGAAATGATCGGGACGGAATTGAAATACAAACTGCTGAGCCATTTATACCCGAACCCACGCTTTCAGAAGTCGAAATTGCGACAGAAAATCTGAAAAAGTACAAGTCTCCAGGTATCGATCAAATTCCAGCAGAATTAATGCAAGAGGGTGGAAGTGCATTATATAGCGAAATTTATAAACTTTTACTTGCTATCTGGGAAAAGGCAATTGTACCAGGACAATGGAAGGAGTCCATAATTGTACCTATTTTTAAAAAGGGGGACAAAACCAACTGTGGTAACTTTCGAGGAATATCACTTTTGTTGACGTCGTACAAAATGTTGTCCACTATTCTTTTGAGAAGATTAACTCCGTACGTAGATGAAATTATTGGGGATCATCAGTGTGGTTTTCGGCATAATAGATCGACTATTGATCAGATTTTTTGTATTCGACAGATAATGGGGAAAAAATGGGAGTTTAAGGGTACAGTACATCAGTTATTCATAGATTTCAAAAAGGCATATGATTCGGTTAAGTGGGAAGTATTATATGATATTCTTATTGAATTTGGTATTCCCAAGAAACTAGTTCGATTAATTAAAATGTGTCTCAGTGAAACATACAGCAGAGTCCGTATAGGTCAGTTTATATCTGATGCTTTTCCAATTCACTGCGGGCTAAAGCAGGGAGATGCACTATCACCTTTACTTTTTAACTTCGCTTTAAAATATGCCATTAGGAATGTTCAGGATAACAGGCAGGGTTTGGAATGGAACGGGTTACATCAGCTTCTTGTCTATGCGGATGACGTGAATATGTTAGGAGAAAATCCACAAACGATTAGGGAAAACACGGAAATTTTACTTGAAGCAAGTAAAGCGATCGGTTTGGAAGTAAATCCCGAAAAGACTAAGTATATGTTTATGTCTCGTGACGAGAATATTGTACGAAATGGAAATATAAAAATTGGAGATTAATCTTTCGAAGAGGTGGAAAAATTCAAATATCTTGGAGCAACATTAACAAATATAAATGACACTCGGGAGGAAATTAAACGCAGAATAAATATGGGAAATGCGTGTTATTATTCGGTTCAGAAGCTCTTATCATCCAGTCTGCTGTCCAAAAATCTGAAAGTTAGAATTCATAAAACAATTATATTACCGGTTCTTCTGTATGGTGTGAAACTTGGACTCTCACTTTGAGAGAGGAACATAGGTTAAGGGTGTTTGGGAATAAGGTGCTTAGGAAAATATTTGGGGCTAAGAGGGATGAAGTTACAGGAGAATGGAGAAAGTTACACAACACAGAACTGCACGCATTGTGTTCTTCACCTGACATAATTAGGAACTTAAAATCCAGACGTTTGAGATGGGCAGGGCATGTAGCAAGTATGGGCGAATCCAGAAATGCATATAGAGTTTTAGTTGGGAGACCGGAGGGAAAAAGACCTTTAGGGAGGCCGAGACGTAGATGAGAGGATAATATTAAAATTAATTTGAGGGAGGTGGGGTATGATAGAGACTGGATTAATCTTGCACAGGATAAGGACCGATGGCGGGCTTATGTGAGGGCGGCAATGAACCTTCGGGTTCCTTAAAAGCCATTTGTAAGTAAGTAAGTAAATTCCTGTCTCTTCACTAATTTTCTTCATAATATTTGTCTTAGATTGCAGTATTTTTTGCAATACTGCTATGCAGTTTGTGTTGCAATTTAATAAAATAATAAAAATAATTAATAAAATAAACCAGAATTAATTTCACTTACTGGTTTTTTATGTAAAATATGAGGTACTTTTAATTTACTAAGCATATTAGTATCTTCAACAATTAATATTAATACTTAGCAAATTAGGCGTATCTCAAATTGTACATTAAAATGTAAGGTAATTAGTCTAAAAATTGTATTCAATATATTTTGAATATATTTAAATAATGAATATGCTGAAAATTCCAATAAATTAACTTTATCATCACTAAACTCTCAATACTGAAAAATATTCAAGTTTTGAGATACGCCGTTTTGGCTTGGGAGGACAGTATAGAATTTTAATGTTTAATATAAGTGCAATACATACTGTATATTTTCTCCAATGTTTTCTTCAATCATGAACTCAGATTTTAAGATACTGTATCTCAATCATTATGTTTTATTATACGAGGGTCATACTGAAAGTCATAAGCAACCCATTGTTATAAAGCTTAATTTTTATTTTTTTAGACAAACCAGGTACATCACCTTAATCTACAGACTTTTCTGTCACTTTTCAACATAGTCTCCGTTTCTTTGCACATATTTTTCCCGCCGTTCTGTAAGTTTGAAAATTCCCTTGCTGTAGAAATCGTTTCATCTTCCCGAAGACACTGACGCACTGCTTTCCGGATGTCCTCCAGCGTCTCGCAGCTCCTCCTTTACAGAACCGAAAAAATAGTGTAGTCGGAGGGTGCCAAGTCGGGACTGTAGGAAAATTGCTGAAGAGTTTCCCACCCAAATGTTCTGATTTTCTCCAAGGTGACACGATCAGTGTGAGGCCACGCGTTATCGTGTTGCAGGATGATCTTTCCAGGACGTTTCTCGCGCAATGCACGACGGAGCTTCAAAACTGTCAGAATATAGCGGACAGCATTTATAGTCTGTCCAGGATCAAGAAATTCAACCAAAAAGCATCCCAGAACTCATCAGCTCTTTCACTGTTGCATACCGTGGAGGCAGTTCGAGGTGGATAGCTACGAGGCTCATCTTGGATGCTTGTGTTTCCATCTTCGAGATGTTTCACCCATCTCCTAACACTGCTGGCGCCATACACACATCTCCGTATGCACGCTGAAGTCTGAGGTGAATTTCAGCAGCAAATGTTTCTTCTTTAACAAGGAATTTAATGACAGCACGCTGTCGAAACGAACCATCGTTGTCGACCATTTTGCACACATTGCCTGTGGTCACATAATAGAAGTTAATGATGTCTCAATATGTCAATACATAGTGTAAGGTCTGTAGATTATGATCATATAATCGTTTTTGTTACATTGTTTTAATTTAAATTATAGCAATGTGTTACTCATGACTTTCAGTACGGCCCTCTGTACACGTTTATTGCAAACCTCTTACAATTTCAGTTTGGTTTTTTGAGATTTCTCTCAACTTCTTTTATAAATAATAACTTTGTCTTCCAGAGAGTACCAGAAAGTAGCTCTTCCTTTTACTGTCTGACATGATTGCTAGAAGATATCGAGTGAACTTTAACTGTTTTCAAATGTTTGGAACGTGTCCGATTAGAAAGAAGATATAATAAGCTGGCATGTAAAGACGGAGCACGACTGCTCTGTATTCGCCTGAGCTGTGTGAGTTTTCTGTCTTAACGGTATGAGTCCCGTAAAATTTAGATTACTGATATAAAGAGGCAGCGGTCTTCACTGTTACATGATTTATATGTTTCTCTATCCGGTAGCTGACCTTGAGAGATTGTAGGAAATGATTAAAATGTTTCCAAAGCCATAAGACAAATAACTGTGAAGTTAAAATTAAATTTTATTATGTATCAAAGCGAACAAAAATACTTTCAATTCAAACTCCATTTTAAACAATTACTAAGTTATTTACAAAAGCGAATTACGTACAAATAAATTACATGAAATTCAGAATTAATTTATGTCATTAAATTTAATTTTTCCACGACCTGTGCATAATTGCGAATAAACCAGAATTAAGTAAAACTGGACTACGTACAATCCATTTCTACTGTACGTAATCAGTCCTACAATCATTTATTATTCTTGCTAAAAAATAAGCGCAACTCAGTACGAATTTCGATATAGAAATGCGATATTATATTCCACTCATAAAAATTAAGAACATGTAGGCGTACTTTTTCTGTGTTGTCTTAAACTTAAACGGTACACAAATGCTACAGTAGTCACTTAACTTTGAAGCTGTCTAAAGCCTTAATCAATAGATTTTCAATACTAGATTCTTCTCTTTCAAAGAATACGTACCGTATAGGAATGATGGGAGTTATTAATCCAAGCGACAAATTTCCTTCAGAATAGGCCTAGTATAATTTATTTTAAGTTTGTATTGATTTGCACATTTTAAAAAAATAAACACAGAATAACTTATCATATGTCATGCAGAAAAAAAAGAGTGATAATATTTCAACAGGATAAGAAGGAACGGAGGAAAATACTTAAAATGTATTGTATTTATAATAAAGACTTCTTGAACAAAACTGAAATTTACGATATCCTCTTATCTTGAGATTTATATTACATTATCCGACAGTTGTACTTTGGGTGTAATGAATGCATTAACTCTTAACCGTAACGCTTGAAATTCTAATAATAAAATTTATATATCTTTACTGGAAACCTTGTCCTCACAAGAAAAGATTATTTTATTATACTATTATACTCCATCGTAGCAGAGTCGGCTTAGAATATCTTATCAAGAAGGCCAGAAATTCTATGTCCGATGGGTAGAGTAACATTTAAATGCGTCTGTATTTCATATACCTTTGTTATATATATGCTTGTTTTTAGTATAGATACTAGAGCGAATATATGTAATTGGAAAGCATAGACATAATTAAAATTGGAAGGGTTTGTTGAAAAAGCACTGAGACAAAGAAATTGCGTCCCACTCAATATCAGAAAACAATGTAAAATTAATATGCTGGAGAAAATATTGAAAGTCAAGAGGAACTCCCACATAGCATATGCGACCCAATTGTTTGAGAATCACAGCATGTGTTCGGTTTTATCTGCCGTTTGTTTGTAAAGAAAATCCAGCGTCTGTATCAATATCCAGCAAATGAAATATTTCGTTATAAAGAAATTTATTCATGGCACGTATTTTCTACATATATTTAAGATAAAACAAATCAGAACTGACTGAAATTTTATTTAAATCATTTACAAAAATTATATAGCACTTTGGAACCGGCGTAATCAAGATGGCTAACTGCGTAGAATGTCTCATGTGATTTATCGACATCCAACTCAGTTAACGGACTAAGGTCTCATTTCACCAAGCTTATATAATTTTAATTGTTATTTAAATAATAATAAGTTGAAATGCGCACACACCGTGCATGGGTAAGAAACATTACTTGTCTTTACTATAAGCTGCGATGGATTTCTGTCTCTTCTTACACTTGATAATATGATATCTGTCACATAGTTCTGAGCATAAAACACACACACACTTATCATTTGGTTCGTGGTAAGTCTTGTTGCCGCACACCTTGTGGTGGAAGCCATGGGTTGCCAATCTTGTCGTCACGTGTCTCATTTCATGATTAGCTTCCGTCCATTCCTATCTTGCATCGCACACGTTGCGTAGAATTCCTCCGGTATGCTGGTTTTCTTCTAGTGCAGATCTTGTAGGAGCCATTTGTAGGCGTCGTTCGCTGGGAGCATTATTTCGCACCTTAGGTCCTCTATCAAAAAGGTCTCTCTGGTTAGTTCGTACACTAGTCTCGATCTTGCGTTCTGTGGTAGTCCTAGAGCTCTCTTCAAATACCTATCTTTCACCCGCTCTAGTTCTTCCATCTGTTTGTATGTGAGGTATTCTCCCACTGATTCTAGACCATACGTCAGGACGGGTAATATCTTTATCCGGAACAGAATTGTTATTTAAAGTCATCTTAATTGACACTTAATTGGACAATGCATTTCACCGACATAAATTGGTCTTTAAATTCACATTAAACTACATTTAAATTAATTGGTCAACATTTGGTCATTTAAATAATTAATCCTATATTAACAACAATAATTTTCGTCATGGCGAGAACAATGATGAACTTGATATTTAAAAATGATTATTTCTCACCAAGACGGGTGAGGATAATTTCCGAAACGGAAGATTATTTGAATAAATTTCAGAAAACGGATTCCTTCCTTTCCTTCTTACTTCAAAATTCCAACCTTGTGCATACAAAATAAACTATTGGCACTGAAAAGTGCCTTTTCGTAAGCATGATGATACAAATTCGACAAACGGAGACAAATCTGCTCTTCTTAATAGTTTAAGATATAATTGTCAGTGAGGAATCAGTATACAGAAATTTTCCCTTTGAATAATACGAAAGGTGATTTATAAATTCCAAAATGAGTGTTAAGTAGGTACTTCATAATATTACTTAAATGAAACATTTTTTAAAGAAACGTTTAATCCATCTTCGTTGCCAAAAATACGGCAACTAAAATAATACGAGTAACAAATTTTATCATGTTGGGTTTTAGGCCTAATATTACATTTGAAGGCATTGAATTAGCGCAAATCCATTAAGTTTTTCCATTTTGCTTGTTGTATGATATTTTCTTGCATCTACTATTATTATCCCGTTCTTCTTCAATATTACTGAAGATGGGATGGGTTTTTTGCATTGAAATCTATTTTTATTTATTTCCAACCTTTCTTCTTTTCTTCTAAATGCTGCCCATCCGTCCTTTTGTTTACGATGATTTTAATATGTTTTGAGGTTACCCCTGTTTATGACAAAGACGTTGTAGTTATATGGTGACGTCGTAATTCCTATAACCAAAAACAATATAACAAATGGACTCACTATGAAGGCCACTGCTTACACCATTAACAAGGCACGTGGTCTTCGAAATTACGATTTTACCACAGTCTAGTATATACAGTCACGAAGCTTGAGTTTTGAGGGTGCTAGGAACAATTGACAGTGCCGGTACTATTTCGCATTGTCTGTAATGAGGCGCTATTAGCGATCCTAGTGGTTAGCAACTATCTATGGATGCATAATTACTACGTTTTGAGCTTCGTGACTGTATATACTAGTCTGTGATTTTACTATGATTCCGAAGACAGTGATGATTTAATTGGGAATTAAATTAATTGACTTTATTTTAAATGCGTTTTAGTTTGGTGAAACGGAAACGAATTAAATATGACTTTATTTCCGCATTTAACTTAAACCACAATTAGTTAATTGTGGATTAGTAATATGTTGGTGAAATCAACCCTTAGTCCCAATTTCTAATCTGAGCATCATTTTGACGCAGGGCAGAGTAATGAACGTCAATTAAACAAAAATAAACTCATTTATAATTGTTTATTTTTAATTTATTTGGTTATGTAACGACGCTGTTTTAACTATGACGTTATTTAGGGTCGATGGGATTGGTGATAGCGAGATGAGGCCGAGGATTCGCCGTAGATTACCTGATATTTGCCTTATGGTTAGGAAAACCTCGGAAAAAACCCAACCAGGTAATTAGCCCAAGCGGGAATCGAACCCGCGCCCGAATTTATAATTATTAAGTAATACGTATTCGTTAACACATCTCCAGTATGACTACTGAAACAGACTACAAGTTCCTATTATTTGCATCAACGTAAGACTGTGGAAAACAACCGGGAACATCTACGTTATTTAATATCCATGACGCACAAACATAATTACATTCAGGGGTAAAATACGTCTCAGGTAGCAATCAATCAACGCCAATGCCAGGGGGGCTGTTATAAAAAAACGAAACGCAATTTGCTAATACATTCTAATACAATATCTGCTATGTGACATTTATCGAGTTCATGAATTACACGCAAACATATTCTTGTATATTCCTGTATTCTGGCAATATTAATTTACCAGCAAACTCAACTAACATTACAGCCTCTACCAACTACAAACAACTACTACTATTGCCTCCACCACCAATACTAGAAGCTGTCCCACCATAGTTGAAGCATGGCCTTGTCATCTCGCGCAGGTTACGTGGGCGGATGCACGTGGAAATCTTACGGAGTAGACGCATTTTCGTCCACAGCGCATCCAAGGTCATGCTCCAACCACCGTGGAACGGATTATAACAGAAACTATTACTACCACTACAACAACGCTTTTCACGTGACTTACTTCATACGTCTCGTCTTCTTCGTGGCTACAATATTTTGTTTGGGAGCATAACTTAATATATAACTTGTAACTAACAGAGGCTGATACTGAATATTAAAACTAGGCAATGTTGCCTAAGTGCGAATGGCTCGTGCTTTTCTGGACACCTAAAAAGCCGCTACCACCACGAACTGAGTCGCATGAAAAGGAGTATAAAAGCAACTACTACTGCCACTAAAAACACTACTAACAGCAACTAACACTGCCATTGTCATCACTACTAACAACTACTATCGCCTCTATCATCACTACCAACAGCAACTGCTGTCACTACCACTAATACCAACAGCAACTACTGCTAGAACCACCACTACCAAGGGCAACTACACCTATTACCACTAGTACTAACATTACTACTGCCACTGACATCATTATTAAGAAATGCTATTGCCACTATAACTACTATTGTCACTACCACCAATATTAACAGCAACTACTACTGCCTCTAGCAATAACTACCATTGCCTCTACCACCATTACTAACAGCAACTACTACTGACAATACTGCAAATACTAACAACAAATAGTACTATCTCTATCTACTACCATTACTAACAGCAATTGCTACTGACTCTACCAATTACTATCAGCCACTATTACTGTCTCTACCACCACTACTAACAGAAAATACTACTGTCTCTATCACCACTACTAGCAGCAACTACTACTGTCTCTATCACCACTACTAACAGAAAATACTACTGTCTCTATCACCACTACTAGCAGCAACTACTACTGTCTCTATCACCACTACTAGCAGCAACTACTACTGTCTCTATCACCACTACTAACAGAAAATACTACTGTCTCTATCACCACTACTAGCAGCAACTACTACTGTCTCTATCACCACTACTAACAGCAACTACTAATGTCTCTATTACCACTCTAATAGCAACTATTACTGCATTTATCACAACTGCTGCCAACTACTACTGCCTCTACCACCACTATTAACAGAAAATACTACTGTCTCTATCACCATTACTAACAGCAACTACTACTGCTGCCTCTACCACCATTACTAACAGCAACTACTACTGTCTCTATTACCGCTCTAATAGCAACTACTATTGGCTTTGTCACCACTACTAGCAGCAACTACTAATGTCTCTATTACCACTCTAACAGCAATTACTACTGCATTTATCACAACTGCTGCCAACTACTACTGCCTCTACCACCACTATTAACAGAAAATACTACTGTCTCTATCACCATTACTAACAGCAACTACTACTGCTGCCTCTACCACCATTACTAACAGCAACTACTACTGTCTCTATTACCGCTCTAATAGCAACTACTATTGGCTTTGTCACCACTACTAGCAGCAACTACTAATGTCTCTATTACCACTCTAACAGCAATTACTACTGCATTTATCACAACTGCTGCCAACTACTACTGCCTCTACCACCACTATTAACAGAAAATACTACTGTCTCTATCACCATTACTAACAGCAACTACTACTGCTGCCTCTACCACCATTACTAACAGCAACTACTACTGTCTCTATTACCGCTCTAATAGCAACTACTATTGGCGTTGTCACCACTACTAGCAGCAACTACTAATGTCTCTATTACCACTCTAACAGCAATTACTACTGCATTTATCACAACTGCTGCCAACTACTACTGCCTCTACCACCACTATTAACAGAAAATACTACTGTCTCTATCACCATTACTAACAGCAACTACTACTGCTGCCTCTACCACCATTACTAACAGCAACTACTACTGTCTCTATTACCGCTCTAATAGTAACTACTATTGGCTTTGTCACCACTACTAGCAGCAACTATTACTGTCTCTATTACCACTCTAACAGCAATTACTACTGCCTGTATCATAACTACTGCCAACTACTACTGCCTCTACCACCACTACCAACAGCAATTACTACTGCCTCTGCTACCACTACCAACAGCAACTACTACTGCCTCTACTACCACTACCAACAGCAAATACTACTGCCTCTACCACCACTACCAACAGTAACTACTACTGCACTATCATCAGTATCAACAGAAACTACTTTTGCCACTATCACCACAACTAAAGAAAGCAATTACTGTCACTAACACTACCACCAATAACAGAAAATACTGCCACGTCATTAATAATAGCAAATATTGTCACTACAACCACCACTACTAAGAGCAAATACTGCCAATATCATCATTACTAGTAACAGCAAATACTAACACTATCACCATTAGTAAGAGCAAATACTGTCACCACCACTACTACTAACTGCCAATATCATCATTACTAGTAACAACAAATACTAACACTATCACCATTAGTAAGAGCAAATGCTGTCACCACTACTACTAATAACTGCCACCACCACCACCACCACCACCACAACTACGAGCAACATTACAAACTTTATTTTATTTCATATTATATTTATCCATAAGAAGCCGAGTCTTTAATATTTGCTTTATCTAGCTAAGAGTTTAGAAAATCTGCTGTAAGCAAACGAGCAGACAAGATACACCGACGGCATATCATAACCTAATTTTTAACAGCAAAAATTGTAAAGAAACGGCATTTAGGCCTATGCCGAAATCTTTAAATCCAGCTTGAAGTACTTCAGTAATTCTGCAGTACTTTGTTGGCATATTAACGCAAACTTCAAACAAAAATGTATTTCTATAAACGTACGCACACAGAACAAAATGAGACAATAATACCAAGACAACAGATATTGCACATGCAACCACGCATGCGTCAGACATATTCTGAGTTGTTTTTTTTATGCTTTCACAGTAATTCACATGAGTGGTTAAGACTCCCCTTATACACTTTTCATTTGAAGAATGAAAAAATGACTGTAGAAGTTTCCTTTCTCAGAAAGTCGTAGACACGAGGAATTTAGAGTTGCAGGAGAACAATGAGAGGGGAGGAAGACAGGTCTGTTCCGGACGGATGGAGATGCTGCAGATGCATGGGGAAACTAGGGCAAAAAGAAAGACATCTTTGTGAAATCTTCTCGAACATACTACGTTGCAAGAAAGATGAAAATAAACTGTACATAGCAGAAGATATTGTCATTGTCAATATTTTCGCCAGTATGCAAACATGTAGACCTAATCGATCAATATGACACTTACGTAGCTATTGGTTTTCACTTTTAAAACATCCTCGATATAAAAATAACAGACGGAATTTGATAAGAATATATATTTCACAATTAAAAATTGAGAGCCCATAAGGCGGCTCAATCTGTTAGTATGTGATCTGAGGTTTTACTAACCTAGTTCTTACCGTTAGAGAGTTACTAAGCATTACAATGTAATCCGCTCAGCTTGTCCTTCCCGTGTAACGAATTCTCATCTCGTTTTGGTCTATAAATCTTGTGACCGTTACAAAACTGCCTGAATCATATCCTTGGTATTTTCTGTGCCAAAAATCGACTCTCTGAAGTATTGTAATCTCGACGCTTTCTCTTCAGTGGAATGGTAATGGACTGCAGTACTAACGAAAGAGCATCTACACAACACATCTGGGTCAGTTATGTGATTAGGAAATAAGTAACATTCTTTCTAGATCTCTCACATTCGGGGATAAGCACCATAAGTACACGACACGACCTTTCTAACTTTACTTACCCTTAAAAAGTGTACATCGATTTTAGAAATGTCAGATTTCATCAACGTTTTCGTAAATAATATTTTTGCCTCATCTGAAAGGTCATTTTTTCTAGTTTTCAAAAATATATAACATGTACGCATTGTCTCAATAATTTCATAATTATTTGGACATTTACAATGTAAGCGCACTATACCTTACACAGCGATGTCAAGGTCAAAGCACGTACTTGACTGTATGTGCGATCAAGCGCTGACTCGTTGCAATGAATCTATTCAGCAGGCAGGAGTGGTGAACAAGAAGGGGTGCGCAAAATGAGCTCTATTGGCCTCCACTGCCATATGAATTAAACTGCTTCTATTAAGCAGTCGATAACGTCATACTCATAAAAGACAACAAGAAATCAAAGCATGTTTTGCGGCAGGTGCCTCAGTAATATATGCAATTAATTACAAAATAGTACAATAAATAATAAACATAGACTATCCTTAACTTACACAGTTCCAGATAATAATTAGTATCTAATTAATTGTTATATGATTAGGTCTATGTCATTATGCAATTATTAATACATAAACATTGCTGTTGTCTTTCAAATTAATATAAAAGTAAATTAAATCATACAACATTCTGCACCTGTAAAAATTACATAATAGGCCTACAACAAATAATAAAAATAATTATCTTTAACTTATACAGTTTAGATAATGAGGCCTATCTAATTAATTGTATGTAATTGTTACATAATCATGCATTTATTCTTCTTCTTATTCTTGTATTATTATTATTATTATTATTATTATTATTATTATTAATAACGTGTTACACTCATACAAAAAGCCAACAAGAAATCAAAGCACGTTTTACAGCAGGTACCTCTCTAATAAATAAAATTAATTATAAAATACTACACTAAATGAAAATCTAGACTCTCCTTAACTTACACAATTTGCGATAATAATAATTATTAGGCCTATATAATATATTATAATTATCTAATAATGTAATTATTAGCACATAAGTCTGCTTCTCTGTTTTAAACTTAGACAAATTATGTAAAAGAAGTCGTAAGACATTCCATAGACTATTTCTAAAAATTATTTAATAGGCATAAACTAAATAAACATATATTCTGTTTAACTTACGAGTTTTAGATAATAAAGTCTATCTCATTAATTGTTCTGTAATTGTTATATAATCATTTACTTATTATATGTAGGTCTACATAATACTTATAGAAATAAATTAGAATCCTGTCTTCTCGTCTAATTCAGAATCGCTCTTCCTGCTTTTAGCCGGCGAAATGTTGTTTCCTGCAGCAATATTTAGCATTGTCCGCATATTATCACCTGATAATCCTGATCTCAATCTTGGTTTTGTGATGTTCATAAGTGAGAAAATTTGCTCACGTACATGCGTACTGGAAATACAGAAATTATTTGCACCGAAAATTTTCGTACCACTGGATATAGTTCGGGATTTAAAGCTTTGTAAAATCTGAGAAAATCTTGATATTTCAAGAGTCCAGTCAGCCTGAAACTTTACTGTACGACTTCTTCCGCTCCATCGTCAATGTGTAATGTACAACCCTTGTGTTCACCAATGACTTGTACCTGCGTGCCCTACGTGCTCTGGACAGCGCATACGGTCTGTGAGGCACAACTGCGATCTCGTTGACATCACTGCCTTACACAATCTTCAGTGTCTGTTTTCTCACATTTTCACATTTTGCTACATTTATTATCCTTCCGACTGACAAAAAGTAGACTTTCAATTGGACTTGAAGACTTCATTGAGGTCCCAAATTAAAGCTGAAATTTGTGGCTATGTTGAAAATTAAAATTTCAATCCATTGTAATTATTTTAACTAGGCCTATATACAAATAAGTATATAGGCCTATATGTTTTTTCTAAAGTGCTTACCGGCATATAATGTGGCATATCTTTGAATGGCTTCAGAGATATATATATATATATATATACATAATTTTAGTATGTGACATTCTCCATACGCAGGGGATCATTTTGGCGAAAGAAGTTTTATTCTAGGTAAATTTCTAATGAAGTTAGGTCGCCTCCAAAATGTTATTAATATTTTTACAAAAATAAAATTCTTTGAAACTTCAAATTTGATTTTTAATTTTTAATTATATAAATTACTTAATTTACTCCCAAGAATAATGTCACCAAAGTTTGAAAGACATTAAGAAAAATAAATTGGATTTTTATCCTAAGAGTCAACGTACACATTAAAAAGGAATCCCATGCTAAGATTTCAAATCTTGAAGTACTATCGTCTTCTATTAAGACTGGTTTCCAAACATAAAATTGTTGATTTTTGTGCCTGACATGAAAGTATACAAAATTCTATATCTTTTTATTTTTCGTTCAAAAGCCTTGTTCTTTTTACGAAAAGACTTGACATTCTCTGCACTTTTAATTAAAAATACAAAGTTTTGTACATTAGCAAACATTAAGGCGAAGAGAAAGGAGTAACTTTATGAGTGGTGTCATTGTTGTGATCAATACTGTAAAAATGCGTAAGTAACCAAATTAATAATTCGTTTTATTATTATTTAACATGTCACATTTACAATCTGTCTACAATAGACAATAAGTAAATATTATAAAAGAATATGACATGAGTGGAGATGTTATCCCATGACAACACTCCAAAAGAAAAATAACAATGTTTCAAAAAGCTGTAGTAAAAATGAATGGAAGGTCAAGAGCATTGGTCCTTTTACGTCTTCTTATTGTTTGCTATTATCCAGCAAATTTAATGCATAATGATTGGGATGTTGATTTAATCGGTGCAGATATTTTTTACTGAACTTAGAGATTTCTTCTTTCACAGTTGAAATGTTTAGGTCACGATGAATGACATCATTACGGACATACCATGGTGCAGTGACAATGGAACATAAAGTTTTAGACTGATATCTCTACAAAATTAATAAATGAACTTAAATAAATGAATGAAAAATAAATAAGTAAATAAATGAATGAAAAATAAGTACATACGTATATAAATAAATAAATAAATAAATAAATAAATAAATAAATAAATAAATAAATAAATAAATAAATAAACACATAAGTTAGTAAATATAAAGAGCTTTGAGGAATGACAGGTCACCACAAAATGCATGGTTTAGGGATTTCAAGACTAAAGAGGAGTACGTTGGGTGGCGGATTGTGGGGCTGGTGTAGTCGTGTAGTACAGTCGGTAGGTACGAAACTCGTTCCATCACGGGTGTACAAGCTTTTTAGTTCTATTGCTTAGGGATACTCCATATCCTAACCGATAAACACCTCTCTGTCTATTGCTTTCACATAGTGTTAAAATATTAATTCTGCATACAACACGGCCAATTATGTCTCCATGGATACTGTACGTACTATAGTATCTAATCTTTATTTTAATTACACCTCAACAGACTGAAACTTCAATCTCAACAATGCACGACAATATCAGAATACAACATTACCTTCAGTAACCACGGAAACAACTTCAAGCCATAAAATTACTTCAAGCTTATACTATAGACAATGAAATGAACGAGAAATCTAGACGCAATTCTGTATCAAAATACTAAGGTACGGTGTTAATATAATATTAGACTATTTTGCATAGTACTGTTGTTGAATTCTATCAAATCTATACTAATAATAAATCTGTAACCAAAATTTTTCTGGTAATTTTCGATTTTCCAAAAATAATTGGTGATAACATGTATAATTAACCACCCTGAAACCGAAAATCGCTTTTTTGAAATTGTTTGTATGTCTGTCTGTCTGTCTGGATGTTTGTTACCTTTTCACGCGATAATGGCTGAACCGATTTATATGAAAATAGGAATATAAATTAAGTTCGTTGTAACTTAGATTTTAGGCTATACGACATTCAAAATACTTTATTTAAAAGGGGGGTTATAAGGGGGCTTGAATTAAATAAATCGAAATATCTCGCTTATTATTGATTTACATGAAAAATATTACATAACGTTTCTTTAAAAATAATTTCCGATAAGTTTTATTCTATACAAAATTTTGATAGGACTGATATTTAATGAGGTAAATGAGTTTTAAAATTACAATAACACCATCTAAGGCGCTGTACTGAAATAAAAACAAATGACTTTGTCTATAAGGGGCCTTGGACAACAACAATCGAAAGCTATTAAACATAACCTAAGAGAATGTTTCTGTGTTTGTATGAAATAATATCGGAAGCTAATTAATTGTTTAATTATTATTTCACCATTGGAAAGTGTAGTTTCTCTAGATGGACGTAATTCTACAATCTTATTACAGTAACTTCTGAAACATATAGCAAGTAATATAAAGTATACACATTAAAACTAAATGATATGTCAATCTTCATTAAACTATGGTTGCTTGTAATAACAATTAAGAAACATGTTAAAGGAATTGTCATTGCACCAAATGATTGCTCTTTGGACCAAAATGACCTCGTTTTAATTATTTAAATACAATTTAAATTAAGTAACATATTAAACGATTTATCCTTCTATCAAACACAAATGGTCCCTGGATCAAACGTCCTATTTTAATTATGTAATTACTTTATATTTATTTCTAACAGGTGCAGCGGAGCGCACGGGTACGGCTAGTAGTAATATAAAATAGCTACTACGTACCAGAAACATACAAACATTTATTACCTAAAAGTCGAATCTAAAACAGGAGGAGATTAATCAAGTAGTAATTGGGATATAGTTGATCGCGGTTGAAATTTGTAACTTTTATTCAGTTTCTTTTTAAATAGCTTACTGGGTGAACAGTACAGAGCAGAACAGGTTTCAGGCTGCCGGCTATGCGCGCGGAGGAGGGGGACTCAAGTCCGCGAGAGCCGTGAAACCTGTTCTGCTCTGTACTGTTCACCCGGTATTATAAAGATTAATATTTTCATAATTTCTGTCTAAAACGGGATGTTCTTGAAATTACATGTATATTTTCTCTCTTTTATGTAATTTTAAATGTTAGTTTTAATATTCATTAGATATCTGATTTATGTGTGAATGCAGAAACTTTGATTTCAACGTGTAATAGTACCAATTTTTTCACTATTTTTACCTATACTACTGAAGTAATGTTAGTTTTCTTTGGAACATGAAACTTGTGGTAGATTTGTGCGTAGAAGCATGGATTTAACGTACTGTATTTAAAAATAAATATGAGAACCTGCTGGAATTTATAGCCTTTATTAACGTTTTCATTAATCATTTCTTTCTGCAAAAGCTGACTAGTAGCCCAGAATGATTAACATTTTTAATTGTTTCTAAAACCGAGAAATACTTGAAAATACATGTGTGTTTTGTCTGTTTTAAGTGATTTTTAGATATTAGTTTTAATAGGCCTAGGTATAGATTATTATTTCGTCAATATACAAGCAAAACACTATAAGTAAAAATATTGTTTCTGAGAAAAAAAGCGCATATAATATACATAATGTATGTGTATTATCTTAATATTGCCACATAAAATACACATAAAAACAACTTACTAAAAATAATATTCTGAGGATTCTGTTTGTACAGAACTTAACCTACTTTCAAGGGCCTTTTTCTCAGAAGTAATATTTTTGACTTAACGTGTTTTGCTTGTAAACCGTCGATTCTGATTTAAGTGTGAATGCAAAAACTTTTATTTCAGCATGTAATACGAGCGCGTCTGCTATTTCCATCTATACAGTAGCTAGTTCCTATCCCCCTCCATTCCATACATCGCTGACGTACACTAATCAGACTGCATATGTATAATTGTTCTTCCTCTGACACATATCGTCAGTACAGCTCACTTAACGATGTGTGCCACAGGAAGGACAATTATTTGTATACAACTTCCCTATAAGGCAGAGCATCGTAAGCACTGTTTTGCTGACTTTACAGGAGAGTAAAATTTCAGTACTTATCCAACATTGGTGGTGAATACGAGTGTCAAAGCTGAAACTAACTTATCAGAAGGAAAAAATTGTTGAGGCTCACGGAAGTTTTACAGTCGCTGCGCAGTGGTGGGCAATTTATTCTAAGCACCATAACCAGGGGCAGGTATTTATGCAGATTAATTATATAATTTGTGTTTTTTAATGCTGGAGTCGGCGGAGATTGTTGAAGATTGATTTGTACTCTTGGCAGGGATTAATGGAAATTTTGGAAAATACAATTATTTTGGAATTGGAGTATTAATTCAGTGTGAAAATAATTAACACTGAAGGATCGTTGGATTCTGGTAAAGGTACGGTATGGCCAATAAACAATATTTGTTGGATTGAGACTATATTTAACACACATTGATTAAAAACGAAAAAAATTCAGGCCTCTAATTAACACTTTCAAATTATTAGTGAAATGTTGAATTCTCCCTCTTTTGAGTTGACTAATGTAATGAGACCACCTGGAATACCCAGTAATGTAGCTTACTTGGATATATAATAAATTCAAGTGAAAAAAATCCGAAAAACTCAGAATATGAAATTCGCTATAAAACGACGCAATAATAATAATAATTCCGCGAATGTGTTCATATTTCGCTATTAGAACTCTATTTCGCGATTTGTCGCGATTCTTTTATTCGCATATTATTAATCAAAATCATTTCATTCGTAAAGATTAGTAAAAATCTATTGTATATCTATTATGTCGTGATTTTCGCGATCTCTATAAATACCCAGCCCTGACTATAACTCATTTTCGGTAAAAGTGGCGCTTACGAAAGGTAGGTACTCTGCCATGCAGAGGACGCCATCTGTAGACTGATTAGTGTAATATGTATCTAGTCAGCGATGTATGCAATGGAGGAGGAAAGGAACTGGTCACTCTACCCCATTATTTTCTGGCATAGTTGCCTCATTAGTGATGTCTTGTTGGTGTCGCTTATGGGGTCCAGACCTGTCTTCGAACTGATGACTAAACAACGACTATTAAAGTAATGTTCATTTGCTTGAGAGCAGAAACTTTTGTTAGCTTTGTGTGTAGAAACATGGGTTCAACATATTTTTAAGAAATTATGTAGAATCGATTGGAATTTACAATTTATAGAATCTTGCATTAGTCATAGGAAGCCAACACTTTTGCCTGTCTTGCTAGTAACAGGCCGTAGTAGGTTAGCAGCTTTTCTCAAACTATGGTCCTCAGACCACCTGTGGTCCTCGAGTTCTGCCCTTCTGGTCCTTCAAAAAGGATAGAAGAAAAAATAAAATTCAAATGAATTGCGTATAACACTATAGCAGAAAATCTTAGAGTTAGGAAATGGCACATGGCAATCGCCTTTCACTTTTTCTCCCATTACTAATATTTTATGAAATTTCTTACCCTACCCGTCTACCCACTTCCCACTCTACTCTCAGTAAGAAAAGAGGGATTTAAAGAACTATGAACGTGACTTTCCTCGCCATCTTTTCCTGCATCTCTCGCACCGAGTCTGTAACCCAGCTAGGGACAACCCGAATTCATAACAGAGGACCAAAGTACCGACACTCAGTCTGCACATTGAAATGGGCACGTACTGTACGTCGTACACCAATAATGGAACGTGCCAAATTGCATCTTTACTTGTTGAAAATCGGTTATGTTTCTGTATTAATTTTTTTTATTTGTTTTTCCAGATGACGATAAGAAATTTTAGACTCCGTCTATTTTAAAATCCGACAGATTTACTTTGTACACTTGCGTGTTTCGTCTCTAAGTGCCATTTCAATTTCGCGGGTGTCATACACTCGTTTGTAAGCACTTCGTAACAACGCACTCACTCTCATTGCCACACCAAGTAAATCCAAGTTCCAAATAACTCTTGCTATATTTACGAAAGTATTTTTTCTTTTAATAACTACCACTAGGACTAGATATTTCTTTAATGGCACTGTAATTAATATATTTCTTCACACACAGAGCTTCCGAACTATTAGCACTGCCTAAATGAAGCATATCATCATGTTAATTTCTTATAAAAAATCCGGGTCGAAAGCAGTGTTCCATTATTTATAACGGGCACTATTTAACAGAGTCATGGACAACTACTAGCGTGTACCACATAAGAAGGATTTCAAACAACTAACTACTAACAGGCAAGGGAGGAATCAACACTGCACAGAATTTGTTATAAGTTACTTGTAATTGGCTACAAAAAATATAATATTACAAAACTATTGTAATTAATTAATTCTACTTTAAAATATAAATAAACTGGTATTACAATATGCTACAAAAATGATAAATTTGCTTTCGGAGAGAACAAGAGTAAGGTGGTCCGCGGAACTGTTCTGACTTAAAAAAAGTGGTCCCCACTTCAAGAAAGTTTGAGAAACGTTGGGTTAGAGTATTAATAATAGCATTCAGTTAAAACGAACAAAATATTAATTCACTCATTTGACGGGTTTAAAAAAAGACTAAAGGCTGGTTCACAATAAACCGGGAACAAAAACGACAAAGAGAACGAGAACGGAAATATTGTTAAAATAAATGCATTTAAATGTGAGTATTCACAATTAACTCTTGTGAATGCTCACATTTAAATACATTCATTTTAACATTACTTCCGTTCTCGTTTTTGTTGTCGTTTCCGTTTCCGGTTTATTGTGAACCAGCCTTTAGACCTAATAAGTAATAATCCGAAAATATTCCCAGTACAAAACATAAAAGTTAATTTTCAACTGCAAAGTTTCAGTTCTAAATGTGCTAAATGCCAATTTGTCAAACTTCATTATATTCAATATAACGGAGGAACATCCATATGAGAATATCATACTAAATTGTCTTTGTCGTAGCTAACCTGTAAGCGACTCATTCGTGCGCCAAAAGACGGTGTTGTAGGTATCGCAACATGCATTGCACAGTGTGTTTTTCATCAATATTTTAGAAAATTGTTTTTGGCACTTAGCACATTTAGAATGTTCGGTCCACAATTACTTCAGTGTAGAATCAGTTTACGTTAAATAGTACGAATACGAACTCTAGTGTCGTCTGCTTAAACGTACAAACACAAACAAAGGTATGCTGTGTAATACCACAGTCTAGTATATACAGTCACGAAGCTCAATACGTAGGGTATATGCATCCAATGATAGTTAAACTTTAGTTGCTAGCCACTAGGATGGCCACTATCGCCTCATCACAGAAAATACGAAATACTACCCGCACAGTGTCTTGTTCCTAGTACTGTGAGTTGCTAACCGCTTGGAGCATTGTATCGCAAAAAAAAAAAAAAAATCATCTCAAACTTCGTGACTATATGCACTAGACTGTGGTAATACATAGTGACAAACGGCTGCATTTTGTTTCCTCATTGTTTCTTGCACAAGAGCTCACAGTGGAAGTTATGCTACTTCTATACTTACTTACTTACTTACTTACTGGCTTTTAAGGAACCTGGAGGTTCATTGGTTCATTGCCGCCCTCACATAAGCCCGCCATTCGTTCCTATCCTGAGCAAGATTAATCCAGTCTCTACCATCATATCCCACCTCCCTCAAATCTATTTTAATATTATCTTCCCATCTACGTCTCGGCCTCCCCAAAGGTCTTTTGCCCTCCGGCCTCCCAACTAACACTCTATATGCATTTCTGGATTCGCCCATACGTGCTACATGCCCTGCCCATCTCAAACGTCTGGATTTTATTTTCCTAATTATGTCAGATGAAGTATACACTGCGTGCAGCTCTGTGTTGTGTAACTTTCTCCATTCTCCTGTAACTTCATCCCTCTTAGCCCCAAATATTTTCCTAAGAACCTTTTTCTCAGACACCCTTAATCTCTGTTCCTCTCTCAAAATGAGAGTCCAAGTTTCACAACCATACAGAATAACCGGTAATATAACTGTTTTATAAATTCTAACTTTCAGATTTTTTGACAGCAGACTAGATGACAAAAGCTTCTCAACCGAATAATAACAGGCATTTCCCATGTCGTGACGGAGAATCAGTCCCATTCCGAGGCTTACTGTTAGGTTTCGTAACAAGCAGTTTTTTTTACGGTGATGGGTTGTTAGCCCTTCGCCCAACCCCCAAGCTGGAGGACCACCCCTTATCGGCTGTCCACGACTGCTTATTCAATATATTCGCAGCTACCCTCCATATCTGGAGGCCGTCTCCTCTATCCGCAACCTGAGGACGCGCCATGCAGTGGTGATAGGGACCCACAATACATAGTTGCTACTTCTATAGTGATGTTTACTATTCACGTTCTTTCACGCCATTCGCAAAGCTTGTTACGCATAACATTCAAACAACTGTATCTTTACATCAAATGAAAACTGGACACATGTTTACATTATTTTTTTACTGAGAATAATCCTCACTATCACACTCTAAAATATTGCCATTCCTTCTGAATTACCCTGCGCGTAAAGATTAATGAGGAATGTCAGATCACCAGGTGCATGGTAAACAGATATTAACGCTGGAGGAGAATGCTTATTATGGTGGAAGACGGGGCTAGCGTAGCCGCGCAGTACAGTCGGCACGTGACTCATTTCACCACGGGTGTATAAAAAGCTTTTTTAGGTTGCATTACTTAGGGATGCTCTGTAACTCCACTACTGCTTCCACGCAGTGATAAAAATATTGATCACTGCAAGCAACCCGGCCAATAATATCTCCATGATACTGTACCATTTTAATTATACCGCAACTGCAACTTTAAAATGAAAAATGTTCAACAATATCAGCATACAACACTGCCTTCAATTTCCATGGAAACAATTTAAAGTCGTAAAATTTTTATTTCAGAGTTGGACGTGATGAGTTGACAACACAATGAACGAAGAATCTATAAGATACTTTTGATATGAGATAGCAGAGGTACAGTATTACTCTAAAAATTTAATAATTTTACATTAGAACTATTGCTGAACTCTATCAAGATAATAATGAAAACATAGTACGTAGCAAATACCTGCAAACAATTAGTTACTATCATTCATATTAAGAAATTGGAAAGAAAAATTCAAATTACACGCAAACATGAAGATGTTAATGAAGTAGTAATTGGTATCAAGAATCTCGCATTAGTCCTAGAAGGAACTCATTTAGCGGTAATGTCAGTTTACTAATAGAACATTACGCATTATCGACTGAGCACAAATTTATTTGATTCGGTCAATTTTGACCAGTGTTCTAGTGAAACGTCGCTCAAATACGTCTTCCATCCTACTTTTGTCCAAATTGACCGAATCAAGTAAATTAGGGCACAATCGATAATGCGTAACGTCTTGAGTGTTATATGCACAAATACGTTATCGCAGCTCTATTAGAGCTCGTCATATTTCATTTTAAGTAAGAGGTGATCAGATTTTCAGTTATTTTAATATGCAGATTCGTACTAAAAAGTGCAAACTTAACATAAGTTAAAATGAAACCGATTCAATCTACCTATCAAGAATGATTAAAAATATATTCAAATAATATATCCCATCATATTATATAATAAGTTTCCCTTCCCCTTAGGTTACGACAATTATTATGGTACAGTCTTAGAAAAAGTTTGTCGCACAGATACTTTGTAATTCCTGGAAATGAGGCAGTGCGCATGATCAGAGGACGAACGACTTGGTTCACAAGAGACCGACTAGCTGAGGTAATAAATTAGTTTCGTTTCGTTGTATGTCTGATCATTCGCACTGTCTCCTTTCTGGAACTTATAAAGTATTTGTGCGAAGGAAATTTTTCTAAGACTATGCATAAACCTCAGACACAATGGCGTCTGGGATGCTCAATTGCTTCTACTTCTCATCAAGTTTTAAAAAATGATAGAAAGATATTAGATTTACCATTAATTACAAAAATTAATCCATTATATCTCCTTTTATGTAGGTACATCATCAAGGATTCAATGTGCATAAAAATGATAGAAAGTGTTCACATTCACCATTAATAATGCAGACTAACGCTTCTTATCTACGGATATCTACAAGGCGTCGTCATTGCTTCCATGTGCAACAGAAATGATAGAAAGTTACAAGTTTCAAAATTAATAATGCGGACTAATGCTTCTTATCTACGGATAATTGCAGACTAATGCTTCTTATATACGAATAAGTGCAGACTAATGCCTCTTATCTACGGATAAATGCAGACAAATGCTTCTTATATACCAATAAGTGCAGACTAATGCTTCTTATCTACGGATAAATGCAGACTAATGCTTCTTATCTACGGATAAATGCAGACAAATGCTTCTTATATACCAATAAGTGCAGACTAATGCTTCTTATCTACGGATAAATGCAGACTAATGCTTCTTATATACGAATAAGTGCAGACTAATGCTTCTTATCTACGGATAAATGCAGACAAATGCTTCTTATATACCAATAAGTGCAGACTAATGCTTCTTATCTACGGATAAATGCAGACTAATGCTTCTTATATACGAATAAGTGCAGACAAATGCTTCTTATATACCAATAAGTGCAGACTAATGCTTCTTATCTACGGATAAATGCAGACTAATGCTTCTTATATACGAATAAGTGCAGACTAACGCTTCTTATCTACGGATATCTACAAGGCGTCGTCATTGCTTCCATGTGCAACAGAAATGATAGAAAGTTACAAGTTTCAGAATTAATAATGCAGACTAATGCTTCTTATCTACGGATAATTGCAGACTAATGCTTCTTATATACGAATAAGTGCAGACTAATGCTTCTTATCTACGGATAAATGCAGACTAATGCTTCTTATATACGAATAAGTCCAGACTAATGCTTCTTATTTACGGATAAATGCAGACTAATGCTTCTTATATACGAATAAGTCCAGACTAATGCTTCTTATCTACGGATAAATGCAGACTAATGCTTCTTATCTACGGATAAATGCAGACTAATGCTTCTTATCTACGAATAAGTGCAGACTAATGCTGCTTATCTACGGATAAATGCAGACTAATGCTACTTATATACGAATAAGAGCAGACTAATGCTTCTTATCTACGGATAAATGCAGACTAATGCTTCTCATCTACGGATAAATGCAGACTAATGCTACTTATATACGAATAAGTGCAGACTCATGCTGCTTATCTACGGATAAATGCTGACTAATGCTTCTTATATACGAATAAGTGCAGACTAACGCTTCTTATCTACGGATATCTACAAGGCGTCGTCATTGCTTCCATGTGCAACAGAAATGATAGAAAGTTACAAGTTTCAAAAATTAATAATGCAGACTAATGCTTCTTATCTACGGATAATTGCAGACTAATGCTTCTTATATACGAATAAGTGCAGACTAATGCTTCTTATCTACGGATAAATGCAGACAAATGCTTCTTATATACCAATAAGTGCAGACTAATGCTTCTTATCTACGGATAAATGCAGACTAATGCTTCTTATATACGAATAAGTGCAGACTAATGCTTCTTATCTACGGATAAATGCAGACAAATGCTTCTTATATACCAATAAGTGCAGACTAATGCTTCTTATCTACGGATAAATGCAGACTAATGCTTCTTATATACGAATAAGTGCAGACAAATGCTTCTTATATACCAATAAGTGCAGACTAATGCTTCTTATCTACGGATAAATGCAGACTAATGCTTCTTATATACGAATAAGTGCAGACTAACGCTTCTTATCTACGGATATCTACAAGGCGTCGTCATTCCTTCCATGTGCAACAGAAATGATAGAAAGTTACAAGTTTCAAAATTAATAATGCAGACTAATGCTTCTTATCTACGGATAATTGCAGACTAATGCTTCTTATATACGAATAAGTGCAGACTAATGCTTCTTATCTACGGATAAATGCAGACTAATGCTTCTTATATACGAATAAGTCCAGACTAATGCTTCTTATTTACGGATAAATGCAGACTAATGCTTCTTATATACGAATAAGTGCAGACTAATGCTTCTTATCTACGGATAAATGTAGACTAATGCTTCTTATCTACGGATAAATGCAGACTAATGCTTCTTATCTAAGAATAAGTGCAGACTAATGCTGCTTATCTACGGATAAATGCAGACTAATGCTACTTATATACGAATAAGAGCAGACTAATGCTTCTTATCTACGGATAAATGCAGACTAATGCTTCTCATCTACGGATAAATGCAGACTAATGCTACTTATATACGAATAAGTGCAGACTCATGCTGCTTATCTACGGATAATTGCTGACTAATGCTTCTTATATACGAATAAGTGCAGACTAATGCTTCTTATCTACGGATAAATGCAGACTAATGCTTCTTATCTACGGATAAATGCAGACTAACGCTTCTTATCTACGGATATCTACAAAGCGTTGTCATTGCATCCATGTGCAACAGAAATGATAGAAGTTACAAGTTTCAAAATTAATAATGCAGACTAATGCTTCTTATCTACGGATAATTGCAGACTAATGATTCTTATATACGAATAAGTGCAGACTAATGCTTCTTATCTACGGATAAATGCAGACTAATGCTTCTTATATACGAATAAGTGCAGACTAATGCTTCTTATATACGAATAAGTGCAGACTAATGCTTCTTATCTACGGATAAAGGCAGACTAATGCTTCTTATATACGAATAAGTGCAGAGTAATGCTTCTTATCTACGGATAAATGCAGACTAATGCTTCTTATATACGAATAAGTGCAGACTAATGCTTCTTATCTACGGATAAATGCAGACTAACGCTTCTTATCTACGGATATCTACAAGGCGTCGTCATTGCTTCCATGTGCAACAGAAATGATAGAAAGTTACAAGTTTCAAAATTAATAATGCAGACTAATGCTTCTTATCTACGGATAAATGCAGACTAATGCTTCGTATATACGAATAAGTGCAGACTAATGCTTCTTATCTACGGATAAATGCAGACTAATGCTTCTTATATACGAATAAGTGCAGACTAATGCTTCTTATCTACGGATAAATGCAGACTAATGCTTCTTATATACGAATAACTGCAGACTAATGCTTCTTATTTACGGATAAATGCAGACTAATGCTTCTTATATACGAATAAGTGCAGACTAATGCTTCTTATCTACGGATAAATGCAGACTAATGCTTTTATCTACGGATATCTACAAGGCGTCGTCATTGCTTCCATGTGCAACAAAAATGACAAAGTTACCAGATTCACAATTAATAATGCAGACTAATGCTTCTTATCTACGGATAAATGCAGACTAATGCTTTTTATCTACAGATAAATGCAGACTAATGCTTTTTATCTACGGATATCTACAAGGCGTCGTCATTACTTCCATGTGCAACAGAAATTATAGAAAGTTACGAGATTCACAATTAATAATGCAGACTAATGCTTTTTATCTACGGATAAATGCAGACTAATGCTTCTTATATACGAATAAATGCAGACTAATGGTTCTTAATTACGGATAAATGCAGACTAATGCTTTTTATTTACGGATAAATACAGACTAATGCTTCTTATCTACGGATAAATGCAGACTAATGCTTCTTATCTACGGATAAATGCAGACTAATGCTTCTTATCTACGGATAAATGCAGACTAATGCTTCTTATCTACTGATAAATGCAGACTAATGCTTCTTATCTACTGATATCTACAAGGCGTCGTCATTGCTTCCATGTGCAACAGAAATGATAGAATGTGACGAGATTCGCCATTATTAATGCTTTTTACGGGTAACTGGAGCTCGTCATCAAGGTATCTACTGTGGGAGATACATGTATTTCCGTGATTCGCAGTAATTGTAATCGTCTGTTTGTACTTTCGAGTCTCAAATATTTCCACCAGCGATCGCGGAATTTATACTTCATATTCCATCATTATGGCTCCAAGACGAATTTGTTCCTGTGTGCAATTTCTGTATAGCGTTCGGTTTCTCTTTTATGACTCTGCATATGAGTGAATGCAGAGAATTATGCTATTATGATACATTGTAAATCGATATTTATGTTGTAGGTTTCACTGTTCTGTCATCGTAAATATATTATTTTGTTTCGTATATCGTTGCTGTATTTTGAATAAAAGTAAATTAATATTGTAAAGATCTCTTTGGCTATAAAAATTACCGACTATGTTATGAATGTATTCTATTGAGAGTTCATATTAATATTATTATTATTATTATTGTTGTTTTTCTGTTAATACACAATGTAATAATTTCAGTGAAATATAAAAGTGACAGAAATTAATTTTTTCTAGACATACCACGGAAACTGTATTGTATTCAAGTAGAAATAAGAACTTACTATTAATAATGTAAAGTTACAAATTGAGTTGATGTCATATCATCCTGCACAATATAAATTAAAAACAATAAAATTGTAGTAAACATTAGACATGATACAAAAAATATTAAAATTACACACATAAATAAGAATTGCTGATAATGGTAGGGTAAAGTTGCCTAATTCCGTGATACGGTTTTTTCACTGAATGTCACGGGGTTGGGTACCTTGCTAGGAAGTTCACCGATGTCTCGAAAGTGGGCGAAAGATGTCTAGCGCTATGGTTGAACGGCAAAGATTTGACTGAAATTCAATTTAAATAAAGTGTCACGGGATTGGGGGTATCAGGGAAATAGGCAACTTTACCCTACTCCACTCCGCAGCGCTGGAAATTGTGAAAGTTACAGTAAGATGGAAGGTGCTCCAGAGAAAGATTCTTCTAATAGAGAGGTCCAGTACCTTAGTCAGTTCCTAGATAGGATAAGAAGAAAACAAGGTATTATAGGATTAGTAAAAGTTAAGCAATATGAAACTGATCTCTAACTTATATCTCTAAGGTATAATCGATTGATAGTGACATGGAAAATTGACTAATCTACGCACAAAAAAAGGAATAGTAAGCTAATGATTTAATTGTGTAATGTCAATAAAGGGTGGTAGGAGAAGTGGTAAGTATTAGAAAAATATCTGCCCCACATGTGATCTACAGAGCACAAGTATAACAATGCAAGCGGAAGTATGAGGTCAGTCTCATGACAAGTCAGCAGATGATTAGGCTATTACTGATAAAACAGTGAGCAAATGTCGAAGCCTACCCTCTACCAGTGTATATAAATATTTCCATAGCAGATTTTTAACATAATAATTCCAAAATTAGCTGTGAATAACAGCTTTAAGTTATAGAAACTGAAGCCTAAATAGACTATATTATAGAAAAACTATCTCCGGTCTTGAATGCCTATAGTGCTCACTCAGCTGGCGCAGCATACTAACTGCACATATGCCTCGTGACGTAGTAGGAAACGCTTTCTCCAAGTACACGACGTTGTATCTAATTGTAGCATTCCAAGTGAAGTTTTCATACCTTTACATTTAGTAACGGGACCTCATAATATTAATATCTGTCTATTTGCTGTGGAGATCGAGCTATATGCATTGTGTGAGGGCATGTTTCATCATGAGCTCATTAACAGTTCCGTTGCGAGATTGTAAGAGATAGCATTGAAATAGTAGTAGAATATGAAATGAGAAGATGAGTGTAGTGGCTGTGGTGTTGACGATGATAACAATGTTGGTGAAAATAGTACTGGTAATAGTGGATGATCATGATGATGAAGATAAAGACGAAGACTAAGAGTAGATGAGAAGAAAGAAAAGACGAAGGAGAAGCATCATCATCATCAGCAGCAGCAGAAGGAGAAAGAGAACAAAATAGGGTAAACAAGGATGCTGACCATGACGATGAATATTGCAACTGAACTCTTAACAATATACAAGAACGTTTAAAAATGTTTAATCTTGATACTGATTAGACATACTCGTATATTCCTAGCACTGCTCATGAATTTATTAATACCACCGTTGCAGATTCGAGAAAAAATTGGAAGAAATTATATAACGAAGTTGTGATAAAGCTACCAGCTTAACTCATACAGTAGCGCGCCTGCCTGCTGAGCCGGAGCTGCGGACATGGTTTCGATTCTTGCTTGGGCCGATTATTTGGTTATTTCCGAGGTTTTACCGAGCTATAAGGCCTCATGTTGCCAAGTACCAACTCTCTCACCAATTCCATCGACGCTAAATAACCTAGTTCCCCACACACCGTGAGGAGATGTTTTAGAGAGCGTGGCATTCGGTGTCGTCGAGCTGTAAGGAGAGAACATTTGACGATGGATCATGCCGTGGACCGTGTAGCGTATGCTACTCTCCGACAGAATTTCGATTGGAGAAATTTCCAATTCAAAATTTGTGAGCTACAGTCAAACGGATCCTACACTCTAATTGGGCAGAACCCGTTCGGATAGCTGACGAATTGTGGGACAGAGTTCTAGATACGTGGAAGATGTGGCCATGAATTTAGACCTGTTCCATAATCTTGTGGACTCCCTGCCGCGCAGAATGAGGGCAGTTGTTGACGCAGGTGGTTTGTGGAAGAGAAACTAGTACCCACCACAGGCCTTTTTTGTTAATATATTAACAAATTGTTTGCTTTTTGTTTTTTTTATTATTTATTTATGTTTATATGCGTCCGGTTTTTAGGATGTGAAACAAGTACTTTTGTTTATACTTATAGGTCTCACCTATTAATAGCCCACAGGTGATGGGCAATAATATGTTTACAAGGCAGGCATAACGAAGTTTATGAACAAATGTCATTTCGCATTTAAACTTATAAATTAATTAAAAATTAAAATAAAAAATAATAATTCTACCGTACCGGGAGGCGAACCCACAACCTCTGGTACGTATGTCAGATATCTTACCACTGGTCCACACACTGCTCGTAAGCTTTACTACATTATAGACGGACGACTTCCAATGAAGAGACACCACAGCAATGCCTTGCAATGCGTAACGTTTACACGAGTGAACCGTGCGATAGAACTTAGCATTCCCATCGAACAAGAGTCGGCCTTTTTTTTTTTTTTTGCCGTTAAGTGTACATATTCTTTGTTAAGATTTTTAAGTTTCCCATTGCGGTGGCAGAAGCGTCTGAATGGTTATGGAGACTTTAATGGGTTAGACTATTTTATTGATCTGTCTCTCTGTTGCTGTTGTGTGTCCTCTCAGACAGTATTCAAATTTCCAACACGTGTTTGCGGTTTTGTTTGTGTTTTAGTTTGGTGCTTGAGGCTGGTGGTAGTTGTAGAGGAGTTTCTCCAGTGTTGTTCTGTTGTTTGTGTTCGGTGGATTTGCGAAGATGTGTTGTGTATATACGCGATTTACTGCCGAATGTGTGTATTTCCTGTTTATGTTGTTTAGATGTGTGAAGAGTGTCTTCGTTTTTTGTCGTAGTGTAAACTGTGTTGTTTCTGGTGCGTCTGTGCAGGTGGAAGATTTGGGACAGAATCTTTCTTTCGCGGACTTCGAATTTTGATTGGGTCGTTGGAGGGGCTTGTGTGAGGAAAATGGAGGGATGTATGCATAGGGATCGAACCAATGCTATGTATAGGTGGAGGAGTGTTTCGGTTATACAGCCAGGTCGATTGATGTCACTTAGGCAGCTTACTGCGCTGGTGGCTGCGTTATATTTCCTACAAGTTTCTTTAGCTACTTCGGTCCAGGAGAGTTTGGAGGTGAAGGATATTCCTAGATATGTGAGATTTCGCTGGAATGGAAGTTGAGTGTTTGCTATTGTGATTGGATTGTTCTGAAGGACCCGAGTTCGGAGTTTTGGGCGGAAGACGCATATTAGTGTTTCGTCCGTGTTGACTGTGATCCGCCACGTATTGGTCCAATTCAGATACTGCCCGAGTGTTGCGTTTAGTAAATACCTAGCGGAGAGGAGTCAGGGGTGTGTAGCCCAATATGCGACGTCGTCTGCAAACACTTGTAGTGGAAAAAAATTGTATTCACATTGACATGTATACTATAATTAAATTGAATAATTAAAGGAAGAAAATTTCATCTAAATAAGAGGACTCGGGAAAGAATGAAAGAATACTTGTAGCATTACCGCGCTGAATGGCGATACCAATGCGCTGACGTAGATATTGACTGCTTCGAAGGTCCCCAGAAAGCTGCACTAAACTTCTGCCTATGGTGGAGATGAGAGCTTTGGCTTCACTACACCATGGTCCAAACGTTTCAACCGCAAAAGGGAAAAAAAATATAATTATCTGCAAGATGTTTATATTTATGGTGTTTACTGGCAGCGGCACTTTCTGCTGCAGATCCTGTTGTCTTAGAGGTTGAAGACAGATGAGAAGGGGCCAGTGTATCCACACATGTGGAATCCCAAATTAAGGATTTGCCTACACGCCACGGGACTTGAGTCAGACCATCGGGTCTCTTGCCGTCTGAACGGCTGATCCCAGAAGGCTCTAAGATGGATGAACCCCCTGAGGATGTTAATGCTCTTTTAATGATGTCATTGAGCGATGAATGACGAGAGAGACGCCCCTTACTCATGACACAACTTAAGACATGGTGGCCATAAGAATTTACAATATTGCCACAGATACATTTATGAATGTGACAGATTTTGCAACCGAGGCGTAAAGCCACGGAAACTTTAAAGGATCTGGGATCCATAAGGGTACCGATGTTAGGGGAAGGAATTGCATGAAGCCAAGATCCTGAAACATTTTGTTGGAGAGCCAAAAAACGAGCACGATCTGAATCTGAAGAAAAATATGACTGAACGGACTCCTTAACAATAGAGATTAGTATTTTATCCCAATTCTTTTGAACAGCTGGAAAAGACGGAGGATCAGAGTTATTGGAAACCTCACCCCATCGAACTAAATCCTCCTGCACAAAAGGGATCTGAACCGAATCACTGTAGTTCTATGTGAAGACAAGCAGCATAGTAAAGGTACTCGTATGCACCTTATCTCTCTCATCGTATACTTGGAAAGTACGACAGTTTCTAGATTAATAATCACGATTTCCTGAGGGAATAAAGGCGCAACAGATCTGTGGTTGCAGTGCGGAGGGAACAACGTACTACAGCCGCGGCGAAAATGCGACTCACGAGCACATTGTGGCTCGCAGTGCTTTTCTCTCGCTTCCTACCTACAACCCCCACCCTCTTACTCACTGGAGTCAAACTCTGTTCTATTTGTATTTGTCTCGGACCTACGAGTGGCGTATCGTCGCAATATCTCTCTCGAAACCATGTACCTCTATAAAAAACGAAAGTTTCAAGTAGGATGGGAGGATGCATTCTTTTGCTTACAATATGATGAGAATATTAAATGTATGATATGTCCACAAATATTACTAGGAAAACGGTTGTATAACATAAAACGGCATTATAAGTTACTACATGTTACTGATGAAACATTAAAAGGTTAAATGTTGTTATCATTATTATTATTATTATTATTATTATTATTATTATCATCTCTGTACGTCGATTCTTTTACAGCAGATGTACGAATAATGCGGTTAGATTTTCAATTTAAACTCACAGATTTACAATGTGACGTTAAATGAAAGCTAGATGTAAGGACTTGACAGATATTGAACTTTTCAAATCTTTGGAAAAAAAAAAAATATTTGAAGCTTCGTTCTTTCGCTTGCTCTGTTGAAGCCATGTTCGCTGTAACTTACGTTTGTGAAAAATTATTTTCAACAATGAAAATAGTAAAAATCAAATTTAGATCACGACTGACAGACAAATACCTTCGTGATCAACTACGATTGGCAGTAAGTGACATAATTCCTGATTTTGAAACTTTGTCGCAGAGACATTCTGAAGACAGTTAATTTTAGGTTGTGATAATGTGTCCTATGTTTTCTTGTTCATTTCTTTCTTCGTTACAAGTCCTAAACATTAACTTCCCCTTCGGTTGTCCGCCTCCCTCCATAGGTGCTATGCACGTTGCAGCTTACACAGTGGCTCGGCGCACCATGGCCTTTTCGCCACGGCTGACGTACTAGACGAGTCCATAACAAAGTCATTTTTTCTCCCGCAGTTCCGTTACGGCCTTTGGGAATGGATGGATTCCAGACAGTTTTACGAAAGACCACTTTTCCGACTGAGACACGGTTAAGCATGTATAAAATAAGCTGCAATTTTTTTTTTTTTCTAAATATGAGAGCGTGTCCAGTGCTGTAGTCTGCGGTGGCGTGTGAAGTATCGACGGTGTTAATCAAGGTAAGAGAGAGGCGAGGCCGTAACTGTCGCGCGGCAGGGAGCGCATCTGGGGCCCCGCATGCCGCTGGTCCGGATTGCTGGTCTCGGGGGAGCATTAAGTCCTGCGAGGCATCAACTTGACGTGCGGAATTGCAGGCGTGACGCCGCGCCGGTTCACATCATCCACCACGCCTCGATTAACAGACGTAGGCTGCACCGGGAACTGACAATATATGATGACTAATTGGTCCGTTTATTGAACTATTCGTCGAACGCTGAATTAGCGCGGGAATGGATCAATTACGAAGGTGTATGAATACATGAATAATATTATGTAAATCCTCAGTCGCAGTTCAAGAGGTAGCGTTTCTCTCGAACCCAGTTTAATTCCGGGTAAGAGACTGTGGGTTATTATTTATTTATTTATTTATTTATTTATTTATTTATTTATTCATTTATTTATTTATTTAATCTGGTAGACCTAAGACCAGCAGGTCTTCTCTTCCGCCTAGTCAGACTCTAAATCAGGCCTGCACAAGGTTTGCGCTCTCTGAGCCGGCTCACAGCTCATGAGCGGAATGCAGATATTAGCTGCGCTCTGTATAAGGGTGGACTGAAAGAAGGGGGTGATCTCTTACAAAATACACACAAAAGGAAGTATTGTTACGAGTGTTTATCAAATGAATTCCCGTTCAGTGTTTGCAAGACTATCTTGGACTATTATTAATTCATAAAGAAATATTTATTTTACAGAAATAATAGAAATTCTATACCTACTTAAATGTACAATATCATTTTGTTATATTTTTATTTATCAGTACATCAAAACGAGGTTTTATGCTGTTGGCAGCTGAAAGGAACCGTAGCCTACTGATCGTAATGAAACATCAGTTACAGATGTTCGACGTCTGCCTTTATTAAAGTTGATTATAGAAAATAGTTTCTCACAAATATAAATGTTGAATCAAACATAGCAATCATTTTCACAGCCAGCCTGTGCAGTCGTGGATATTATTGCTAATGTTTAGTCTTGTAAAACTCAACCAGGCTAGTAGTATTATTCAAACAATCTTTAGCCCTTAAGTCACATAGAAGATCAATAAGTTCGAGCTGTAAATCGTTAAATGTTAAGTGTTATGTTTCGTCTTTTAGATTCCTCCATACTATACTATAGCAGTAGGGAAGCATCGTGAAACAGTTACTGAGAATAGGCCTACACACTGCACTCCACTAGATAGCTGAGTTGTCGTTTCCCTCTCCTCTACCTAAAGCAAGTCTATGTCATTCTGACGTATCCTCCTCTCCGTTTCTGCTAGCGGTAAACACGGCTCTCTCGCTCCGAAGGAGCGCGCGCGCTCGTTGAGCGCTGTTTGTGCAGGTATGCCTTAGACCTACATTAGAGTACATACATACATACATACATACATACATACATACATACATACATACATACATACATACATACATACATACATAAGTATTCTGCCCATGGACAGGTCATTCACTTCAAACTCAGCATTCTCCAAACATTCCTATCTTCTTCCTACCTCTTACTCACTTACAAATGGCTTTTAAGGGACCCGCAGGTTCATTGCCGCCCTCACATAAGCCCGCCATTGGTCCCTAATCTGTGCAAGATTAATCCGCTCTCTATCACCATATCCCACCTCCCTCAAATCCATTTTAATATTATCCTCCCATCTACATCTCAGCCTCCCCAAAGGTCTTTTTACCTCCGGCTTACACTCTATAAGCATTTCTGGATTCACCCATACGTGCTACATGCCCTGCTCATCTCAAATATTTGGACTTAATGTTCCTAATATGTCGTGTGAAGAATAAAATGCGTGCAGTTTGCGGTGTGTAACTTTCTGCATTCTCCTGTATCTTCATCTCCCTTAGACCCAAATATTTTCCTATTCTCGAACACCCTTAGCCTCTGTTCCTCTCTCAACGTGAGAGTTCAAGTTTCACAACCATACAGAACATCCAGTAAAATAACTGTTTTATAAATTCTAACTTTCAGATATTTTGACAGCAGACTAGATGACAAAAGCTTCTCAACCGAATATTTATTCTGCGTTTAATTTCCTCCCGAGTGTCATATACTTTTGTTGCTGTTACTCCAAGATATTTGAATTTTTCCACTCCTGCGAAGAATAAATCTCCAATTTTTATATTTCCATTTTGTACAATATGCTGGTCACGCGACATAATCATACACGTCTTTTCGGTGTTTACTTCCAAACCTATCGCTTTACTTCCTGCAAGTAAAATTTCCGTGTTTTCCCTAGTCGTTTGTGGATTTTATCCTAACATAATCACCTCTTCCGCATAGACAAGAAGGTGATGTAAGCCGTTCAATTCCAAAACCTGTGTGTTAACCTGAACTTTCCTAATGGCATATTCTAGAGCGAAGTTAAAAAGTTAAGGTGATAGTGCATCTCCTTGCTTTAGCCCGCAGTGAATTGGTGAACCATCAGATAGAAACTGGCCTATACGGACTCTGCTGTAAGTTTCACTAACACATTTTAATTCATCGAACTAGTTCCTTGAGAATACCAAGTTCAATAAGAACATTATATAAAACTTCTCTCTTAACCGAGCCTTATGCCTTTTTGAAATCTATGAATAACTGATATACTGTACCCTTATACTCCCATTTTTTTCTCCAATATCTGTATAATACAAAAAATCTGATTAATAGTCGATCTATTATGCCTAAAACCACACTAATGATCCCCAATAATTTTATCTACATACGGAGTTAATCTTCTCTAAAGAATATTTTACAAAAATTTGTACGACGTCAACAAAAGTGATATTCCTCGAAAGTTACTACAGTTAATCTTGACCCCCTTCTTAAAAATAGGTACAATTATGGACTCCTTCCATTGTTCTGGTACAATTTCTTATTCCCAAATAACAAGTATAAGTTTATAAATTTCGCTAGATAATGCGCTTCCACCCTCTTGTATTAGGGCCTAATTCTGCTGGAATTTGATCGATACCTGGAGACTTGTACGTTTTCAGATTTTCTATCGCAATTTCGACTTCAGAAAGTGTGGGTTCGGGTATAAATGGCTCAGCAGTTTCTATTTGAATTCATGAAATTGGTATTTATATTTACGTGCTGCGTGTCTCTTCAATAGTTTAATTTATAAGACCATGACACTGTCACTTACTAAAGATTGGAATTCCCTCCCTCTCCCTATTAGTGATTGCCGAGAGCTCTCAATATTAAAAAAGAAACCGAAAATTCATCTATTAATCAATCAAAGTCCTTACTATCATTAATTCACAATTTTATCTATTTTCTCTCATATTACTCGTAATTTTACTATTTGTGTATAATAAAATTATTGACTTAATATAGCTAATTACTGAATGTTTCCATTTACTGCTTAGTGTAGCTTATATTTTCAGGCTAAAGCATTGCTTGAATCTTCATATGTCATTACTTACTTTCTTGTAAAATTATTTCATTGTACCTATTTTAATTTATTATATTATAATAATTATTTTGTTTGTAGTAGTTACTTTTGGTTCAGTGGAAGAGAAGACTTGAAGACCTTAACTCTACGAGACAAATGAATAAATGAAAAAATGAATGAATTCATTAATTCATAGGCGGAGAGAGAACCGTTTCCTTGAGGAGGGGGGCAAAGCAAAACCACAGACTCCCCATATAACGGGGTTATGGGGTACAGCATTTACTTTCTCTCCCCGTTATAGCTTGATCGTGGTACAGTATATCGGAATATGATCATTTAATAAAGGTATTTTCCGTAGCATGTTTCTTATAGTGTTACATCTATACCCGCGATGTTTCGGACCAAGTTGTAAAGGGCTTGAACTGTAAGTCTACTACAAATTATAATATGGTACAACTTAAAACAATCTCCCTCTTTTTTTTTTAGTAGGTTATTTTACGACGCTTTATCGACCTCTTTAGATTATTTAGCTTCTGAATGAGATGAAGGTGATAATGCCGGTGAAATGTGTCCAGACTCCAGTATCGAAAGTCTTCCTCTTTTTCTTTCTCGTACAGTAACACATGTCATCATCATCATCATCATCATCATCATCATCCCCCTCCTCCTCCTCCTTGCATGTATTGGGCCTAGTGGCCCGTTACGATCTCTTGACCACGCTTGAACGGTCTGCCCAAGGATCTCTTGCCCACAGGATGGCAATTTAAAATTTGGCGTGGAATTCTAGAACGAGGCACTAGAAACACATGTATACATCAATAAAACTATGTAACAGTGCTAACAGAAACTTTTTTATATGAAGTTTACTTTCTGAAGAAATATATTATGAAATAAAAAAGTTTAATTATTTTATTTAATTTCGTCTTTAAGTTTACACATTATACTGAGATCACTTTTCTTTTTTCTGCATTGTTGTGCAGTGTGTTATTCAAACATCTCCAAGTGGCGACCTGAACACCTGCAGACTTCTAATACACGAGTACAGGCTGTTACAAAAGAAACATTACACCATTCCTCAAATGAGGTACAGAAATTCTTACACAGTACATTCAGATATTTAAAATAAATACTACAGTCCAGACACGTGATCTGAAGACATTAATTCGTCAATTTAAGCACAGAAACTTAATCAGAAACAAAAGCAAAAAAGATCTTTTGACTTCAAATTTTCTAACGTTAATAAAAAAAAAATAGTTGAGACAGGTTTGGGGGACAGTGCCCCCCATGCTTCCCCCCATAACTCCATAACTCCACCTATGCTAATTAGTAATTAATTAATTGTGACGGAAAACATAACAAAATAATTTTGAAAAGAAATGGCAGTACCGCGATAAAATGTTATCATGCCAGCTTAAACTTCAGTTTTTTTCTTTAGAATTGGTGTTGTTATGACAATTTCATTTTGTGTTTCAGGGGTTTGGCAAAGGTTCGCCGAGCAAGAGCAAGATGACAGTGCTCCAGCGGTCGGGTCCAACATCCAGCACCTCCTCTCTGTCTTCATCGGGCACACCTCCGAGGGACGGAGAACACGATCTCCTATCAACCGCCTCATCAGCCTTAAGACGCCTTCACTTCAAATCCGCAGGGGGGAGCCGAGCCAACAAGAAACACCAGCAATCACAACAACCAGTCCCCAAGGTCGTCATCATGGGCAGCAGTACCACCTCCACCTCGTCCAACAACACCATCAACACCAGCACTGACTCCGCCAACACGGTGGCCACCATGATCACCGTCACTGACGGGGACACGGACACAGAAACGGAAAAGAAACCTGTCAACCACATCGATGACATCCTCGGAACGTCCCTGTCGCTAGAAAAGGATGACGACTTCTTTAGTGGTTCAAGCACAGAGGATTCAAACCCAGTACCTCCACCCCCGACGCCGCTGTTAGGAGCAGTTTCAAAAGAGCAGCATTTCATCTTTGTCAGGACTGAAGTTGATGATGAGGAACATATAGAAACGCTTGACGAAGAGGCGAGAAAAATATCTTTGCTTAAATCGTCGATTCATAATAACAGGAATGTCAAGGATGGCTCATCGTCTAGGTCCCCTCGGTCTAGCCGTCGTAGACATCATAGACACAAGGCCGAGGGTAGAAGCGGGGGTGGGGCGCAGAGTAAGGGTAGCAGCCACGTCAACGGACATCCCCCGCCTCCAGATCTCCGCGTAGACTTCTTTTCCGAGAGCTTCCCTCAACCAAGTCTGATTCCCGTGCCAGCAGCGAGCAACATGGACCAAGGTCTGACCGGGTTCGAAGACGGCGCCTCAGACAAGAACCTAGCCGGCACAGTAGTACTAGCGTCATCGTCATCGTCATCTTCTTCCACCACGACAGTTCTTGTGAAAAAGGCGGGAGTCTTACAGGGAACTGTGATCCCGCCAGGAGGGGGAACGGAAAAGACTGCGACGTCATCCGGAGGAGCGGCAGGCAATATAAATATCCCGGCGTCTCCGCCGGTGGTGAACACGACAACAAATCCGCTCGGGATAGCAGGAGCTACCGCGTTGCCTTCCAGACAGACGGCAACTACGATCGTGGTGCAGCAGCCAAGCGTGACGGGAGGAAGTCCCACCATAGCGACGGTGTTGTTGAAGAACTGTAGTGGTGCCAGTGGCAGTGGTGTGAGTGGTGTCGGTGGTGCAGTGGCGCAGGACTCGGGCAAGGTCACCAAGCAGCAGAGGGAGGAGAACATGAAACAACTGCTGGACGTTGCTAACACCCTTACTCTGCAGGAGCTTCACGATTTCGAGATGAAGTGAGTAAAACTTTCATCTAATCTAATTACTATAATTTAAGCTTTCTAATAGGTTAGGCACTTTCTAATTTCTGGGATCATACCTAATGTACAAAATTGAAGTACCATTAATATAAAAAATATTATACTTTCTAATTTCTAGAATAACACCTAAAATGCGAAACTGAAGTACCAATATTATTCAAAATGCTCTAATAAATTACGAACATCCTAATTTATGGGGTAACACCTAATGTCTAAAATTCAAATATGAATTTTCCAATTTATGGGATAACATCTAACGTACAAAATTGAAGTACCAATACTATTATAAATGTTCTAATAAGTTACGAACTTCCTAATTTATGAGGCAACACCTAATGTATAAAATTCAAATATGAATTTTCCAATTTATGGGATAACACCTAACGTGCAAAATTGAAGTACCAATAATATTATAAATGTTCTAATAAGTTACGAACTTCCTAATTTATGAGGCAATACCTAATATATAAAATTCAAATATGAATTTTCCAATTTATGGGATAACACCTAACGTACAAAATTGAACTACCAATACTATAATAAATGTTCTAATAAGTTACAAACGTCCTAAGTTAATTTAAGAGGTAACACCTAATGTATAAAATTCAAATAAGGATTTTTCAATTTATGGGATAATACCTAACGTACAAAATTGAAGTACCAATACTGTTATAAATGTTCTAATAAGTTACGTGCTTCTTAAGTTAATTTATGAGGTAACAACTAATGTATAAAATTCAAATATGAATTTTTCAATTTATGGGATAACACCTAACGTACAAAATTGAAGTACCAATACTATTATAAATGTTCTAATAAGTTACGAACTTCCTAAGTTAATTTATGAGATAACACCTAATGTATAAAATTCAAATATGAATTTTTCAATTTATGGGATAACACCTAACGTACAAAACTGAAGTACCAGTACTATTATAAATGTTCTAATAAGTTACGAACTTCCTAATTTATAAGGTAACACCTAATGTATAAAATTAAAATATGAATTTTTCAATTTATGGGATAACACCTAACGTACAAAATTGAAGTACCAATACTATTATAAATGTTCTAATAAGTTACGAACTTCCTAATTTATGAGGTAACGCCTAATGTATAAAATTCAAATATGAATTTTTCAATTCATGGGATAACACCTAACGTACAAAACTGAAGTACTAATACTATTATAAATGTTCTATTAAGTTACGAACTTCCTAATTTCTGAGATATGATCTAATGTACAAAATTGAGTCAACACCTGTGGAGTAACGGCTAGCGTGTCTGGCCGCGAAACCAGATGGCCCGGGTTCGATTCCCGGTCGGGGAAAGTTACCTGGTTGGGGTTTTCCCTCAACATAGTATGAGCAAATGCTGGGTGACTTTCGGTGCTGGACCCCGGACTCATTTCACCGGCATTATCACCTTCATGTCATTCAGATGTTGATAAAGCGTCGTAAAATAACGTACTAAATATACAAAATTGAAATACCATTACTGTAATAAATGTTTTCTAATTTCTGGGATAACACCCAATGTACAAAATTGAAGTGGCAATACTGTATGAAATGTTCTAATAAGATAAAAATTAATTCATTTCTGGGATAACACCTAATGTACAAAATTGAAGTAGAAAATTCCTAATTCCTGGGATAATACTGAATGTACGAAATTGATGTACCAATGTTATTATAAATGTTTTAATAAGTTACGAACTTCCTAATTTCTAAGATAACGCATTAGTAATGTATAAAATTGAAGTATCAATACTATAAAAAGTTCTAATAAATTACGAGCTCATAATTGCTGGCATAACACCTAATGTACACATAATTGAAGTACTAATGCTAAGTTCTATAAGTGTTCTAGTAAGTTACGAACTTCCTAATTTATGAGATAACTACCTTATTAATTTATAAAATTGAAGTGCCAGTACTACGAAAATTTTTAATAAGTTACGAAGTTCCTAATTTCTGACATAACATCTACTGTACAAAACTGAAGTACTAGTGGTATCTTAAGTGACAAACTTTTCAATATAATTTCTTCAGAATTATACTTCAAGTTACATGTATTGTTATAAATCAACAGTGAACTACATAACGATAGAGTGATCAGGTTCCTTCTACTCCTTCAAATTAACTATGGAAGTCGTATAGCATTTAGTTTTAAAATAAATGTGATGGTAAATAAAATTATTATATGATAATAAACATGGTGAAAATAACAACGAAGGTTATGATCAATATCTTTCATATTTTCTTTCTCCCTTAGTTGTATCTCCACCTTGTATAGACCCAGAGACTGAGGATGCGCAGTACGTTAAGTTATAACTGGAACTTGGAAAATTCAGATGGACCAAATTTTGTTTCTGGGTCTGTACTACTGACTTAAACTCACTACGATGTAGGGGAAGGTGTTATCTTTTGAACAAAAATACAAAGGATAATATTTTAGGTGTCGCTCGTCGTGTGGTGAGCACGGCACAGGGCCACCTCTGAAAAAACTCAGAGCAGAAATTAAAAAGGACACACATCCAATCCAGTGAATTGAAAATAAACTTTTCCATTGACAACGCCGGAAATCGTTATGATCATTTCAAATATTTATGTAAAAAAATGTAATAACTATGGGATGGGTAGAAAAAAATTTCTCTACGGGAAAAGAACCAGTATGGCATAGTTGCGCCCCGCGGTCAATTGGGAGGCCTAGGCATGGCATAATTGCGCCCCGAAGAAATCAGGTAGCAGAAGGGACATGGCATAGTTGCGCCCTGAAGAAATCAGGTGCAGATGGGACATGGCATAGTTGCGCCCTGAAGAAATCAGGTAGCAGATGGGACATGGCATAGTTGCGCCCAGAATAAATCAGGTAGCAGGATGGACATGGCATAGTTGCGCCCCGATGAGCATAGTACACACGAAAGTGATTGTCATAAAATAAATAAATTGCTTAAAAATATTACAGTGATAGCTGCATTGAAATCAGGTAGGCCTGCATATGATCAATTTTGCTATTCAAAATAACACTTTTTTATTGATCACACACAATAAATGAACTGCATTTTTTGTTTCTACATCGATATCTTAACCCTACGGTACAGGGTTTCGAAAATTGAAACTTAGAACCATTATCAATTATTAACTCTTCACCCTTTTCACTAAACTTAACATTCATTTTAAATTAACCTCACTATACGCCACAGACGGTGTGAAAATCACTAATGAAATGTAAAGACTGCTAAGACCCCATATTCCAACTGCTCACTCATTTGAATATGTCAGTTAATAAAATACTGCCAACTTCATGATGTTCGTTTTAACGGTAGGCTATTGATAATCACTGCATAAACAGTAGAAAAACAGTTAATAAAATACTGCCAACTTCATGGTGTTCATTTTAACGGTATCGATAATGAATATGAATCCAATAAGAAATCAATAAGGTTGGTTGATTACGAGGCTCGAGTTTCCGTAGTGTCTTTTTCTCTATTTCATCGGGGCGTAACTATGCCATGCCTTTTTCTCTACCTGATGGGAACGGGGCGCAACTATGCCCACAAAACAGGGACCCTTTTTTATATGCTGCATTTTATCTGACCGTGCGGCGCAACTATGCCCTGCCCAAAAGAACAGGTAAAAACAAAGTTAAGCTAGAAATATGAAGGAGAAGATTATTTTTGATAATCTTTAAATTGCGAATAAATATATTTTTGTATAATTTCAATGTACTTCACTAATAATAATAATAATAATAATAATAATAATAATAATAATAATAATAATAATAATAATAATAATAATAACAATAATAATAACCCGTGGCCAATGAATAGCAAAGACCGACTATACCGGTTGTTAGTCTCACGTCCACATGCCTCAGCAGAGGTGAACGATCATCCAACCAAAGAGGAGGTATCGTGTTATCAGCATGATGATCCTCACTAGCCGTTGTAGCTGATTTTTGTAACCTGATTTCGCTACCTGTCGGAGCTTCCCAAATGCATCACGATGCTGGACGGGCACCGGTCCCATACATTGGTCGAAATTCCACGAGAAAATTGCTTCTCCGTAAGGATTGGAACAGCGCGCATTTCGTAACGCGAGGATGCTGCAGACCACGACGCTACGTCACAGGACGTGAAAATATAATAGGAAAGATTAATACGAAAAATATTACTAAATTTTTCTTCTAATTAGCACATTTTTAGGTAATACTTCAATTCAAATTTGCATATTTATGAGTATGAGTTATTAACATGAATTAAGTACGAAGTTGTAACATCACATGTACACATTTGAAGCATGTTATATCAATATATAGCCAAAAACACTCTACACCGTACAATCCTCTCACAAAGGAAAGAGGAGATCTCTTTCTGAAAGAAAAACGTTTACACCAGAATCGTTGTAATTTTAGACACGTTTCACGTTTCGTTGTGGATATTGAAGGACAGCGATATCTAACCCATGGTTTCGTAATACGAGAAACACAACAGGCCTACCACCTGGAATGTAATTATTCCCCTGGAGATAAATTTTAACCATCGTACTTGCTTTGTGAACTCAAGAAACTTTTAGTACTTCGGCACAATCTTCAATTAACTTTAGAATAAATTTCCTTTTCTTTATTTCCGCGAGAATGAAGCATTGTTTCTAAACTCATAATTTTAGTCAGCAAAGGGGTGCCGATCTGCACACAATGGCCCTTCAGAATTTCCGGGCTTTATATCAAAGAGTTAGAGATGAGCCGAGATGAAAACAACAGAGGGAGAGGGGAGGGAGATTACATAAGCGGGAACTTGGCGGAATTCATATCCTTTTGTTCCGATGATTCAGTCAAAGGCCCTGAGCTTGGTTCGGTATACACAACCCCGAGTACAATGCACACAAAAATCCACACTTCACACTAATTTCTACCTTAATATTTGCTTGGAGTTAAATTAGCGTCTATGCCTAAAAGCGAAAGTTCTACAGCACATTTCATTATATTCCTAATTCCACTGTTTTCGTAAGTAAAGGACGCTCTGAAGTCCTTAAAATCCTTATTACACAACAACAAACCGCTCTACCATGCTTCCGGATGCTCTAATATAATATACTTGCTTTTGATGTTTTATATTTCACAAAGTTCGTACAATATTTTTCTTTTTTTTTTTCAGATAAATGTAGTGCAAGCTGGGTGACTATTTCACACTGATTTGAACTATGACACAGATAATTAAAATTGCTATATTTTATGTATAAACAAAATCAGTAGCATAGTTGCCAGAATGTGATGATTACTAGTCGCTGATTTGAGAGTTGCATGGAGCCTAAGTCGCCTTAATTTTTATCCGAGATGTTGTATCTTGGAAGATATAACCATTATTTTGGAATAAGTTGTATCGTCTTTAATTTTTTGGAATTGGATGCAATGCACTTCGTGATAATTCTATAACACTATCTATTATTTTGAAGATGTTTCTTATCCGCACAATAATGACAATAATAAATAATAATAATAATAATAATAATAATAATAATCATAATAATAATAATAATCATAATGGAATAACAGAAAGTTAAGACTACTAAATGTGAAATATAATCCAAAATAATAAAAGTAAGGCAGAAAATAGGAAAGATTGGAGAAAGCTGGGTTTGCAGTGAAAGACCTGTCCTTGGGCAGAACACTGAATGAATGAATGAATGAATGAATGAATGAATGAATGAATGAATGAATCAATCAATCAATCAATCAATCAATCAATCAATCAATCAATCAATCAATCAATCAAAGAATGAATGAATGAATGAATGAATGAATGAATGAATGAATGAATGAATGAATGAATGAATGAATGAATGAATGCATTATTTTGGATTATACAGTATTTCACATTTAGTAGTCGTAACTTTCTATAAAGCCATTATTAATTATGGAAATCAGGGGTAGTCTTAGTCCTCAGTTGTTTAAAATTAGGTTGTTTAGAAATATTTTAAATTTACAGCATTAGTTTTTAGGCATAATTTATTATTATTATTATTATTATTATTATTATTATTATTATTATTTTATAGTCTTTACTTCATTTTTCCATTAACACTAATATCTAGGTAATTGTCATTGTCTCAATGTAACACGTGCTGTGCTCATCTTACTAATAAATTGTACTATGTCTTTAGTAGCGAGATTATATTCATATGTATTAATTCTTTTTTTTTTTTTGTTAATACTTATATACTAGAATGTATTTTCCTGTTTGTGATTATGTATTCAATGTCTCTTTTTTATTATATTTATTTTATTATTATTAGACTCTTATTATTATTATTATTATTATTATTATTATTATTATTATTATTATTTTATTTTTTTAAGTTAATAATATGTATTTTTCTGTATGTGATTTGATCCTGGTTGAGTGGAAGAGAAGGCCTGATGGCCTTAACTCTGTCAGGGAAAATAAAACTATTATTATTATTATTATTATTATTATTATTATTATTATTATTATATTATGTCTTACTTGCGCTGGGCTATCATTGGTCTATGGTTGTTGACCAGCACATTAATAATATAATAAATAAATAACAAAATAAATAAACCACATAATAAAGGCAAATTATTATTACATAAGTTAGTAATATGTTCGTATTTTGGCCCCCAAAATTATGGTAACCCTACACACAATAATTATTAAGGTCCATTTATGAAGACTTTTAGCTTACTTCAAAATTCACACAAACAAAGTTCCCAAGGCTTTTCGATATTGTTTCTCATATTTGCCGTATTTTCCAATTATCCCATTAATACTATAAAAAAAACCAGTAATAATAGACTTCCGCAATAAAAATACATAAAACAAATTAACCGTTAGCGATAATAACATGTTTTGCGGCTTTATGACATTATGACGTCACAATGCAACATATTAGTCGTCGAATACAAAGATGGAGAATTCGAAGCATGTTGCACAGTCACGAAGCTCAATATGTAGTAAATATGCATCCATAGATAGTTGCTAACCACTAGGATCGCTAATATCGTCTCAGTACAGACAATGCGAAATAGTACTGGCACAGTCTATTGTTCCTAGCACCCTCACAACTCAAGCTTCGTGACTGTGTATACTAGACTGTGCCGATGCTATCAACAATTAGCAATAGTGACTTCCGATGTTTAAAAATGATCTAAAAATCTATGAATAATACTTTTCTTTTGCTGTAATTTATACTCGCTTTAACATCTCTGGTCACATCGCAAGTTAATCTGAAGGCCTGTGTGCTATGATGGCGTCTGTAGATGTTTACCGATTTCTTATGAATATGATTTTAGTAATGAATGAAGCCGGTGATTCAGGGACGTTGTGGCCCGAATTTCCTGACATTTGCCTCACAATTGACGGAAAACTCTGAAAAACCTCAGCCAGAAAATTCAACATAACCGGGAATCGAACCCGGGCCCTCTGCGTAAGAGACCAGTATGCTGACCCCTATATCACAGAGGTGGTCGAATAATACCACAGTCTAGTATATAGTCACGAATAGTATATAGTCACGAAGCTCTATACGTAGTAAATATGCATCCATAGATAGTTGCGAACCACTAGGATCGCTAATATCGTCTCAGTACAGACAATGCGAAATAGTACTGGCACAGTCTAGTGTTCCTAGCACCCTCACAACTCAAGCTTCGTCACTGTATATACTAGGCTGTTATAATACACTGTAAACATGTAAGAGGAAATAAAATGTAGCATAATTTTGCTCTTTTGTTTTTTGAGATAGCCTAAAGGGCGACTGTCAATTTACTCGCCAAGTGTCGCTTTTATGTAGCCTAATTTAAGATAAATCGCCGGATCTGGCAACTTGATTAGCAGAGACACAAAACAGACATCGTAATCATTTTAATGTTTGATCAGCACCAACGCCAAAGATAATACTGAGTGCAATAAAGAAATGCAGTGGAAAGAGAACCTTTTTTTAACCTGAACAAAGGAAATTTAGGAAGGCGGAGGAAGACAAGGACACAAGGAAACATTGATGTTGTACAGTAAGCAGTCAATCAGAGCCCCCCAAAAATACCAAGAACTGAGGGAGCAACAAACATCCGTCAGGAAAATTTTGAAAGAAGAACTCAAACTGTTTCAGTATAAAATAAACGTGAAACATTATTTAACACTTCAAGACAATCATCAACGTGTTGAAATATGTAAGAGTTCAACCGAATAATGGATTATCATGGCGACGATGATGATGAAACAATTTAAATTATGTTTTATTTAACGTTGCTCGCAACTGCAGAGGTTATATCATCGTCGCCGGTGTGCCGGAATTTTGTCCCGGAGGAGTTCTTTTACATGCCAATAAACCTACTGACATGAGCCTGTCGAATTTAAACACATTTAAATGCCATCGACCTCGGACGGGATCGAACCCGCAACCTTGGGCATAGAAGGCCAGCGCTATACCAACTGCGCTACCGAGGGCGACATGATTATGAATGTATCAAGACTGTGTAGATCATTTCCAACTTAATGGATTAGTGAATAGCCAAAATGTGAAATGTTGGGGTTACAACCCACTAAACGATGTCACATAATAGTCTATCTATTCATAGCCCAAAATGAATGCACTATTCGTGGTTAAAGTGATTATGATTTTACGTTACGTCTCTAGTAGCTTAGATTTTGTTTCTAAATAAAATACAACAATTTTAATTCTCTGTGACGTAGTTAAAACCATTGTGAAATATTCTCCCAAGTTTGCAGAACAATTAGGGCCTACCTGAAAACAGAAGAAATATATTATACAGAGTGTTTCAAAAATACGGGGCATAATTTCAGGTATGTATTTCCCACGTGTAGACAATCAAAATAGTTCATTACAACATGTGTCCGGAAATGCTTTATTTCCGAGTTATGGCCTTCACAACATTGAAATTCACCGGAACGTTTTTCTTTCCGCAGGTCGTTGCCTCAAAGGAGACATTAAGAGGGCACTCTGACAACTCATTCCGAGGCGAAGGTTACATTCAGTGTTGTTTAGGCGTTAGACTGTGCGACATGTATTCAAATCAAGAGCTGGCAGAGATACACTTCATGTACGGTAAGGCGGACGGCAATGCTGCGCTGGTTCATCGTTTGTACCAGGAGAGGTACCCACAGCGACAATGTCCAGATCGGAAGACATTTGTACGTCTCCATTACCGTCTGTGCGAGTATGGAAAATTTAACTCTCCTGGTTTGGGAAGGGGACGACCAAGATCTACAACTCCAGAAGTACAGGAGGAGATTCTGGAGGCTGTGAACATGACTCCTTCTATCAGCACACGAAGGGTAGCGTTGCAAGTCAATGTTCCTCATACGACTGTCTGGAGACTGTTGAAAGAGTATCAATTGTATCCTTATCATTTGCATCGTGTACAGGCCCTGTCACCAGCAGATTACCCTGCACGAGTTAGGTTCTGTTAGTGGTTCTTGCAGCAGTGTGGTGTAAATCTGAACTTTCCTGCCTTAGTATTATTTACAGATGAAGCATAGTTCACACGAGATGGCATAACAAATTTCCACACTCAGCATGTATGGGCGTATGAAAACCCACGTGCAACTGTTCCATCTCATCACCAGGTGCGGTTCTACCTCAACATGTGGTGTGGGCCGGTATCATTGGTGATCAATTAGTTGGACCCCATGTACTTGTAAACAGACTTACGGGGCAGGCGTACACAAACTTCCTGCAAAACACCATACCTCATGTTTTAGAAGACACTCCACTGATCAATTGTCAACACATTCACTTCTTGCATGATGGCGCTCCTGCACACTTCAGTCGTACGGCTCGCCGGTACTTGGATCGAAGGTTTCCTGATCGATGGATAGGTAGAGGTGGCCCAATTGCTTGGCCTCCACGCTCACCTGATCTGAACCCTCTCGATTTCTACTTGTGGGGCCATTTAAAATCATTGGTTTATTCGTCTCTGGTGTCTGATTTGGAATCCCTTCGGAATCGAATTGTGGCATGTTCTGAGGACATACGCAATACTCCTGGAGTTTGGGATTGTTTCGCAGGTCAATGAGCCATCGACGTGAGGTCTGTATTCAAGCAGGAGGTGGACATTTTGAACATCTTCTGTAATGATAACGACCTGCGGAAAGAAAAACGTTCCGGTGAATTTCAATGTTGTGAAGGCCATAACTCGGAAATGAAGCATTTCCGGACACATGTTGTAATGAACTATTTTGATTGTCTACATGTGGGAAATACATACCTAAAATTATGCCCCGTATTTTTTAAACACCCTGTATATCAACTTTGAGAAATATAAAACAATTGTAACTATAATTATTGGCGCACCCAGTAAATTTAGAATAATTTAACAAGTAATAGCCTGTATTGTTAAATGTCCGTGTTATTTTGATATTAATGTTTCATTCTAGTTCTCACACATACATACATACATACATACATACATACATACATACATACATACATACATACATACATACATATATAATACATACATACAGACATACATACATACATACATACAAACATACATTGCATACATTACATACATAACATAACATAACATAACATACATAGTGTCCTACCCAAGGGCAAGACTTTCACTGCAAATCCAGCTTTCTCCAATCTTTCCTATTTTCTGCTTTCCTCTTTGTTTCCTCATAATATGATGATTATGATGATATTATGATCCATATATCTTAATGTCGTCTCTCATCTGATATCTTCTTCTGCCCCGAACTTCTCTTCCATTCACTATTCCTTCCAGTGCATCCTTTAGTAGTCAGTTTCTTCTCAGTCAGTGACCTAATCAATTCCTTTTTTTCTTTGTGATCTATTTCAGCACCATTCTTTCTGCACCCACACTTTCAAACACAGTTTCATTTATCCTGTTTGTCCATTTCACATGCTCCATCCTTCTCCATAGACTGGTAATAAAACTGTTTTATAAATTCTAATTTTCCGATTTTTTGAGAGCAGACTGGATGCCATAAAGTTCTGAACCGAATAATAACAGGCATTTCCCATATTTATTCTGCGTTTAATTTCCTCCCGATTATCATTTGTATTTGTTTCTTGCATATTGAGTCATTATTATTATTATTATTATTATTACTATTACTATTATTATTATTATTATTATTATTATTATTATTATTATTATTATTATTATTTGCAAAAAAATATTGAGGGGCGTTTTCACAAAACTCGTTATCTACATTTTTTTCGATTTTGAGGTTTTAGCGTATCCTTATGTTTTTGAGTCAGGAGAATCCAATGGTGCTATCAGAATTAAGCTAAAGTTGGTAAGTATATCAGTAAATTGATCTTGAAATAAAAGAGATTTTTCAAAACTCGGTATCTACAGTTGTGTATTTTAGAAAAGATTTGTCTTGAAAAAAAAGAAGATTTTGTAGATAACGAGTTTTGTGAAAACGCCCCTATACAGTATTATGTTATATTATCGTTATTATGATGATTATTATTATTATTATTATTATTATTATTATTATTATTTTAATGATGATGATGATGATGATGATGATTATTATTATTATTATTATTATTATTATTATTATTATTATTATTATTATTAAGTATTTGTTATTATTCTCACAGACAAATATCTATTCGATTGTCTGTTCCGTAGACAGACTCCACAGGAGAAACTTCAGATATAGAAATACATTTTAGAACACTTCTAGAGTTCTGTACAATGCATGTGGTCGCAACGTGGCTTAAGCATGTGTAACATGGAGGAACCCAGGACTTTAGCAACCACGTGGCGACAAACTGAGTCAGCTGTTGGCAGAGTCTTGACAATCGGCCTGAGTCACAGTCGTCGCATTGAATAAAAGTGTAGGCGTTGTCAGAGGAAGGCAGCTTGCCAACTTTATAACCGGCTAAACTGTTTTAATTCTGGCTGACGTAGTACGATTCCTCAGCGTCGAATGAGCAAGAAAAAAAATGGATGTTGTAAGCATTTCATTAAACGAATGCTACACATTTCTCTTTCGAATGTGTAATCGCAAAAGCAATGAAGGTCTCATCTTAGGATATCAATGGCATAAGTTCAGTTTTCTTCTGTATTTATTAATATTTTCAAAATGTTAGAGAAATTTACTTCCCTAAGCTCATATCTAAATCTGAACTTTTAGATGTGATGTGACACTATTTATTTCGGATCAGCACAACGCAAAGCCTCCATTGTGTCTAGTTCTTGTTCTGCTGCAAGTCTATTCTTAGGGTTACCATGAGAAGAAATTCCATAGGAGGACATTGTTGAAAAAAGGAGGACTTTTTAAAAATTGGTGTGAACAACATTAAAGATAAAAACAATGGCTTAGTTTTCTGGATCAGTATTACGTCTGTACCCTACTTATCGGTGCAGCCCACTTTGTGCACAAGAGCCTGAACAGACAATCTTATATCTTGCAACAAATAACACTGGAACTGTTCACAGGACATGTCCTTGAAATTATATCTCACCATGATGATACCTCTGACTGTCTCCGTTAGCATGCGATTTCGTTCTTTTGTCCATTGGGAGATATTAGGGAAAATACTCTCTGAACACTTCCATTGTGACTTGGGATAAATAAATAGAATTGGCATATTTATAAGAGTTCTAAGATAGTTTCTGTGCTCGCAGAACTATTGGAATTGAAGAATTTCCACCATTGTTTATCTGAACTTAAATCTTTGTCAAAATTAACTTGATTAGCATATCTTTGTACATTGCATAATAAAATAGATAAAATAGCTTAGAATCCTGAATAATGACGTATTTAGAGTGTAGGAATTCAATGCGTGTCAATAGGTCATCATATTTTATGTTTTTATGTGCTCCAGCTTCAACCATTGAAAGCAGTTAAATTCTTTCTAGGTTTCACCATTTGTTTAGATATTCTATGCATAATATCGCAAATTATTCAATATTCATATTAATTCTAATTGAAATGCGAAATGTCGGAGATTTCAATTTTTTTTTTTTAAATGCCTGCCGGACAGGATAAAATGATTGAAAAAGAGGACATGTCCTCCTTTTGCCGGACGGATGGTAACCCTAACTATTCTAGATGTACTGTACATACCCATACATAACGTTTCAAAATCCGTTTACCAGACCGTCGACCACATAGTACATCACACCCCTAGAATAATACTGTCGTAACTCCCAAAAATTGAATTCTGAGTTACTGTAGGTTTTGTAATCTTTATGTAATCCTCTGTAAAACACTGTAACTATCGTATCTCTAAGTCCAAGTGCAAAGCCTGCAGGATTCATACTTACTTGGTAATCCTGAGTTTTTCATACGATTTTGAAATGTTTATCTTGCATTTACTCAAAATTAACTTTTGGTAGTTACGACAATATTATTTTAAGAGGGCGATATACTTGTTTCTGCATATGAGGAACAGTGATTTCACTAATCCGGCACTGCAACTTGTTTATTTTTTATTTTGGCCTCTAGTTTTTGTAGCATGTCTACAACAAACTTATCAAGTTATCTTTTAATTTCTCCTTTGTCTTCGGTATCAGAGATCTTATCTAAAACCACAGCTGGATTGAATGGAACAATCCCTGAAGAATTATTGCCAAAGTTCCATCAATGTGCAAAGTATGAAAATGCTACTCCTACTTGCCAAAGTCCCCATTTTACGGTATAAAGTATTATGATACCTTAGCGAAATTAATGTTTCACAGAGTAAAACAAATCCATAACGTAGATAGCAGCTGTATAGTGAGGATCACATAAGATTTGTTCCTAAAAGGCTAATTTGGCCGTCTCTTCAATGTTGCCAACTATTACCAGATATCACCAAAAAGGGTAAAGTCACAATGCTATATACTGAAGTAATAATAATAATAATAATAATAATAATAATAATAACAATAACAATAATAACAATGCCTTGTTTATTTACTTATTTATCACAAGTCATCTATATTTGGAGGTATTTTTATAAAATGGTTCAATAACTTGTGAAAGAGTATATTTTCCTCCTGGACCGCTTGCACATTATGTTGGTAATTAGTAGATTAGTATGATCTCTAATATTAAAATGTATTTCGTCTGACAACATGAAATTCATTACTTTGACTAAACAGTTTACGATTCACTAGAGCTAACCTAAAAATATATTTTATTTCATCACGTGAAATGAATAGTGCGAATTTCGAAAACAGAATAGCACTTTGAAATGTATATCCTACTTAAAATACATACTCCTAAGTCGCTAACAAGTTATTTCCTCTCTTGGACATTTTTAATAAAAATCTGAACACTAAGAAATATAATTCTTTTCATTAGTCACGTGCATGTTTCATGCCAAGTAGGTCTATAAGTTGTATCTTATTTAATAACACTATAATAATAATAATAATAATAATAATAATAATAATAATAATAATAATAATAATAATAGATTTATGATTTATTTTAGCTGGCAGAGTTAAAGCCGTAGGGTCTTCTCTTCCACTAAACCAGCAAAAAGTATACATGAATATGTATGAACTTACAAGCAACAAAGAATACAACAATTTGATTTAGATAAATGTTTATTTTTTTATTTTATTGGGTTATTTTACGACGCTGTATCAACATCTAGGTTATTTAGCGTCTGAATGAAATGAAGGTGATAATGCCGGTGAAATGAGTCCGGGGTCCAGCAAAAGTTCCCCAGCATTTGATCGTATTGAGTTGAGGGAAAACCCCGGAAAAAACCTCAACCAGGTAACTTGCCCCGACCGGGATTCGAACCCGGGCCACCTGGTTTCACGGCCAGACGCGCTGACCGTTACTCCACAGGTGTGGACTAGATAAATGTTACGTGTATACAAGAGTTACTTATGAATTAAACAGTAAAATACTATGAACTATTAATTAAACAGTTAAATACAAACTGTGTAGTATAAATAAACTAAAATACATATAATGTTAATATATTTCAAATAATGTTAGAGATTAGGTAGAGATTATTGAGAGACAATTTGAAGATACAGCGCTATCAGGATGCAAGTCTAAAGAAAGAAGTTAACAAATAATCAGTGATCGTTAAGTCAGTATAATTACACTTACCTGAATATAGTGTTGAATTGGAATCACTACGCAACACAACTATGTATTGATATTAATATTAATACCGGTATTACTAAATAATTAATTAATAAGTATGGTCAAATTTCACAAGCTTAGTTACTGTACTCCAACCACGAGAAAGTCTCAGGGGAATGAGACGCAGCGGGGTAATACTGTGAATGAATGTTGATGTCATAAAATGTCATAGGTAACACACTTGGGTACACGCATCTCCATTGGCTAACTCTCAAAGCACAAACGATAACACTGATACACACATAGGCCTATTTATACTATCCTACTTACAAAATTAATCACGGTTAATCTCCTGGTCTTTTAATCCCTGTACACAGGATATAACATATGCAGGAGAGCGCATGTTTTTTAAACTGACGTTATAACGGTAATATTATATATCTACTTTGCTCGAATAGACGACGCAACAGTAAGCACATTCCTTTCACGGTTAATCTCCTGGTTGGAGAACAGTATCCATTTTATCAGTTTCCTTCTACTCCAAACCAAAATTATTGCTGCCAATATAACAGAAAATAACTGTCAGTACTAGAAATTCGAAACAAAGTAACAGAAAATTCGATCTGACGTCTAGAAAACCAATCACTATAATCCACTAGCATAGCTATGTAGTAGTAGTGGAAAAATGGTTAGGTTTCACCCTTATAGTATTAACACAGTCTAGTATATATAGTCACGAAGCTCAATACGTAGTAAATATGCATCCATAGATAGTTGCTAACCACTAGGATCGCTAATATCGTCTCATTACAGACAATGCGAAGTAGTACCAGCACAGTCTATTGTTCCTAGCACCCTCACAACTCAAGTTTCGTGACTGTATATACTAGACTGTGCTATTACGTAAGGTCATCCGGACTATAGTTAGTATTTTTCCGTCTAAAAATCCCCGCCGGGATCGATGCCGTGTACCTAGTCAGAGACGGTCAGGATGACTGCCGAAGACAACGAAGATAGTAATGTTCACAGAGTAGTTCAATATACTTTCCTAGCAAATATTGAATTAGGAACTTTGCTTATCTCAATTCTTGTTACGGAGTCCGGAGCACTTTGTGAAAAGTCTAGTAACTCTGGAATATGAAACCAGGGCACCGCGTTATCGTGCAACCGGCCAGTCAGTTGTGGAAGCTCAGTCTCGCATAATATTACACACCTCGGAGTTGCAGATATGCGGATGTCGGATTGTCGTCTGGTTGTGAAATAGAACGGTATGTGTTATTGGACAGATTTCATACAAATGGAAAACTATATACGTACTCTCATATTATGTTATCTGCCTTTTGCAAACAAACTCTCGTGCTCTCTGCTACCATAAATTCTGGCTTCTTTTATGTACAGACGTGAAGAAATAATATTTTTTGAACATGAAAAGGAAACATTATTTAATAATCTAATATCTGAAGTCGACAAAGTTAAAAAAATAAGTTACGAAATATTACTTTCTATTATACATGGTGATTCAAAAGTCTCGTAACATAGACAAACTCCGTTATTGGTACAGATAGCGAAAAATGGAAAGAGGAGAAAGGTGTTGGAAATATGTTGTTTTCAATCTAATGTGTTGAATTTTCAGCATAGAATACACCGTTGAGGCTGTACACTAGTACGACACACCCTTACTTACTTACTGGCTTTTTTAAAGAACCCGGAGGTTCATTGCCGCCCTCACATAAGCCCGCTATTGGTCCCTATCCTGAGCAAGATTAATCCGTTCTCTATCATCATATCCCACCTCCCTCAAATCCATTTTCATATTATCTTCCCATCTACGTCTCGGCCTTCCTAAAAGTCTTTTTCCCTCCGGCCTCCCAACTAACACTCTATATGCATTTCTGGATTCGCCCATACGTGCTACATGCCCTGCCCATCTCAAACGTCTGGATTTAATGTTCCTAATTATGTCAGGTGAAGAATACAATACGTGCAGTGTGTGTTGTGTAACTTTTTCCATTCTCCTGTAACTTCATCCCTCTTATCCTCAAATATTTTCCTAAGCACCTTATTCTCAAACACCCTTAACCTATGTTCCTCTCTCAAAGTGAGAGTCTAAGTTTCACAACCATAAAGAATAACCGGTAATATAACTGTTTTATAAATTCTAACTTTCAGAATTTTTGATAGCAGACTGGATAATAAAAGCTTCTCAATCGAACACACCCGCCAGTTCAAATGTTGCGAAATTAGTGGATTTCCTGCTAGTTTCACCGGATTTTAGGTACGTAGTGTGTCGTATAAATTACGAAATGATACGATGACTATCAGTATTGCCAATACATGTTCAGGGAAAACCGCCAGGCAAAAGTGAAATTCCCCTGAATTCTTATACTATCAATGCAAATAAATGCCTCTTTGCCTGTAGAAGTTAAATAACCGCTAAACTCTACATGACAACTATTTTTCTCCGTTAAATAATACGTATTTAAAATCCCGTAGAACTAGCAGAAAAGTCATTAATTTGGTAGCATTGGAACTGGCAGGTGTGTCGTACTAGTGTACAGCCTCAACGGTGTATTCTACGCTGAAAATTCAAGCATATTAGAATGAAAACTACACATTTCCAACAACTTTCTCCTATTTCCATTTTTAGCAATCTGCCCTAATAACGGAGTTTGTCTACTATGTCGCGGGACTTTTGAATCACTCTGCATAAATGGGAAAACTGAGATCCTGACACGTCTTCCAACCGTTCTTCTCTTTTTTCTTTTATATATTTAGTTTCACGTCTTCTTTACACTGAACAGTGTATGTTAGCCTCATACACGGAATTAAATTATAAAGACCTTCAATTTCTTCATTAGTCTTCTTGAATCTCAGAACCCTGATATACTTTACCAACTCCCTATTTTAAACAGTCCTGTTATCACCAGTCTCTTCGTACGCAACTTCAAACCATAGAAGTGATATTGAATTTGATTTTATTGTATTCCTTTATTATATTTCGAATTAAAAGTATACATTCTGAAATTGAACTAAGCCTGGGAAACTTGAGAATTGACCGTCACATAAAATTCAAACTCCTTCTTCCTCTTGTAATTCCCTCAATTTTTTCTCTTCTCCTGTCTTCCCTTCTTTCCCTTTCCTTCCTCCTGCTCTCGTTTTATTCCTCTTGTTTTCCATATATTCCACTCCTTTTCCACTTCTCCACGTTCTATCCCACACCTTCTCGTTATATTAAACTTGATGTTCTTGCATTCCTCTTGTTCTCTTTATAATCTTCTCGAACTCCTGACATTCTCCTTGTTATCCGTGTATTTCCCTTATTCTCCCTGCATACTTCTTGTTCTCCTTGTATTTCCCTTCTCCTTGTATTCCCTTCTTCTCTTTGTATTTGTCCTTTTCTCCATGTATCCCCTTCTTCTCTTTGCATTTGTCCTTTTCTCCTTGTATCCCCTTCTTTTTTTGCATTTGTCCTTTTCTCCTTCTATCGCCTTCTTCTCTTTGTATTTGTCCTTTTCTCCTTATATCCCCTTCTTCTCTTTGCATTTGTCCTTTTCTCCTTGTATCCCCTTCTTCTCTTTGCATTTGTCCTTTTCTCCTTGTATCCCCTTCTTCTCTTTGCATTTGTCCTTTTCTCCCTGTATCCTCTTCTTCTCTTTGTATTTGTCCTTTTCTCACTGTATCCCCTTCGTCTCTTTGCATTTGTCCTTTTCTCCTTGTATCCCCTTGTTCTCTTTGTATTTGTTCTTTTCTCCTTGTATCCCCTTCTTCTCTTTGTATTTGTCCTTTTCTCCTTGTATCCCCTTTTTCTCTTTGTATTTGTCCTTTTCTCCTTGTATCCCCTTCTTCTCTTTGCATTTGTCCTTTTCTCCTTGTATCCCCTTCTTCTCTTTGCATTTGTCCTTTTCTCCTTGTATCCCCTTCTTCTCTTTGCATTTGTCCTTTTCTCCTTGTATCCTCTTCTTCTCTTTGCATTTGTCCTTTTCTCCCTGTATCCCCTTCTTCTCTTTGCATTTGTCCTTTTCTCCCTGTATCCCCTTCTTCTCTTTGCATTTGTCCTTTTCTCCCTGTATCCCCTTCTTCTCTTTGTATTTGTCATTTTCTCCTTGTATCTCCTTCGTCTCTTTGTATTTGTCCTTTTCTCCTTATATCCCCTTCTTCTCTTCGTATTTGTCATTTTCTCCTTGTATCCCCTTCTTCTCTTTGTATTTGTCCTTTTCTCCTTGTATCCCCTTCTTCTCTTTGTATTTGTCCTTTTCTCCTTGTATCCCCTCCTTCTTTTTGTATTTGTCCTTTTCTCCTTGTATCCCCTTCTTCTCTTTGTATTTGTCCTTTTCCCCTCTTATTCTCTACTTCTCCTTGTATTCCCCTTTTTATCCTTGTAGGCCTGTTCATCTTTTTCTTCTTATAGTCCCCTTTTCCTCCTTCACTTCCCCTCTTCTCCCAGTATTTTCTTTGTTCGCCTTGTATTCTCATTGTTTTCCTCGTATTCTCCTTGTTCTCTTTGTATATCCCTTGTTTTTTTGTCCTTCCCTTTTTCTTATTGTATTCCTCTTGTTCTCTCTGTATTCCCCTACTCGTCCTTGTATTCCCTTATTCTCCTTATTTCATTTATCGCACCATCCGCACGTAGTTCCATGTAAAAATAAGCAGCACAGTAAAGCTATAATATGTACGTGTCTATGTTTTATATAACTTATCATTTTACTTCTCTACTGAATGCATTTAAATCAATATTTAACAATACTGCATCAAGAACTTGTTTATGTAGTGTCGCTAGAATTAGTAATAGCGACTAGTAAAGTGCTTTGTGTGGAGTGTGGTATTGTACGCTGCAAAAACATGAACATTATGACAAAGTAAAGAGAAGAGAATAGAAGAATTTGAAATATGGATATGGAGAAGGATAGAGAATGTGAAATGGGCAGACTGAATAAGAAATAATGCTGTGTTGGAGAGAGTGGATGAGTACTAGTACTGTACCGTGAGACGGCGCCATGTTCCGTCGGACCCCGGCCACTTAATCACTCGTAATGAGTGCACCTCTGTACAGTACTTGTGGTTCGACATTGTGTCTACTGTCACACATACTGTGACACGGCACAAGGGTAGGGCAACAAAGGGGAACACAGTAGGTAGAACTTAAAAATGAGAGATATTTTTAATCTCGCACCGGAACTTGAATCCGGTGTGGCTTAATGGATAAAGCACCAACACGTAAAGCTGGAAACCCGAGTTCGAGTACCGGTGCCGGAGAGAATTTTTCTCCGTTCTACCGATTCTTAGCCTAAAAATGTAACAACAATTCAAGCTCGATTCAAACACATAAGTAGCTGGGAAAAGCAACTCATTTGAGGTGGCAATAAAGGAGATTTGTTGAACAGTTGCGCTATTTGTTATTCTCGGACTTCGACAATGTAGTAAAACCTGGGTCATCCGATTCACAAGTCCGACATTCAAATTTGGGCCAGAATGCGAGTGTAGCGTAGACTAGTCTCCTATAACGCAGCCTGGTAAATTGGAGTATTCAGCTGACCTCATATTAGTGGATGACGAACAGTTAAGTACTCGCCATTAATAAAAGAGAAAAGGATTTTTAAGTAAGTTTACTTTGTGACAACTGTTACAAATGATGATATTTACCGACTATAGGTTACCTATGTCGAACGCATGAAGGTAAACACATGGGAATTATTTATACTGAGTGATTCACGAGGATTTACCGTCTCTTACGGAGTTTATTTCCGAAGACATTCTGAGCAAAAAATTTCATATAAATATGTGTCCTAATCTCAATATTTTCAGAGTTACTGTACACTAATTTGAAGTTGTTAGTAAAATACCCATGTTTCTTTAGTTTTAAGGGTAAAAAAAATATTATTTTATTTTATTTATTTATCTAAACGATAACAGCTCCCTGTATTAACAGACTGCGACAAAGACAGAGCATATTGTACTGTACAATAGGCAGTTGAAATTATAAACAGCATACATAGTATGTTTAAGTTTAATGCAGTCACACAACAATCACAAGAAATGATTGAATAAATAATTAGGTTCTGCAGGCCGAAACGTTGCCAGGTTTGGAAGAAGAAACCGGGAATAGTTCCGCGCGCTCCGCTCCAACCATAAGGCCTATTACTTCAATTTGTTGTAGGCCGTATTTGTCCATGAAATATGGAACGCTACGTACATAGATGTCGTTTCCCCCCCCCCCTACTTACATCTTCAGGTTGGCTTTTTTGTTTTTAAAATCTAACGGTGGCATCGATGATGTAGCCACTATTGTTATTTCGTGGGATGGCAATCATGTCTATTCTCCTTGCATTGCCATTGTCTGCCAGTCCGTGTACTTCTTCGAACACTTGAAAATATATTGCTCCAAACTGTTCGGCGATCATCCAACGAATTCTATGGTGTCGTGAGTTACGGAGTACTTCACCATGCGGACAAGAGCCCAGGACATGTGCAAGTGTTTCTGGCTCTCTGTGACATCGCCTACAGAGGATGTTGTCCCGAGTCCTGCCCTGTCCTGTTGTTAATTGCTTTGTACAGATTTTGTTTTTTAACTTTTAAGTAAAAACTACATTATTCTTACGCATTTATCACAAAAATTGTTACAAATCATACGACTTTATGAACTTGATTCTTTACAGTTTAATTATGCATCCGAATGTACAGTCTTGTAGAATTTACAAGAATGGCGTTATTTGTAACAATTGTTGTGATAAATGCGTAACAAAATGAAATTTTGTAGTTAAAAATCGAAAAAAAAAAAATCTGTACGAAACAACTATGGAATTAACAACACATTTCTAGCTTTACAATACTAGTTAATTAAAGAAATTATACTCTTGAACAGTTCATTCCTTATCTGTACATTCCTTTACCCTTAAAGCTCAAGAATAATGATATTTTACAAACAACTTCAAATTAGTTTAATTCTGAAAATATTGAGATTAGGACAAATGTTTATATGATTTTTTTTTTTTTTTTTGCTCAAAATATCTTTGTAACTAAGCTTCGTAAGGGACGGTAATTCCTCGTGAATCAGCCTGTATATTGCGATTTATTTCGTATGCAATTTGATAAGTGTGAAGGTCGCCTCTGCTTAAAATCACTGGAAAATCATTATTTCTTGCTAATGGTATGGAAATATCCAACATTTCTTTCTGACAACTGGAGTACTTTTCTTGTTAGCCATATTCTAGCAGATATGACGTAAAGAAAGGTTATTTGCCTCCGTCCGAGATCGAACACGCATACTACAAGTTCATAAACACTTAGCTAACTCGGTCATTAAAAACTCAGTGGTGTCGACATTAATTTCGTTATCTTTAAATTCCTGGAATGCGACATTTTTTGCGTACACATAGGTTATTTATAGACGAGCAATGCGGAGGAGACGAAAAGGGTTATGAACTCATTAGCGAGTCTGGAGCATAAGAAAATATTTTAGTTTCCAAGGTCAACACATGAGTGTTTTATGAGCAAGGTCGGCATCTTTGTAAGAGATGAACGTAAAATAATGTGGCAAAACCGGCAGCATTCTGACTGCAGTTGGCACATTATGTGTATTTATAGTGTAGCTATCATACATTTAAAATAACGTTATTGCTCTTGTATAAACGACACCCCTCATATTTCTTTCGTCCCAGATATAACTCTGAAAAAGTGTGGGTTATTTCCCGCATATCCGTTTTCCAAATTATAAAGAAGCACTCGTCTATTTTAAAGTACAGCAATGCTCCAATGAAGCGTGACAGAGATTCAGCACTTTCGAGACTAGGTCATGTTTATATTCCAGACGTTTTCCATCTTTCATCTATGGCAGAACTGGGTGCAATCCATCAGTAACATTTAAAATGTACAAATATGACCCAGTAAATAATTCAAGCAGGCCGTGTTAGAAGAATAAAAACATAAACGAAGCAATGACAGCTATGGTTAACAGCGTCTGGAGAAGTGGCATTTGCTTACTATGTACTGTATGTATGTATATATATATATATATATATATATATATATATATATATATATATATATATATACAGGGACATCATTTTATTTTTACTTCAATTTTTATTGTACCTGAGTTTATGAATGTACTTCACTCCCACCCCTTCTACTAAGGAAGTTCCAACTCCACACAGAACCAAGACCGCAGATAGTAAGCAGTACTGAGTTACTGAGTATAGTACGTTCCAGAAATATGTTCGCGTTTTCCAGTGACGAAAGAACTTTCAATATTGAATCATATTTTCGCACAGATACTGTCCGTTTGCCTACGTCGCATCCCGATTTCCCCCACCTGCTTCTGCTCGCCCCTCTGTAATAGCTGGGCTGTCTTAGCTCTTTTCTGAAAACATTAATTTCTCTTAGGAATTGGAAGTTTACGTAATATTATACAGCTGTTTAATTTAACTTAAATAAAAGGGCCTCGTTAAGTAATTAACTGTCACGTGATTTCCTCCCTTTCTACAATCCTGCGGCATAACCACTTGGACGGAGAGTAGATAGCATGTCTTAGTAATTTTATATTTTCGGGTCGGGCAGAAGTGAAGATTGAATTTACAGTACGTAGAGTAGGTACAGAATTATTTCAACATGAGTTACTAGTACGAAGGATGAAACTGGCAATTGGAATTAGATGCAATAGTCTATAGTGCGATAATATGCACAAAAGAACTGAAGCCTGTATCGAAATGAACGGCCACCATTTTCAAAATTGTGTTTAAATATTCATATTATGATTATTTTTCAATTTAACTTCTTTCTCTATATTGTAGGCTAATGTGCTGTAGACAGTATAATATACACTGCATAATGAATACGTTCGCATGGATAACTCACTTCGTGAGTAAATACACCCATTCTTAATACAGTACTGTAGTTTGATTAAAGAAAAACCTAATGAAAATTATCAAACTCAAAATCGCGATATTTCCTAGTTTACGTAAATGGATGAACTACTTTCTTCCTTCCTATACCTAGTAGAGTGATTTGTGTTTTACGCCAGTATCATCGAACTCCAGTCTTGGAGGGGGGAGCAAGCGGTGTTTCCGGTTCTCTAAAGGTATAGACAGGTTAATATTAAAAATGTTAGTAAAAATAAAATGATGTCCCTGTATATGTATGTATGTATGTATGTATGTATGTATGTATGTATGTATGTATGTATGTATGTATGTCACTTTCGGCGTCGGACCTCGGACTCATTTCGCCATCATTAGTTCACATATCATCAACCATACCATAGTCCGGGTTAAGTTCACGGTGAGGCGTATTTATACTGTACAAGAGCGAGGCCGTTCGGCTACCCAATCATTGACAGAATAGGACTGGTAAGCACAATAAGCCTCAGGCTGCAGTGTAAGCCTTCGGGTCCCTCCTCCGTCCTCCGTATAAGAGAAAAAGAACTGAAGGGTTCATAATCATAGTGGGCCAAGCGCCATTTATTAAAAACGGAGAAAGCAAAGGTTAAAGTTAACTGAATACCATAGTTTAATGAAGATTGACATACCATTTAGTTTCAATTACTTGCTATATGTTTCCATTGAATAATGGTATATTACCTTAATTTTAACCCTTGTTTTCTGCGTTTTTAATATTTGGCGCTTGGCCCACTATGGCTCTGAATCCTTCAAATGTATGCGTATAGGATATAATTGTATATATTTTCTGTTATGTATTTCCTTTCTCACTCTCATTTCTCTCTCCTTTCCTCCATCTTTAATTTAAAATATTGTCGACATTTTAATTTATTTTCTTATTAATTTATTATTATCTGTTTTTTTTTTTTCGTTCGTAACATCCTTTTTCAGTTCATTTCTAATTCCTGTTCTTACGGCTACATTGTATTCGTTCTATCCCTTTAAACTTTCCTCTTTTGTTAAATTTCTTCTTTAATACGGTTCTCCATTTTGTTTTCACTTATGAAGTATTCGAGATGTGTTGGAGTTTACTGCCATTATTAGACAGCACCAAGAAGAAGCGTAAAGGCTCTAAACACATGATTTTATACAGTGGGAACCATACATTTTTGTACAGATTTTAGTGGAGAGTTCTCCATACCAACAGAAAAAAGGAGTCATGTACGCATGCTGCAGTCCAGAAATCCCCGGTTTATGAGTTACAATAGAAATATTATATGAAATGACAAAAACATGTCATTTTTACTTCAAACTGACAGAATACATGCATTATGGAATACTTTATTTTATTGTAGTCGGTTATTTAACGACGCTGTATCAACTACTAGGTTATTTAGCGTCGATGAGATTGGTGATAGCGAGATGATATTTGGCGAGATGAGGCCGAGGATTCGCATTCACATTACGGTTGGAGAAAACCTCGGAAAAACCCAACCAGATAATCAGCCCAAGCGGGGATCGAACCCGCGCCCGAACGCAACTTCAGACGGGCAGGCAAATGCCTTAACCGACTGAGCCACGCCGGTGGCTATTGTGGAATACAACAGTTTCCATGTACAGTATGTTATGTAAGTGTACGAAAAAAATTGTTTGTCGCTCAAAAATAAGTAATTACTTTTGTGCTAGATCGTGCGTATTTGCTTGTTTTCCGCACAGAACCAATACGCGGTAAGTGTGAAATACCACATTCAGTATTCCCAACGTAACACACATAACAATTTCCCTCTTCTTACCGCTTAAGCGCGACATTCATTTTACTGCTTTAGGCTTTTAACATATTATTTTTAGAGACGTTTAACATAGTAATAATTATAAATTAGAAACTTACCACTGCAATTTCACCTAAATTGCAATGTTAATTATTGTTTTTAAATATTTGCAAAAATTAAGTAAAGTCTACTACTCCACGAAACTTATTGCATTCCTGATACAAGTAACATTAAGGAAGCCGTGAAAAAATCAACAAGGTTCAAGATGCCGATGTTATTATTGCAATGTGTTATATAAATAATATTGTTAAAATATTAAAATGAAAAATAAATCATTACATAACCTTACCGTTTGTTTTAAGTTCGCATTTATAGACTAGACAGACGTATATCACGGCCTGCTGGAGTATAGTAAACACAGAAAACATTTTATAGCAATAATGTTGAAGAAAGATATTTTGGTGTTCCGAAGTTGCCGTCATTAAACAGAAACCAACATGGAGATTTCATTGCAACTAATTAGAAATTCGTCTTTCAGGTATGTAATAAACGATCTTTGCACAAAATAATGTACGATACACGAGCGGTATGTTTGTTTTCATGTTCTCGGAAATTAAAAAAGCTCAACTACGTTTCGCTTTTTCAATCTTTTCCTCGACCATGAAAACGTCAACATACCGCTCTTGTAACGTATATTACTATTCCTTTTAATTTTGCATTATTTTAAATGCATTATTATTATTAGTATTATTATACAGTAGTTATAATGATGATGCTGCTGCTGATGATGATGATGATGATGATGATTATTATTATTATTATTATCATTATTATTCATGTTATTATTGGAGAACTGATTATTATTCATACATTATTTCATTCCGTTCATTGAACACACTTCAAACTTAGAGCAAATTCTATTTATTTGCCGTAATTCCATTCTCCTAATTCCTATATAGACGTTACAAGCAATGATATGAATTATCTTAAACACCACATCACTGTCCTCCTTTCTTTCCTTCTTTCTTTCCATCTTTTTACCCTTCTTTTCTGCTTTCTCTGTAAACATAATTTATAATTTATTGCAGTTTTTTTTCTTTCAACTTTATTTCTACCATCCATTGTACCTAATTTCTCTTTGCCCTCATTTGAACATACATTGACGATTTTTAATGCATGTGTCAACTTGAATCACAGGAAACGAGGTCATCGAAGTTTGTGAGCGATCGTGTATACTGGCAAAAATCGTTCTTACTTATGCAGGTACATCGTGTGATTCCAGTAGCACAATTACATCCCTCTAATAGCTTTTCGCAACTAACCGTATCGCATCCTTAACTTTGTCAATGCACGCAAGCCTTGTGATAGGCAAGTATAATAGCTGATGCCGGACCAACCCAACTTTGCGATGGCGTAATCGTGTTAAATAACTAGTTTCGAGTCCAAACATGATGTGAGCAGATGGCCGTGATTGTTCCTAATACAATGGCTGTCGTTATTCCGCACGACATGATAGAAACATCATCAAAACCGATAATAATAAAATAATAATAATAATAATAATAATACTAACAATAATAATAATAATACTAACTTATTTATTTACTAATATTTAATGTGCTGTACAACAGCCAGGGACCAATAAGAGTTCAGCAATTAATTACAAAACATTATAAAAGTACATTGGAATAATTATTAAAATAATGACAATTAAAAATAATAATAATGGAAAATGAAGTGATGAGATCATACAAATGAATATAATACAAATGATATAGAAGATGACAAGAATAATATTATAATACATACCTAAACAAAAGACATAAATTAATAACAACTGACATGAAACTCAAAGAAGTATATATGAATCCAAGTTCATTCCATACAAATTTGTTTTTTTTTTTTTTTTACTCATCTGCAGACCGGAGAGAGAGAGAGATTTAGAATTTCTATTATAACACATTTTATGAAATCTTAAACCCTTAGCAGGAACACGAAGACTGATATTGCTTAAGAAGGATTCACAATCAATATCACCCTTAATGACTTTACAATCTAGATCTTGAGATCTGGCAAATAAACTACAGCAATTAAAATATTTGCAGTTATATTTATAATCATCGGAATTAGGTAAGAATCTATAAGAACACAAGGAAATAAATTTTCTTTCTATATTCTCCAATTTAGCCGAGCCAGTGGAAGTAATAGAATTCCATGCAACAGATGCATATTCAAGCTTGGATCTAACCAATGTATAGTATAAAATTAATAGACGCATAGGAGTGGAAAAAGAATAAGTTATAGATCTAATTAGACCAAGCATTCTTAATGAATGGGTATAAATATGTTGCACATGGTCATGTAAATATAATTTAGAATCAAGCTACAACACTACAGAAACTTATGGTATGATGAAAACTGTGAAGAGAATTATTATGTAGAAAGTGACAGTAGTTCTATAGATCAAATAGACATAAAAGAATTAGAAGCGGCTTTAAAAGTAACAAAAAATAGAAAAGCTACTGGATTGGACGGAATTAATGCTGAACTAATTAAATATGGTGGAATGATATTAAAATTCTGTTTCCTTCATTTTCTGAACATGTGTTGGAAAAATTGTTCAGTGCCCATGGAATGGAATACAGCCAAAGTTATTTCCCTATTCAAGAAAGGTAATAGAAATGACACAGGAAACTATAGAGGAATAACCTTATTAGATGCAGGATATAAAATCTATGGAAAAATTCTTAATCAAAGATTACAAGCTATTGCTGATGTAGTAATATCAGAGGAACAATCAGGCTTTAGAAAAGGACGCTCATCTAGTGATAATATATTTATAATGAGGCAGATTATTGAAAAACGTCGAGAGTTTGGTTTGGAAACCCACTTAGCATTCATTGACTATGAAAAAGCTTTCGATAAAGTGAAAAGACCCCTTTTATGGAAAATACTGGAAATAAGAGGCTTTCCTAAGCACCTTATTAGTGCCGTTAAGAGTTTATATGTAAATACCAAAATAGTTATTAGCTCAGGTTTTAAAGTGACAGAAGCAATTTTAACAAATTTAGGTGTTCGACAAGGGTGCAGTTTATCACCCACTCTGTTTAATTTACATATTGAAGATCTAGTTTTGAAGTGGAAAGATGAAATACAGACTGCGATTAAAATAGAATCTAACACACCTTTAAATACTTTACTATACGCTGATGATCAAATAATTATCCAGGAAACAGAAGATAACCTACAAAGAGCAGTGTATAGATTAAGCCAAAACGCAATATTTTACAATCTAACTGTATCTGCAAACAAAACAAAGATAATGGCTTTTAAAGGGAAAAATCCTGTTAGATCTAAGATAATAGTAAATGGAAACATTTTAGAACAAGTATCCCACTTCAATTATCTAGGATGTGATATTAGTTTTAATTATGAGAAAGATATTGAGAAGAAAGTTAATAGATTTCAGATGATATGTGGAACAATTGGAAGAACTTTAGGAAGAAAAGCGAGAAAAGAAACTCAAATGAAATTTTATAAAGTTATGGCTGTACCTACTCTTATATATGGCTCTGAATCATGGACAATAACAAAAAAAGAAGAATCACGTATACAATCAGCAGAGATGAAATTTATGAGATACGTAAGAAGATGCACTAAAGCCGATAAAATAAAAAATGAAACAATAAGATCAGATCTCAATATTTTCTCAGTACACGACATGGTAGAAGAAAATAAAACAAAATGGAAAGATCATGTTGACAGAATGGCAGAGAATAGGCTACCAAAGAAGATAATGAATTATCGCCCGATCGGGAAAAGGGATCTGGGTAGACCTCGCAAGAGGTGGCTGGACGATAGAGACCGGAACAGGTGATATCACCTAAACCTTGAAGGGAGAAGAAGAAGAAGAAGAAGAAGAAGAAGAATCAAGCGAAACACCAAGATCTCTAATACTATCTTTCCTAGCAATTATGACATTATTAAGAGTGTAATTAAATTTTAGGGAAGTAGTTTTCTGTGAGAAGGAAATGACAAAAGTTTAGTAGTAGAGTAATAATAATAATAATAATAATAATAATAATAATAATGATAATAATAACAGTAATAGTAATAATAATAATAATAATAATAATAATAATAACAGTGGAGTTCGAATCCAATAGTAAACTATAAAAATAAATATAAATTAACTTAGGTACATTGAAAATAGCAGCACGCAACACTACACCACGTCATTTATGAAAGTATGAACTATCTGTTACTAAAATTAAGACAAGTGTTATCAAAATAATTAGAGGTTTCTTGCATATATTGGAAATTCATTTATATAACATTTTATAGAGGAAACCGGATTTTATTTCAATTGCAATTTATTATCACTTTCGCTGTAATTTATTTTCTAAAGTATTTCATATTAATTTTAAATTCATAGCCTTTCATTACCATTAATAACCTAATGAATATTGTTCTACTTTGTCACTTTGTTCAACCTATTAATTCAGGAGCTTGTTTTGTAATAAAGTAATATAGTACAGGGTGGATATAATCTCTGCACCAAAATGAAACTTGTAATATGCCATGAGGAGAGATTTGAAAAACTGAGCAAATTTTTTCTATAACATTCACCGTTTTAGAGGAAATAGTTATGTTTCTATGAAGCATTTGGCAACATCACAGCTGCTGCAATAACTCTAAGAAAGCGCGGCCTGCACTCCTTATCTTCACCTCCCCCTCTGCTGTACTCAATCGATACCACGCGACGTGCGCTGCGTTGCAAGATTTATTCCAACGATTTTAGCTGTTATTAAATTTAAATTCATGGCTAAACGGTTTCATTTCAAAAAATATTCTAGTCAGTAACTTTCAAGATTATTCTTATCTATCTGCTTGTATAGCAATCAGCCATTCCTCTCGGGCCATTACCGCAATAGAGCGCTGCAAACATTGGGCAAAGACAATTTTTTATACTGTTTAACGGTGCTTCACGAAGGAAAATTGTAATAAAACGTTTTGTTATATTTAACATGTAGAATCACCCTTAAATTTTGGTGCAGAGGTTACTATCTACCATGTGTAATTCTGCGAATGATGCTAATAAAACAATCACTCTGGATAATTCTACATATAAGAGACCATTTTAATTAGAATTAGTTAGAAAACCACAAGTGCATTTAAATTCGTAATTTATTTAAGGGGCATTGTAAAGAAACGTACAGAAAAATCATTATAAATCTGTCGATATTTAACTGCAGATGCATAAAATTTTCATTCATATTTTTATGTAATTTTTACAGCGTTATGATGGATCATTAACGATCGCATTGTTCTAGGATTTAGTTGTTTAGTACGAAATACTGTATAGAGACATACAAAAACATATCCGAATGAAATTCTCAACACACAACTGAATTTCAAAACACTCACACACTCTTTGACTCCACATTACGCTACATAAACATACCCTCACAGGAAACAAAACAAAAGTCGCCAAGACCAGCAACAACCAGTTTTGAAGATGGCCAATAGGAGGCCGAAACATGTTAACCAGGTACGATAAAATTTAACACGAGAAACACATATAATACATTTTCCGAAGTGACATAGTGTTAAAAGTTGTGTAATCGAGATGTATAATTTTATTTTATCAAAATACCTTCAATATAATTATATTTTGTCAGAAATTAAACATCAGCATTGAACAGCGCACATTACAGATGTTTACAAGTTCATAATCATTTTAGTGAAATTATATTCCTTACATATATCTCATAGTTACGTCATAAATTGCACCGAAATCGTGACAATCAATAATATCTGTTGGGTACAGAATACAGATTACAGGTTTAGTATTAATCTAGAATGGATTCACACTCACTTCAAAGTTTATCTTTCGAGTGCAGTTTACACTTTAGTGCACATCCTGGATCGACTCACACTCACTTTGAGGATCTTCTTCACTGATGTTTGCTGACAAGCAAACGTTCTGATGGGGGCAAATAAATAAAGTTATTTTTTTTCTTCCACCATGTTAATAATGTCAAAAGAAGTGCTTATACAAATTTTGGCCACTCGACCTCAATTACGAGGCCGTCCAGAAAGTGATTTTCCCTGGGACCGTTTATAGAAAAAAACACACTTGAATAAAAATATTTATTGAAACAGATACAGCAATTGTTGCGCTATTTGTCAACATATCCCCCACTGGAACTGAGACATTTGTCATACCATAGGATCCATTTTTGTGTCGTAGAAGCCAGCCGCCTCAGATAGGAACCAGCGTTTGACTGCGTCTGCACCTCTCTATGTCGATCCCATGGTATGAGAAATGTCTCAGTTCCGATGGAAAATATGTTGAAAAATAGCTCAACAATTGTCGTGTCCGTTCCAATAAATTTGTCCAATGAAATTGTGTTTTTTTTTCTGTTAGCGGGCCCTGGCGAACTTATTTTTACGGCCCTCGTAATTGCGGTGGAGTGGCCAAAATTTGTATAAGCACTTCTTTTGACACTATTAACATGGTGGAAGAAAAAAAAATTAACTTTTTTATCTGCCCCCATGAGAACGTTTGCTTGTGAGTTCCACAACTACGCAAGGGTGCATGGGCTCATTTAATTAACTACCCTGCTATCTACAAGATATTGAAACGAAACTACGTAAGCAAGCAGATTTTAAAACATTCTCCCGAAAAAGGACATAAAGACGTATGAGCCAATATTCCGGCGGCCGCCTCTATTTATATTCGTTCATCGGTAAATGGCACAAGCGCCCCGATGCCACTATGATCCTGCAAGCATAGTGAACTGACACAACTATGCACTTCTGACTCCCTTGTAGCAGCAGGTGCGACCGCAATGTCAGGTGCCCACATCTGAGCACAACCACGGCTTCTTGTTGGCTAACACGACAGTTGAGCAAGTTTCACTAATAGATTCTGCCTAGGGTTACCCGAGCCCTTGTTTCCATACTTCACACTGTTAACTCTCCACTAATTGGGGTTTTCCTGTTCAAGGATTTCTCAGCGATAAGCTTACAAAGTGTTAAGAGAAACTGCATAACTATTGATCGCAGAGTTATAGTTCCTTCTATGACCCACATTTGCAGCCAGAAGTATCTATAACCTTCTACATGAGATAAAAGACAGTTATCATTTCTTTTAAAAAAGAACAAGTTGCGAATTAAATTGTGTTGCTTTATTTTTGTAATTCTATTAACATCGGCAAATGACACAAAAATAATTAATTTATTCTATATTCCTCTACATTATTAATAAAAATGAGATTATGTTTTGGTGATAATTAAGAAACAACTAAATAAAAAATGCAAGTGAAATGTAAGAATGCTATAAAATAATATTTTCTCAGTCCTGTATCAATTAGTTAAACTCACAGTATCTGCGAAAAGAGAAACTGAATTTGGAGGCGCATGTATTGTAACATGATATTATACTGGGTGTAACTAAAATGGAGCCTATGTTTAGGGGACACATGTAAGTTTTAAATCTTTTACAGTTTTCATCCAAAATTTATGAATTTTAAATTACATAAACATGCCTACAATACTATCATCTGTACAAAATGTGGTGCCATTAGGGTTAATAGTTTTGAAATGATTTTTTTAAATGTATTTTATATTGACATCACTAAAAAGGCCCCTTGCGTCACAATTTTCACAATTTTTAGTTTATATTAGCTCAAAATCTTGAAAATAATGATGGGAACATAAATTAATTAGCTTTTTGAGCTCGGTCTAAATAGATTGTCATAATAAATTGTTAAGTGGATTTTCTTAATTTTTCACCATTCTTTCGCCATGGTGTCCCCTTTTTAGAGACATATTCCTCTCATATACACAGAGGATGAAAAAATGTTATACGAACATTGGTCTGGAAACGCTTTATTTCCTTCTTACAACCCTTTGTACCTCTGATTCAGGTTCTGGCTGATATGTGTATATACAGGGTATTTAAAAAATACGGGGCATAATTTCAGGTATGTATTTCCCACATGTAGACAATCAAAATAGTTCGTTACAACATGTGTCCGGAAATGCTTTATTTCCGAGTTATGGCCTTCACAACATTGAAATTCACCGGAACGTTTTTCTTTCCGCAGGTCGTTGCCGTCAAAGGAGACATTAAGAGGGCAATCTGACAGTTCATTCCGAGGCGAAGGTTACATTCAGTGTTGTGTAGGCGTTAGACTGTGCGACATTTATTCAAATCAAGAGCTGGCAGAGATACACTTCATGTACGGTAAGGCGGACGGCAATGCTGCGCTGGCTCGTCGTTTGTACCAGGAGAGGTACCCACAGCGACAATGTCCAGATCGGAAGACATTTGTACGTCTCCATTACCGTCTGTGCGAGTATGGAAAATTTAACTCTCCTGGTTTGGGAAGGGGACGCCCAAGATCTACAACTCCAGAAGTACAGGAGGAGATTCTGGAGGCTGTGAACATGACTCCTCCTATCAGCACACGAAGGGTAGCGTTGCAAGTCAATGTTCCTCATACGACTGTCTGGACACTGTTGAAAGAGTATCAATTGTATCCTTATCATTTGCAACGTGTACAGGCCCTGTCACCAGCAGATTACCCTGCACGAGTTAGGTTCTGTCAGTGGTTCTTGCAGCAGTGTGGTGTAAATCCGAACTTTCCTGCCTTAGTATTATTTACAGATGAAGCACAGTTCACACGAGATGGCGTAACAAATTTCCACAATCAGCATGTCTGGGCATATGAAAACCCACGTGCAACTGTTCCATCTCATCACCAGGTGCGGTTCTCCCTCAACATGTGGGCCGGTATCATTGGTGATCGATTAGTTGGACCCCATGTACTTATAAACAGACTTACGGGACAGGCGTACACAAACTTCCTGGAAAACACCATACCTCATGTTTTAGAAGACACTCCACTCATCAATCGTCAACACATTCACTTCTTGCATGATGGCGCTCCTGCACACTTCAGTCGTACGGCTCGCCGGTACTTGGATCGAAGGTTTCCTGATCGATGGATAGGTAGAGGTGGCCCAATTGCTTGGCCTCCACGCTCACCTGATCTGAACCCTATCGATTTTTACTTGTGGGGCCATTTAAAATCATTGGTTTATTCGTCTCCGGTGCCTGATTTGGAATCCCTTCGGAATCGAATTGTGGCATGTTCTGAGGACATACGCAATACTCCTGGAGTTTGGGATCGTGTTCGCAGGTCAATGAGACATCGATGTGAGTTCTGTATTCAAGCAGGAAGTGGGCATTTTGAACACCTTCTGTAATGACAACGACCTGCGGAAAGAAAAACGTTCCGGTGAATTTCAATGTTGTGAAGGCCATAACTCGGAAATGAAGCATTTCCGGACACATGTTGTAATGAACTATTTTGATTGTCTGCGTGTGGGAAATAGATACCTGAAATTATGCCCCGTATTTTTGAAACACCCTGTATATATTATCAGGCAGTACATCTTACTTGACGATATGTGTCAGAGGAAAAACAATTGTTTGTATGCCTCTGAAGTCTGATTAGTGGAATATGTAGCTAATCGGTGATGTATGAATTGGAGGAGGAAAGAAATTGGGCACCCTACCCCATTATCTCCTGGCCTAGTCGCCTTATGAGTGATGCCTTATTGGTGTTACTTATGAGGTTCAAACCTGTCTTCGAACAGTTAACTAAACAACAACAGCAGCCCTTTTTCTACAATTCTGCTTATACTCTGCTTACATTGTATAATGATGAACATTACGACTTAAAAATAGCATACCACATGGAAGTCTGTTTCACAGAAAGTGATAAAAATGGCCCCCGTTAGCACGGATACATGCATCAACCTGCCATCGTACTGAATCTCGGATGCGCTGTTGTATCCTGGAGAATATCGTAATGTCTCGCAGCCTTCCAAAATACGGGCTCGAAAACTCTCTAACTTGCAACCTGTTCCATACATAAGCTATTTTAAATGGCCGCACAAATAGTAAAACTCTGCTGGGTTTAAATCCGGAGAGCGCGGAGGCCAAGGAATTGGTCCACCTCTACCTATCCCTCACGGATCCTTTGACTTATAAGTCGACCAACATTGACACTGAAATGAGCAGGAGCTCCAACATACATGCAGTACGTGTTTCGTCGTATTGGTAACGGCAGATGATTTAACAGAACAGGTAAAATGTACTCTAAGGACACTTTGCACCTTTATCCGTTGAGCCAGGGTGAAGGAACGTGAGGTCTCACTGAAGTGTCATCAACAATGAGGGCCCAAACATTGACAGAGAATCTTTGTTGATGACGTGATTGAACAATTGCGTTAGAATTCTCATTGTCCATACGTATTGATTCCGAAAATTCACAATCTGATCACGTTTAATTCTGAGCAGTTTCTAACATTTCCTTGTGGTATGTTGCTTTTATTCCATAATGTACCGCATCATACAATGAGATAAGGTCTGTTGTAGAAGAACTGTAACAAAAAAATAAGGAGTTTCTGATCAATGTTCATGTAATATTCTTTGATCCTCTGTATGAGAGGTATATGTCCCTAAAGTTTTAACATACATTTTAGTTATACCCTGTACAATTACTATAAAGTAACATATAATCTCTATACAAATTTAGCAATCATGGACTGATCGAATAGAGAATGTGAAGAAAACTGGATTTGATTATTTCGTGCTAAAACAAATGCCGTCATGTCATCGTAGAACAATTAAATTTGCAAAAGTGAAGAGAATTTTTTTAGCCATTTGATTTGTTTATTACACACATTTTCTAAGTTTTAGGAAATTGTTTTAAAATATATTCAACCAACAACTGATTCATTGGAATGCTATTATGAATTCAATAGAAACTTCACTGTCCGATTAAGATTTGAAACAAAAAGCATCTGACAAACGGGAGAACGGTTAGAGACAACAAGAGTTTATGAAGGATTGTTACATTACAAGGTTCACAGTTCATGTATTACTATGATCATTCATTTAAAGTTTAGGTTAGTCATATTTTCCTTCTAGTCTAAATAAGCGATTAACTATAACAAACCGATTGGCCTCACGATTCGTAATATTTTCAAACAATATTCTGCTTTCTTTCGCATACCAGTTATTGTAAAATAATGTTTTATGGATGAGTTGAAAAACAAGACACAATGCAGATACTTCGTATAACGAAAATAAAGTATTGTTTTGTACTTACGTTGGTGTGATGTAACTCCCCTCACTTGCCAGGAACATCTGTAAAGACAAAGCATGTAATTAGCAATGGTTTAATTTGTTTACTTACATCACAAGACAATAGGCTTTTATACGTACCATTTAGTTCTTTGTTCGGGAAAACTCATTGCGTATTTCACATAATGATATTTTATTAGAATATTATGTAATTCAGAGTAACAAGCCTGTTTTCATTAGACTGTGTTTAAGTGTTTTTCACAGAAATGAAATTATCTCAGAGAGTAGAATTCGAGATCTGACATTCCGTTTGAACATGGGTTCGAAGCCAGCTTGAGTTAATGTTTGCGAGGTTTTTCCCAACTCTAAGGCGCATGTCAAATAACTCTACCTATAGCGATATCTCGGACTCATCTTTCCAAATACCATCCACCAACTCCACCGGGATAGGTACAGGGAGAGCCAAAAGTCACCATCTGATACGTTATATATAGAGTTGTTATTGGTTTGGTTTACCGACCTACGGAATGTGGGCCGACCGACTCTAGTCTATCGTCTGCTGCCGTATCTGCTCCTCTAATCCCTATGTCAAATTGTGTGATTGTTGTGAGCAGGGGCGGCTTTTGGGGTAGTGCCAGTGTGCCATGGCACCGCCAATGAAATAAACAAAAAATAATATCCTAAGAAGCAGTTCTAATAGTTTATTACTATACATTTTATTCGTATTTCATCTGAACGAGCGCGCGCACAGATCGGGACGCAATCTTGCAGCGTTTTTCCGAACTTTGGAGCCACTTCTGTGTGGCACTGCCTACGTCCATATAACACTGTACAAAAGGCTACTGATTCTAGTTTATATACGTTTCTTATGGCAGACTTTGAGCCGAATTCAGTTTGACTCAGTTGTTAATATTCCGCCCGCTAGAGCACAGTAATGCAGTAATTTCGCTAGATGGCAGGGTTGTTGGAGACGTTAGGAAGGGAGCCATGAACCGCAGACTTGCACGAAAACACAAGTTAAAGTTCCGCGTCAAATGTTAATGTAATGTTGCCAATTCAAAACTAATGCACATAACTTGGATTTGAATGTGTAAAGTATTATCCGTTTAACTATATTGAATGCAGAGATAGTCATAGTTCTTTTTAGAAAGATAATTTTTTTTTTTTCATATTATGTAGCACTGTTTGTTAATGTTGTGTAATATTTGTTTTATTTTGCGGCAACTAAATATCGCTACACTGTTGCTATAATATTGATGCTTTTGTTAACGATACATGAGATCTATGCAGGACATAAACATGTGTTATTCAGGCCGTTGCCTTGGATTCATCGGCCTGTTAAATAAAATGCAAACGTGTTCGTTTATTATCTATATCACTGTTTATCTCGTGTGTTTTTGCCAGTAATTTTATTAGTTATAAAATTTATTTGTATTTGACTAACAATACTGTGAAAGTTTTGCATTATCTGTATCTGTATATTTCGTTATTAGTTTCGGAAATGTTATTGTAACTGTTACTAGATACATTATTAACTATACACCTGGTAAAATAGCTAGTTTAATTAATGTGTTTTGTTTAACATAATGTAAACGTGAGCTGCGATTATCAGTTTCACTAAGATAATTTCGTAAAACGTTTTTTTCATTTTTGGCACCACCACCAGAATGCCTCACCGGCCGCCACTGGTTGTGAGTGTAGTTTCGTGTGAGATACCGCACAGAATGTCTGGTCATTTGACTCTTGGAGAATGAGTGTTCATGTGCAAGACATATTATAGGCTAAGTATGAATCGATTCGCCGCGTCTGTAAGGAGTTTACTGAGAAATTACGAATACTCGACCGCCCATGAGGCATAATTGTAAAAAGAAGAGCTCTAATATGGTCACAAAGCGTTTCCGTACTTATTTTCACATAACATATTTTCATTCTCTAGATGTTAGAAATGTTCCCGTAAAATTTTATGTATATTTTAGTTACACTCTATATAAGTAGGAATGAAAATAAATAAAAGGTAAACAGGGAGAGAGTAACGAGAATAATAATCAAAAGCGAACAAAAATAGGCCTACTTATATTAAGAAAGAATAAAAAAGAGAAATGAACAAACACTAAAAAAACAGTTCAGAAGAAAAAGAATGGAGAGCGGAAGGAGGAAAAATATAGAGAGAAGGGAAGACGAAAGAAGAAAATATGAAATAAAATATCTAAAATATTTATGTATCTTTCAGTTACACCCTGTATAAATGGGCATGAAAATAAAGAAAATGTAAACAGGGAGAATGTAAAAATAATGATAATTAAAGCAAAAAATATATATATAAAGAAAGAATAAAGAGAAGGCAAAGAAAACAGAGAAAAAAATAAAAGAACGAACGGACCAAAAGAAGAAGAGCGGGAAGAGGAAAAAGATAGAGAAAGGGGAAGACGAAGAAGAAAAAAATATATAAGACAAGCGAATTCATTTTTGCAACATTTAAGCAATACATTTCTAGAGGTTATAAATGTCCTTTTTTGAACATGGGAAATCCACTTAGCACACAAATAGCGTATTATACATGAAGCGGTTTCATGACTTCTATGTCACTATTATTAGAGATTTGGTGATCGCGTTTGGTTTTATAAATATCTCTCAAAGTTTCGTTTGAATTACCCGGCAAACATACGCTTTATTTTTGTCTACAACCGCGAGAGCGCTGCAGTTGCAATAAGACAACGAACAGTGAGAAAGCATATGCTACGAATTGCATTCAAATGCATCTGTTACAACGGTTCGGCGACACGTCAGAACGAAGTTCCATAAAGATCCACCCAGCGTCAACTCCATTCGCCGATGGTATGAACAATTTAAATCTGCGTAATACCTCTAGAAAGAGAAATCAACGGGTTATTCCCCTGTGTTTGAAGAAACAGTTGAGCGGGTACGGGCTAGTTTCGCGTTCGTAACTTCTTGAACACCAGACCTCGAAATAAATGGATTGGTCGTATCGGGAATAATTATCACGAACTGCTGTGATGACCTTCACGCTCTCCCGACTTAACCACTTGCGACTTTTTTGTATTATGGTACGTGAAAGATTCTCTGTTTGTGCCTCCATTACCAGAACTCTGGGCTCGAAATATTAACGCTTTTGCTCATATTGACAAAAACATGCTACATCGAATGTGGAACGGATTTCATTAGGTTACAGAGTTTGTGTGTGCAGAGTCAATAGAGAGGCACATTACGTGGATCTGTAAAATATAAATGCCAATGATGTTGAGTAACGGTTAGTACATCTGATCGTGAAACTAGTGGGTCCGGATTCAAATCCAGATTGGGAGGAGTTACCTGGTTAGTGGTTTTCCGAAGTTTTCCCTCAACCCATTATCAGCAAATGCTGGGTAACTTTCGGCGATGGACCCTGGACTCATTTCGCTAGCATTATCACAATCGCATTTAGACGCTAGATAACCATAACAGTTGATAATGCATCGTAAAATAACAAACTTAAAAAAGTAAGTAAAAACTTGGTAAGATTTCCTATGCAACTATATACGTACAATTTTGTAATCATATAATAAATAATATAACTACAATTTTTTTCAACCGCTTCGATCATGTGCAGACACCCTGTAGCACACGTAAGTATTACTGGACGGCTGTCACTGCCACCTTTTATGACAACCTGCAGCGACATGCTGACCTTCTAAAGGGCAGAGTCCTGCTCTTCAGAGTGTTTTATGGCCACTTCTCTTTCACAGAAAAGCCGTAAAAGTCTATTTACGGGTCGTGTCATAACTTCACGTAAGTTTCTGCGGTATGTCAGACTAATAATATCCATACTCCCATCTCCCTCGCTGGTACACCGTATCTGTGAGAGAGGGAACGGTTTCTATATTGGAATCTTCCCAAATTTTTGCCTGTCCTACATTAAATACGTGACATCGTCATATTGTAATGGATTGTACATGTGGTAGCTATATACAGTCTGATCCGTTTGGGTTTGGATAATATTATTTTATTATTGTAAAGCTATTATGATAGTAGGAAAAATTTCTTGTTCCTTATATTATGATTAAACGATGGACGTTTCCATATATGACAATCAACAATGCACAATCTGAAAGGCCAAATGAAAATCGTACATGATTAAAATGGCTACTACAAATCAACGGCGGGCACAATATATTCTTTGGTACGCTAAATTTGAAAGTATTAAAGGAGTTCAAAGGGAATTTTGACATGAGTATGGTGTGCGTAGTATACCTAAATACGATTCCATAATGTTGTGGTATCGAACATTTGTAGAAACAGGTTCTGTGTTAAAAAACATGCAGGAGATCGGAGGCGAAACCCACTACGAGAAGCAGCTATCTCTTGACTTGGTCTCCAAACTCCCCAGATCTAACCCTCCTGACTTCTTCGTGTGGGGTTTTGTTAAAGACATTGTCTATTCGCAGAAACCCAGGAAAATTGACGATCTGAGAGTAAAAATCACTCAAGCTTTTCAACAAATCGCCCCTCTTATGTAACAACGGACATGGGCTGAATTGTATCACTGTTATGAGCTGTATAGGGTGCGCAATGGGGGTCATGTTGAGCTCTGAGGAATCTCCCATCTTTCAGTGTTGTATGCACAAAGTTTCAACAAATAAAGTTCAGTAGTAAATGTTTTACGGTGATTTTATTTTATCCATACCCAAACGGATCACCCTGTATATTGAACCTAGACTTACATAAGATACCTGAGTATATTAGTTCGTTCAAATGAACGCCGGTCATCGCTAATAGGGACAAAACCGTAATGCTTAATACTCGCCAAGGTTGTTAACACTCTTTTCCCATTGTGACATCAGGTGACGGATACCGGCTTGAAAGAATCCCTGTGGCCTGGAGGTAAACCAGTGTTTAACGGCATTTTACACCGCTTCGTACGATTTAAATAATGTTCAGTTTAGGTTTTCCTTCAAATCTCCAAAAAATATGGAAATCGCATGGAGATAAGTTTGGGCTATAAGACCGGCAACATACTGCATCGGACCTTCTGTCTCGGACAATACGGTTTTGTCTCAGACAGGGCGGTTTTGTCGCGGACCGTCCGATAAGACGGTGATTACACGCATTGCTATGAGGCAGCAGCATACTGCATCGGACATTCATCCCGGTACATTTGTCCGAGGCAGTATGCTGCAGCATCATAACAATGCATGTAATCACGTCACGTCGAACAGTCCGAAGAAAAACCGTCCTGTCCGAGACAGAATGTCCGATGCAGTATGCTGCAGTCTCATAAGAATGCATATAATCACCGTCACGTCGAACAGTCCGAGACAAAACTGTCCTGTCCGAGACAGAATGTCCGATGCAGTATGCTGCCGTTCAAAGTAGAATAGAGTAGTGTTTCTCAGCAAAAACATTGTAACTCGTCCCTTGTCGATCGGACTGTTTGACCTCGAGAATAGCAACGGAGTGGAAGAATTGAAGAGTGTGTAACTGAAAAAATTTTTAGAGTATATTAATGGGTTCGTTTATGTATACTGTAATTTGTATCACATATCCTCCAGAGATGTTGAAAAGAAAATTAGAAAAATACCAGAAATTAATTGGGACTTCATTCGTGGATTGCACATTATTGAAGAGAGTCAAAAACCAAGACAGTCTTAAAATTATATAAAACAATGACAGTTTTAGTATTGTTATACGGTACTGAGACATGACTCTTACTATTCACCCAACTAACCTAGTCCTAGTAACATACAAGAAGGATCGAAATAAAACCCACGTAGATCACTCCAATAATACTGAAGTCAGGAGGTAAAGCAGAGAAGTTTATAAGACAATACATTAATTTAAGAGTACTTCCATTTAGACATTCTTTCCTCCTAGCAGATTTTAATAGTTGCCTGTCATTTTTTAACTTGTATACAGATTCTGAACTAGTCACTTTAATGTTACTACTGATGAGACGATCTGTTTTGATCAAACAAACAGAATACTTGTTTCTTAACTTAAGAGCACTTTAAAGTCATATGAGCGGAAACCTATTAATAGGGTCGGAGAGTTGTATCGCCAAAACTCATTACATCACTTCGGCCAAAGCTGCATTAAGACTGCACCTCTTAAAAGTGCCCAACTACTTCAAGCCCACACTCTTGTTGCCCCCTTCTCCTTTTTAAACTTTTGGCATTATGTGTTTTAAAGCACTACAGTCTACAAACAGAGCATACAAATTAACACTATCAGTGCGGTATCTGTTCCTGTAATGTTTCTGAAAGAATTTGACTTTAATTTATAATTATCTTCCAATTTTATGTAAAAGGTTGTTTTGAGAAGATCATCCGAATTAATAATAATTCCCATTGCAGTATTTGTTCCTGTAATTTTTTGAAAGAAATTTTACTGTTTAATTTCATTTATAATAATCATCCAATTTTATATAAAGGGTTGTTGTTTAATAGAGCACTCGAATTAATACTAATTCCCAGTGCAGTATTTGTTCCTGTAATGTTTTTGAAAGAAATGTTACTGTTTAATTATATTTATAATAATCATCCAATTTTATGTAAAGGGTTGTTTTTAATAGAACACCCGAATTAATGCTAATTTCCAGTGCAGTACTTGTTCCTGTAATATTTTTGAAAGAAATTTGACTTTATAATTTCAATGACAATCATATAATTTTCCATAGAGGGTTGTTTGAGAAGAGCATCGGAATTAATATTAATTCCCAGTGCAGTATTTGTTCCTGTAATGTTTTTGAAAAAAGTTTGACTTTATAATTTCAATGACAATCATATAATTTTCCATAGAGGGTTGTTTGAGAAGAGCAACGGAATTAATATTAATTCCCAGTGCAGTATCTAGTCTTGTGATATTTTTTAAAGAAATTTTACTGTTTAATTTTATTTATAATAAGCGTCCAATTTTATGTAAGGGTTGTTTTGAAAAGAGAATCCGAATTAATACTAATTCCCAGTGCAGTATCTATTCTTGTAATGTTTTTTAAAGAAATTTGACTGTTTAATTTCAATTATAATAATCCAATTTTATGTAAAAAGTTGTGTTGAGAAGAACATCAGATTTAATACTAATTCCCAATGCATATTTGTTACTGTAATATTTTTGAAAAAAATCTGACAGTTAATTTTAATTATAATAATCATCCAATTTTCCATAGAGAGTTTTTTGAGAATAGCATCCACATTAACACTAACTCCGAGTCCAAAATCTGTTCGCGTAATGTTTTTGAAAGAAATTTGACTGTTTAATTTCAATTATAATAATCATCCAATTTTATGTGAAGAGTTGTTTTGAGAAGAGCATCCGAATTAACACTAGTTTCCAGTGAATATTTGTTCTTGTAACGTTTTTGAAAGAAACTGACTGTTTAATTTTAGTAATAATCATCCAATTTTCCATAGAGGGTTGTTTTGAGGAGAGCATTCAAATTAACACAAACTCCCAGTGCAGTATCTGTTCATGTAATGTTTTTGAAAGGAATTTGACTGTTTAATTTTAATGATAATCATCAAATTTTCTACAGAGGTTTTTTTTTTCTTTTAGAGAATTAGAAATTCTTCTCATGATAGAAGATAGCATTTTAATAAAACAAGAAGACCAAATTCTAATGATTTTATAATTCTGGAATAGTTTACCTTCAGCACATTTGTAAGCTTATATGTGTCCCAAAAAGGAGAATATTCAAATATTTAAATTGATTATATGTTGTAAACCGGAAAAAAATTAGTCCATCATCCTGTAGTGAATTAAATTATAAAAGTCTCTAAAATCAGGATAATTAGCATCCTAATGGTACCATGGCGCGACAAGGAACAATAAAGTTGGAAATTGGGATGTGTGGCAAGCCTGGGAATAGTTTAGTTACCCTAAGCCGCGAAACGCTACAAAATTTACATCTTTAATTAAGAGGGAAGGTATACTCTTCTCTCAACAGCAACAGCAGTTGAGGTTTCCAGGACTATCTTCTATGTAATTTATTCAATAAAGCAAAGCGTGCGTGACGTAACCTCTTCCAGTAAGTGCTGTCACATAAGAAAAGCGATCGCACACTAGTGGGCTTTGTTGGAAAAGGAAGAAAAGGGTAAACGCAAACAATTACTGTATGCAAACTAATATGTATCGTAAGTAATACTAAAACACAATTAAGGTACGAAATGTGCCCCAACATAAACTTGATATCTGTGCAGAAGGGTCAGTGTTGACATTAGATAAATAAAGCAAACTATTAGTTTACTACGTCATTTTCAGTTTATAGTTAAGAATACAATAGGAAAATGATATTATGAAAATATTGTTAATAACTGAAGTCGATTATCCAAAGAAGCATTTTTCACGTACATACGCCTATAATGGAAGATGATTCGAAAGAAACTGTAACACTGTACACGAAAATGTGTAACATTAGCGGTATAAGTGTCAATTATATCAATCAATCAATAAAATAAAGATGGAATCATAAGTAGTGAGTTTTAATGGAGGGCTAACATTTAGATTTTGAAGAACCAGTGCACTCATTTTGCCAGGCAACCAGTTTTGGAGCCGTTAGCCTTGATTAGCTTTCAGTTTATTTAGATTCTCTATGCTTAATCAACTTTGGATAAACAAAGAAGCATTTACAACTTAGTAAATTACTTAAATGCAAGCTGCATTAGCTAAGCTGTCCGCATTTTAAGGGAATACTGTCATATTTAACTAAATGCCTGGTACGCAATTTGTAATAAAATTTAAAGGAAACATAATTAGCTTTGGAATGAAAATGTTGATATATATTTTTTTATTTTTCGCATATAACACTTGGATTTCCTTCTCTAAATGCTATACCATATATGACCACGCTCAAATTGTATTCACTTTAATATTTGGATTTCCTGAGAAGGTAGGCTATATACAAATTTTATATATGTCCATATGTGGAAGTGTGTAGTTTTAGTTGTAATTTGCAGAACACATCACAAATTCTAACCACACCTACAGAGACATCAACACAGGCATGGAAATTCTACACATTCAACCAAAAAGCCAGAAATTAAACACACTAGAACACACAAAAACACATCCAAATGAAATTATCAACACATAACTTAATTTCAGAACACACACACTCTTTGACTCCACATTACACTACACAAACACACCCCCACAGGAAACATAAGCAAAAGGCGCGAAAACCAGCAAAAACCAGTTCTGAAGATGGCCGATAACAGGCTGAACGAGGTAATGCAAATTTAACATAAGAAAGACACATAATACGTTTTCCGAAGTGATATAGTGTTAAAAGTTGTGTAAGCAAGATGTATAAAAAGAACTTCATTTTTCACAGGCATTTAGACAGGAGTAAAACATCTCTTTCTAAGGTGTATTCTTAAACTTCTGGTAGTCTATATTATTTTATTATTTTAATGTACCGAATTACATATGATATTTCCATGCAGATATTCTGCGTCATCATACGATGAAAGAGTAATAGAACGGAGAAAAATTCTCTCCGGTGCCGGGATTTGAACCCGGGTTTTTAGCTCTACGTGCTGATGCTTTATCCACTAAGCCACACCGGATACCACCCCGGCGTCGGACAGAATCGTCTCAGATTAAGCTCCAACTCTTGGGTTCCCTCTAGTGGCCGCCCTCTGCACTACGTCATAGATGTCTATGAACGTAGGACCGAAGTCCACACATGTGCTGAGGTGCACTTGTTATGAGTGACTAGTTGGCCGAATCACGAAGTGATTTACGCATATCATATATATTATTTTAATGTACCGAAGTACATATGATATTTCCATGCAGATATTCTGCGTCATCATACGATGAAAGAGTAATGAAACGGAGAAAAATTCGTGATTTAAGACGGCGCTTATTCCGTCGGATCCCGGCCAACTAGTCACTCAAAACGAGTGCACCTCAGCACATGTGTGGACTTCGGTCTTAAGTTCATAGACATCTATGACGTAATGCAGAGGGCGGCCACTAGAGGGAACCCAAGAGTTGGAGCTTAATCTGAGACGATTCTGTCCGACGCCGGGGTAGTATCCGGTGTGGCTTAGTGGATAAAGCATCAGCACGTAGAGCTGAAAACCCGGGTTCAAATCCCGGCGCCGGAGAGAATTTTTCTCCGTTCCATTACTCTTTCATCGTATTCTTGTAGTCTGTTTTTCTTGGACTTTTTGTTCAAAAATATGCAATCAGAAAGTACACCATATTATATTTCCATCCTTAATTCGTATTACTGTGAAATAATAAATTTCAAACTATCATCTTCAATTTGGTAATAATAACCAACAGTTAACTGCTGAGTTAACTTTCTACCATTTAATAATAGGTTAAATTTCGTTGGAGAACTCTTGCTTCTTTAACATAGGCTAACTATTTACGCTTTGTTAAATTTCGCCGAAATTTCCTGTTTCTTTCACTACCAGTTTTCATGTTAATATGCCACGCTTTCGCCACGTAGCTAGATTAATACGTAACTTATTGGTCACAATGTGTATAGTCATAATTAATTCTAATCCCCACATTTAGCACGAACAGCAATGCTCCAATCAGAAGGTCTGTCGATACAAAACCGGCAGCTATTTCAGGTACAAAGGGATTATAACTTCTATCTTCATTCGGATCATAGTAAAACGTCATAACACTGTTTTAAATTGAGCGAAAAACACTCAGTCTCTTGGAATAGGGATAAATTTCGCCAACGCCGGAAATCGAACAATGGACCGCATGACGAATCTTTTTTACTCGGAATAGTCCATACTACGATCACTAAAATGTATTTGTACTGAATCAGTCTGTATTTGCTACACTCAATCCTATTTTATTATCCGTTGTTGACAAACCAAAGAAACTTGGGTAGACAATTCAGCGAGACTGTGACAAACAGAATAAAGCAAGCTTTTACAGAATGCAAGGAAGATCATCAATGTTACCATTAGAGCCCGGATTTCCATAATACATATGCATGTTTTTATATCATGCTTGCCACACTTCTCAAACTTTGCAGATATTCGTTTTATGCCTTATCGATTGCAAATGACCCTACTTTTTCCGTGCTTGTTTGTATATTTTCGCCTTTTTTTGGACTAAATTCATGCATATGAATATTTGGAAATTTTTAAATTTAATACTACATAATATAATTGAGCAATAGACGTTCGGGAATTGATTTTAAAGAGTTGGTACAGTTCATGTAAGTTAAGTGAACAATTTCTTCTAATTGATTTATATAATTCCATAATTGTGAGCGAGGATTTAGTTGCATGAATCTTGTAAAAACTGGAATTAGAAACCACCTTTCAGTAACAAAAAATCTTGAAGGGCCTACTAGTAAAGAATTTCAATGTTTAGAGTGCCCATAAAATAACGTATTTTAATGTGATGTAAATTCAGCAGTAATTGATTTTAAACATATCTACGTCTAATGATTTACTTACATAAGTATATCTAGAGTGCGGTAAGATGGGTTGAAAATAATAAAACTCCAAGAAACAAATTACATACTGAAATTTTTGGTTTCTGCATACTTCATTACTTTTATCTTTCTGCACAATTATTTATAATATTGCGCAAGCAATTCGCAATTTGCACAAATATAATTTTTCATGTGTGCATTTTTGCGACCATTCTTTATTTTATGCTCGACCATGCCGAAATGTAGTAATTATACACCTGGTAGTAGCCCTTTAATGCACCTCATTAAATTACACCTATTCATTATAATTCAGTTGTTCAGCCAATAAGAAATCTCCATTGTACTGATTGTACCATTATAAAACCGCAAGTATCGATTATTCCGTTTTGCTGGTTGAGTGGAACTTTTTGCTGGTTGAGTGGCACTTTTTGCTGGTTGAGTGGAAGAGAAGGCCTTACGGCCTTAACTCTGCCAGCTAAAATAAATTATTATTATTATTATTATTATTATTATTATTATTATTATTATTACTTATTATTACTATACTTTTATATTAGGCCTACATATCATGTCTCTTTCCTGGCTTTAGTGCATATATATATTATGTTAACTTGCATAATAGTGCCTTTTATGAATGTTGCTTCGTAGAATCCGGTATTTCCAGAAAAATGAAAAAAGGTTACCGGTAATATGGTTTCGCGACATCCTACCTGACTTTCCACTGAAGTCTTCCTTTGTTATATTATGGAATTTCCAAACCCTAACTCTCTCTCGTTACGAACTGGAAGTCAAAATGCTGAAAGAAAGGAAGGCAGAAGCAGCATGCTTACAAACTGTAATCTAATGTACTTTTGTGTCGAATTGTGCAGTGTTGCTATAGCTCCTGTTAGAACTGCAAGAAAGATATCTTCTGTCAAAGTGGATCGAGGGAAAGGAATTTCTGAAGACGGATGGTGATGCAGTTTATTCCGATTGTTGTGATAAAGATTTAAGAACTTTGTATTTCGGAGCGCGCGATAGCGTCGCGGTTAAGGTGTAAGCCTGCAAAGTAGGAAGTTTTCAGGTTAGATTCCCGATGGGGTCATGATTATGCGAAAATGCAAAAAACTTACAACACGACCTCTCATTGTCCTAAATTTCTTCGCTTAAAAATGCACCTATCACTTCTTGTAACGTAGAAAGATCGTTTTCTATGTACAAGAACGTTCTTTAAGCACATGAAGTTAAGTGTACAAAATCTAAGAAATTAGCTGTAATACTTGTTTCTAGTGTTGTGGGATTTAATCGATTAATCTGATTTATTAATCGATCAATTTCTGTTGCAAGATAAACCGATCAAAAGTGTTTAATCGAATACTCGAGTCGAGTAAAATTAATCGGTTATACTTTATATTCATTATTATTTTGTTAATACAAACTCAGACTGAGAAAACTCTTACAACATTCGTCTCTCAGAAATTGCTTACTTCAAAGCATAATAGTACCGTTATTTTGTAACTGTAAAGTAGGTAGCAGGTAGCATAGGGCAAATCTTTGCACAAACACTTCAGGAAGAGGTGGTGATATAAAGACAGTGACCGGATCTAGCCGTATTGAAGGTTGAAACAGTACGAAAACCTTATTAAGTTTCATGGTTTTTCAAGAAAACTTTCACCCTGTTGTCAGCTCGTCTTCTTAGCATAAGAAATGCATACTTTTTTCTGGGATTCGCCCTCATCCCTTAGCCATGGCTACACTTTGTTCCAGTGAGAGAGAAACTATCTTCTTCGCTTTCTAAAATTTTGTAACCTGATTACAATAGGGACCAGTCTGCTGTTTTGTTGCAGTTTCTTTACTGAGTTTGTATATTAAGCTTGTGTGTTTAGTTTGCTAACGAAAAAAAAGAAACAGATTTCTGTGGTCTGTGAAAAGTGGAAACTCCATTATATCATATGAGAATTTGAGAGATAAAATCGGTGAAACTTTTGGATTTAAATTCAACGATCGTGGAGAATTACTTGACAGAAAATAGGTTTTTCGTGTTTAGTGATGCAGGAAACATTGTTACTAAACGTAGAGCGGCACTTAATTCGGAGCATGTGAATGCACTCACATGTTTAAAATCATGGATGAAGCAGTATTAATTGAGTCTTCATACTTTTTTATTTGCGTTTGTCTCAAAATCCCCGGAGAAATTGATACAATAAGAATTATAAGCCTATATAATAAAATATGTTAGAAAATAACTAAAATAGTATTGTTTTGTAATATAACGATACAGTATATATATATATATATATATATATATATATATATATACTATTTAATACTTATTTTATCACCGAACACAAATTAAATTTAACAATAATTGTGTATTACAGTATATTAAAACTTTTTTTCAAATCGACCAAAGCTCGATTAATCGATTAAATATTTTGATTGCTCGAAACACTAGTTGTTTCAAAATTAAATAAAAATGTAATATAGTGTAGAACACGGTTTAAGCTAGAAAATAAATAATGGTCGCAAAAATGCAAAAATGAAAAATTATATTTGTGAAAATTGCTAAATGCTTGTGCAATATTATAAAGATAAAATTAATGAAATAGGCAGAAACAAAAAGTTACAGTATGTAATTTGTTTCTTGGAGTTTTATTATTTTCAATTCATCTTATCGCACTCTAGCTATACTTATGTAAGTAAATCATTAGACGTAGATATGTTTAGAATCAATTGCTGCTGAATTTGCATCATATTAAAATACGTTATTTTGTGGGCACTCTAAACACTGAAATTCTTTACTTGTAGGCCCTTCAAGATTTATTTTAGCAGAGTGCTAACTCTTTTTACTGAAAGACGGTTTCTAATTCTAGTTTTTAGAAGATTCATGCAACTGAATTCTCGCTCACAATTTACAGTATGCGATGGAATTATATAAAACAATCAGAAGAAATTGTTCACTTAACTTACATGAATTGCACGAACTCTTTGAAATCAATTCCTGAACATCTATTGCTCAATACCTTTTTGAACATACTCATCCCACTAGCATTTCATTTAAATTCAGATTAGTTCAAACACAACTCTCCATTACCATCTTCGTTTTTGAAGTCCAATATGGTTGTCGCATTTTTGCACATTTAATTCAAAGTTTGTTGCATTTTTAGAAGTCGATGCGACAAATGTGACTGTGATTAAATCCTGGTGTAGAACTCAATTTTGATAAACATAGGCCAAGTTATGGGAGGGCATGGGGGGAACGGCCCCCCAAATTTGTCTGAACTCTTACTTTATTAACGTTAGAAGACATTGAATTCAAAAGATCTTTTTTGATTTTGTTTATGATTAAGTTTCTGTGCATAAATTGACGAATTAATATCTTCAGATCATGTGTGTGGACTATAATATTTATTTTAAATTTCTGAATATATAAGAATTTCTATACCTCATTTGAGGAATGGAAGCACTGTAATGTTTCCTTTGTAACAGTCTATATTCATGTGTAAAAAATCTGAAGATCTACAGGCCATCACTTCGAGAAATATTAATAACATACTGCACAACAATGCAGAAAAAATAAAAGTGATCCAGGTATAATGCGTAAACTTAAAGACGAGGTTAAATAAAATAATTAGAGTTTACATTTCATATGATATCTTCAGGAAAGCTTAATATAAAAAAGTTTCTGTTAGCACTGTTACGTAGTTTTATTGGTGTACAGTATATGCAGTGACGAATTTTTTTATTGTACAGTCTCTTTGTAATTGTTCTTGGCTTATCTGACCTTGTCTGCACATATTGTTCTTAGACATGTAATATAAACTATTAAACTATTCTGTACGAGAGAGAAAAAGAGAGGGATTGTTTTTTAAATTATCATTTATTATAATTTGTAGTAGATCTACTGTTCAAGTCCTATACAATTCGGTTCGAAACATCGCGGATATGGATGCAACACTGTAAGAAACATGGGAACAGATGCATTATAGGGGCCACCCATCACACATTATACGCAAAAAAAAGGGTCAGCGAAAGTAATGGTTCGATTAGCTATTTTAGCATTCGATATTCGATAAGAATTAAATGTTATCAAGTTAAAAAAATTAAATAAAACAATTTAAACAGTTTGTTACTATTGATGTGATTTTAGTCAGTTTATATAATATTTTTGGTCCAAGGAAAATATATTTCACTATTACTGCCGTTATTTCCATTTTGAAGTAAGGTACAAGTCAACAATACAAAACGGACTGTTAATTTGGAAGTTGGCAACACTTTATGTCGATTATAACAACAATACATATCGATAGTAACATTCATATCATTCAACCAATAAGGAGATTGGCCCTTATAATGCACCTGTGCCGAAACATGCCCCCCGAAAATATTTTTATTAAATGATTATATTCCGATATATTGTATTGTAACACGGTCAAGCTATATTGGGGGGGAGGAGGTAAATGATCTCCTCCATAATCTCGTTATAAGGGAATTCCATGGTTTTGCTTTTCTCCCCCCCCCCCAAGGAAACGATTCTCTCTATGTTGATAATCCATATTTTTTATGATTTTTCGCTGCATTATGTATGTTTTGTCATATAATAGTGTACGAATGTATGCAGGTTTTACGATGTGATAGTGCATGGAAATCTGGACTCTAATTATCAACAGTAATCTCACTAGAGGTTTTTATTTATCTAGAGAAAATCAAAACTCGAGTGGGATTTAATCGACTATTACACGATTGGAAGAAAGTATATAAAGATTAGAAGTAACGAAGTACTCCAATACAATAAAATATTAATTGACTTACGAAAATATAAAACTGTCTTCAAATTTGTACCAACTCAACATTATAAATATTACGCTAGTAGATGGCAGTAGTGTGTTATGATTAGCTGTTTTCCTATCAGTTGTGCCAACTATGGAATCTTCATTGAACTCTGTGGACGGTTACTGGTCAAGAAGGCTTTGTTGATTGTTTCATTTTTATTAAAATAGTTGCATTCCACTTCAATTATCCGGATTCCAGTAATCAACGTCACTTGACAGATGATTTTCAATAAATCTTAGTATTAAACACTCTCTGATACGTGACTATTCATAATACAATGTAGCAAAAGCTATAACATAACCTAAATAATATAAACGAGTTTTAGAAAAGGTTTAATTAGGGATGATGAAATAAACAAGAAACATTTTAATTAACGATGATGAAATAAAAAATAAACATAATTTTAAAAGTAACAATTATTGAAAGTACAATTTTCAAATATGTTCTAGTTGTTGGTGGTTCAGTTGATGTTATATTGGACGTGTGCTTAAAAGAAGTGAACTCGTTGATGTACATGGTGTATCCCTCAACTTATTCAGGATTTCCGAATGGTGCTCTTCATTTATTTGTAAACAGGGTTTCAGGGGAGATTCATAGCTATGACCAGTGATCTTTATTAATTCTTGTTCTTGAATGCCAATGCGAGTCATATTTGAAACTGCTTTGCATAAACTGGAGTGGTTTGTAATTTTCTGTTTTTTTTTTTTTTTTTGACGTCCAGACCAATGCAGTTTGAAATGTTGGCAAACAACGAAACAAATGCTAGAGTAGTGATAAAAATAAACAAATGCTAGGGACGCGATAACATTAAACAAATGCTAGGGACGTGATAAAATTCTGCGATAAGCAGCCATGATTGATTGAAAGACGTCCTTTGGTACCGTTTTATTGGTCAAAAGTAGTGTGACGTAGTAAAAGTGTAATAGTCATCATAATCATCATGATCGCAGCCGCCATCGTCGATAATACTCTGGCTGAACATTTACTATCGGTTCTACGTCAGCATTAATGTAAACAATAGCAGAGGAAACCATAGTTTACCCACCTACTGCTACCTTGCAGAAGCTTTAGCTCTGGCGTTGTGTGTATACTCCAACGTCACATAATTTATTTATCTTCCGTCTGGAGTTTGTGCTTATAGGATTCTACATGTGGAAATTTGTTTGGATCCTCCTCAACCACGTTAAGTTACGTCGGTATGGAAACCTCCGCACGTCACTCAAAGTGCTAAAACATTAACAAGCTGATCTCTCTTCTTAAAACTCGCTCGCAAAAGGTCTACGTCAAGGTCATGCAGACCTTTCAAACAGAGCTGTTATTGTTGTAGCGGAACAACTGCTTTGAAATCTTACAGCTTTGCACAATCCCGCATCTCCCATCTGTGTGCGCCTTTCTGTTTTCTTTTATCAGTACATTTAATATGTAAAGATGCTGCAAGAAACTGATTTCGAAATATTGACAGAAATAGGCGTTTTCATTCATCCTTGACAGTAAGTTTTGGCGTGGTTTCACTGTACGTCTGTCTGTCTGTCTGTCTGTCTGTCTCTCTGTCTACTGTCTTCCATCCTCAACTATCAAAAGAATTATTGTTCAACGAATTTCTTACGCTAAAACGGTACACATGGAATTAAATAACTTTATACGAACAACTCTAGTATATCTGAAAGCTTCGCATAAATAGTAAAATATACAGTATTTATTAAAAATTGTATCTAATGACTTTATATGCAGGGTGTATGACTTACATGGTCATTGTTGCGTTACCTGCCGCGCAAGCTCAGAATCGGCATGATGGCATGTTATGCATCAGTCGTTTCCTAGTCAGTCAAGATGTGTTCGCCACAGCGTAAAGTGCAGTGCGTAGTGTATTGTATTCTATTGTATTGTATTTATTAACATTCCATGGTATTCATACACTGCTTCACAGTTAGAAAATGGTAAAAAAATAAAAAACATAATACTACTATAAAGTCTAAGGGCTATATTCATAGACATACTTAGAGCGGGCTTCCGGTGGATGATCAACGAACTAACGTTTTTCGTATTCTTAAACCAGTGTTAGCGTTGTGATATGATATGAATTCTGTACAAGTAATCAGTCGATAGCCAGAGCTAGTTTAGCACGCTCGTAGCGCGGGCTAGCGAAATGTCTATGAGAATAGCACCCTTAATTTATAGGCATAGTCTAGATGAAATATATACAGAAGAAGTTTACAATATAGTCTACTGGTACAACACAAAGTTTTGGTATCAATTTCATGAAGCGTTCTTAAATGCCATGAATTCACCTACAGAATAGAAGGCGTGAGAATTAGGTACTTCTTTAATTTGACCCTAAATAATCGTATGTTTTGAGTTTCATTTTTTATATCGATAGGGAGACTTAAAAAATTTTACTGCTATATAACAGACTCTTTTTTTGATAGCACGATAGATTTGCCCGTGGAGTATGAAAGTCACTTTTGACGCGTATTTATGCTATGAACTGCTGAATTAGTTACAAAGTTTTCACGATGACATGCGAGAAAGATTATTAACGAAAACATATACAGACAAGCCACGAGCATTATTTGTGGTTTTTTGAAAACAGTCCTACATGATTCACTAGTTGTGGCACCTACTATTATTCTAATTACTCTCTTTTGTAGTAGGAATATACTGTTTGGAATTTCTGGAATTTCCCAAGAATATTATTCTAAAACTCATTACCCAATGGAAGTATACAAAGTATATTGTTTTTAAGGTATTTATATTTACTATATTTAGCATAGATCTAAGAGGAAAACATGCTGAATTTGTTTTGGAGGTAATTTCTTTAATATGATTTTTCCAATGTAACACAGTATCCATTTTTAAGCCAAGAAATTTGGTTCTTGTTGTTTCTCTTCGTACGAAATATGTGAAATCAAGAATAAGAACAAGAATCGCAGATGCACATTTTTGTGAATCTCAACAACCGATACAAAACCAGACATAAATAAATTATTACAACAAAAAGAATATCAAATTTCACATTAGTAGACTGCATTAAAACAAATTTTGACTATGACTCCCAATGTTTTTGTACATTAATTTGTAATAATTGTTCTTTAAACATATATGATTCCTATGGTTTGAAAATTGACTTTAACTGATTTTATCTTTAATCCGGCCCTTGACCTCTCGTGCATAAACCAATGCGGCCCGCTAACAAAAAAAAAAAAAAAAAGAGAGAGAGATCTCTGCTTAAGACGATCATTTCGATAAAGACTACTATTATGACGACGACAAACATAAGTAAATGTTATAGAGAAATTCTTCATGCTATGAAATTTAGTCGGCCTAATTGTGGTTTGTATATTTTAGGGAACACAATGTTTATTTCACAAGAATTGTTTTAAAATATCATTAAAAATTCCATCCTTTCAGCAGTTTAAAGGACACCAACATTTTAGACGTTTCAAATATTATTTTAAAATAGCTAATAACGCCCGAGGTGACATGGTTCCGTGTCTTAAATGCCTTTCAGCATAATCCATTTCAAAACTGCTGATAAATATTACGTTATTCTTGTTGATTTAATACAATATACCGGTACATTCTTAATAGCTTTTAGGCATTTCAAACACGACATTTAAAAGAAAACTCTAATAAACACCAATGCTGACCTTAAGCAATCAAAGGATGCTTTCAGAATGGTGTACCTACGTTACTGGAAACTAAATTATGATTACGTCCCGGTGAGTCTGACACGTCTTATGAACGACAAGGTCCTAGATCTTGTATCTGTATTTTCACTCGATATATGAGAAAATATCCAGCAGTACACCGTAAAAATGTCTTTTCTGCAGACTCAATTTTGCTCTCTCTTTTCTGTTAGGAATCCAGTTCTCTGTCCCGTATATTAAAATTGGGATTGTCATTGTTTTATAAAATTTCAGTTGTTTCCAATTATAAACCTGTTTATTAGATTTTATTTTCTTGTTTTGATTAATACTACCACTTCTCAAAATATTGAATGTTTTTTAATATCCTGTATTACTATAATGGACAAGTTTTATGCATCAAAATAGGGTCTGTTAAGGGGTTAGGTACAGCTTACAGTAGTAAAATTGTTGTAAATATTCAACATTTTTTTCCTCCATTACTGTATATTGTACAATAATGAAAATTGACTGTCCCTCTGCTATATGAAAAAAAAATATTTTTACGATTAAAAAAAAAAAGAATTTGTATTTTTTTTTTCAAAACGGTAGCAGTTCACTATGAAGTGATGAAGCGTTTCCCTCGTAACTCATAAACATGTTAACATTTTCATGTTCTCTCACTTTTATTTCATTGCTGAAACATGTTTACAATATCATGCTCTTTCAACTATATTACTTAATAAATAATATTGTTTTTATTTTGCGTTAGAAGAAAATACTGCTATTTGACCATTTTTAAAATGAATTTATTTTTTATCACACAATCTATCAAACGTAGAGAAGTGATTTTGCATGATGTTGTAGATATGGCATGCATAAATACACACAAAAGATTTCATCACAGAATGTTGGCTAGTTTTTGAGTTATGAGAGAAACGCTTCATCACTGCACAGTGAACTGCCACCACATTGAATTTTGGAAAAAAATATAAACATTTTTTTTAACCGTAAAAATATTTTTATTATATACCAGAAGGACAGTGTTTTACACAGACTAATTTTCATTATTGTACAAGGTACAGTAATGGAGGAAAAAATGTTGAATATTTCCAAAATGTTGTTGTTATAAGCTGTACTTAACCACTTTAAAACGTAATGTTTTGAGATAATAACTTACCAGTCCCGAAATTCGTTTTAACTCCTTCAGGCTTGATGTACATTATATGATGGAGAAATCGTTGCAATAAGTGGAAGTCTCAGGAATCTTCTATGCCACATCAATAAATTTACCATCCCATCGCACCTCCTCATACTCATCCTCTTTCACAATAGCCCTGCCAAGACTCTGGAATTCGCTACCTGCTTGCATCAGGGACTGTCGAAATAAAATTGAATTCAAACGCAAACTTGCTAGGCACTTGGTCAGTAATTGATTTCTTGTAAATAGTTTCCTTAATCTATCACACAATATTTCAATATCCAGTAAATTCATCACTATACAATTTTATTATTCTAGGTTTAATTTGTAATTCAGTAAATATAAAATATTCTTTGTTTTTCTATGATAAATTATCTAGCTTTAATTAGTGAGGTAATCTTTTCATACTTTGATTTTTATTGTAATTGTAATTGTAAATTTAATACTATTGTAATTTTATTTGCAATTGTAATTGTAAACTTAATACTAATTGTAATTTTATTGTTCATATTATAGTTGGAATCTCCTGGTAGAGGGGCAGAGAAGGCCAGTTAAATAAATAAATACTACTAATACTAAATTTAAGAATGCAGTTATATTGTCAGACTCCAAAGCAGCTATTCTACTAATAGTCTCTAAACACACACCTTCATCTCAAACGGCAGAAATAACTAAAATGCTCTCTCAATTAATATCGCTCAATAAAAGAATTTTATTCCAATGGATACCATCCCATTGTGGAATCCTGGGAAACGAGAATGCTGATGCTTTAGCAAAGAAGGGCAGCACTACTACTTACAGACCTGTTACTAAATCTACGTATTACTCTGTGAAAAGATTTATTAAATCTACATACTTAAACTTCAACAAACGAAATTTGATAACAGAATCCCAAGGGAAAAAATGGAACTTTCTGCATCATAATCCACAGTTAATTCTCGATTTACCACGCAAATCGTCTGCAGCTGCATTTAGATTGACAACAGGCCATTATTGTTTCTCCAAACACCTGCATAGAATTGGAATATATCAGTCCCCTAACTGCCCATAGTGCAACTCAAACCAAGAAATGGACTCGGAACACCTCAAAATCTGTGCTTCAGTGGCTGATCATGATAATAGCTTTGAAAAATATTGGAGTGCAAGAGGTCAAATGATTTTATTGTCAAACGCCTGGCATTAGAAAACAACAACAACATTGTTTCTTTTTTTCTTTTTGGAATGTCTTCGATACTTTTAAATATTTTGAAGAATTCAATGTGATAGAAATGGAGAATATTATTTTTGAAACATTTCTATACCTGAATTAAAAATAAAATTTAAAATTTTGGGGCCCCAGGGGTCAAAATTACCCAAAATTTTGATTTTCTGTGAAGACTTGATTTGGGATTTTTGGATCCCCAGAATGATTATGTGACCAGTTTTTTTTTTTTTCATTTTTTTAAATATAAATTCCGGACTGAAGGGTTAAATGACAAACAGAACACGATAAACTTTAGAGTCATCAATACGACTCCACTGCTACATAGACTCATGAAGTCATAAAGACTCACATGCCAGATTAACCACCTCGTTATCTGTTTTGCCTTCGGAAATCAGCTTGAAACGAAGCGAATTTCGTGAGAATAGACAGCAGGAGTGCCACGATCGGCAAGATCCGAGTTAATCTAGGCCGTGGTGCCACATATTGGGGGATCAGGAAGTACATTATAGGGCCGCATACGTTGGCCTCATTACTCAGGGCTTGATCCCAATTATGCGACATGCAAGAGGGATTTCGTGTCCTCACGACTCCGACCGCCCGGAAAGCTGGCAGATCCGGACTGCGTCGGTTCAACACTTAGGTGGGCTTCGTCCGATAAACCCGGATTACACGACACTTCAATTGAAATCTTTGGTATCGGGGATTAGTGGACAACCGCACATTCTCTCAGTATTGTTGAGTTAGATTTTGTGGTGGATTTAGGTGTTCAACGACGCTCAGTCCACAAACTCTGGCTTTACTTTCACTTTTAACCAGCATTCCCTGACTAAGCTGAACTCTGCTCTTCAGTCTTCACTCCTATGTACAGTTAAATCATCTACCATTCTTTTATTTCGCATACATTGATAGTAATACTTATGGATGCCCAGTTCCAACAGATAATCACCGTGATTATTTGTTTCCAGCCCTGTTTCTTCAATCAGTTATCATATTTTATCTCCAATTGCTTTTACATTATTGCCATGCATTTCCATAACAATTGAGTGACTTTTTTGGGACAGGGTTCAACACGTCTTTAGACGTAATTCTGGTGTTTGAAGGTAATTTTTTGTATTTCGTTTTCAGATAAGTAGAATCGATATTTAAGAATATTTTTATTTACTGCGTAATACATAAGTTGTTTGACTGATATACAGAATGCGTCAAAACACTTGACAGTTTTTGCAATGCAATACTAATCATACCCGCTGAATGTCGCTGCTGTAGTGCGTGTCCTTGTGTTGTATATGTTTTGGAGTTCAGTTCAGATGGAACGTTGGTCTACTGAACACCACATTGCTGCAGTAGAGTTGTTTGTCAAAACAGTCCGTTACTGCTACACAGCGTGGGTTTCGACTGCAGTGTGGTACACGTTATGCACCAAGTCGCAATACCTTGGTATTGTGGGTACAAAATGGCGTAAAGAGGGATCAGTAAAGGATATCAAAGCCTTTCAAAATGTTTTGTGTTTTCATTCAAATTAAACTTTACTGTTTTCAATTTATGTGTATTTTCAAATGTATGTTTTTTTCCCTTCTGTATTTGTGACGAAGCCTATCACTGTATGTTTAATGGCTTTAATAAATTGGAATTGAATTGCATATATTCACTAATCAGACTTCATATGCATATACTTTAAATTGTGAAATTCATTTAGCTATACCCTGTGTATGCAAAATCTGTTATCTTATCTGGCACTGTGCATAATAATTCAGGAGTAGAATTACGAAAGGTGGTAAGTTAAAAAATGTATCAGGTGGTAAGTTAAAAAATGTAAATGGTGGTAAGTTAAAAAATATGTTTTGAGAACACATCACCTTTCGTAGGCACATTGGACTAGGCATAACACCACTGCCATATTTGAGCAGCTGTAAGAACTGATAATAACATGAGCTGAACTTAGAGTATTTGCTGGGAAACTGGCCCAACATACCGGTAATACTACATTACTTACTTACTTACTTACTTACTTACTGGCTTATAAGAACCCGGATGTTCATTGCCGCCCTCATATAAGCCCTCCATTGGTCCCTATCCTGAGCAAGATTAATCCATCTACCATCATATCCCACCTCCTTCAAATCCATTTTAATATTATCTTCCCATCTACGTCTCGGCCGTCCCAAAGGTCTTTTTCCCTCTGGCCTCCCAACTAACACTCTATATGCATTTCTGGATTCGCCCATACGTGCTATATGCCCTGCCCATCTCAAACGTCTGGATTTAATGTTCCTAATTATGTCAGGTGAAGGATACAATGCGTGCAGTTCTGCGTTGTGTAACTTTCTCCATTCTCCTGTATCTTCATCCCTCTTAGCCCCAAATATTTTCCTAAGAACCTTATTCTCAGAAATCCTCAATCTCTGTTCCTCTCTCAAAGTGAGAGTCCAAGTTTCACAGCCATACAGAACAACCGGTATAATATAACTGTTCTATAAATTCTAACTTTCAAATATTTTGAGAGCAGACTAGATGACAAAAGCTTCTCAACCGAATAATAACAGGCATTTCTCATATTTATTCTGCGTTTAATTTCCTCCTGAGTGTCATTTATATTTGTTATTGTTGCTCTAAGATATTTGAATTTTTGCACCTCTTCGAAGGATAAATCTCCAACTTTTATAGTTCCATTTCGTACAATATTCTGATCACGAGACATAATCCTATACTTAGTCGTAATACTACATTTCTACAGCAATAACTCAATTTTCACAATTTGTGAACTTAGCATCTTTCGTGTTTTCACTCAATTGTTAACTCTCATTTCAGATACGGAAGCCCTCACCACAGTAGATCGCAGTCGGTGAAAACCCCAGGCAGCAGATCCAATAGTGGCCGCCCCAACTACCTATGCCTCCCTCAACAGCGCTCTCGCGTGGCGAGCATGCCGAACACGGGGGTGGAGGAGGAGTACTACCGCCTCAGGCACTTCAGTATTACAGGCAAGGGCGTCGTAAATCGTGGCGACTCTCTCAAGAGCAGGCGTTCCCGCAGCAACAACAGTGTCACCTCCAGCAATTCCAGCCATAGGTGAGTTGGCTCCAGTCCATGGTTCCCGTAATTAACCGAAACTATGCAACAGCGATCGCACAAATTATTGACAGTATAGGTCAGCATCGGAGCGTGCGCGTTATGTTAAATAAATTAAGAGAAAAGTTTCTGCCAAAAATATCAAACAATAAATACGAAACTTCGTAGGTCCACAGATATAAATCTACTGAAAAAGCAAACCGACTGCAAACAGAAACCTGGCAGAGAGATATCAGAATGTCTTATAGTTAAGTGAACTGATAGAATAAATAAAGTTCTGGAAAATAAAATTACGAATCATAAATACAAATGCAGACGAATTAACCTATATAATTACTGTGGAATAAAAACTGCCCCGAATAGGATCCAGACAATGCAGAAAGTTTAAATTGCGTAAATAAAGTAATTAAGTAAAAAGTGCAGAATTCCGTAGTTTCACTTATATAAAATCACATCGATGGCCCAGAACCAGACTGTTCCAAGTCCATTTTACTATTTTTTTTTTCTCCGGATGGCTATTTTAAGCTCCTAACATTCAAAACTTCATGAAAAAATTTGGTATAGTTTCATAGCAACCTTATACTGGTGACAGACTACAGTACTAATCGCGTTTAGCACTTATCGCGATCAGGCCCGATCGCGATTTCCGAAAATGTGGTGACACACTAGGTCCCGTCTAGTCAACAGCTGAATTAGCATAGAGGAAACAATTTTCTCTATGTACATACGTATATGTTTGTTTCCCTCCTGGACAACACCTAAAGTTCATACTTTCTTTTGATGTTTGTTCATTGTTTTTTCCCCCTTTTTTTGTTGTTTCTTGCAGCTTGATATGGGAATTTATTTGTTAAAATTGTTATATGCTTTACAATGTAAACTGATACAATTTATATCATTACTATTTGTATTATTTTGAAAAGAGATTTTATAACCTATAAAATTTATATCATGCCAAAAATTTATATTATTTTGTAATAAAACATACTTTTAAAATCATAGCGTCGTAATGGAGAATGAAATTGAAAATCTGAAAAAGAAATCAGTTCCAGTTTGTAATCCATTATTTATTGAAATGAAACATCTTTCAGCAGCCTTCTATTGCTCTCTATATATATGAAATATGAGTAATTCGTCTGTCATTTTTTAATATATTTCTTTTTACTTTTCTCACATCTGCATTAAATTTCTCCACTACGTCTAATAGTAGCCAAACTCATTTTCTAGCCATTCATTTTCGTTTCTATTTCATATAATACAATGGAATGGGTAACAAAATTTTACAGCAGAAGCTATCACGACTTCCTAAATAATATAAATCAATGTGATTCGAAACCAAAGATTACTAAAATGTTACTTTCGTCCACTGGGCCGTGCCTCAGCGCGATTATCTTGTTCTGGAAACAGGATTCAGCTCCTGATCGCGATCGGGACGGTGACACACTACAAACCCGATCGCGATTAGGTCGATAATTGCGATTAGTGACTGTAGTCTGTCACCAGTATTATGGAGAGGAATATTTACCATTTTGTTCGATTCATATATGCAGACAAGAACTGGAACACAATGAAACACAGATTTCTTTCTTATAAAAAGTTGGACTTAGAACAGTCTGGTTCTCAGCCATCGATATATAAAAACTGCAAACAGAATCCTGATAGACAAATTGCAGTTAAATAAATTGAAGGTGAAGAATTTGTAACAAAAATATATAAGTCTTAACCACACGCATGAAACTTGTGGATTCGCAGACATAACAATTACAAAATAAAAGAAGTGAAAGTAGAAACTCATAAAACTTAGATGTATCAAAACATACGTAGTTCAGCCACGTAAACTGAAGGGAAGATCTGTGCCAAGAGGGTGATCGGTAGCTAAAGCCTTTGTTTTTCTGAACTGATGATTGCGAAGTGCGAAGCCCGCCTCAAAGAAATCCGGACTATACGAGAGGTAGTGAGTGGTTTTTATAGCTCGCACCTCGCAGTTATAGAAACCACTCGCTATCTCTCGTGTAGTCCGGATTTGTGCCATGCTGGTCTCTCACTTCGCATGCGTCGGTTCAGAAAAACAAATCTGCGGTTTGACAGTATGGCAAATGTCGTTTCTGAGGTGAGGGGAATTGTAATACGAAATTCATTACTTCCAACGATAAGATTTTAGGATTGGATGATAACTACCAGACTTTAAAATTGATGTGGGCAAAGTATGGTAGGTAAATATTAGCTGAAGTTCTTATATTCAATGAGAGTAGGCTATGCCTGAAGCTTTATTTCTCTTGCGAAGGAAAACACGGTAAGAATTTATAACGGGTGATTCAGATTAAATTTAAATATGAAATAGATGTATTGCAGTAAAAACAAAACTGAAACGTCCTATAACATTTTTTTTTTCTAAAATTGCTGTACTATTTCATAATTATATAGCAAAGAAGCGATAATAAACTCAACACAAACTGAAAGTAATTCCTCTCAAGAAGTTTACGAAAATTGTAATGTCCATAATAAGTGTTCGAAGTGATTTCCCTAATCGCCTAGACATAGTGTGCTAGTCACCTCAGTGGTTTTGTAACATCACCCGTTCAACTGCGAAAACATGAATGAATGAATGAATGAATGAATGATGAAGTGCACTTATTGATACACAATTATACAAATGTAGATCCAATCAATGATCAAAACAAATTGGGGAACCGAGTTATACCTCTATGGAGGAAGCAGAGAAGGCAGACTGGGCTTAATCTGGTTTCGTCTAGGAGCTTGGAGGGCACTTAAAATCGTCAACGAAGAGGGGGCGAGAATATGTCCTCTTTGCGGTAGAGGCGAGACATCATACCATATTTTATCGGAGTGTGAAGCCACAGAAGCTCTGAGGAAACGATTCCTGCCAGAGTCCATTATAACTAGCGAAGACTTTCACAGCTACGTTCAATTCGTCGCTGCACTTCTGCTCTGTCCGGAATGTCATTGGCGTACACTAGTGACTCAGACGACCGCACAAGTAGCTGGTGATATAGCTGGTCAATCTACTGGTCCCCCCCATGACTTATCCACTTCACTGCGAACTCTGAAAGACAGCAATTTCAGAAAAAACGTTATAAGGAATTTCAGTCTTGTTTTTACTACTACATTACATCCACCTAAGTACACATCTGTAGAGTAACGGTTAGTGCGTCTGGCCGCGAAACCAGTTTCGATTCCCGGTCGGGGCAAGTTGTCTGGTTGAGGTTTTTCCGAGGTTTTCCCTCAACCCAATAAGAGCAAATTCTGGGTAACTTTCGGTTCTGGACCCCGGAGTCATTTCACCGGCATTACCACCTTCATCTCATTCAGACGCTAAATAATCTAAGATGTTGATAAAGAGTCGTAAAATAGCCTAGTAAAATAAAAAAAAATAAAAAAAATCATCCAGCTAAGATTTACATGTATGAATCACCCTGTATAGTCCTTAAAATTATGTCCTACTCGAAACATATCAACCGAGAACGGTGGTTTAATGGTTAACACGTCCGCCTTAAATTCGGAGGGTAAGAGACTCAAATATAGGAGCCGGCTACCCTGATTTGGTTTCCTCGTTGTTTTCCAAGTTTTTCCCAGACGAATGCTATAATAGTACAATTACAAGGGCCACGTCTCCCTTCCTCTCCAATCGTACGATCCTTTCACAGTCATTTTCTCACCTTCCGCGACAGGCCGGCCATCTGTCAGAGAAGTATCGTAACTGTGTTCCACTCTATTGAGAGAAAAGAGTTTTAGAGGCAACTGCTGAAGAGTGGAAACGCCGAACAAAAAAATATATCACCCGCTGTCAAATTTCAACTCACTAATCTTGAATCTACAGTATTGTTAAATGCGCTATTCATTACAGTACCTAATGTTTCTGCCACACGAAAAAATGCAGTAGATACAAAATCTTGTGGATTTACGAACTTGTTAACTATCGTGAAAGGAGACTCACTACACCTCTGAATTGTTTTTAAATAATGAATAATGTGATGTATGAAATTACATTTTGTGTGATTGGATATCTGAGATCACTGTTGCATATCTATTCATTTTTATAATTCGTATTTAGTACGTGCTGCTGTTTTTGTCTACTGTTTTAAGTCACTTCTATATCGTAGTTTGTATATATAGTATATTTGTATTTCTCCTAAGAGAACAGTGTGACTGCTGGAGAAAGCAATCTTTAGTGCGCATGTGCATTTGGACGTACGTTTTCATTAGTAGCTTTTTATATGTAGTAAAATTTGTCGTTATTATGGACAATGATGGAAAATGCACGTATACTCGTAATACATTGTGTATTGAATGTAGGTAAAAGAGTGAGTTCTTTCTTACTGTTATTTTTAAAGGGACGATCCATTTGAAATTTATGAAAAGGTCAACAAGATATTCGTCACAGTCGTAGCAGTTATTAACATAAGATATTATATAAGAGCAGAAAACGAGATGCAAGAATGAAATCGTACGAGGATCATTTCATACATAATGCACAGATTGGCAGAACTGTGAAGTTGATGATGCAACACCAATGAAAATTACGTCAGTTGCGGTTGGAGGATTGAGGGAGAAGCACGTGTGTTCGTTTCGTCCATAGTATACTCTGTGTTTAGGTAACGAGAGCTAGAAATGGAGCCTACACGTGTCTCGGGTACTGTGACGATTGAAAGTCAAAGATCCAATCTTTACGTAGCAAAACCTCTCCACAAAAATCTACCCTTCCACAGCTCTTAGAGTGTAGTTCGTGGTGAACTTACAGTGGACCATAATACAGTTTCTCGTTGGGCTACTCGTTTTCGTGATGGTCCTGTTAGCAAGTTTGAAATGTCAAGGCGTTTCTGCTTCTGTTCAACAGTCAAGCAGTGAGAGACCCATCGAGCAGAAATTTTTCTCTTCTTAAAATTCTTTGTCAAAATACGGAATCCTGAATTTGGTAACATCCTCATAGCTTCTGAAAGTTTCTCACACGTCGCTCGACTATCTTCTTGAAGAGCACGCGCCACAAGTTCCACACTTTGTTCATGTGTTGATGTTTTAGGCCTTCCTGGTCTTGTATCATCGTCTAAGCTGACACGAAAACTAGTAGACCAACCAGGAACTGTACTACGGTTCACTGTAAGCTGACCACAAACTGCGCCCCCTTAATATAATCCGAAGAAGTGTTTTTTTCCCCTTACTGAAAGTGAACATTCACGTCTGGCACTGATGACATTTCTCAGATGTATATTTAAATACATATATCGAGACTAGATGCAGTCAACTGCAGATGGTTTACTGTATAGATATCCAGCTTGTCAAAGTAACTTTACGCATATTCCTACTGAAATAGCAAATTCTTCAAACTTCGCTTCCTTCCAAACTCAAATATTGTGCGACACAATGTACACTTACTGGGTATATTCCTAGCGTGAAGGAATGGGTTACGTTACTCAACCATTCCAGTTGTCATTTATGTCACATTTTATACTATTTTCCAACTCTATATATATTGAAAATGAAATGACTTTTTGTCAACTTTTATTATTAGAATCAATTTAGAAGATCAGTATCATTTTACAGAAATATGTTGTTGAATAAAATGTATTATTATTCCAGAAAATAAATAAAAGGTTCCGTCACGGATGTTACAAGATTTGTGAACTCACATCACACCTCATTAACAAAAAGTGTAAAACTCACGTCTCTGCCTCAAGCAAAAAGAGATTCATTCTCATAATGTCAATGTGAAAGCTATGCAAATCTCATGGCATTCAATTAGTTCACAGAAACATAATCGGTAAATATTTTATAGCTGTTCCTTCCATGTCACGGATGTTACCCACATAGCCTACAGACGGATAAATAACAATAACAATATTTGCGGGACATTCTCATGTGCTCACATATAGTATTCCAATTAGTTATTAAATGTATGTTGCTCAAAAACAATCTTCTTTCCTCTTAATAGTAAATTCTGTTTTAATTCGCTGTTATTATTACTGGAGGACTCACGATTATTCGTAGCTTATTTCACTTCGGTAATTCCACACTTAAATCTTACAACAAATTGTAGCTATTTATTCATTCTAATTTCATTATCCTGATTGCTGTTTAGACGTTACATACAATTATAACAACTTCCACAATTTTCCCGTCACTTTTTTATGTCATCACTAGAGGGCGGATCTATGTGCGTTGTCTTTCAAGGTTAATATGTAAGGACTGTGTTGTTACTTCTGCGTCGTATGCATGGATTGTGTTGCTACAGCTCACATCGCGTCTAACCTGTTTCGTTTTCTAACCGCACAAAGATCCGCCCTCTAGTCGTCGCTTATGTTAGGACTGTGCTTTTAATTTCAGAATCCGCCTAATATCTAACCGTTGATAAATCAAAGTCTATTGACTTAGTGTGATCTCCCAGATATTTCAGAAGTTGTTTCCTACTTTATTCGCCAGAAGTCTCTGCAATTTCATGAGATGTCTTAAAGAGACATTTGCAGTTTCAATCAAGATGCTGTATTAGTCCGCAGAGAGATGTCTGAAATTCAGTGGACGTTGGTGGGATAATTTATTCGATATATTTTCTTGGGTTCCTTTCAGAGATGGTGTTCTTCTGTAATTAACATAAATATTCATGTTACTACTCCCTTATTTTATGACGATAAGTAATCATCAATCAAACTGAAAAGGTATTCTTAAATTAATTCAAATAGATATAAATTTCATTATGAAAATATCAATAGATAAAACTAAAACATTGAAATTTCTAGGACAAAAACTTATAAGATACAAATAGTAACAAAAATAAAAATAGTGGAATTCTAAAAATAAAAAATATGAAACTATAGTCCCGTCGCTCTTATTTCCGGCAGTCAATCACGTCAGCTATATTTAAACGTGTGCGTCTTGTGATTCGCTTATGATGACGTTATTCATTTCATAAGGCTCGATAAATACTTAATATAATCGCCCGCCATTTTCGCTCTCTCATCGGCGTTCGCAGAAAGCACACGAGGACGTTATTTGCCGCTAAATTATTTGCTGAATTATAGTGCGTTTGATTTATTATCATAGGAGCTACGACATTATGTTTAACGGTGTGACAAATAGATTCCTCGTCTGGTAGCTGGGCAACGAAAGAACAAAAATGGCGAACGATACTACCTACCTAGACTTTATAGAGCCTTCACTTCCTAAGACGTAAGACGTAATTTTATTGTTCATATTATAGTTGTAATCCCCTAGTAGAGGGGCAGAGAAGGCCTGACGGCCTTATCTCTACCAGATTAAATAAATAAATAAATAAATACTAAGCAAAGAGGAGGAGTCACGCCGGGAATAACAGCGTCGCGACTAATCAAATATTAGTCCTTTGTTGAAATTCAAATACATCGCTTATACTCAATGAGCATCGCGAAAAAAGGCTCCACTAATAATTATTTCTAACAAAATCACTTTTAGAAAAACCATAATACATAAAAATAAAAAATGGGAACAAAAGGTCATAATGATATAAATAACAATACAAAAATTGTTACGAATAACACATAACATAATTTGGAAGAAGACGAACTCAGAAATGAAGAAAACTGAGTTACAGACTGAATTTTATATCCTGAAATGTTCATGACACAGACTACCAAAGGTGTAACAATATAACCCCACATTAATAATGTGAATTACATCTTAAAGTAGATTAATTCTTTATGTTATTCTTAATTCAACTGCTAGTAGACACATAACACACAAATACATGGAATTTCAAAAATAAATATAAAGAAAAATTAAAATAATAATGAAAAATCATCAGTGTGGTAATCCTATTACTCCTCTTGGTAGCAGGAAGGCTAAAGGATACGGAAGAGGTCAAAAGGCCTAAGCTTTCGAAATGATAACTTATGACAAGAAGCTTCCTTCGAAAGAAAGCTACACTACGAATTTTTATCGCTTCATATTAGGTTCAAATCCGCGGATTTAGGATCTACTGTAATGGTAGACATAGCAACTCATGAACGAATAAAGACGATAAAATAGAAAAATGGTTCAACGTTGAAAATTACTTGTTCCACCGAAATAATCGGGAAAAACGTGCCACAAAATCGTTTTATTCAACACAAATTTAGTTGTAACTGCTTGGGCTCGAACTATGGTTTTCCCTGAAAAGAAGTAGTCAGCAAACTTTCTGGACTGCAGCTCTGTCCATATAGACGCCATGAACTATATTCTAAATCCTTTACATATTCCCAAGAAATTTCGCAGCTAGTATTATAGGATACCCGAATAAGGGTAAATTCTAAACCAAACTGTTGTCGAGTTCCCAAGCGCAGGGGTAATCCATCCGCACAATTAATGGAGAGAGGAGACAAGGCATGTAGTAGGTATGCGGGAGGAATTTGCTTCCGTCCACTTAAAGCCCTCTACGTCACAGGAGAAATGAAATAAGCGGCCGGATCTGACTGGGAATCATTTCTCTAATATCCGACATGATCGCTGTTCCGATCCTCCTCCTCCCTCGAGAATAGTCCGACCCCGTCATTCCAGACGAGTCGAGTCTATAGCCTCCAGCACAAAGCCCCTGAGTGTCCGCCTAATTCGAAATTCCGGCTGACATTTCTCTGAAATCCTTTTCCCTGTACGTTGTAGAGTCAATATTTCGTGGACTATGTCTACCGTGAACAGCGATAATAGAGTTCTGGTAACTTACCATATCCACATTCAAATTAAACTCCACCAGTCACAATTCGTATTTCCTGGTATCGGTAAAATAACTGGAAAGAATCCTGAAAAATTATGTGATAAAATAGTACATTATGCAACGAGCCTATAATGATAGTAATTAAGAATCGAGTGTGGATATTTATGAAACGAGCGCAAGCGAGTTTCATAATTTTCATACGAGCTTCTTAATTACCATTATAGGCGAGTTTCATACGACTTTTTATGTTCGACCATATTTCTAACTTGAAATTACCGGTATTCAGATGTATACATTTTAATTGTAGGTATCTGACAAGATCGGAAGTGACCTTGTTCTAGGTCGTGAATTGTGAGATGTGCACAGACGCGAAAGTATTGATTTTTTCCGAGGAACAATAATGTCATTGACCTTGACGTAGTCCCGTTAAACTTGATAATATTATAATATTATAACCTTGATTATTGAATTCGACATTGAAAAACGAGATGACAAATTGAATTTATTTTAATATTATTTACAATTAACGCTAATTATTATAGTAACAGAACATAACCTCCTGCGACAGTATTGGATTTCCAGCCTCCGTGACTTTTCGCTAATTCTCTTTCGATTGCATATCCGAGAATAATCGATACTTGCAGTTTTATAACTGTACAAAGCTGACTTGTCATTGGCTGAACACATGTAAGCTGAGTTATCATTGGCTGAAGACCTGTACTTTAATGAGTAGGTGTACTTTAATGACATGCATTAAAGGACTGCTACCGGGTGTATAATTAGTACATTTCGGCATGGTCGAGCATAAATATAAATAAAAAGGAACAACGTGCTAAGTCAGTGAATTACGAATTCATCACATATTTTCCAGAGTATTTTCAGCATTTATGACACCGTTTTTTTTTTACCGTGTCCCGCTTAGAGGGATCGAGAAATAAATGTTCACCACTTAAAACCGGATAAAGATATCGTTGTGATTTAGATCTGTCAAGATAGAGGAACTATCCAAGTTTATGCAACAATGTCTGAAAACAGCTCCATGCGTAACGTTCGTTTGTTTGTTGCTAATACAAGCCATGATCAACATGTGGACACCACAATAGAAAGTTCAGTGTGTGCTATGGCTAGCAGAAGAAAAATCTGTACGCGAGTACATCGCCGTGTTCGTCGTACATGGATTGGAAGACGAGGACGCACTGCCTGGCCAATCAGGTCACCCGATCTGACCCCCTTGGACTTTTTTTCTGAAGCTTTGTGAAGGATGCTGTGTACTAAAGAGGCAGAGCTAACACTCTGGAGGAATTGAAACAACGCATCACAAATGCAGCTGCGCTAGTGACTCCACAAATGCTACAGAACACTTGGCGGAGGTTGAATACCGTTTAGATGTCTGCAGAGCAACTCAAGGCGCACACATCGAGTTGCATTCAGCATTTCCGAAACTCTGAGAGTTTTTACATCAAGTTATATAAAAATTTATGTTAATAAACCATTATTTATACTTGAAATTATCACTTATTTCTCGATTCCTCTAAGCGGGACATAGTGTATTGTGTTCAATTGTGTTTTCTCTAAATATTCGTGAGGCATCATCACAGATAGAGTTTAACCACAGTCTAGTATATACAGTCACGAAGCTCAATACGTAGGGAATATGCATCCATAGATAGTTGCTAACCACTAGGATCGCTACTATCGCCTCATCACAGACAATGTGAAATAGTACCGGAACAGTCTATTGTTACTAGTAGCCTCAACAACTCAAGCTCCGTAACTGTATGTACTAGACTGTGGTTGAACCTCCAAGGCATTGATAAACGATGTAGGCTATGTCTTTTGTTGACACTGGGTATTGTTTTTTTCTTTCGTGAACAAATGAATGCATCCGTATGTTAAGAAAACAGAATTAGTTAAATAATCTATGTTGTTATTACAATCAAATTTAATTCAATTCTTTTCAATATATCTTAAGAACGAAATGAATGTTACTACAGAGCATTACAAAATTATTCTTGAAACTTACTTCTGCACAGAATTTTAGTTGGAGAGAAATATCGCTATGATATTAGTCATTAGGCTACAATGAATGAATTTCTGGCCAATTCGCCACAATTTCAGAAACTTTCTCAGAATTGCTAACAGGTAAGCTCAATATTTCCTTCTTCACGTGAAAAAATTAAATATATTTTTAAAACAGGCACAATTAAAAAAATTACAACACTAAGTGTTCAACTCGTCCACCACTGTGGAGTAACGCTTAGCATCTCACTGTGAAACACTTTAACATGAGGCTAGTTGGTGCTTTGTGTGCATACTAGCCGTGTAAGTGTATTTTTCCAGATGCCAGAGCGAAAATACGCGTCGTCTAGATGTCATTCAGATTTTTATCACCTTTCCCTCTGATTTCACAGGACCAAAATGAATGTAGACCTATTTAGACACCTACGACAATAAAGTCACGTATTGTTGAGGTCATGGAACTGATGCGAAGACAATTCTGCTAGTGCGCTTTGATTTCATAGACATAAAACTTAATGTATTTAAACACCTGCGACAATGTAGTTTCGTAGATTGTAAATATTCACTTCAACAAGTTTTACTGCACAACCAAGCGAAGAGCAAGTACAAGGACAGCTATGATTACAAGTTTAACCGCTGCCATACCGAAAGAAAAAAGTAGCAAAATAGATTTATTGAAGAAATGGGTTTCTGAAGATAAATGCTTTTATAATAATAATGAAAAAATCGTCTTCTTTGCAATATGACTTAACACTTATTACTTTAAATAATTTTCATATATAGGCCTATAGACTAGTATTATTAAAGCTCTAAAATGTGCTTTTTCTGCATATAATTTAATTTTGGCGCATGTTTTAACAGTTGTACTGCACATTTTGAGGCTTATTTTTTAGTATTTTAATTTTAGCGCATATTTCAACACTTTTTACACCATATTTGCATGCATATTTTAGGGGGTTTTCTTAGTGCATAAAATCCCGTATTCTAGTAATAACAATGGTGATGACCTCAGGATATAGAAGTCCTCTCTAATCAATGCATAAATATTTATTTAAATGGCTATAATATCCCCTTCTCAATCGATTACTCCGGTTTCTTCCGCGATTGCAACCATGATCTGATAAAGGGCAATGGAAATGCCGACACTTCAACAAACTTCCTCTGACGCAAAGCAACAGTGTCGTCACTTAATGAAACGGAAGGAAGACGTCGTCTACAGTTGTAATATTTTATCTTGGTTTTAAAAATAATGAGTTATCAAATGTAGCAGGAAAATTTACCTGCCTCCGTTTCAAGAGTCTGGTATCTAAATTACCTGTCAGTGGCAATCGCTTCGACGTCGGAAGAAACTCTACTTTGTAATTAAAGTTACTCAGATTCGTGTTGTGGACTCTTTACGGGATTTCTAAGCAATTTTACAGATTTCTATTATATTTACATAAGACTTTCTGGTTGGCGAAACAAGACAGGTACAATCCCAGCTTTGTCGTTTGTCGTTCTGCTGTAAAATTATTTAACTAGATCGCGAAACTTCATGTAATTGCATGTTTTTATTGATTTTTGCATACTAAAAAAGTAAAAGTGGATATTTTTCGATCTTCGAATGAAGCCAACTTTATTGTACATAAATGCATATTTCGAGGGTTTTTCCATTTAAAGACATATTTTTATTTAGTTTTACCCGATTTATTACCAACTATCAAAATTTCTCTCTTATAAAAATTGCTAAAATTATGTGAGAAATAAATAAAATTAGTTAATTCAAGGGTTCAGAGTCATAGTGGGCCAAGCGCCATTTATTAAAAATGGAGAAAGCAAGGGTTAAAATTAAGTGAATACCATAGTTTAATGAAGATTGACATGTCATTTAGTTTTAATGTGTAAACTATATATTACTTTCTATATGTTTCCATTGAATTATGGTAATAACTTCATTTTAACACTTGTTTATACGGTTTTAGTAAATGGCGCTTGGGCCACTATGGTTCTGAACCCTTCAATTAGTGTTGAGGACATGACATTGCTGCGACGATAATGGATATTTCCCCCCAGCGTATAAGTTGAGTTGTTTTCCACTTTAACATAAGGCTAGCTCTGTAGAAATTATTTGAGCAACAGAACGTAATCCACCCAATAATGCATAATTGATGATTTCAGTGCTATAGTGGGCCAAGCGCCATATATTAAAAGCGTAGGAAACAAGGGTTAAAATTAAGTGAATACCATAATTCAATGAAACATAATATAGCAAATAATACAGAGTATGTACAGTAGTGGCAAAAAAACCGGATCGACCCTTATAACTGATTTCAGAGCCTTGTTCACTCCAGAGCATGCTAGACTGGTAACTAAAGGTACGGTTTGTTTACGGCGATAATCGCCGGGCGCACATCGCCAGCGATTGTCGCCGGAGTTGCTAGCAGTTGAAATGAATGGGCACGGTTTCTTTACAGCGAAGATCGCCAGCGCAGTTCGTTGGACGCGACGCAGATCGCTGGAGGTTGCTTCTGAAGCAAATTCAGGACGCACATCGCCGCATTCGTGTTCAATAATCGATATTTAGACAAGGTCATGTTGTAATATCGAATATCTCATCTGTACACTTTAACCACGTCTGTACGTTTTAGCTGCAAAACAAATCAAAACGTTTTGTAATTTTTCGCGGTCTGAAGACGAAATTATTATTGAATATGTGTCACAACATAATGATCTTTTTAATATGAGCTTGTGAATTAATAAACAAATTAAACAATAAACCCCTTATATTACATATTACATTTTTGTCACGCCCGAGCCCCAGAGAATTTCGTTCAGTGTTGGGTAAGGGGGAAATTCTCTCTTCTGTAAGTTTTCTGTGACTAGGCTTACCTAAGTACTTACGCGGTATTCTGAAATATAGCGGTTTTTTTTTTGTAGAGATGTAGTTGGTCGTATATACAAGGCATAATAAAAGCCAAACGAACCAAACCTAACCTATCACATGTTCGTACATGTAAAGTGTATAAGCGGATTACGAAGGGAACTACCTCAGCGCTAGTTTAGCCAATTTTTTTTTTAATTATTGTTTGGAATACACCATGTAATGTAATACAGTATCATAATAATAATAATAATAATAATAATAATAATAATAATAATAATCAGTTCATAACCTGAGTTACTGCCAATCTTTCAACTGGAGTTACGGGGGTCTTGACAAAATTTGTAGGTAATTTAACATTGTCATTTTCAATTAAACTCAAAATATAATCAAACTGGTCAGGTGAGAGTCTTAAATTTTGTAGCGTTTTTATAGAGATGTCTCATTATCAATGTGTTAAAACAGAATTCTGTAAACCTATTCCTGAATATTTCATTAGTCCGTAGCTTGTTCCTTTTATAATACGCATGCGAGATTTTGATATCTCCCTCTTCTAGAATAAATAGCAACTTCATTATCTTGGATTTATTCCTTATAATTTTTAGGTTATGTCCGAGGCCTACATTAATTTACTTGACCATATGTAGTAGATGAAGGAATAAACAAATGAGAATCTACAGCGATGTGCGTCAATGAAGAAACCACTTCTCGGCGATCATCGCCAGCGTTTATAATCGCAGACGATGTGCGTCCGACGATGATCGCCATAAACAAACCGTACCTTAAGACTTTCGTGGTTCGAATCCTACCTGGGAAGGAAACTTTTTTTTTGTTCCTTATTCAAATTTATTCCCAATACTTGTCGATTGCTGGTAAAATTCATGTTCTGGGAATAATAAGTTAATTAAGTAGTAAAATATCGCTGCAATCGAATAACTAATAGAATTATAGAAAAAACAGATTTAATAAAAATGACGATGCTTTCGAGACAATTATTACTTTAACCTGTTTTCATTTATATCATATTATTAAACCAGACAAACGTATAAAATCTAATTTTTAATGCATATATTTCAATTTTTGATCATATTTGAACAGTTTTTACTGGATAGTAGCATATATATTTCCAGGATTTTTCGTTTCAGTCGGTTTTGGTCTCTCTTTTTAGGTCACGAATCTGTTCGGTCATACAACATTTCGGCCAATAAGACATTTCGGTCAATACTACATTACGGTACAACGATACTCGGGTAATGCGATGTTTTGGTATCACGGACATAATGGTCATCCGATTGTGTTGTCTGCATCGTAGCAGTATCCCTCATTCGATTGCATTGTCTGTATCCTAGCAATGTTCATCGTTCGTGTTCTGTTTATAGTCACTTTAATTCTCATTTCGTCACTACGTCTGCACAATCCTGAGTTATAACAAAATTACTATAGCGAAAAGGACACAAATAACACTGGACAACAAATTTAAACTTTGTTTCTGTTCTTTAGATGAAACTATGTAATTTTAACTAAATGAGAGGTGTTGAGTTCATTTCTGAAAACCAAAATTTTCTAACACATACCATTTTTATGGTACGCACACTTCACTGTTTTACACACATTTGTTACACTAGCACATAAAGCAAACTTTGTTTGGCCAAAATTCATAAATTGAAATTTTTTTTTTTTTTATCTTTTACGTTTGTAGACAGCTTCTGCAATCTCCCTGATAAGTGACCAGCAATATTCAGCCAGCATACTTGCATTTCACCTTCCACTGAAGCGCTTCTCGAAGGTAGATATTTCTTGATGAAACCTCTCCCCGTGTTCATCGCTTACAGCACCAAGGTTATTTGGAAATAAGCCAAGGTGGCTGTCAAGAAAGTGTACTTTCAGTGGCATGTTTCATCCCATAAAGTGAAAGTAATGCTACATTTCACTAGCATTAAATAACTTTTTATTTTGGAGAAGCAGTACGTGCTGGACAAAAACTAACTGAAGATTCGCTTTTGCGATCACAAAATACATCGTACGCACGTATTTTTATAAAAAGGACAAATTTCATGTTGTACAGTGTAATTCAGTCCACGAAGAACAAACGAATGCTTGTATTAAATGAATTCCGTTACCAATTTCACACTTGCAACAAACGGAAAACCCGTCGTTATAACGTTGTGAGGACAGGGAAACATTTACATCAAAATGTACTACTGGTAGGAGTCTTCATTGCATGGAAATATTCGTCACCCTTCACTCTGGAAGTTTATATATAAGCTCGAAACAGACCAGCATGACAATGAACAAGATATTACAAGGCTCCTTGAAGGACAGAAGTATGTGACATGAGTCCTGAACGAAAAGGATACTAATAACCAGGAACGACTACTAGCCGTAGTGCAAAGATATGAAGAGTATAAAGATGGCGGACAGATGGATATATACCAAGAGGTGTAGCGTACACATTGGAATTCAACTCAAGTGAGAACATTGAATAAACTGCTAGTGAAGACGATCACAATTAACTTGTGCTTGTGTCAAAAAAAAAATTCAATGTACAGTCAACTCTGGATATAGTGAACTCGGCTGTAGTAAACGTAAATTGTCGGTTCCGACCCGTATAAATAAAAAAAGTACATTAATATTTTCGTTTATAGTGAACCCTCGCTTGGGTTATAGTGAACCTTAAAAATTGAAGTTACAAGAGTTGTATCCTGACAAATTCTTATTTGAAGTCAGACCTTCTTGTTTCAAATTTAAAGAATGTGTTGAGAACAACATTCTAAATTTCTTACTCCTTTGGTCAGAGGACAAAGAATATAGGATTAGTGATTCCTAGACAATGAACTGTACTGTACATCCAGGCAATGCGTGACGACCTTACCTCAATCCACCATCGAAGGGTTGTCATTCTGTTCTCAGGCACACTACTCTACTGTTATTTCTAATCCTACACCGTCAAAGGGTTGCCTCTTGTTCTCAGAAACATTTCCATTATAACGGATAGCATCGAAACAACGGAAAATGAAGTTGCCTTCTTTTATTAAAAGGGGACAGACATTATGTCCAGAGCATATATGAAGGTAAGATTCCGATGGCTTTCAAACTCCATCAACCCTATCCCAGTTTCCACTAAGTGACCGGGGAAATTCCAAGGTTGAGTACGCAATCACACCATAGGCTAACAGCGTTTGTAATTTCTACCTGATCATCTTTCCTATTGTTCAAACAGTGAATGTACTGTATAAAAATGTCGAAGCGTAAAGTGTTTTCTTTGGAAGATAAGGCAAATATTATAAGTCACATTGAACGTGGTCTTCCGCAAGCGGACGTGGGTCGACAGAATAATTTAAGTAAATTAACTGTGAGTAACAGTATACAGTGTAATCCATTCCACAAAAATGAAATATTTTAATCACTTTATAGTATTTTATTTTCTTGCTCAAAATTTCATTCATTCCTGTCATTTAAGGTTAGGGGAGAGACACTTCGGATTTAGTGAACGAAATATAATGGTCCGTAGAGGTTCACTATAACCGAAGTTGACTGTATTCATCCCAAAAAAATAAAATGTTATCTTCTTTTATTCTGACTGAAGAAATGAGTTACCGATATCAGTGACCCAAATGACTGACCAAAAAATTGTGATAAAAATGTGCTGAGTGACCTAAAAATTCTGACCAATATCGAGGGACCGAAATACAACTTTGAGCGGAAAAACTTGACCCAAAATGTCCAAGATCAATGCATCTGTGACCCATACATACATTGACCGAAAAACATTCACCAAAGTCGCTGCGAATCGGATTTTAGTGCATAAAGTTAAGTAGTCTAATAATTTTGTAACTATTATTTCCAACCAGAACTTCATCCCCGTATTTATATTTAATTGTAACGGTTCATGGAAGCGATGGACGTGAATTATACAGTAACTTCATGTTGGGCATGCATTGTTAAAAGGAGCTGACCTGACGCCGCGGGAAACTCAACATGTATCCATTTCATGTTAAGCGTTCCATTCACACTGAGATTGTATGGATGCATGTTGCAAGTATTGATATCACGATACAAAGCTCAACATCTATTTGAGTGTTTCACTATTGATATCAGGTGCTATTGTATGTAGACTGTATCACAGTTAGTGCTGTAACTTCCACAGTCTCGCTCATGCGACTGATGCTCGTATTGTGTTCCTGCATCTCTCTTTTAGCATGCAACTGAAATCCATTTATCATAGATGTGTCTTTTGCGCGAGATTTTGTTTAAATTATATCTGTATTTGTGGAAATCTAAGTTCAAAGATTACAAGTAGATAGATAACTTTGTGAATTAACAACAGATCTGATTGTTCGTAGTCTACGGAAATAACTGAAAGTTATATGGAATATTTTCTGATGATGTATATACAAAGTTTGTGGAATTATGTAATTATTTTTTATAAATAGCTGCAGAGTATTTCAAGCCGTCATAACTATTTCCTTCAGCCAATTGCCCCAAAGTCTCACTGAGTCTCTCCTCAGTTCATACTGCCTCCGCCATGTCATATTCTGTTCTTAATTCCTAATTGTACGATTCACAATAGGTTGTTTTAAAAACGTTTTCATCCTTTCGCTAATAGTTTTCGAAGTCTTGTGGTTCGTTCACTTTTAGTGGTGGAATAAAAGTAAAACAGTATAGCCTACAGTACTTTTTTCTATCACGTAGCCATTGTTTCTTCTGTATTTTATGTCTGAGCTCTATATCCTTAAGGATTCCGAAAATGCTGATTCGGTGGCTATAACATTCTTAATTCTTAATTGTACGATTCACAATAGGTTGTTTTAAAAACGTTTTCATCCTTTCGCTAATAGTTTTCGAAGTCTTGTGGTTCGTTCACTTTTAGTGGTGGAATAAAAGTAAAACAGTATAGCCTACAGTCCTTTTTTCTATCACGTAGCCATTGTTTCTTCTGCATTTTATGTCTGAGCTCTATATCCTTAAGGATTCCGAAAATGCTGATTCGGTGGCTATAACATTCTTAATTCTTAATTGTACGATTCACAATAGGTTGTTTTAAAAACGTTTTCATCCTTTCGCTAATAGTTTTCGAAGTCTTGTGGTTCGTTCACTTTTAGTGGTGGAATAAAAGTAAAACAGTATAGCCTACAGTACTTTTTTCTATCACGTAGCCATTGTTTCTTCTGCATTTTATGTCTGAGCTCTATATCCTTAAGGATTCCGAAAATGCTGATTCGGTGGCTATAACAACAGGTCGCAGAAAAATATTGCGGTTTTGCGTTTTGAATTCAATGGCAGTCTCCTGATTCTGTCTCTATGTGTAATGATGCTCGACACTTGATACAAATGTCGGATATTTGTATCGCCATTTGAAACTGTACAAATATCAATACAGCTCAACGCGAATGTGTCTCTTAAGTCCCGGGAAGAAAAATAATGAATGAATGTTAATGATCGAATTATTAAATTAATTAATGAAAAATAATTAATTGAATGAATAATCAAACCATCAAATGAATGAATGAATCAATGAGTGAACGATTAAATGAATAAGGGAACGGCCAAATGAAAAACGATTAAGTAAATGAATGAATTTTCAAATGAATGAACTGTTAAATGAATTAATTAATTAATGGCCAAATGAATGAATGATCAAATAAGTGAATGAGTGAGTGAATGCTTGATCAAATGAACGATTAAAAATGGGTGAACGATTTTTTTCAGTGGATTGAGTCAGGGACATAATCTCTCTCTCTCTTTTTTGGAAAATTAATTTTCAATGATATTGGCACTTACAACCTTTTTTATATGCAGTCTTAAATTACCTATAATCTAAAAAGGAAAATGTTATTAGGAGCGCCAATGAAAAAACGACGAGGTCAATTTTAGAGAAAGTGGAACGATGAAAAATTATAAGACTCATTGCAATTTTATTCAGGTTCTAGCTTTTCCCATAGATGTACAAAACATATGGTATTACATTACTTTCGCCATTCTCCTGTAACTTTATCCCTCTTAGCCCCAAATATTTTCCTAAGCACCTTATTCTCATACACTCTTAGTCTCTGTTCCTCTCTCAAAGTGAGAGTCCAAATTTCATAACAATGCAGAACAACCTGTAATATAACTGTTTTATAAATTCTAACTTTCAGCTTTTTTGAGAGCAGATTGGATGACAAAAGCTTCTCAACCGAATAATAACAAGCATTTCCTATATTTATTCTGCCGTTTAATTTCCTCCCGGGTGTAATTTATATTTCTTACTGTTCCTCCAATATATTTGAATTTCTCCACTTGTCCAAATAATAATAGTAATAATAATAATAATAATAATAATAATAATAATAATAATAATAATAATAATAATAATAATAATATAAATCGCAAGCATGGTTTATACAGAAGACCCCACTTTGTCCAGTTCAAATATTGCGAAGTAGTTTTTGCGGTTCTCATTTCGGAGGTACATACAACATATTAAAATTCTGTGTGCTAAAATTTCCCTAGTTAGCCTTCCATATCGCGTGAGTACAGAAACTGAGTTTTTAAATTAAAATTCTAATGGGAAGTCAAACTTTACCCTCTCCCTCCCACAAACCCCTACCTAAATTGGATTTGCATTCAGATTCCCTCTTAGCTTTCACTTACTAGGATTCAAGGGTCGACACTTGTTTGACTGGTTTCACGGTCTAGCACACGAGAAACAAAGATGCAATCACGTGTCACCATGGAGATTGATAACTTCATTTCTTTCCCTCTCTCTGTACACGCGCACACATAAATGATAACTTGGTAAGTTTTCTCATTGCGCGTATTGGATCGGTTATTTGATAAGTGGCAGATAAGGCCATTAACACTATCAAAAGTATGCTGACAATATTTTATTAAGGAAACGTTTAGGGTAGACTCGGCTAATTCCGCAATATTAAGAAGTAAATCTATCATATTTTTATCAAAATGTTTATTGAAAAATATTATCAAGATATGTACACATGGACGAAACGTTTCATTACCAAATGAGATAAAGAGACCTATTAAAATGCAAATATATTTAGTTATACATACATTACAGTTGAAAAAGAACTCGGGTAATTCCGCAATATTAAGAAGTAAATCTATCATATTTTTATCAAAATGTTTATTGAAAAATATTATCAAGATATGTACACATGGACGAAACGTTTCATTACCAAATGAGATAAAGAGACCTATTAAAATGCAAATATATTTAGTTATACATACATTACAGTTGAAAAAGAACTCGGGTAATTCCGCAATATTAAGAAGTAAATCTATCATATTTTTATCAAAATGTTTATTGAAAAATATTATCAAGATATGTACACATGGACGAAACGTTTCATTACCAAATGAGATAAAGAGACCTATTAAAATGCAAATATATTTAGTTATACATACATTACAGTTGAAAAAGAACTCGGGTAATTCCGCAATATTAAGAAGTAAATCTATCATATTTTTATCAAAATGTTTATTGAAAAATATTATCAAGATATGTACACATGGACGAAACGTTTCATTACCAAATGAGATAAAGAGACCTATTAAAATGCAAATATATTTAGTTATACATACATTACAGTTGAAAAAGAACTCGGCTAATTCCGCAATATTAAGAAGTAAATCTATCATATTTTTATCAAAATGTTTATTGAAAATTATTATCAAGATATGTACACATGGACGAAACGTTTCATTACCAAATGAGATAAAGAGACCTATTAAAATGCAAATATATTTAGTTATACATACATTACAGTTGAAAAAGAACTCGGGTAATTCCGCAACAGCGCGGATAAATCCGCAATAGGACTTGGCTAATTCCGCAGTAGTAAATAATAATTATGAAATACATTATGAAAATAACATAAAAAGGAACAATTTATATGTAACAATGCTCACTTTCTTCACAGCTCCGTAGCAAAACACGAAAAACAGCCAATTTTCGATGTTTCACTGTATTGCCAACAGAGGTGTCGACCAATATCCTTGATTTTTTTTCTATAGCACTGCAAAGGAAATGCCTCCTGTTGACAGCCTCTCAAAACTTACGTTCACGCTATTGTAAAGCCACAGTAAACTCATATATGCACTACTGAGGAATTACCCCTAATGCAGAATTAGCCGAGTTTCCCCTATGTCATTTTTAAAAGTTATACAATTTTCATCCTAAATTTATTAACTTTAAATTACACAAACATGCCTACAATACTATCATCTCTACAAAATTTGGTACCATTAGGGCTAATAGTTTCGAAACTATATTTTTTTTAATATAACTTATTTTATATTGACGTCACTATAAAGGCTCCTTGCGATAAAGTTTTCAAAATTTTTGGTTAATATTACTCAAAAGCTTGAAAATAGTCATTCATTTATTCATTTAGTGTTGTGCCCTAGGGCAGGTCTTTCACTGCAAAGCCTGCTTTATTCAGTCTTTCCTATTTTCTGCCTTCCTCTTTGTTTCCTCACATGATCCATATATCTTAATATCGTCTATGATCTGATATCTTCTTCTACCCCGAACTCTTCTCCCGTTCACCATTCCTCCTAGTGCATCCTTCAGTAGGCAGTTTCTACTCAGACAGTGACCGAACCTATTCCTTTTCCTCTTCCTGACCAGTTTCAGCAGCATTCTTTCTTCACCCACTCTTTCCAACACAGCTGCATTTCTTATTCTCTCTGTCCACTTGGCATGTTCCATTCTTCTCCATATCCACATTTCAAATGCTTCTATTCGCTTCTCTTAGTCATGGAAATAAAAATTAATTAGCTTCTTGAGCTCGGTCTAAAAGAGAATCATAATAAAATTAATTTTTAAATTTCATAAATTTGCTACTATGGCATATTTTTATGTAAGTGCATTATGAAAATGCCCCGATATTTCATACAATGTTACTTATCAACATTTCGTTGATCTCTATGAAAAGTTTCGGACCAATTTGGCTATAACTATTGTGCAAGGAGCTTTTTTATTGAAAAAACTGCGTAAAATAAAAAAATCGAGAAAACAGCATTAAAGTCATATCTCTCAACTCAATGACGCAACTTATGTTTGGCCACATTTGAGTATATGGGATGGTGCCTTATAACGGTGGAGGTGTTGGTAGACACAGGGAGTATTTTGTATTTTTTTTTCAATTTATATTTTATCTATTATAAAAGTCATGTGACATAGTTTGAAGGGTTCTCAAATAGGAAATGAAACATGTTATGGAACCGGAAGGTTAAAATATAATTACCAACACAAAAACAAAAAAGTAGCTTTTCTTAATTTAACACCATTATTTTACCAAAGTTTACCCTTAAAGATTTGATATATCAGTGCGCAATTTACATGTTTCATTTTCCAATCCATGTGCCTCAGTCCTCCATTGTTAGATTTCAGAATCTTTTGAGCGGGACCTAACAGTCTTCTGAACGAATATCACAACCAATCTAAAACACTTGATGGCATTCTTAAGGTATATTGCATACTAAGCCGATATCAATTTGTAAGTTCATAACAGTTATGTAGAAGCAAGTAGTGTTCAAACTACGAACATTCCACTAGAATACAGTCTTAATAAAAATTGGTATCTAGCTATCGAAGTTTTCGGTTTCGCATGTCGCGCTTTGTGCAAGCTTACTCGAAATTCGTCACTCGCCTAGCGCAAAGAGACGGTTCCCTTGCCTAGAGATGATAGTGACTCCCTCATTCCATCATTCGCTCTTTCCAGACTTTTAACAACTTCTGCGACCATTCCCTGTTGCTGTTCAGCCGTGCTGGGAATCATGCTTGCTAAATTTCTTTTCATCGTGTGGCAGCTATTAGATTACGTCCAATTTTGACTCCTCCTCAACAAAAATCTCTTATGTTCCTTGAACGGTCCGGTGAAAAACGGAGTGAGACAAGTGGCCAGCAAGCTTTGAGCTCACATAGATTGTTTCATACGCCCCAAATTCCCTTACAAGGATGCGTGTTCGCGTGTGTACTGTACCTTATAATTGTTTATGCTCGACCACGCCGAAATGTAGTAATTATACACCTGGTAGCAGTCCTTTAATGCATGTCATTAAAGTACACCTATTCATTAAAGTTCAGGTTTTCGATTATTCTCGGATATGCAATCGAAAGACAACTAGCAAAACGTCACGCAGGCTGGAAATCCAATACTGTCGCAGAAGGTTATGTTCTGTTACTATAATAATTAGCGTTAATTGTAAATAATATTCAAATAAATTCAATTTGTCATCTCGTTTTTCAATGTCGAATTCAATTTCAAGGTTATATCAAGTTTAACGTTTATCTTACTTTCTAGATTATATCAAGGTCGTCGACATTCGTTGCCCGGAAAAAAAATCAATACTTTCGCGTCTGCGCACATCTCACAATTTACGAGATTGCACAAGGTCAGTTAGCTCCCCAGTTACATAAGAATAACATGAAACATGAATAATTCAAGTTAGAAATATGGTCGAGCATAAAAAGTCGTATGAAACTTGTATGAAAATTATGAAACGAGCTTGCGCTCGTTTCATAAACATCCTCGCGTCTTAATTACTGTTATTATAGGCTCGTTGCATAATGTACTATTCACCTCCTGTTTTGTATTTCATAATTCCCTGTGACTATCTACCTCCTCGCTTCCCAGTATACAAACGAGGAAGAGAAATCTGTAATATTCAGGCATGAAAAGAGGTTTCTAACGATTTTTAGCATTCATTCATTGTCTTCTGACCAACGGTACGTCTTTCACTGCAAACCCAACATTCTCCAGTCTTTCCTATTTTCTGCCTTCCTCTTTGTCTCCTCGTATGATCCATATAGCATGGACTCGCAGCATCATATTATATATGAGTTTAATTGGAAAAACTTTTTTCTTTTCGAAATCCATTACCACTTTCCAAAATTTTTAGCACATAAGTGCACATCTGATTTAATTGTTGCCATCAGCTGCATTGACCAACCTTGATTTGACCATAACTCATTTTACAGTCACTATAATCATACATCAATTTCTGATTAATTATCAGAAGACACCATGGTTTCCTTCTACTGAAAACGAAAGAAGCATTTCGACGTCTTACAAGAACTTTATATTTTATTCGTCTGTTTTTTTTTTTTTTTTCAATTAACTTAAATGTCACTCGGCAATTAAAGTTTTAGGATAAGAAGCAGGATTGGAGAAGATAGATTCTCTGTCAACTCGGAATGTCCATCTGTTGTACATTAAAAAATGTTCAATAAGTTCATCGATTTCATACGCCCGACTGAGCGAAAAGGAAAGTAATCTGTAATCGGCCCAGTGTCTGTTAACAATTTCCATCTATAATTAATGAATAAGATTAAATTAAACGCTTATACAATTTCCTGGAATTAACTCCGCTCTTCAGTTTATATCCACCAGATATTTTCATCGTCTTAATTTAAATCTTTCTTCCTTACTTCCTTTTAAAAATTTTAACAGCCTCGCAAATAGGATAAAACATTATTTGCTTAATAAATTCAAATCGAATGAGTCAATTCATCTTATAACTTGAAACATCACTAAGAAGTTAATAACTGTAAATGAAAATCTTATACGGAAGTATTAACTACAGGGCGATTCAGAATAATATTGAGATACATTATTAGCATATACGGGATATTGCAAGCTAAAAAAAGTAAATTAAAGTATCAGAACAAAACCAAAAGCTTTGTCTGGCCACTCTTATACAACTACGTGCTCCATATGACGTCCGCCATTGTTCACTATATACTCCATGCGGTCAAAGACGGAAGTCAAGTGGTTTTACTTGTGTATGGATGGTCAGGATGTTGCAAAAGGTGGAGGTAACCATAACTATTAAGTCTGTCAAGTAAGAAATGAGGTTTCAAATGTACGAGGTGTAATCAGTACGTGGTCACAGTGATTACAAGATATCTCGGAAACGGTTCGTTTCCGAATTAAATCCATTAGGACTTTTTGTCTTGTTTTATTGTCCTCTACTCACCTTTGTAATTTGTACCTATAACTGTGAAACATCCAGGATACAGAAGCACATTGTAATAAATTCACAGTCCACAGCTATGGGATAACGGTTAGCACGTCCGACGTGAAACGAGCGGGCCCGGGGTCCGATGCTCGTTTTTTTATTTTTATTTTATTGGGTTTTTTACCACACTGTATGAACATCTAGGTTATTTAGCGTCTGAATGAAATGAAGGTGATAATGCCGGTGAAATGAGTCCGGGGTCCAGCACCGAAAGTTACCCAGCATTTGCTCATATTGGGTTGAGGGAAAACCCCGGAAAAAACCTCAACCAGGTAACTTGCCCCGACCGGGATTCGAACCCGGGCCACCTGATTTCGCGGCCAGACGCGCTGACCGTTACTCTACAGGTGTGGACCCGATCCTGGTTGGGACAAGTTACTTTGTTGATATTTTATCAGGGGTTTTCCCTCAACCTGTCAAAAGCAAATTCTGAGTAACTTTCGGTGCTGGATCTTGGACGTTTTTTCATTGGCATTAACACCATCTCACTGAGACGCTAGATAATCATAACAGTTGATAAAGCGTTGTAAAATAACCAATAAAAATAATAATAAATTACCGATAAATCTGAATGAGCTCTACAAGAGTTCATGATACAGCCTTCATCTCTTATTCCTCATTCCTCATCTCTAAACACATTAATAATGTAACATATACTGCCTTCATAACTCCAATCCGAGAAACAGTGACTATATCATACAAATCTGGTTTTCAGGTAGTAGCTCCCTGTAAAGCAGGTTTGAATAATTTCAAGGAAATTGTTCCGGGGCCGGGTATCGATCCCGGGAGCCTTCGCTTAGCGCACAAATGCTCTCCCGACTGAGCTACCCTAAGAACTATATACGACACCGTCGCAATTTTTCCTTTATATCCACACAACTCAAATGGGCTGACAAGACGCCAGAACTCAGGTGTCGTGTATAGTTCCTGGGGTAGCTCACTCGGGAGAGCATTCGTGCGCTAAGTGGCTATATCACCTGAAAACGCCAATTCTTTAATGAAAGCTACATACCGGTAACTTGAATTTGCTGCCTGCTTGATGGTGACATCCGCTCTGGGGATCAAACATGTTATGCAATCCTGTCAGGAGTACAGAAATTACGACAAACATATTTTGTAATGTATATTTACTGAAGAGTTTAAAGATAGAAAAGCGGCTTGTTAGCCGTGACTTACAACCTCTCACCTCCTCGTGAACAGCATGTTTCACGTCTCTCATTTGTTACTGCACCGACCACACTTCAATGCCGTTCCAAAAATACGGTCCAGACATCCAGGAACGACGCGAAACTCGTCAGACTGCCAGTTGCTCTTCAGCAGACGGGCCTTTAACTTAATCAGCCATGTAGTCAATCGTGTTCATTTGATCAGTCAGATCATTCGGGCAATACAGTCCATTTGCGTAAGTCGTTTTTATCTCATACTGAAAAGGCTGCCTAACAACTGGGTCTCGAGTAAAGATTGTTTCCTATTGATCTGAAACGTAAACATACCAACCGGGTCTACTGCTACTACCCGTGCGTTGTAAATTGACCGGTGTTGAATCCACGAACTAGCAGAATGCGTCATCCCCCTTCACGAATACTTTGATCCACTCAATGCTCCACGCTACGTAATCGTCTACGACAGATACCCATAGGCGCAAACGCGCGCTTTAGAGCTCAGGAGAGCCTGAGCGCTTTACAGTGGAAAGGAAAGAGAAAGATGAAAGAGGTACTGTAATGTATGCCGTTTGGTCGAGCTATATACAGAGATGGCCAGCACTTATTCAATGGATAAAGGGAAAGAACTTATTAAAACTGTATCCATGTTAATTTTTTTATTTGTCTGTGAAGTATAAGTGCATTATAAGAATGTAAGTTTCAATTTGAATGCTCATTTTTCACAAGCTCGCTTTTTTTATTCAAAAGAAATATTTTCTCAACTTTTTTACAGAAAAGTGAAATTGTACAAATACGAGTTTGCAAGTGATTTGAATAAATTAAGATTTTTTTTTTTTTTTTTTGCAAGCTAAAGGTATTCTTTTGATCCAAAACTGGTCCACACTTTGCGAAAAAATTGTAGGCCAGCTAGGCCTATATTTTCAAAATACCATCTGTAGGTACACTGGACTTGAAAGATACCTGATCCCTACTAATCGATAGTGATCGATAATTTGTTCGTGTAAGGGCGGCTTCTTTAGTTACTATTTCTATGAAAAGATGGCGAAGATAACAGTCAGATTAAACCATAATAATCGCACATGTTATTTCCTGGTCCATCGGTTGCAATTCTTGAACACATGACACATGGTAAGCGCGTAGTTTTAATTTTCTTTGTTCCTTTTTTGACACGTGGAATATGGGAGATTAGTCTCTTTGGAAAGTCTTCACAATGATTTTTATCGCTCCATTACATTAAGTATTGTGTCTTCACACAGTTTTCGGCCTCCTGAGTGACTAGGCTTCCCGTTGTCTCTTTCTTATCAATTTCTGGATACAATACTTGGAAGGTACACAGCTCACACCAAATTTAACCACCAATGTCCTTTGATATGCTTTAAATGAACCCGTTTGCCAGTATTTACAAACGAGGAACACGCGCTTTTCGTTAGTGTACACTGTTAATCCCTAGACATTATAGTCGAGATTATCGAGATGCAGTGTAACGGAACGAAAACAATAAAGGTCACTGGAAGAGTCCAAACCTATTGCGACGGTAAGATTCTGTTTTACATTGTTGTAGGTATGAGCAGACAAAATTTCGAGACAAATAAGTATGGCAATTTCGTAGATAAAAGTTTAAAAGTTTGGGTCTCTAGCGATGGAATGACATTGTATTTTTCAACAGTAGATAATTATATTCTCTGTGAATTGGTATTCCCAAGAAACTAGTTCGATTAATTGAAATGTGTCTCAGTAAAAAGTACAGCAGGGTCCGTATAGGTCAATTTCTGTCAGATGCGTTTCCAATTCACTGTGAGCTAAAGCATGGAGATGCATTATCACCTTTACTTTTTAACTTTCGTCTAGAGTGTGCCATTAGGAAAGTCCAGATCATAGAGAGGGTTTGGAATTGAACGGGTTACATCAGCTGCTTGTCTATGCGGATGACGTGAATATGTTAGGAGAAAATCCACAAACGATTAGGGAAAACACGGAAATTTTACTTGAAGCAAGTAAAGCCATAGGTTTAGAAGTAAATCCCGAAAAGACAAAGTATATGATTATGTCTCGTGACCAGAATATTGTACGAAATGGAAATATAAAAATTGGAAATTTATCTTTGGAAAAATTCAAATACCTGGGAGCAACAGTAACAAATATAAATTATACTCGGAAGGAAATTAAACACAGAATAAATATGAGAAATGCATGTTATTATTCGGTTGAGAAGCTTTTATCATCCAGTCTGCTGTCGAAAAATCTGAAAGTTAGATTTTATAAAACACTTATATTACCGGTTGTTCTTTATGGTTGTGATACTTGGACTCTCACTTTGAGAGAGGAACATAGGTTAAGGGTGTTTGAGAATAAGGTGCTTAGGAAAATACTTGGGGCTAAGAGGGAGAATGGAGAAAGTTACACAATGCAGAACTGTACGCATTGTATTCTTCACCATAATTAGGAACATTAAATCCAGACGTTTGAGATGGGCAGGGCATGTAGAACTTATGGGCGAATCCAGAAATGCATATAGAGTGTTAGTTGGGAGGCCGGAGGGAAAAAGACCTTTAGGGAGGCCGAGACGTAGATGGGAAGAAAATATTAAAATGGATTTGAGGGAGGTGGGATATGATGATAGAGACTGGATTAATCTTGGTCAGGATAGGGACCAATGGCGGGCTTATGTGAGGGCGGCAATGAACCTCGGGTTCCTTAAAAGCCAGTAAGTAAGTAAGTGATTTAAATGATGTGGTGTATTGACATCGGCAGATTCACCACTCTTTTACACAAACAAATATCCTTTAAACCCATATTATTAACACCTCTGAGGTGCGTCAAATTTCGAGAATAAAGTCAAGACTACCTGCATTCATTCATAATATATTTTTTTGTATGTAATAAATTGTAGATCAGGCTCTGGGTGAATGATTCACCTCTGGGAAAGAGGAACCGAATGACAATTAGAGTTGGGTCGATTCGTGAACGAATCGTTCATTCGAACGACTAATAATAAAGAATCCTAAGAATCGATTCGTGGTATGAACGAATCGTCGTTCAAAAGAATCGTAGCGATTCGTCGTTCAAAAGAATAGTATCGAATCGGCATGGTATCGTAACCCACGATTCTATTTACCTGTTTGATGTAACCTGTCAGCGGACATTTCCGAACCGTGCCGAATGCTCCCGAGCGAGAGTGAGATCAGAATACTGCATTTGTTAAGTATGAAAATAATGAACACGAACCTGAAATGTGCATTGTTAAATAGATATGTAATGCAAAAAATGTACTTGATAATAAGGTTCAGTTGATAAATTATAATTTAGAAACACTATCTTGGGTAATTTCGTAGACTAATGGAGGTCATGCTGAATGGATCGAGCCAATGAGAAAGAGACAATCCAATGTCTCGCCTCTTATGCCATCTATGCGAGAGATGTAGAACGTTTTTGTTCTACGCGTGGTTTGCAAAGGAAAGTGTCCTGCGAGTCGTTCCTTGACGATTCAAAAGAATAGTTGGAATCGCAGACTGAGAAGAATCGTGAACTCGTTGACGATTCCAAAGAGTAGTTGGAATCGCAGACTGAGAATTATAATTTAGAAACACTATTTTGGGTAATTTTGTAGACTAATGGAGGTCATGCTGAATGGTTCGAGCCAATGAGAAAGAGACAATCCAATGTCTCGCCTCTTATGCCATCTATGCGAGAGATGTAGAACGTTTTGTTCTACGCTTGGTTTGCAAAGGAAAGTGTCCTGCGAGTCGTTCGGTGACGATTCAAAAGAATAGTTGGAATCGCAAACTGAGAAGAATCGTGAACTCTTTGACGATTCAAAAGAATAGTTGGAATCGCAGACTGAGAAGAATTGTGAACTCGTTGACGATTCAAAAGAATAGTTGGAATCGCAGACTGAGAAGAATCGTGAACTCGTTGACGATTCAAAAGAATAGTTGGAATCGAAGACTGAGAAGGATCGTGAACTCGTTGACGATTCAAAAGAATAGTTGGAATCGCAGACTGAGAAGAATCGTGAACTCGTTGACGATTCAAAAGAATAGTTGGAATCGTAGACTGAGAAGAATCGTGAACTCGTTGACGATTCAAAAGAATAGTTGGAATCGCAGACTGAGAAGAATCGTGAACTCGTTGACGATTCAAAAGAATAGTTGGAATCGCAGACTGAGAAGAATCGTGAACTCGTTGACGATTCAAAAGAATAGTTGGAATCGCAGACTGAGAAGAATCGTGAACTCGTTGACGATTCAAAAGAATAGTTGGAATCGCAGACTGAGAAGAATCGTGAACTCGTTGACGATTCAAAAGAAGAGTTGGAATCGCAGACTGAGAAGAATCGTGAACTCGTTGACGATTCAAAAGAAGAGTTGGAATCGCAGACTGAGAAGAATCGTGAACTCGTTGACGATTCAAAAGAATAGTTGGAATCGCAGACTGAGAAGAATCGTGAACTCGTTGACGATTCAAAAGAATAGTTGGAATCGCAGACTGAGAAGAATCGTGAACTCATTGACGATTCAAAAGAAGAGTTGGAATCGCAGACTGAGAAGAATCGTGAACGAATCGTTAGAATGGATTCGTAATGTATGATTGAATCGTTGGAATCGACTTCTGAAAAAGAATCGTGTTTCCCAACTCTAATGACAATGAATGCGTGGTGCTACTCAGCTAAGTTTGCGGTTACTGTCTGGACGAGGCACTGTAAAGCGTTTACTGTGCGAACCAGACAAAAAAAGCGAACACTCTGCACACACAGAAACGTAGAGCCGCATGTTTTGCTTGCTGGAGGGGACGCGACAGACATCGTGTATGAAGAGGGAGATCCCTGTGGCGCGGACGTCGCGAGGGGTGGAAACGGCTTGCAAGAAATGTTGAGAGTCGAGCCGCGGGCGTAGGGATGCAGTTGGGAGGAAATGAAACCAAAGCAAATACAGGGAATATTTAACGTTTCTAGGATATAAAGCCTCAAATCTGAAACAGCAAAGCACATGAATACCCGAGTAATAAATATAAGATATAAACACAAATTTAGGAGAAATATAAGAAAGAAAAGTTTTCTATTATTACTTACTTACTTACTGGCTTTTAAGGAACCCGGAGGTTCATTGCCGCCCTCACATAAGCCCGCCATTGGTCCCTATCCTGAGCAAGATGAATCCAGTCTCTACCATCATATCCCACCTCCCTCAAATCCATTTTATATTATCTTCCCATCTACGTCTCGGCCTCCCCAAAGGTCTTTTCCCCTCTGGCCTCCCAACTAACACACTATATGCATTTCTCGATTCGCCCATACGTGCTACATGCCCTGCCCATCTCAAACGTCTGGATTTAATGTTCCTAATTATGTCAGGTGAAGGATACAATGCGTGCAGCTCTGCGTTGTGTAACTTTCTCCATTCTCCTGTAACTTCATCCCTCTTGGCCCCAAATATTTTCCTAAGCACCTTATTCTCAAAAACCCTCAATCTCTGTTCCTCTCTCAAAGTGAGAATTTTTAATGTACAAAGAATCCCGTCCCTAATTGGTGATTAATGTTTCCTTCCCCATAATGCAACAAGTAATCGCCTATTTGTGATTATTATTATTATTATTGTCATCATCATTATCATCGTCTTTGTCCTCATGTAATTAGCTGAATCCTTAAAATTAGCAGTGTCACTCTCTCTTAATTATAAACAAGTACATATCTAACGCAATTATTGTAAAGGTAGATGGAATATCCGTGAAAGGTGTATAAGTAAAATAACCTTGCAGATTGAAAGAAGCGACATGGTACACGTAAATGAATAGAAAACCTATATTACGTTTTGTGATTAAATGCATGGTTAATTAGAAAATTAAGTTTGAAGTTTCAGCAGTCTGGCAACATCGCCGCTAACACTCTACTCGTGATACAGATGTAAGAGGTCAACGAACTCGGTGTGTCTAAGTAGGTGAGCTGCTCTCTGCCAAGACGTTGCCACTTGATCGCATTATGCTATGCCTTGAATTTTGAGGTTTTTGGAATTAAATTTACACGAATACTGTGTACGCTATTGAAATACGCCAGAGGGATAAGTTATTCTTTATTAGATTTACTATCGATATGGACAAACAGCATCATTACAAAAACAGCCCTAGTCATTTTCAATGAATTCGAGTTAAGGACACATTTTCTACTATTTAAAATGTTTATAGACTCCAAAAATTACACATGTCAGGTGCAATAGCCACAAGGATAAACACCAGTTGTACGGAAACAGCTGACATGTGTTGTTCTATTTATTTTTATTGTTCTCTTGAAAAATAGCAATATTGACAAGGGTTGTTTTTGTAATAATGTCTTCGAATCTATCGCAATAGTTACCGAATAAGAGATTGTTAAACATTAGGGGGGAAGAAACATTTTTTCTGAAAAACTATTAACTTTCCACCAATATGATATTACAGTTTTTTATTACATGCAACATGAGCTATTCGTTGTGGAGATCTGTAAGTCTATTTCACTTCCACTCTGTATATACGCATAAATAGGTACATACATAACATAACATAACATACATACATTTATTGTAACACATAATTAAATGAATACTATTCCATCTTTCTTATATAGTATAATAAACTATAAATTATTTTACACGTAAGTGAAAGATAACTATTTCACATTTCTTTCATTTTATGATAAACTATAAATTATTCTGACACTTAATTAGAAGAGTAGGTCCACTATTCCATATTTCTTCCATGGTATTATAAATTATAAATCGCTGACACATAATTAGATGAGTACTATTCGATAATATGCCTTCAAATTTTATGGTAAAGTATAAATTACTGTGACACATAATTATTAGATGAGTAGGCCTACTATTCCATATTTCTTCCATGTCATGGCAAATTGTAAATCGCTGACACATAATTAGATGAGTACTATTCCATAAACCTTCAAATTTTATGGTAAAGTATAAATTACTGTGACACATAATTATTAGATGAGTAAGCTTACTATTCCATATTTCTTCCAAGTTATGGCAAATTGTAAATCGCTAACACATAATTAGATGAGTACTATTCCATAAACCTTCAAATGTTATGGTAAATTGTAAATTACTGTGATACATAATTAGATGAGTAGGCCTACAATTCCATATTTCTTCCATGTTATGGCACATTGCAAATCGCTGACACATAATTAGACGAGTACTATTCCATAAACCTTCAAATTTTACGGTAAAATCTGAATTACTGTGATACATAACTAGATGAGTAGGCATACTGTGCCATATTTATTCCACAGTATTGTCAGCTATAAATTATTGTGGCACATAATTAGATGTGTACTATTCCATATTTCTTCTAAAGGACGGTAAACTAAAGTGATTGTGATACATACTGTAATTGGATGAGTACAATCCCAAATTTCTTCTATAGTATGATGAACTATAAATTATTCCCATACCCGTGGGCCACAACTTTTGTTCTCAAGTTTCACGTAGAAAATTATGTATACTCTCTTGCCTTAGAGAAGTTATATCATCGGAGAAATTCTGAAGGAAATTCCGCTTTGCTAGGACTTAGGAGGCAGTGACAGCTGTTTGAAACGGGAATCATCATTTTAAATTGTTATAGCAAGCTGTGTCTCGCTGGGGGCCCTCTATTGATAAGCAGAACACGGGTTCTGTGAAGAAGACAGCAGGGAATGTGGATCCTTCCTGAGATAACACGATCTCTCACAGGAAGCAGTATTACATTCAGTTTGATTTCAAATCTTCAAACGGTTGTTATGACACCGAATTGTATTCAATTTTGTTTGTGTAAGGAATAAAATAGTAAGGAATAATATGGAAGGCAGAAAATAGAGAAAAAACGTAATTCAAAATCCAAGCCTAAATTATTTGCAGTTGAAGCCTCCTTATTTAGGTCCTCAAAACATTTCCGTATTAGAAGACACATTGCTTCAATTTTCCTATTTTTTTTCCTGCTTCGTCTATAAAAGACATCTAAACATGTAACAAAATATGCCATGAGGAGGAAATCTTAATATCGCACTAACTGAGGAGTCTTTTGAGGCCTTAATGGAATAATTAACCCTAATCTTTCATTACCTGGACATTACCTTCTGAATCACTAAATACTACCTAAACATCCGTAAATAATTGGTAAAACAATTTAATTTGATGACTGTCTAAATACTATGAACTATTTGTTGCATGAGCGCTGGACATTTTAAGACTCTACTAGCCAGTGATATTCCGAAGGTGCTTTCAAAACCGAAATTTAAATATAGAATACGACAATTAATTCTGACGAATTTCAGCATACTTTTCTAAAGTGACTATGTGGTGTAGAAATATCAACATAACACAGGGTATGGCTTGAACAATGGAATTTATTGGTATATTATTATTATTATTATTATTATTATTATTATTATTATTATTATTATTATTACTAACTAACTGTAGTAACTTTCGAGGAATATCACTTTTGTTGACGTCGTACAAAGTGTTGTCCAATATTCTTTTGAGAAGATTAACTCCATATGTAGATGAAATTATTGGGGATCATCAATGTGGTTTTAGGCGTAATAGATCAACTATTGATCAGATATTTTGTATTCGACAGATACTGGAGAAGAAATGGGAGTATAAGGTACAGTGCATCAGTTATTCATAGATTTTAAAAAGGCATATGACTCGGTTAAGAGAGAGGTTTTATATGATATTCTTATTGAATTTGGTATTCCCAAGAAACTAGTTCGATTAATTAAAATGTGTCTCAGTGAAACGTACAACAGAGTCTGTATAGGTCAGTTTCTGGCGTTTCCAATTTACTGTGGGCTAAAGCAAGGAGATGCACTATCACCTTTACTTTTTAACTTTGCTCTAGTGTATGCCATTAGGAAAGTCCACGATAACAGAGAGGATTTGGAATTGAACGGGTTACATCGGCGGCCTGTCTATGCGGATGACGTGAATATATTAGGAGGAAATCCACAAATGATTAGGGAAAACACGGGAATTTTACTTGAAGCAAGTAAGGAGATAGGTTTGGAAGTAAATCCCGAAAAGACAAAGTATATGATTATGTCTCGTGATGACAATATTGTACGAAATGGAAATAAAAAAATTGGAAATTTATCCTTCGAAGAGGTGGAAAAATTCAAATACCTGGGAGCAACAGTAACAAATATAAATTATACTCGGGAGGGAATTAAACACAGAATAAATATGGGAAATGCCTGTTATTATTCGGTTCACAAGCTTTTATCATCCAATCTGCTGTCAAAAAATCTTGAAGTTAGAATTTATAAAACAGTTATATTACCGGTTCTTTTTTATGGTTGTGAAACTTGGACTCTCTCTTTGAGACAGGAACATAAGTTAAGTGTGTTCGAGAATAAGGTGCTTAGGAAAATATTTGGGGCTAAGTGGGATGAAGTTACAGGAGAATGGAGAAAGTTACACAACACAGAACGGCACGCATTGTATTCTTCACCTGATATAATTAGGAACATTAAATCCAGACGTTTGAGATGGATAGGGCATTTAGCACGTATAGGCGAATCCAGAAATGCATATAGAGTGTTAGTTGGTAGGCCGAAGGGAAAAAGACCTTTGGGAAGGCCGAGACGTAGATGGGAAGATAATATTAAAATATATTTGAGGGAGGTGGGATATGATGATAGAGACTTGATTGATCTTGCTCAGGGTAGTGACCTTATGTGAGGGCGGCAATGAACCTCCGAGTTCTTTAAAAGACAGTAAGTAAGCAAGTATTATTAATATTACTATTATTGCTCTTATTTGGAGTGTCTGAATGAGCTATACAGGATTATTTAGAAGAAATTGAAGACAGCTTTAGAATAAAGGCGTAACCAATAAATCTATAACACGTGCTGAGGAGAAAAAAATAATTTCTTTATGTCTATATTTGCTAGCAGAACCATTTTATTAATCAAGGATTCAAGTTTATTGAGGTATTGGATGCACTCATTTATTGGTATAAATGAATGCTTCGAAATTAATTATTCCACCGAAGTCACATATTTCATTAATTTGATGTTACATCCTTTTTTCGAGAGAGGTATTCAATTGTAAATATTTTAATTGGTGGAAGCATGGACTATCCTGAGTAAAGAAGTAGTCTACATGAAAATATGTGGCCAATTTTCTATGAATATGGAGAGGCAACTGTTGGGTTTCAGATAACTGTCTTATTATTACAATCATTGCGTATAGAGTATACATAAAAATATTACCTTATAACCAGGGAACGGATTTATATGGACTAAAAATATATGAAATATGTAAATATATATGTAGTTATTTTTACCAAAATATGGAATTAAATATGGATTTTTACCAAAATATGGAATTAAATATGGACTTAAAATTATAAAAAAATGACTATGTACGTTAAATATTGGTACATTTTAATCAAACTAAACAAAAAATATAATGGACGTACCTTATCTTCCAATGTAGTTTCAACAAAACACAATTTTTATTGTCTGTTACCATAACAATAGGTTACAAACATTTCTTTCAAGTGCTGAAAAGTGAATCTTCTTCTATTGTCTCTGAGGATAGATTTATACTGACTAAAAGAGCGTTCGACGTCACAAGAAGTAACTGGTACATAATTCAATTTCACAATGTCTGCTGGGGATAAGTCCAAGTTAATCTTCACTGTTGATTCACCACTCATCACAGCAACAACCTTTTGTAGTTCTTCATATCCAGGGTTTTTTGAAAGTACAGTGTCCACCTTAGCTCTTACTGCATCTGCAACTTTACCTCTACCACGATTCAGTTGTTCCACAGTACTATTTATAATTTCAAAACTTTCAGATAGTGAAAGGTGCCTATTTTGGAGACTTTTGAGCGTTTTTATGATGCATGAAAATGTATGCTGAATGTGAGCTAAGTCATTCTTCACACTTATGTCACAGGTAACTGTTTTCGCAGTATCAATTGAGACTGCATCTTCAGAGTCCAATGCAAGGAGAACATTGTTAATAGAGTCTATATGTTCGGCATAATATTCAACTGCTTCTAGCCATGTACCCCATCTAGTTAAAATTGGCTTTGGTGGCAATGGAATTTCAGGGTACATTTCTTTCAACACGTTAACTCTACTGGGAGCTTTGAGAAATACTTTTTTCACTGATGAAATCAACAAATCTACTTTAGGGAAATTGTCTCTGACCACTTCTGCCACACGATGAAATGCATGCGCCACACAAGTAAAATGAGTCAATTTAGGATATACAACAGATAATGCTTGTCCAGCTTTGACCATATAAGGGGCAGCATCGCTAATAAAGAATAACACATTATCGTACATAATACCCTTTGGCCACAGGATACCCATAGCTTCGTTGAACAGTTTAACTATAGTTTTGTTATTGCACTTTTCTAGAACATCACAATGTAAAAGAATTCGTTCAGAATATTGTTCACTTAACAAACCGATAACTACATTACCAACAAGTCTACCTTCTTTGTCGGGAGTCTCATCAATGGAAACCCAAATTGAACTATCTTTAATTTCATCTCTTATCTTCTGTATTGTCTCATCGTAGATGGATGGAGCATACGTCTTCCTAAGTGTTGACTCATCCGGGATTGTATGTTGAGTATATTTTTCAAGGAATTCCCTGAAGACCTTATTCTTTAGTTTGTAGAGAGGAATATCAGCAGAGATGAGAGAACGGCACAGGTCGATGTTAAACTCAGATCTTACATTCGATGTTGTTGGTTGTGTTAAAAACAATTGTCTCTGCTTGGAATTTAGTTGTTTGTTGGCCTGATGTTTACTAGTTGTAATGTGTTGTTGCACCAGGAACTTTTGTGTAGATGATACTGCACACTGACACAAATTACAAAATAATATTTTATTGTCAGTTGATAAACCATCTTCTTTAAATTCTGAAATGTAACTTGTTAGTTTTGATTTTAAATTGACTGAATGACGTACTTTTGGCATATTTACCGTCTTTATAGTATGATTTACAAAACTGAACCTATGTGTACTCTGACTGGCATTTAACTGTTGAGCTGCACAACTGAAGTCTGTTAAAAATTTTAAATTAAATTAATACAGTTTTGTAACTTACTTTCCCATTGTTGATAGGACTGCTAATTTTCAAATAACTCTGATGTTAAAGGGATTACTGAACATGTGTTTAAATCTCTATTGTTGAAATGTATTTTTAAAAGTTAATGGAATTTTGTTTTGTTTTATTGTTAAACCTAATATAATATGGACTGTTTTATATGAAATATGGAAAATATATGGAAATTAACGAAAATATGTACTAAACTCTAAAATATGGAAAAATATGGAAAATAAAAGTAGGATTTTTCAACCCTACACATTGTGAAACATAAAGATAATGCAAAATATAAATTATATTAGCTTTATAAGTAAATATGTACTTACATATAAATCCTTTCCCTGCTTATAACATACAGATAACACAAATCAGGCACCACTCCACCTCATTTTACCAGCTTACATTAATCACCGCTAGGAGAGCTGAGTACTAGCACGGTTGCTACTAATTTTCGAATGGCATAGATGTAATTATAATGAGCAGCTTGCTTTCAAAACGTATTATGTCCACCAGTGGACGAAATCGAATGTGATACTTTTTCTTACTTTACCTTTAATGCTGTAAACTCTGATCGTTTTAAGACGTCATATTTTTATAACGTGAAACATGTGCTTAATAGTGATTGTGTTAAGTGTAACTTAATGAAACTTGTATGGTTTATGATTACTTCAATTTTTAGTCATTCATGTAAAAAAATTGCCTCTTCGACACATTGCAATTTGAAACGATGCTTCTCTTTCTTTCAAAGTCTACATGTAGGCATGTGATTTTATAGTGATTATTTTACCCTGATTTCGGTCATAAAAATTATTTAATTTCCATGAATATTTAATAAAAAAAAATCACGCATTTTCTTACATATTTCACACTAAAGAAATTTCAAAAATTCTAGAATAACATTTTTTAATTATTATTGAAACAATCCCTTGGAAACTAACGAAAATGGTTTTCATCTTTAATTAAATATACGTGTATAATTGAATTTCATTTGACTGTGAAGAGGTGAAGACCAGGGTTTAAGCCACTGTCGCATTTGTCGCATTTTGCTACTCGACTTCTAAAAATGCACCACTTCAATGTAAATGTGGAAAAATGCGACAACCACACAGGATTTCAGAAACGAAGATGGTAATGGAGAAAATGAAATCAGAAATTTGTTTGAACTAATCTGAATTTAAATGAAATGTTAATGACAAGGGCAATGTTCAAAAAGGTATTGAGCAATAGGGGTGGTATTCATAGACATTTCGCAGCACGCGCTACTAGCGTACTAAGCTAGCCCCGGCTATCCACTGGTTACTAGTACAGAATTCAAATCATATCCTATCGCTAACACTGGTTTATGAATTCGAAAAACGCTGATAATCCACCGAAAGCCCGCGCTAAAAATGTCTATGAATACAGTAGATGTTTAGGAATTGATTTCAAAAATTTGGTGCAATTCATGTAAGTTAAGTGAACAATTTCTTCTAATTGATTTATACAGGGACATTATTTTATTTTTACTTCAATTTTTATTGTACCTGAATTTTTTAATGTACTTCACTCCCACCCCTTCTACTCATGAAGTTCCAACTGTCCTCTACACACAGATCCAAGACCGTATATATAGTAAACAGCACTGAGTTGGTGAGTATAGTACGTTCCAGGAATATGTTCGCGTTTTCCAGTGACGAAAAAGCTTTCAATATTGAATCATATTTTCGCACAGGTACTGTCCGTTTGCCTACGTCGCATCCCTATTTCCTCCAGCTGCCTCTGTTCGCCCCTCTGTAAAAGCTGGGCTGTCTTAGCTCTTTTCTGAAAACATTAATTTCTGTTAGGAATTGGACGTTTACGTTATATTATACAAATGTTTAAAATAACTTAAATAAAAGGGCTTCGTTAAGTAATTAACTGTCACGTGATTTCCCCCCTTTCTACGATCCTGCGGCATAACCACTTGGACGAACAGTAGATAGCATGTCTGAGTAATTTTATCTGTGCGGGTCGGGTAGAAGTGAAGATTGAATTTACAGTACGTAAGGTAGGCCTACTCTTTTATAGAGTAGGTACAGAATTATTTCAACATGAGTTACTAGTACGAAGGACGAAACTGGCAATAGGAATTAGATACAATAGTCTATAGTGCGATAATATGCACAAAAGAACTGAAGCCTATATATAAATGAACGGCCACCATTTAAATATTCATATTATGATTATTTTTCAATTTAACTTCATTCTTATATTGTACGCTAATGTGCTGTAGACAGTATAATATACACTGCATAATGAATACGTTCGCATGGATAACTCAGTTGGTGAGTAAAAACACTTATTGTTAATACAGTACTGTATTAAGATTAAACAAAAACCTAATGAAAATTATCGAACTCAAAATCGCGATATTTCCTAGTTTACGTAAATGGATGAACTACTTTTCTTCCCTCCTATACCTAGTAGAGTGATTTGTTTGTGTTTTACGCCAGTATCATCGAACTACAATCGTGGAAGGGGTAGCAATCTGTGTTTCCGGTTCTCTAAAGGTATAGCCAGGTTAATATTAAAAATGTTAGTAAAAATAAAATGATGTCCCTGTATAATTCCATCGCATACTGTAAGTAAATTGTGAGCGAGAATTCAGTTGCATGAATCTTCTAAAAACTGGAATTAGAAACTGCTTTTCAGTAAAAAATAAGTTAGCACTCTTGCTAACAATAAATCTTGAAGGGCCTACTAGTAAAGAATTTCAATATTTAGAATGCCCACAAAAATAACGTATTTTACTGTCATATAAATTCAGCAGTAATTGATTCTAAACATATCTATGTCTAATGATTTACTTACATAAGTATATCTAGAGTGTGATAATATAGATTGAAAGTAATAAAACTCCAAGAAACAAATGACATTACTTTTAGTCTCTGAATACTTATTAATTCTATTTTTCTGCACAATTATTTATAATATTGCACAAGTATTTAGCAAGTGCCACAAATATAATTTTTCATTTGTGCATTTTTGCGACCATTATTTATTTTCTAGCTAAAACCCTGGTGAAAACACTGCCTTCTTGAGATCAAGAAAGCAGCTGTTGCGTTGCTGGAGAGAGAAAAGACCGTTGTCTGCTTGCGCTGCTCCCTGGAAGCAGCCCCTGAATCTTTGCGTACATCGTTGCCAGATCTCACGCGTGTGTAATGTCGAATGATCAAATATGTAAAAATGTTCATTGGTATTTCGTAAAGAAGAAAATTTTCAAGTTTTATTTGAAAAAAAAAAGGCAATTTTTCGTGCGAATTCTTCATAAAATGTTTTTTTTTTAATTGAAATATCGTGATTATGATGTAATTTTGTGAATTTCCATCAATTTCGTAAACATTCTCGGATATATTTCACATTATTTTGGACTTTCATTAAGTGATTTGCATTTTTAAAGCATAAAAGCAAGTTTTTAACGCATTTCACGCATAACGTTAATACAAAAAATCACACTCTTACCTATTCTGTAGTCTGAACGACAAAACCTGGTGACCTAACCTGAAAACTACGCGCTTAAAACTTATAACAAGCTAAGTCCAGTTGTGAACAGTTTCATTTCCTTCTTTTCACGGTCTCCTACGAACTCGATCATTATTTTTCACGTAACTGGAGCTGAATCCAGGTGGCAATGGCGTCATTTATGCTTCACTTCATGGCCCATAATGCAGATTAGATGCCAAGTGGAGAAGTACTAGGACGGATTAAGTGTCTCGAACGCTCAGCTGCACCTTCTTTTTCAGTTAAGTTAACGTTCTCAGTTCCTACAGATAATAAAGGCAAGAAAGAGAGATATATGGAGCAGAACATTAATTCTTACAATTATTCTCCTTTATTTTCCGAGCTGCGATGTTAATGATGAATAATATTAGACGATTCCAGGCCTGCATAATTCTAAGCCTTAGGTAGAAACATTTATTAAAACTATGTATACTACAGGCGAACTCTAAAAGGATCATTCTATATAATTCATTGCTATAATAAAAAGTTGACAGTTCATTTCTAACTAAAATCTTTCATATTCTCGAAAGAATTCATGAATTGCTTGTATCAAAGAAACCTACAAATTAAAGTGTGTTTTATATTTCATTAACTTAAAATACGTGCTAAATTGACGAATTTTTTAACATTAAGATAGTTCTGGGATAAGGATAATCTCTTTCCTCTTCTTTATTCAAATTATATACGAGGGTCATTTCATAAGCCATGGCAACTATATTACATCAACCAATAAAGCTGCAGGAATAGGAATTCACTACTATAAGATTGGAACCTACTTCGCAATGCTAGTACCAAATTTGATCCGAGTACAGATGCGTAAATAGAAATCATTGTTAAATTATGCACAAAAGGAAACAAAGTACATTGTTATTACTAAAAAATAATCCCCAAGACTTCCACACATCTTTGCCAACGAAGATTCAGGCGTTGAATACCATCGGCTGTGTGCGATTCGTCTATCTCTACGAATCTATGTGTACCACCTCTCGTCACGTATGACAGCTGTTCAACTTTACTTACATCCATCTTGGAGCACAACCTCTAGCATACCGTGTGCTATCAACTAGTCACCAATGCACACAGACGCAATCTGGTGGTGGCATCCCGTACATTGTACAACAGGTTTTCAAACGTATATACTGAACTAACCACATTTAGATTATTCGGAAGATATAACATAGTTGCGACGACTTATGAAATGACCCTAGTATTATTATAAGATGAAGATAAATGCAAACAAGACGAAGGCCATGGTCATAGGAAGAAAAGTAAAGAAGGTAAACTTGTATGTTCTAAATGAGGCAGTAGAGCAAGTGGATAGCTTCAAATACTTGGGGTGTACTATAAGCAGTAACATGAGCTGTTGCCAGGGAGTCAAAAGAAGAATATCAATGGTCAGGGAAGCTTTTAATAGAAATAGGAGCATCTTCTGCGGACCTCTGGAAAAAGAACCAAGGAAGATGCCAGTAAAGTGCTTGTGTGGAGTGTAGCATTGCATGGGATAGAAACATGGACATTACGAGGAAGTGAAGAGCAGCGAATAGAAGCACTTGAAATGTGGATATTATGGAGAAAGCCACCGGTGTGGCTCAGTCGGTTAAGGCGCTAGCCTGCCGGTCTGAAGTTGCGTTCGGGCGTGGGTTCGACCCCCGCTTGGTCTGATTACTACCTGGTTGGGTTTTTCCGATGTTTTCCCCAACCGTAATGTGAATGCAAGGTAATCTATGGCGAATCCTCGGCCTCATCTCGTCAACTATCATCTCGCTATCACCAATCTCATAGATGCTAAATAACCTAGTAGTTGATACAGCGTTGTTAAATAAGCAACTAAAAATTGTGGAGAAGAATAGAGCGTGTGAAATGGACAAACAGAATAGTAAAAGAAGCTGTATTGGAAAGAGTGGGTGAAGAAAGAATAATGCTGAAACTGATCAGGAAGAGAAAAAGGAAATGGTTAGGTCACTGGCTGAGAAGAAACTACCTATGGATGCACTGAAAGGAATGGTGAACAAGAGAACAGGTCGGGACAGAAGAAGATATCACATAATAGACGACAATAAGGTGTATGGATCGTATGCGGAGACAAAGAGAATGGTAGAAAATAGGAAAGACAGAAGAATGCTGAGTTGACAGTGGAAGACCTGCCCTTGGACAGAACACTATGAATGAATGAATAAATAACGTCATATTGAAATATAAAGGAAGCTACATAAATGTAATATTTTGAGAAAGAAAAAATTCAAACTATTTTGATTGAAGATGACCAGTTTGTAATAGCAGACCCTGAGAATACATTTCAAATATTGGTACGTACATGAATTAGAAGAAATAACATCTAGCTATGGTTTAAATCATTTCTGCTTGTAATTCGAAATCAATGGCTTGCAAAGGATGTGACCAAATTAGAAGAAAATATAATAAATAAAAAAATAATAGTGTCCATAAAAACATTTAACTGTTTAGAATGTACAATTTCATTCCAAAAATAAAATACAGACAGAATAGTATAGTTTCTCCAAAATTAGGTACACCGCTCCGTCGATTTAGTAGAACGAAAGAAAGCAGAAAACAGTACAACGTGGTCTGTTGTAACCAGAATCCCAGCTCCCGCATGCTGGTAAGGCATCGTGTCACAATCACTTTCAAGCCTGAGTATTTATAAGTAAGTATTATTCAACGCCTTGAAAACGGCACAAATGTTAAGGATATTGTTGGAGAGAGCACGGTAATGTTTTTTTTTATATTTATTTAATCCTTTGTTTATTAATTTATTTCCTTATTGATTCATTTCTTCATTAACTAATTCATACATTCATTTGTTCGTTCATTCATTTATATCTTCTTTTCTTCCTTCACAAGTTCACTAACTCATTCTTTCGTTCCTTTACTTAGGCCTATTTATTTATGTACAAACTGCTGAGCCATTTATACCCGAACCCACACTTTCTGAAGTCGAAATTGCTATAGAAAATCTGAAAAAGTACAAGTCTCCAGGTATTGATCAAATTCCAGCAGAATTAATACAAGAGGGTGGAAGGGCATTATCTAGCGAAATTTATAAATTTGTACTTGCAAATTGGGAAAAGGAAATTGTACCAGAACAATGGAAGGAGTCCATAATCGTACCTATTTTTAAGAAGGAGGACAAGACTAACTGTAATAACTTTCGAGGAATATCACTTTTGTTGACGTCGTACAAAATTTTGTCGAATATCCTTTTGAGAAGATTAACTCCATATATAGATGAAATTATTGGGGATCATCAGTGTGGTTTTAGGCGTAATAGATCGACTATTGATCAGATTTTTTGTATTCGACAGATATTGGAGAAAAAATGGGAGTATAAGGGTACAGTACATCAGTTATTCATAGATTTCAAAAAGGCGTATGACTCGGTTAAGAGAGAAGTTCTATATAATATTCTTATTGAATTTGGTATTCCCAAGAAACTAGTTCGATTAATTAAAATGTGTCTTAGTGAAACTTACAGCAGGGTCCGTATAGGCCAGTTTCTATCTGATGCTTTTCCAATTTACTGCGGGCTAAAGCAGGGAGATGCACTATCACCTTTACTTTTTAACTTCACTTTAGAATATGCCATTAGGAAAGTTCAGGATAATGGACAGGGTTTGGAGTTGAATGGGTTACATCAGCTTCTTGTCTATGCGGATGACGTGAATATGCTAGGAGAAAATCCAGAAACGATTAGGGAAGACGCGGAAATTCTAGTTGAAGCAAGTAAAGTGATAGGGTTGGAAGTAAATCCCAAAAAGACTAAATATATGATTATCTCTCGTGACCAGAATATTGTACGAAATGGAACTATAGAAATTGGAGATTTATCTTTCGAAGAGGTGGAAAAATTCAAATATCTTGGGGCAACAGTAACAAATATAAATGACCTCGGGAGGAAATTAAACGCAGAATAAATATGGGAAACGCGTGTTATTATTCGGTTGAGAAGCTTTTGTCATCTAGTTTTCTGTCAAAAAATCTGAAAGTTAGAATTTATAAAACAGTTATATTACCGGTTGTTCTGTATGGTTGTGAAACTTGGACTCTCACTTTGAGAGAGGAACAGAGATTAAGGGTGTTTGAGAATAAGGTTCTTAGGAAAATACTTGGGGCTAAGAGGGATGAAGTTAGAGGAGAATGGAGAAAGTTACACAACACAGAGCTGCACACACTGTATTCTTCACCTGACATAATTAGGAACATAAAATCCAGACGTTTGAGATGGGCAGGACATGTAGCACGTATGGGCGAATCCAGAAATGCATACAGAGTGTTAGTTGGGAGGCCGAGACGTAGGTGGGAAGATAATATTAAAATGGATTTGAGGGAGGTGGGATATGATGGTTGAGACTGGATTAATCTTGCTTAGGATAGGGACCAATGGCGGGCTTATGTAAGGGCGGCAATGAACCTCCGGGTTCCTTAAAAGCCAGTAAGAATAAGAATAAGAATGTATATACATTTATTTATTCATATATTCATTCATTTTTCATTGTACGTATTTTCTTCAGATACATATATATATATATATATATATGTTAGGAAATAAAATTAATTTGTATTAACGTTGTATCAGATTTGCTTTTTATCATGAATTAACAATTCTCAAATACCCATTTCCGTATGATTTATTTTTTACTGCCCATAATATTCGCTGACGTTCTTGTTCTAACCCAGTGGTATTCAATCTTTTTTTGCTTGTGTACCTCCAAAATATATTTGTACTCCGAAACTGCAGTGCAATTAACTTATAGTATAATTAATAAAGGACTTTTAAATGCTTAAGCTAGTTCATTATAAATGCCCAGCTCCTGTAGAACTGTGTATGCAGTTTGAGGGGAGACTTTGCCATAAGCTCATTAACAGTTCCCTTGTAATTGAAATAATGAACCAAAAAATAAGGCGTACCGTATCTCTCCCACGTCCGTTACATTCAAACTCGATTTGCCTGTTCTTATCAGGTCGAGATGAAGCATCAACAGAGTTGGTACACACTTCTCCGTTCCCTATACGCAAAGAGGATATAAACGTTTTAACTCAGAGCTTGTCTTCGAGAATCTAATTACTTTCGTCAGCATACACTGGGAGTAATCTTCGTCTCTACTTTAATACTCCAACAGACGCGGGGCGTCTTGGGGAGGGAGTGGGAAAGGGGAAGAAGCTGTGATTGAACAGACACGACAGAAAGTATTCACTCTATCACAGTGTCGTGCTACCTCTCTTTACAACATTACATCACATACCAATGGAACATAATTGCAATAAAAATTTGGGATAAAATATCTATATTTCAGCGTTATTTCCAACATTATAACTTTATAAGAAACATTCTTCTTCTATACATTTTTTGTATCTTCATTTTTTAAATATGATCTGTGTAAACTTTTATTATAAGAATGTACATACATCATAAGATGTTAATTATTTTAAATTGTCAGTTTTACTATCACATTTTTTAGCTTTATTATACTTTTCATATTCTCTTTTATTATTTTAATTATCATAAGCATATATAGAAGACATAATAAAATTGGTTATAAATGAGTATTTTTTAACTTTCCCGGCTATTGAAAGACTTAAATATTACTATTCAGACATCTAATATTTTCCATTTGTCATTAATTATTGAAATATAATTATACATGAGATTAATTACATTTGTTTCATTTTGCAGTCGTGGTAAATAGTCACTGAAGATGGAGAAGCATCTCCGAAACATGTCTGACTATTACTAATATCTTTAATAATTATATTATATTTATTAGTGTTCATATAACTGTAATACATCATCTTTAATGTTTCTTATCAAATCTATGAACACTGTATAATTGACTTAACATGTGTGTTTTATCTTTAAATATTATAACGTTACTTAAAATTACGAAACAGTGGAAGGTAGATACTTATTAACAATGGAAATATTAAGTTCAAATATTTTGAGCAACAAATGACACTCGAGAAGAAATTAAGAGCGGGATAAATATGGGAAATGCCTGTTATTATTCGGTAGAGAAGCTTTTGTTATCCAGTCGGCTCTCAAAAAAGCTGAAAGTTATAATTTATAAAAGAGTTATATTACTGGTTGTTCTGTATGGTTATGAAACTTAGACCTACATTGTTTATATCTTTAATTAGGTTTTAGTGTACATCAAACATGTTTGATTGTACAGTAGTGGCAAAAAAAACCGGACCGACCCTTGTAGCTGATACAAAAGAATCCTGTGCTGTGTATTGTGTCAAACTGTGATAATTGCAATATGGATAGTGAAGACAGAGGTATGTACTGTTACTTAATGTAAAAATACGCAATTATCTTTGCTGAATAGAGGTAGAAATGTAATACTGATGCCAGATGAAAATAAAACTTTCAAAGTTTTTTCGTCCGTAAGTTTGCGGCACTGAAGGAAACAAAAGTCGGTAAGAATCGAACAAATGCAATAAATTCCATTGTTACAATTAATTATACAAGATGGATGTGTTTTATGACTAGCAAAATTTGAATGTGTGACTCTGAAATCAGCTACAAGAGTCGGTCCGGTTTTTTTGCCACTACTGTACATGTTGTCCTTAAAACTTTATTAATTTATAGTATGGCATAGTTCAGTGTCGAGGAAACTATTGTAGTTATTACTTACGTCAATTTTATTTTGTAATTGAATTTTCTGGTTTTGAATGGAAATCAATTTCGAAAATATCGTTAATTATGAGTTACATTCTACGTTAAACTTGTATCATTACACTAGTTGTACCTAAGTAAACTTTTGCTAGTTTGTGGCATAACATAATTCTATGTCCAAACTATTCCGGTAATTATTTGTTCCGGTATTTGCTTCTTAATTTAATTACCTGTCACCTTGATTATCTTGCTAATTGATTAGCTATTTGCCTCGACATAGTGATGTTTAAAACGGATGCTTTGCATTGCTTCCTATAGATTAGATTAGATTAGATTAGATTAGATTTATTTATTTAACCTGGTAGAGATAAGGCCGTCAGGCCTTCTCTGTCCCTCTGCCTATATTAGAGAAGAATTATTAATTCGCTTCGAAATCAAATTAAAATTACATAACCGGCAATTCAAGACACCGCACCGGTGCAAAGAGGGGGTACAGCCCGCGTCACCGTTTTTGGCGTGTGAAAAAAGTAATGGGAACGTTAAGTGCGAATGTTTTACATTTGCCGCAGTCAGTCTGACAAATATGTTTGGAAAATGGTTGATGTGACGTGTATAGGAAGTGACACCATTCTCAACTGCACTAGCGACATGCTCACAAACTGGGCACTATATATGTAGGACACACGTCAAAAAAGCTTCAGCTCCATTTTTTGTCAGATTGCTGGTTAAGATATATATATATATATATATATATATATATATATATATATATATAAAGCGATAGAGCCTACTTCAGCTGGTGCAAGAAGGAGGTAGCTTCATGCTTTCGTAATGAAGAGAATGACGACAAACTTTTGCCTCTAACTTTCATTCGAAGCAAGAAAGAGGTAGCTCCGGAGCTACTACCCAGGAAATGATCTTAAATTTCAATAGCCTTTTCAGTTCATTATTTAAGAAGACTGTGATCAATAAGAGGAGCACAAGTTTGCTTTATTCTCACATTGTTTACTGGAGTATACATAGAATTATATTCAATGCAGTGTTTTCTACAGAGCTTCTGTGAAGGAACATTATGTTCTTCAAAAACATGGCGTTAGACTGACCTTGACTAATGAATACTTGTATCTTTATTCGCATCTCTATCACTCAAGCGACCAAAGTACCTTTAAGTAAAGGAACTAGCAACAAAATATGTATCATCCAACTGTATCATCATCATCATCATAATCATCATTCTGATGAGAGCGTCATAAACAACGTCTGATGATATTAATGAACAGTTGGAATAAATAGATGATCATAATAAATATCTATTTGTGAAATTTTATTTCTTATTATTTGATCATGTTTTCCTTATTAGAAAGTTTTTAGGCACGAAATCTTAAAATAACTACTGTCCTGTGCACAAAGGGGGCAGCTCCAACAATTCTATTGTGATTGTGATACAATTGTGTAAATTAAAAAATTAAAATACATCTGACAAGGTTGTGTTTCTTGCTTAATTACCTCAAATCAATGCAAAAATTTGGGTTAAAATATTACGTCCTTTCACATTCAGTTTTTTGTTTCTCCTGAGAAGTTTATAAAATGGAGCTACCCTCTTTTTGCTCCGGTGTTTTCAATTGTGGTGCACAATTATAGTAACACATACGTACATAACTTCTGGATAGTGGAATAAAAACAAACATCGCAATTACTGAAAATTTAATATTTGTAAAATTAGTCGTAACAACTGCATCAATAATTATATATCTGATCTAAACTATAAGCAAGACTGAAAAGTGAAACAACTGACAACTTCAACATAAAGTCTTTTTCTACCGTTAGTTCAACATTCTTTCCAAAGATTGTTGTTTAAAAATATTTGAAACTTATCGTACAGTAATAAAGCAACTAGATTATTGAGGAGCGTTTCTGTAATAATACACTTGATTAAAAAAGTAAATAATATTGATTCGTTTAAGTATTTCTACTTTGCAGTTGAGCACACAATTACATTACCAAATAAATTTAAAACTGAAGTGTATTAATATCAAAAGGAAGTTAATTCTATCCAACGTTCCAATCACGTACATACAAATAACCGTGACTCCTCAAAATAGTATAAACATGAAAGTTTTGATTAGAAAAGTAACATAATTGCCTATAATCCCATCACATGGATTTCAAAATTCATGCATTGAGTGGCAGTACATTTTTTCATAATAATCTCAATGGAAAGTTAAAGTTTTGATTGGAAAAGTTGTATAATTTTGTACTATGAAATTTTGTAACATTGAAATTCACGCGGCTCTTACATAAGCTTAACTTCCAAACTATTGATCGACCGATAGATAGTGATGATTTAAAGAAAAAATACAAAAGTTTTTGTTCATTTCCTGTTACAAATTTAATTTAAAGAAGACGTAAAAATCACCACCATCATAAATATAACCTTCATGACATTAATAATTGGATCCCTTTGAAGCCTAAATCACTATTAACCACACACCTATTCGTAAGGTTTTGAATATCGCTTTCGTACAGTGCTGGGCAGATTCTTGCACTGTGCAAGACAAACTGCATGCATAATTCATGCACACGGAACAGGTTCTCAGCAGAAGTGGTAGCGTAACACTTGGGGATGGGATAACGATGAGCGAGTTGTTTCGATGGTGCAAACGAAATGATATAAATAACATATAGGCCTAAATCAGTAACTTTATAATTTAAACAATTAAATTATTTATATTGTACATATTTTATTTTAATTTTCAATATACGAAAAGGACTTAAAAATGTTAACAGACTTGGAAAGAACACAAAGTAAAAAATAAAGAAAATTACTTTATTTCTTTTACGAAAGAGATCTCTAACAATGCATATTCATGGTATACAATAAAATTAAATAAACATACTTCTATCGAAGATTTAACTTTACGAAGATCATTCAGAAGAGTTTCGCGAACCACTCATACGACATCTCCATATTGACTAATATCGCATGATTTATAATGGCACTCTAAATAGAAAATTCTAACAGTTACTGTATGATATATGTTTTCTTCGAAAGTGTGGAAATGTAGCAATTCCGACAAGAAAACTGGCACTGAAAGTAAGTTTTCTAGGTTGAGTGAGAAAATGATCAATCTTCCGCATGTTTCCTAATAAATGCATTTACAGAAGAACATCTTTTATAATAAATTAACGCTTTATTAGTAATACTAATAATATTCGAAAGAAATGTTTTTGCAATGATTGACGAAATGTTGTTGGTGGTTATTGTTAATTTTAATCCTAAATGATATTGTATCGTATTCTGCAAAATAATGTATCTAACAAAAAGCTTTTCGAGACAAAATAAAGACTGTAATTTTGACATGTATAAACTTTTCCCTGATCTGTATATATAATTCTATCACTTTAGTATAAAAATACTGTTTAATACAGTTCCGGAAATGGCAGTTGCAAATTTCTCTGACTTAAACTTCGTCCGTGCTCCAACTTTTATATTCATTTTGCAATAGAACCCTTTTCGCACTTGTGTTTATTCATTCATTCCCTCATAGTTTTCTGCCCAAGAGCTGGTCTTTCAATGCAAATTCAACATTCTCCAATCTTCCCTCTTAGTCTTCGCATACGATCCATATACTGTATCTATCTTAATCAGGCCTGCGGAACCCGTAAGTAGTGGAAATATGACATCAACCTCACTCCGCCTGTATTGGGAATGATAGACTTTTTCGTAGAGTTGTTGACATTCTTTGCGTATGGAAAGTCCGTCAGTAGCGGCACTGTAATTTCCAAAAAGGATTGTAATAAAGTCATTGTATTTATAATGCGTTATGTTGTTTCAAGGTTTACGATTATGCTAGATTTTATGTGGGTAGTTTCTTTGAGATTTCTTTGTGCCTAACCTGCTTCAGATTTTACAAAACTTTTCTCCTATCATCATCTACGGAAACAAATTTGTAGCATTTAAGTAATGAACCTTGAAATTTAATATAGGCCTAAATATCACTATTCATTTCAATACAAAATGAACGCAGCGAGTGATGTCCTTAATTTAACACTATATAAATAAATAATCAAGATACAAGAGATACATTTGGAAGTAAATCCCGAAAAGACAAAATATATGATGGTGTCTCTTGACCAGATAATTGTACGAAACGGAAATATAAAATTTGGAAATTTATTCTTTGAAGAGGTGGAAAAATTCAAATATCTTGAGCAACAGTAACAAATATAAGTGATACTCGGGAGGAAATTAAACGCAGAATAACTATGGAAAATGCTTGTTATTATTCGGTTGAAAAGCTTTTGCCATCCAGTTTGCTCTCAAAAAAAGCTGAACGTTAGGATTTATAAAACAGTTATTGTTCTGTTGTTGTATGGTGTTGTTCAGGGCGGCAATGAACCTCCAGGTTCCTTAAAAGCCATAAGTAAGTAATCAATATACAGTTCGTAGTAATGAACTTACCCGAAAGATTGTCTATTCCATCATTCTTAATATGGGCTTTTTTGTAATGCCGTTTAATATTGAAATGACGAGTAGAAATAAATTGAATGGGACACAGTAAACAAACAATTCTTTCGTCTTCTTCAACAACAAAATAATCGTATTCCCATTTCCTTTTGAAGTAGTATTTCTTCACGGGTTTAGATTTTACCATGTTCTAGTTCTCTTCAAACTGCAGTACGCTTATTGTGTACCTGCCGCCGCGAGGATGAATGTTGATATAGCCGAGCGCAACTAGAACGCTATGATCACACTGGTAGAAAAAGTGGTGGGGTACAAGGGGTACGAAGGCAGTCGCTCTGAGGAGCTACAGTTCTGCAGGTCTGATCTTAATATTCTCTATAAACTGATATCTTCCCCGAACTTTTCTTCCGTTCACCATTACTTCCAGTTCAACCCTCAGCATGCAATTTCTTCTTAGCTAGTGACCCAGTCAATGTCTTTTTCTCTTCCTGACCAGTTTACTATTCAATAGACTGAGATTGCGCCGCATTTTCTACCTCCGAAAATAAATAATCACTTTTCTACACAGGATTCAATTGAGACTATGGGTGTCGTTTAATATCATTCGTGGTAGACATACTGTAAATGGGTGAAGTCCTATAGCATTATTTTATTAAGAAAAAACTTTAATTGCATGTCCTCCATCACGTTTGAAAATTAGGAATAGTTATTCTGAAACACCTTGTGCAGGCAAATGAGCTGGCAAATGGATAAGGTAGCAGTCGGATACATGGGCAGATGGGTAAATACTCGTAAATTGCGTCGGGATGATGGGCATATCAGAATGTAGGCTACGTGCGTTAGCGATGAACATTACATTATTTTTATAAAAATAGAATGATTGTTATACTCGTATTTCTTTAAAATAGCTGTATTGCAGTTCGATTTGTTTACATGTTCACGAAGGAGCGCAGTGTAGGTCATGATGCGTTGCTTTTAGACTCTTCGGAAGTCGCGAGACGTGCACTCTGCTCCGGGTTGTAACCTTACGCGTAGTGAATTCATTCCGACTGTGAGTGTTAAAGTGCTCGACAGATGCAATAAAATGCGGTCTCTGCGCTAAGAACCAACACGCCCGCATTCCCATTATGAGACTCCGTATGAGGGCCCTTTCTGCAGAGGAGGGATACAATTTCCTCGATTACCAATAGGTGTATTGTTTCACACTCCAAGAACTTCGATAAAGTTAAGAATAAACTTTATTTCGACAATCACAATTGTAATTTTTATTTTAAGAAATGAAATAGAACACTTTTCTTTTTTTAAGGTTTGTTATTAAGTGAACGACAGTGATATTTAAAACCTATCCATATATGAATCATATAATACAATAGAGCGTCTCGTTTAGGCACAGTGAAAACGTATACGAAGTAAAGGTAACGTGTGGGGGAAGGACGAGCTGTACGATAAACACGAGGGATGCACAAGGTTTTAGTTACAACATTTATGACAGAGCATTAATTGAAATTATATTTTCCAACAACACACAAAACAAAAGAACACAAATTGCATAACGTTAACACATACACATTTTAACAAACAAGCAATTGTAACGTTGAAATAATTCAATATAACAAATCAAATTTTGCTACTAATATACTGCTGCTTTCAAGCAGCATTTTTACGGTCATGAACTTCATTCTCTGTATGACTAATATAATATCTGTCTTCTGTGACCGAATTAACAAAACTACAGCATATTGGTCTGAAGTATCAACACTATTTCCTAAACATAATTACAGTGCTGTAGTTTTCTTAATTTGGCCACAGAAGACGGTGATATTATGTTAGACATACAAAAAATTAAATTCATGGCCGCGCCGTTTTATCGGCTTGCGTCAGTGACGCCACGGTGACCTTTGAAGTCTGCCTGATTCACGTCTACTCGATGGCGTACCCACGCCGTGGCCAGTGATATTATGTTAGTCATACAAAGAATGAAATTCATGGCCGCGCCGTTTTATCGGCTCACACCAGTGACGCCACGGTGACCTTTTGAAGTCCGCGTGATTCGCGTCTATCGATGGCGTACCCACGCCGTGGCCAGTGCGATGGCCTGCCTTTGGACTTTGACAAATAATGCTTTAGTCGTTAACCACGTACATATGACTCAAACTGTAAATTTTAGGTCAAGTCTGCACAAGTTATGAGGATGGAATACATTTTAGATTTACAGTATTAGTAGTAGTAGTATTTATTCCATATTTATAAACCCTATTTTACATATAGTATATTAGGGTTATATTTTAAACTAATCATAACAAATTGAAACTTACAGACTACCATACAATAAATATACACTTGTAAGAGTGTAACATATATATATATTAATTAGATTAATGCCTTGAAATTACAGTCGAAAAACATAGAGAATTTAACATGAATAGCATGTTGCACTTATAGATAATATTATGACACTTAGCTAATATACACACATACATACATACATACATGCATACTTACGTATGTAGAGACATAACATATAGATACATACGGTGAATAAACATTAATTTGATTGAAGGCTTGAAATTATAATCGAAATACCTAGAGAATTTAACATGAATAGACATGTTGAACTTGTAGATCATATTAAGACATTTCGCTAAAATATGTACATTTGTAGACATAATATAACAACATGTAGACATATATTTATAAATATACACATGCATACATACATACATACATACATACATACATACATACATACATACATACATACATACACACACACAGGATTTACAGTATTAATAATGTCACATTAAACATTAATATAATATAAATTAATTGAGGGACTGGGTGCATATTAGAGGATGTACCCTTTTGAGTGAAACGCTTTATTGTGTTCTCGGATCTGTTACGCATATGATCACCAAGTTGTAGTTCAATACTGTGATCATAGAGGTCAGGAATACCCAAAATGTAAAGGCGTGCATAGAGCACATTATTACGATTCGAATTTTCAACATCAAATTTCTCAAAACTTCCATTTGAGGGAAGTGTCTTTCTTGCACCCAACCCCTCAATTATAATCATATCAATAATCATATCAATAATCATATCAATTACAATCATTCCAATCATAATCATTCCATTTATAATCATACCAATTATGTCCCAACATAATTCCGACAATTTCGAATGGTTTTATTAATCAAATAATTCGAATGAATTCATCCGATTTTCGAACACTAACTGGGGGCTATTTTGCCTCTCTGCATATTCATGATTAATCTAGAATCCACAAACACTACCACCTATCTGTTTTTCAAAGAACCGCGAGGATCACCCACCATAGTTGACGATCGATTCGGTGCCATACGAACAAAAGTGTTGCCGCACTTTTCGAAATAGAAATGATAATGGAAAGAGAATTATGGTGTATATTGTTGGAATGACAAGGGAAATACGAGAGAACCTCAACGTAAATACAACTACGGCATCCCCGGGATTTGTACTTGGGTTCTGCCAACTCAGTTACCAAGGCGGCTACACATAAAACTGGTGCAAACAACCTTTCTAGTGCCAGAAATTAAATCCATGTCATCTAAGACTTGCATCTGAAATATTTTACGGCTTGGGCTACAGTGAAGTGCATGTGTATTAATAAAATTAGAAAACCACAATAATCATGATTCAGAATGTCTGATAACTAGAGCTCGGATGTTAGACAAAATGCATTTTTTAAACTGAGTATATGTATGAAAGACCTATTAGAGATAAACAAGTTTCCACACATTTGGGGACGATGGGCTCAATTTTTATTTTGCCTTTTTTTGGCTATTTTAGCTCCCATTGTCTATTTTAAGGTTGAATGCCTTTTTTTAGCCTTTTTACGCCGTTATTGTACATTTTCTATATTTTAAATTCATTTAAAATAAACCGCAGATAAATTATATCAAAAAACAAAAAAGAACGGTTGCACAAATTAAAAATATATATTCACTTCACACAAATATTTGCTGAGAATCTTATTCTCCAGCAATACATATGTTTTCAAAAAGTCGAAACTTTTCTCCCTTACCGATTCCATCTTTTATGTCATTTAACAAAGATGTATGAACAGTATAACCCTCAGTGCTTAGGTCATTTAGGGGTTTACCAGCGAAAGAAAGGGGGTGAGGGAAGTATTAAAAGCAAGTCTCCATGTCCCGTTACTGTTGTTGCTTGCACGCATAAGTCACGCGTACTTTGAAGTATCAAATCCCTTCTCACATCCCTCTTTTTGAGACAATACACAGTCGGTTTTTCCCGATCTCTGAAAGAAAGTAGAGACAGTCCTTCTGATATAAGTTGTTTTAAGTTTGCTTCAATCACTTCAGTAGAAGTAGAAAGATCTTTTTCCACCATGAAAAACGTTCTCTCTTACAGGCGGCTCACTATGAGAGTTGACAACTTAAAAAAGCATATTTTTGTGGGCATATAACCAAGGAAAGTGAGTACAGTATTGGAGAGTTAATTGAGTATTTGCCTATTTGTTGTTTGTTACCTTGAATAATAAATGCCTATGTCACTGCCTATTTTTACTACTTTAGTGCCTATATGCCTACCTATTTTAACCAAAATATATGCCTAAACATCCAGGCTCTACTGATAATCATACAATTGTGTTAAAACACAATTTTATGCTGGTATAACACGGTATCTAAATATGCTCTACACTTAAAGAAAACTAAGTGCATAGAAGAATGCCTCTTTCATTGATGTCGAATATTCCTCTCTCTTTCTGTCGTCGAGTATCGCAAGACGAGGATTCTGATGAGTCAGTCTGGATTAAATGATATTCATATTAAACCTTAATATACGAATAAGGTTGAGCACCCCCTTTCTATCAACGTTGTGAACACTTTTTGCGCTGCACGCTTATCTTTTCACTCCAGTGAACTAGAAAGTCGTTTCATATAAGAATAAATTTTAACACAGCCGATTCACCCTTAATAACTTGCTATATTCGTTCAGGAAGAGAGGTGATTCTGTGATAAATATACGCATATTCTGAAAGGGTGTTAACGCTCTTATAAAAGGTTTTCTACTGCTCGTTAATTCTGAAATGATAACATTAGTTTTATCAAACTTTAATCTTATTAGTTTGCACGAAAAGATAGAACAATCTTTATGACAAATATCTGTAAGAAGAAGCCTTCCTTTCTTTCAGTCTTCTTATTTTTTCGCTATATATTAAGCCTACAGCCTGATACTTCATCGATCTATCTCTTTCAATGGTTTCTAACACACTAAGATCCTGAATTTTTCCTTATATTATAACGCTTACTAAGAGATTCTGTCGTCTGGAATTATTTTTATATTGAACTTATATTTTCATATATAGAGTGACAAAAAATAAAGAGGAAATAAGGGATGCTCTACAGAACATTTTGAGGTAAGGAACTTGGGATCTGCAAAGTCAGATAAAGTAGACAGCCTATGGGCTTAAGCTTATCTCCATTGTTTACTGTTTTACAACTAATCTATATATGTATTATTTACACTTATAATATATATTTATTTACAATTATTATCTGTATTTATTATTTATATTTATTTACAATTAGACATATAATTTATATTTATTTAGGTCTACACTTTTAAATTACTTTCATATCATTTACAAATCTGAATTAAAAACGTAATATTTTGTGCCTCACGACAAGTATTCGTAATTATAGCAATCAAAATTTAATATTTATATTTAGGCTATTATTTGGGTTTAGTAGTTTTGTGGAGTGTGGCATTGTACGGGGCAGAAACATGGACATTACGACGAAGTGAAGCCAAACGACTAGATGCATTTGAAATGTGGATATGGAGAAGAATGAAGCGTGTGAAATGGACAATGAATATGTGCAAAAAAGTGGGTGAACAAAAGATAATGTAGAAAATTATCAGGAAAAGAAAAAGACATTGGCTGGGTTACTGAAAGGAATGGTGAACGGGAGAAAAGTTCGGCACAGGAGAAGATATCAGATTATAGACAATATTAAGACAGATATATGGATCGTAAGTAGAGACCAAGAGGAAGGCAGAAAAGAGGCAAGATTGCAGAATGTTGAGTTTGCAGTGAAAGACCTGCCCTTGGGCAGAAAACTAAGAATGAATGAATGAATGAATGAATGAATGAATACTTCTGCAAAATAACATTCTGTGTGATAACACATTTAATCGTAAGATATGTGCATACCGAATTCCGTTAGGTCCATCACAGAAATCACGTCTGGATTCTTTTCGTTATTCAAACGTCTTAGTAGCCTATGAAGTTACTTCCAGAGGCTTCAACTAGACATCTAAACTAGAGGCAGAAATTTCAACATATGCCTTGATGTTGTCTATAGGAGCCCACAAAAGGGAAATTTTTCTCTTCCAAACTGAAACTGAAATCTTCCTTTCCAACGCCTGCAGATTTTCCGAAGTGAACCTTTAGGGTATTTATAGAATGTATTGATGGAGAGAGAGAATCCAGATTTCGATGAAGACCCCTTCCTTCTATGGGCATTGGGTTTGAAAATAGAAGCCGTGATTTCCTAAGAGATTTTTCTTCTATAACAACAAGCATCGTATTTTCCTCAGTGTGAGTACTGCTTTTATATTAAGGCTCCTGTAAAAGTGAACCAGACTGTTGATAGAGCACAATATGCTTCAGAATTTAAAGAGTATAACGCCATTTCCAAGACGCCCTCTCTTATAAATTCAGAATAACAAGTACTAACGTTGTGTTAACTGCTTCTTTTTAACCAGACTTTTAATCGTAGGGATTAGTAAGACTCCATGAAACAAATTGGTAAAAACAAAGAAATATAGAATGAAAATATTTCAGCTTAATTTGTCATGTGTGCTAATAGTAATATGCGTTACAAGAGCGGTACGTTGAAGTTTTCATGTTCCAGGAAAAGTTTGAAAAAACGAAACGTAGTTGAGCTTTTTTAATTTCCGAGAATTGAAAGAAAACATACCGCTCGTGTATCGTACATTGTTTTGTGCGAAGATCGTTTATTACATACCTGAAACACGAATTTCCGATTAGTTGCAATGAAATCTCCATCTTGGTTTCTATTCAATGACGGCAAATTTGCAAAACAAAAATATCTATCTACAACATTGTTGCTTTAAAATGTTTTCTGTGTTTACTATATTCCAGCAGGCCGTGATATACATCTGTCTTTTTTCCCCCAGTCTATAAATGCGATTGATTTTTTCACGGCTTCCTTAATGTTACTTGCATCACGAATGCAGTAACTTTAGTGGAGTTGTAGAGTTTACTTAATTTTTGCAAATATTTAAAAAAAATAATAAATAGTGCAATTTAGGTGAAATTGCAGTGGTAAGTTTCCAATTTATAATTATTACTATATTGAACGTCTCTAAAAATAATATGTTAAAAGCCTAAAGCAGTAAAATCAATATGTCACTTAAGCGGTAAGAAGAGGGAAATTGTTATTTGTGTTAGGTTGGGAATACTGAATGTGGAATTTTAAACTTACCGCGGATTGATTTTGTGCGGAAAGCAAGCAAATACGCACGATCTCGCACAAACTTGTATTGTTTTCTTTTTTTCCATTTAGAGAAGTAAAATTTTCTGCGTTGACAACCAAATATCCGTTAACATCTCTTAGGTTAATGACGATGAAAGTCTCCGAATGTTTGGGAAAATGCATTTTATTACTGTGCTGACAAACAGAGTCCCAAATTGATGTATACACATTTTGAAACACTATTTCTCAGCAACGAGATGAGACAGAAATACGATTTTTGCAGGTTGAATTCCTTAAGCCCGTAGATGTTCAAAATGTCCGCCTTCCGCCACAGTGCACTTCCAACAACAACGTACCACAGAAAGACATACAAACAAGATTGTTGCTAATGGTCATGTAAGACTTTAAGTGTAAACGGGGCCCTAGGAGCCTATTCTACCGCTTGAACAGTAAAATTTATCTCGCTGCGGTTGAAGAACCTTCTGTCTGTCTGCTCCCTGTCTCTCTCTCTATTGTATCTATTCGGATGTTGCAATTATTATTATTATACTAACTTTTACCGTCAGTTTATTCTAATAATCACTTAAGATACAAAATATTTTAAGTTTCAAATAGAGCACAAGAAATGAGAAACGGAAAGTATTTACAAGAAGTTTCCAAACAGCCTTGAATGTAGGCAACAAACAGGACATAGAAAACTAAGAATTTATCTAGAACCAGGGAAACGCCTGAAATCTATACTAAATGCATAACTTGAAAGGCAGAGAAGAAGACTAGTAATGAGGCGTATATGGAGAGATTCCAGGAAAAATCGGAATAGGTCCTTGACATGTTTGCACAAAATCACGTGTAGACGCTCGATTGTTAAAGAGAATCAGACGCTGTGTCATAGACTGACTCAACAGGCATAGAAGCAATGATCTTCAGAGACAGGTGCTTATATATTTAACGGTACAATAAATACAAGTGGAGTTCGGAAATATATTGATTGCACCTTTAACCGTCATGGAAACAAACGAGAATTTCCGTCAAAATATGAAACTTGATTTTCGCATAACAACATTGTTTAATACAAGATGAATGTAGTTCATGCAACCTAAGACGGACTACTACTGTATCAGACAGCCAGACAGACAGAGAGAGAGGGTGTTTTTGAGACTGCTCGGCCCCTGAAGCACGTGACGGCTTGGATGTGGTGCGGAAGCTGGCCGAAAACTGTAGGGGGAGAGATCAATAGCGAGTTCCAAACTTCGCATCCCCTTTAACTCTTCTCCCCCTCCTGTGTCTGGTGCTTCTACTCCCCCGCAATGTCTAACCCTCCTTTCCTACCCTTCAGTCCAATCCGCTAGGACCGCCCCACAACTCTGCCCAAACCCGGGGGTCGCTGACATCACCGCTCGTGCATACGGGAGTGTTATATTGGGGCTGCAAATATCCTTACAGAAGTCACGTACATGCTGATCTGGTCGGGATATCTATAGTTACCTTACGTAGACCTGAACACAAGGCCTCCACTCCCTAGGGGGAAATCGTCTGCGTAATCTTGTAATCGGCCCAACAGAGAGCAGAGATTGCTATCAGTCTATCACCATACGCTGTTATAATTTTCAATGGTTAACACGTTAGAGCAGCGTTTCTCAAACGTTTTTTGAAGTACGAACCACTTTTTAAAGTCAGAACAGTTGTGCGGACCACCTTACTCTTGTACCCTTCAAAAAAATATATATATCATTTTTGTAGCATATTTTAATACCAGTATTCTTATATTTAAAAAAATTATTAATTAATTAAAATTAATTTACTTCAATCAATTTTATATTAGTATTAACTAATTAAGTTAATGTTAATAGAAGAAAATTAATTTTGTTTTTTTTTTATATAATTCAAGGTATTAGAGTTTGGATAATCTTCAACTAATTAACTAAAAAAATTAATAAATATTGATACTCGCATTAATGAGATGGATGAGCCTGCCTATTCTTGCACAGTCGTTCTATACTTGGATGTATGCTGGTAAGCTTAAGTCGGAGATCGTCGCATACTCGAGTCGATTTCGGTACTTTGTTTTTATTAGAGTTAGTGATGAAAACTCTTTCTCACACAGATACGTAGAAGCAAACTGAATTATAATCTCTAAAACATCATTGTACAATTCATAATATTCGCTTTTCACTTGTGATGAGGTCCAGAAATTAACCATACCTTCCGCTTCGAATTTAATTTTAAGTCCGGTGTCATTCGAGAGTTAAATTAACTGTTATGCAAATCTAGTCTTTCAGGTGAAGCTCCCTGTAAAGCAGATTTGAATACTTTCAAGGGAAAAATTGTTCCGGGGCCGGGTATCGACCCCGGGACCTCTGGTTGAACGTACCAGCGCTCTACCACTGAGCTACCCGGGAACTCCACCCGACACCGTCTCAACTTTTTCCTTTATATCCACACAACTCGCGGGGGCTGACGAAACGCCAGAGACCCACAACGAGTGCACACAATCTCTGTGTGACTTGGAATTGTGGTTTTCTGTTAACGTACACAGTAACGTATATATTATGCATATATATATATATATGCATGTATATATTATACGTTAACAGAAAACCACAATTCCAAGCCACACAGAGATTGTGTGCACTCGTTGTGGGTCTCTGGCGTTTCGTCAGCCCACGCGAGTTGTGTGGATATAAAGGGAGAAGTTGAGACGGTGTCGGGTGGAGTTCCCGGGTAGCTCAGTGGTAGAGCGCTGGTACGTTCAACCAGAGGTCCCGGGATCGATACCCGGCCCCGGAACAATTTTTCCCTTGAAAGTATTTAAATTAACTGTTCTCTTTCACTCAATGAAAGGTTGTTATTTTCAATATCGCAATGAAAGTGAACACAAACCCATGAAAATTCGTCATACATACGTCGTATTTACTTCGAAAATAAGTTTAAAATTGTGACTTCAGAGTTGTATTAATGGTGTACGACATCTACTGGGTGTTCAGTTCAAAGTGTGTCATGACTCGCTGTATGCCGTCAAGTGGATAGTCGATGAGCCTTCTGCAGAAATGTATTACTTATCTGCCAGAGAAGTTGCCTAACAAGAACGGCGTTCATTCAGAAGAGTACTTACCGATACGTATTGTAACGCCGGTAGTGGCAGGAATGTGAACTCTTTCGAAACATGTACTGAGGTGAGTTTTTTCTTACTGTCGGGATATGGGGAGAGGGTTAAGACGATTACTTACGTATTTGTTGACATTAACTTGGACGGTCAACATGGACACGGAGCATTTGATTTGTATTGCGGAATGTTGCCGTACGCAACCGATGATAACAAATAGCCTGCGTACGGCTTGGCCTCGCAAAACACAGTTCGAAAAAGGTTATGGTAGCATACAAACCGTACAGACCGCCATCTGTTGCTACGACGTTCAAGTTGTACCGTACACGTTCTCAAGTTCAGATTGAACGCCTTGATTAATAGGCAACTTCTCTGACACAAAAGCTGAAACTCGCTTCAAATCGCTGACTCATCAACAGTGACGTCATGACACACTTTGAAATGAACACCCAGTAGTACGGTACGTGACCATTTCAATGTGCAGACTGGGTGTTGGCAAAACTATTAAGAAAGTCATAAATACATGAAAAGGTTCGGTACTTTGGCCCTCTGTTATGAATTCGGGTGGTCCCTGGCTGGGTTACAGGCGCCAGATGAGCTATATTGTGATGCGCAATTCGTTTGAATTTTATTTTTTCTTCTGTCTTTTTGAAGGATCACAAGGGCAGACTTCGAGGACCACAGGTAGTCCGCGGGCCATAGTTTGAGAAACGCTGCGTTAGAGCATTGGTTAGTTATGAGTTTAACGGTGTCTATTAAATCAATTAGAGACTGAGATATAAAACTCCACATATTTTTATTATTTTTTGTACATTCCATGAAGTACAAAATGAAGGTGTATCATTATAACCCTGTCATCGGCAATTACCGACGCCAAAAACAGTAGACTTTTGGTAATCCGGCCATTCCTTGCACAAAGGGTTGTCAGATTAGCGAGAGTGTCGGATTACTGAGAGTACTTAAAAATGTAATTAAATTTAATGTTATAGTGTGAATCGGGGGGAGTTGACTATCGGGGGAAGATGCTTATTTCTTTGTAGTTTCACATTCTTCCAAGAGAGAACGCACGCGCATGTCTTCATGATCACTGAGACAGTTGAATATCTGTAGAGTGGAAGCTAACTCATTTTGCCACATGTTCTTGTTGTGAGAAGAAGAAAAGCAAGAAAACAGCTCTTTTTTTCTGCTATAAAATAATTGCAAAGGTATGTTAAAATTTTAATACATCCTTGAATTCATAACAACTATCAAACCTTTGTAATGGATATTGTAGTAAAGGTTCTAAAGTTTGTATTGTTAACAACCAACGACCTTGTTCCGCCATCTTAGGTTGCGTCACAGCACTAGGCATCTTGGGGAAGATGATCACTTTTTTTTCGGGATAAGATGGCAACATGTTCCAAGAGTTTTATATTTTGTTTTATTGCAGGGAATGTGTAAACATTACGTAAGATCCTCTGATAGATGTTAGTGGATTGAGGACAGTCTTTAACTTGCGATGGAACATGTTATAACAGAAGGTATGAACTGTTTTAGAGCATCGCAAGCATACGGGATTTCTTACGGTACACTTAAACGCCTCCTAAAATAGAATGATGACAAAAAATGTACTGGATTGAATTCATTCTGTGCAAGAAGTGATTTCACGAGTCTTGCACACGGCAATAAAATATATGCAATGACTGTGTTTCTGAGGAGTGATAAACGAGTGAGAAAGTGTCCATGAGCTTTAGATTAAGTCAATTTTGTTATATACATGTATCAAACCAAGTTTAGGTAAAATACATATATCTGTAAATGTGTTAATTGCATTTGCCATCTTACCCGACTATCGGGGAAAGATGCCTACAGTGCAAGTAAGAAGAAAACCTGAATCTATGAACAAGGTAATTAATGTTTTCTGTTTTGTACCAAAAATATAGTTCCAAAATACCTTCCAGGCTTTGATACTTCAATATGAAATTCAAAACTAAATGAACAGTATCTTAAATTTTCAATCAAAGAAAAAGTCAGACATCTTCCCCCAATCCACTCTAAGTTGCACCAACCACTTCGCTTGCACTTGGAAATCGAAACTAAAACGTTCCATACGTGGACTACGCATGTATTCATATATAATTATATACGTGTATAAATAATACAATATAACACATGGCATCGGTGCAAATGTGTCAGAAAACTATTAGAGCAGAAATGATGAGAAGTACACTAAAATGAGGTCGGAAAATTGAGAGGTCGGATTACTGGGGGCCGGTATAGCGAGAGTCTAGTGTATTATCATTACAGTCTTCGCTATCATATTCACTATTGTCATCACATTAACTATGACCATCACAGCCAGCACAAACACCAGCATTATATTTTTTTACTAGGTTATTTTACGACGCTTTATCAACAGCTTAGGTTATTTATTGTCTGAATGAGATGAAGGTGATAATGCCGGTGAAATGAGTCCGGGGTCCAGCACCGAAAGTTACCCAGCATTTGCTCATATTGCGTTGAGTGACAACCCCGGAAAAAAACCTCAACCAGGTAACTTGTCCCGACCAGGAATCGAACCCGGGCCACCCGGTTTCTCGGCCAGATGTGCTAGCCGTTACTCCACAGGTGTGGACTATTACATTCTTATAATATTACTATACAAAGTGAACCATAAGTAATGTAAATCATTCAAGAGGGTTATTCTTTGAGATATTTCAAACTAAGAATTTTTATACCATTTTTTTTTCGCTTTGCTTCCGCTTTGAGGAAAAATTGTTTTATGTGAAATATTTCATAATGTGTTTTGGGAAAACCATTGATTTAATTCCCAATATGCTCAATCAATTTAAGAGAGCAGTGTATTATGATAATAAATGATTGAGAGAGTTTCAGTTTTGTCCTTTAAATTTACAGAAATTCATCTTAACAAATGTAACTTTTCTTCCTGAAAAGGAATTTTAAAATGTCACATTCGTACGGATCAAATTTTTGCACAATTAAGGGGAAAGGATGGTATTTTTTGGTGAAAAAACAGTGAAATTTCAAAAATAAATTCTTTAAAATACTCTGTGATATGTGTAGAATGCATAGCATAACATATGTGGGTATTTGTGCCCTTATCGGATGTTGAGTCGCCATATTTAAACTTCCTGCCTTATGGATTTTTAAATCACTCGCCCACTTTTATTGTTGTTTCTGGTAAATTAAATTTTATTTTTTTTCTTTAAATTACCCTTTGATATGTGTGGAATGCATTGCTTAACATTTTGTGGGTATTTGTGCCCTTATCGGATGTTGAGATGCCATTTTTAAACTTCCCGCGCTATGGATTTCTAAATCACACGCCCGCTTTATCGGTTTCCAGTAACTTCATTTTTTCTGCTACATTGCCAGACAAAAATGGATATAATTTCTGAACTATTAAAGATACATGCATGAAATTTAGAACACACATTCTTTAGACTATTAGGAGACTTTTCTCTATAACAGAATTCTGTTAATTGATTTCATTTTAAAAATACGTCCGTTTATTTGAAAGAAAGGAAATCAGAAAATTGTTATTAAATTTTAATTGTTTATTTTACAAACGTAGTGATTAATATCAAAATTCTGCTACAGACAGTATGTAGAACATGCTTTTGCAAATACATTGCAAAAAAACTGTTTGAATCTATCTTTAAAAATGGTTTAGATATAACGGTTTTAGTACAATCCTGCATTGGGTATATTTTTTTTTCAAATTTGGGCCCCCAAATAATTCTTTTTCATATATTTTTATTTGGTTGAGTTGCCACAGCTATGAGCTCTCTACATACAAAAAAAATTATATTTTACACCAAATAGGAAAAAAGTTTTAAAAAATACCATCTTCTCCCCTTAAAAGACAAAACTAAAATTCTTCCAAACATTTATTACAATAATACTATGCTATCTTAAATTGAATGAACATAATTTTTTCCGGCACATAGGGGAACATGGGGCAGGACGGGGTAGTTAATGTTTGAATGTTTTTATTTGGTATCAAATAATGTAAATGTATGGGTTTTATGACATATATGCTTTTATTACACTGTAAACAAATAAAAAATATGAACTTCGAGCGAAATCCGGTCATTATAACCTTAAAATAAATTAGTTTTTCGAAATGTGTGTTTTGCCCAGTTCTGCCCCACGTATGGAGCAAAATGGGGTATCTATTTTTTTTTAATAATTAAATGGCAAAAGTGACAAAAATTATATATTGAAATTGTGAATCTACCATTTTACAAGTTTACTTGAGAAAAAGTCATTCGCAAAATACGCAAATGTGCGTGGCATCCTCGTCTTCACTGTCTACTCCTGCGCAACATTTGTGAGCCCATTTCAGACGTGATACGCATCTAATCCAACCTTCTTCTGACAAACAGAACGAACAACCCATTACAGGAGGTGAAATTTAATTAAATATGACGTGGGGCAGGACGTACTGCCCTGTTATGCCCCACTCCGTTTTGCTCCATAGTCACAATTTCTAAGTTATGAGATATTGGCAGGGAAAATAACGCACGAAATTTAAGAAAGTTTCGGAATTAAAAGCCAGGTAAGCACTCTATAATATGACATTAAAATAGATTATCTAAATAAATCTCATTTCTACTTACGTGTGACAAGATAACACTTTAAAGTTGCAAATGAATGATACAATATGATGCAGCAACCGAATAACATACAACATATGCAAGGAATGGCAATAAGTGTTGTGTGATGATATATTTACATGAGTTGACGAAGTTCTAAAAAAAATTCGGTAAATTACACTACTTGTTGGGAAGATAGAAGCTATACCCCGTCCTACCCTCTTCCCCGTCCTGCCCCATATTCCCCTACTACAAAGTTTGAATTTAAAACAGAACTTCAGGAGCATTCGTGCTCGCGAGCACATTTTAACTCACACGACGAGAGCACCAAATGTCATTAAAAGAGCGCCAGGTTTAGAACGCCCGGTATAGAATATAAAAAGTGGTTGTTGTCGTTGCGAAGGTTCTGAAGACTTTCAAAATCTAAAAATTTCAGAAAACGGAAGTTATTGATCTGTTTTATATTATGTTCATTATCAATGAAGTAGGCAGGTCTACAATGCGCACCATTGAGACCGCAGTGTTGAAGACTTACCTACTTTACCTTCATATATAATTTACGAATCTACGCTTGCAGTTAACTATATATTTAAGTCAAACAATGCCTAATGAACAACGAGGAAACTCTATTGTAGAACCGAAGGTAGAAGGGAGAAACCACAGGAACGTTATAAAGCAGTACAAAACACTTCACATTAAATATTGCATAATTAATTGCATCGGTAAAGAAGAGCGCAGCATAAATTCAGGCAATAACTTCACAACAAAGCAAGTCATATTTCAAAAGCTTTGTATCGGCAGCAGTTTATTTCACGGAAACATAATTTCAAGGAAGAAAGAATATAAAAAGGAAACTTCAACGTTAGGCACTAGTAAACAGACTTCTAAAGAAACCCCACTTATAAATAAACCCCTGCCATCTGAAGCTCATCTCTTGGAATAGATGGTTTACATTGTCTGCAGGAGTTGTGTTCGGCAACCCGCACAACAACGTCGTGGTTACCTCAGTGACCGACTTTCAAATTAGTTGAGGGTAGCCAAAGGCTTGATTAGCTGTCTGAGGCAGTCTTGTTGACACAGAATTAATATTTGCTACTGCATTGCAACTGCAAACAAGGATTTAACTTAGTATGCTGCATAGTTGGAGATTTGCTCACCCCACGTAAATCATTGTTTATCCACAAATGTCTTGGTATTCCCTACTACTGATTGATTCCATCTCACTATTGATAATTATACTGGGTGTTCATTTCAAATTGTGTCATGACGTCACTGTTGATGAGTCAGCGATTTGAAGCGAGTTTCAGCTTTTGTGTCAGAGAAGTTGTCTATTAATCAAGGCTTTCAATCTGAACTTGAGAACGTGTACGGTACAACTTGAACGTCGTAGCAACAGATGGCGGTCTGTACGGTCTGTGTGCTAACATAACCTCTTTCGAACTGTGTTTTGCGCGGGCAAGTCGTACGCAGGGTATTTGTTATCCTCGGTTGCGTACGGCAACATTCCACAACACAGATCAAATGCTCCGTGTCCATGTTGACCGTCCAAGTTAATGTCAACAAATACGTAAGTCATCGTCTTAACCCTCTCCCCATATCCCGACAGTAAGAAAAAACTCACCTCCGTACATGTTTCGAAACAGTTCACATTCCTTCCCTACCGGCTTTACCATACGTATCGGTAAGTACTCTTCTGAATGAACGCCGTACTTGCTAGGCAACTTCTCTGGCACATAAGTAATACACCTCTGCGGAAATGTAGGAAGATTGAATTCTCTTGGCTCATCGACTAGCCACATGACGGCATACAGCGAGCCATGACACACTTTGAACTGAACATCCAGTATACCTAGATAAAATTACACAAGGTTGCCATGTTCTGGCGTTTTACATGACGAAGGGTTATTTTAAATGACTTCTTCATGCTTTCTGAAAAAATTAAAACCGTTTTCGTCAAATACCCTCAGTTTTATGCAATCCCTTAAGTGCGCTATATTTAAATCTCGCGTGTAATCTTACACTGCAATCGATGCTATTTTCAATATTACTCAAAAATTATTAAGGTACTTGATCAAGGTTTTAAGTGCGTTGGTATATTTTTGGATATAAGAAAAGCTTTTGATACTGTAAGTCATCATTTATTATTAGAGAAATTAAATTTGTATTTATTTTATTTATTTATTTAACCTGGTAGAGATAAGGCCATCAGGCCTTCTTTTCCCCTCTAGCAGGGGATTACAACTACAATATTAAGAATACAATGACAATTAATATTAAATTTACAGATACAATAAAAATTAAAGTACTAAAAGATTAACTGATTAATAAAATCTAGACAGTTTATTGTAAAAGTTAAGAAGAGAGAAGCATTTCTTTTATTGATTAATTACAAATTAAACCTACTCTACGCAGCAAGAAAATGCTTAATAAGCTTGCTTTTGAACGCTACTAAATTCCGACAGTCTCTGATGTCACTGGGTAGGGTATTCCACAAGCGCGAGAGCGAGATTGTGTATGATGATGAATACGATGATGTCTTATGTGTTGGTATGGCTAGTATGCGGCTATTTTGTGTATATGTGAAGAGATTATGATATGATGACAGGTAACTGAAACAGGAGGCAAGGTAGGTAGGTGTAGAAGTGTGAAGGACTTGGAAAAGGAGAACAAGAGAATGAAAATCTCTACTTTCGTTAAGCCGTAGCCAGTTTAGAGTTTGGAAGGATGGGGCAATGTGGTCAGCGCGACGGACATCGCAGACGAAGCGAACACAAGAATTATGAACACGTAATTTTTGCGACTGGTTGACATTGAGGTCAGTCAATAGAAAATCACAATAATCAAAGTGGGGCATTACTAGTGTTTCCACTAGTATTTTCTAGAGTGATTGTGTTGGGATTAAAAATAATGCTTTTAATTTATTAAAATCTAGAGTTCAAGCTACTAAAATTAATAATGCATCAAGTGAGTTTATTAAAATTAAAATAGGAGTTCCGCAAGGAACAGTCCTTGGACCGATTTTATTTTTAATATATATTATATTAATGAACTTTAATGATAGACCTTAAAGAATATGAAGGTAATTTATATACTTATGCTGATGATACTGTTTTATTTTTAGTGGAAAACTTGGACTGATGCTTATTATCAGGGAACGGATTTATATGGACTAAAAATATATGAAATATGTAAATATATATGTAGTTATTTTTACCAAAATATGGAATTAAATATGGATTTTTACCAAAATATGGAATTAAATATGGACTTAAAATTATAAAAAAATGACTATGTACGTTAAATATTGGTACATTTTAATCAAACTAAACAAAAAATATAATGGACGTACCTTATCTTCCAATGTAGTTTCAACAAAACACAATTTTTATTGTCTGTTACCATAACAATAGGTTACAAACATTTCTTTCAAGTGCTGAAAAGTGAATCTTCTTCTATTGTCTCTGAGGATAGATTTATACTGACTAAAAGAGCGTTCGACGTCACAAGAAGTAACTGGTACATAATTCAATTTCACAATGTCTGCTGGGGATAAGTCCAAGTTAATCTTCACTGTTGATTCACCACTCATCACAGCAACAACCTTTTGTAGTTCTTCATATCCAGGGTTTTTTGAAAGTACAGTGTCCACCTTAGCTCTTACTGCATCTGCAACTTTACCTCTACCACGATTCAGTTGTTCCACAGTACTATTTATAATTTCAAAACTTTCAGATAGTGAAAGGTGCCTATTTTGGAGACTTTTGAGCGTTTTTATGATGCATGAAAATGTATGCTGAATGTGAGCTAAGTCATTCTTCACACTTATGTCACAGGTAACTGTTTTCGCAGTATCAATTGAGACTGCATCTTCAGAGTCCAATGCAAGGAGAACATTGTTAATAGAGTCTATATGTTCGGCATAATATTCAACTGCTTCTAGCCATGTACCCCATCTAGTTAAAATTGGCTTTGGTGGCAATGGAATTTCAGGGTACATTTCTTTCAACACGTTAACTCTACTGGGAGCTTTGAGAAATACTTTTTTCACTGATGAAATCAACAAATCTACTTTAGGGAAATTGTCTCTGACCACTTCTGCCACACGATGAAATGCATGCGCCACACAAGTAAAATGAGTCAATTTAGGATATACAACAGATAATGCTTGTCCAGCTTTGACCATATAAGGGGCAGCATCGCTAATAAAGAATAACACATTATCGTACATAATACCCTTTGGCCACAGGATACCCATAGCTTCGTTGAACAGTTTAACTATAGTTTTGTTATTGCACTTTTCTAGAACATCACAATGTAAAAGAATTCGTTCAGAATATTGTTCACTTAACAAACCGATAACTACATTACCAACAAGTCTACCTTCTTTGTCGGGAGTCTCATCAATGGAAACCCAAATTGAACTATCTTTAATTTCATCTCTTATCTTCTGTATTGTCTCATCGTAGATGGATGGAGCATACGTCTTCCTAAGTGTTGACTCATCCGGGATTGTATGTTGAGTATATTTTTCAAGGAATTCCCTGAAGACCTTATTCTTTAGTTTGTAGAGAGGAATATCAGCAGAGATGAGAGAACGGCACAGGTCGATGTTAAACTCAGATCTTACATTCGATGTTGTTGGTTGTGTTAAAAACAATTGTCTCTGCTTGGAATTTAGTTGTTTGTTGGCCTGATGTTTACTAGTTGTAATGTGTTGTTGCACCAGGAACTTTTGTGTAGATGATACTGCACACTGACACAAATTACAAAATAATATTTTATTGTCAGTTGATAAACCATCTTCTTTAAATTCTGAAATGTAACTTGTTAGTTTTGATTTTAAATTGACTGAATGACGTACTTTTGGCATATTTACCGTCTTTATAGTATGATTTACAAAACTGAACCTATGTGTACTCTGACTGGCATTTAACTGTTGAGCTGCACAACTGAAGTCTGTTAAAAATTTTAAATTAAATTAATACAGTTTTGTAACTTACTTTCCCATTGTTGATAGGACTGCTAATTTTCAAATAACTCTGATGTTAAAGGGATTACTGAACATGTGTTTAAATCTCTATTGTTGAAATGTATTTTTAAAAGTTAATGGAATTTTGTTTTGTTTTATTGTTAAACCTAATATAATATGGACTGTTTTATATGAAATATGGAAAATATATGGAAATTAACGAAAATATGTACTAAACTCTAAAATATGGAAAAATATGGAAAATAAAAGTAGGATTTTTCAACCCTACACATTGTGAAACATAAAGATAATGCAAAATATAAATTATATTAGCTTTATAAGTAAATATGTATTTACATATAAATCCTTTCCCTGCTTATTATAATGCAAATTGCGTCTTAAAATTAATAAAACAATGGTTAGATTTAAATTCAATTGTAATTAATAAAGATAAAACATCCCATTTTCTTTCAATAATAAAGGTAATAAACCAATTTCATCTAGTCTACAAATTAAAATGCATAATGTTGATTGTTCTCATATAAATTTCAATTGTTCAGTTATTAATGCAGTTAAGAAGATTAAATACTTAGGTATAATTATTGATAATCATTTAAAACGCAATAATCATATTCATTATATTTGTAATTAATTACGTAAAACATTATATTACTTTGTTGTTCTAAGAAATATTTTGGCAATTAACTGTTTACGTATAATTTATTTAACATTATTTCAATCTATATTTGTGTATGGTATTATTGGTTGGGGTGGAACTTATAAATCCACCTATATTAAAAATTTGTTTAAAAAAGCAGAAAGATTACTCAACTGAATTGTTGTCTAAACATTTCAAACATTAAACAAATTTATTATTTTATTTTATTAAAATATTTTCACAGAAATTTTAATAACTTTGAAAGGTATATACATATAGAACTAAAAATATGAATTCTCTGCGTTTGTCTGAACCTAAAATGTAAAAGCAATGCAGCTTTTTAACATAGCATTAGTTAAGGTCCCAGATTATTAAACAAATTTTATTCTAATATTATTTCAACCACGAATTCGCTCCAAATTAATAAATAAAAAAAATTATTGGATTTATAGTTTTGTTTTAAACATATTAAACATTTTTTAATCTGTATTCACTCTCAATTTTAATTTTATTTTTGTCTGTATTGGAATCCCCTACTGAGCACGAGTCTTACTCATTCAGGAATGGGCTAGTTTATCTTTCATTGTATTAACTTGTATTCACTTCAAACTTACTTGCAATAAAATAAATAAATAAAATAAATATAATCTATCGTAAAGTGATCGAACACGGTCGACTGTGAAACAATCGATATTTCTCGAGTTGTCTAGAAGTACAGATAAGCATCACAGTCATATGGTAATAATTTTGAAGTGAAATTTATAGTTGTAAACGTTATCGGGTTATTTCAAATCGGTGTAGGCTAATGATGGCGACTTCATCACGAAGATGTGTGCAAGTGACCCTAACGTGTTGAGTTAGAAGAGAATGGCCTGCTAGAACAACAATGAATCCTGGGGAGAAAAATATCAGTAGAGAATGTCTGGTGAAACGAGAGCTCTTGCCGCCTCTTTACATTAAACTGGGAATATTGAAACAGTTTGTGAAACGAGTGCCTAAAGACGGTGATTGTTTTAAATACATAAGTCCTAAATTTTCCGTTCTCTCTGAGGCTAAATTTAAAGAAGGAATATTTGTGGGACCCAACATAAGAAGTTTTATGAAAGATGAGTATATTGAAAATTTAATGACACATGAAGAAGGACTGGCTTGGACAGGATTTAAAAACATTTTTGACAATTTATTAGGGAATAGGAAACATCCAGATTTCAAAAACATTGTAGAAAATAATTATGTAGGTAGCTATTAAAAATTAGGATGCAATATGAGAATTAAAACCAATTTCCTTCATAGCCATCTTGATTTCTTCCCTGATTGTCTTGGACGGGGATATAGAACTGACGAGAGAGAGGTGGAAAGCATGGGGAAAGCGTTGGTTCCCCGTCCACAGTCCACCGGCGTATAATGACGTATCTGTGGCCCGTACGCAATCACGTAAGACAGACACTGAATACAAATCCCCTCCCCTACTGAGTCAATGACGCGGAGGTGGAAGGAAGGGTGAGGGACGTATTTCGATGAGTGACGTAACGCCACAATTGTCGCCCAGTTCAGCAAGTCTGGTCTTGGAGATTACAGCGAAGAACACGGAGAAAGGGTTCATCAAAACACGAGTTGAATAAAACAATTATTGTAAGAAATATTAGTCTTTTGAAAATATTAATTCTGTCCATAATTTGACGCGTAAGTATAATAGCAAAGTAACAATAGGACCAAAATAGGCTATATCAAAAGTCATGGAGTTTTCTTTTAAAATCCAAGAAGTATATCGATATGAAACAATATGAATTAAATATAAGATTTTTTTTATTTTATATCAAATATTCACTCATGGCTACATATTAATTGCGGTATTTTTTTTCGAACGTTCATGACAAAATTTTTATTACGTACAAAAAGCATTATTGTAACTACATATCGCTCAATCATCTAGCAAAGCCGTCATAAGTAAACGCAGTCATTTTGTTTTCACTTTATTATAGGCCTAATTTCTGACTAAGGCGGCATTGACATAAAACGTATTGTTATTTTAAAACTCATATATTTCGTTAAATATCAGTCCTACCAAAATTACGCATGGAATAAAGCTTGTCGGAAACATTTTTAAGGAAACGTTTATTATGTAACATTCTCCTAAAACTCAATAACAACCTATATATTTCAATTTATTTACTTCAGGCACCCTCATAATCCCCTTTTAAAGGAAATATTTTGAATGTCATGTAACCTGAAATCTAAGTGGGAACTAATTTACATCACATATTAATTTTCATTGAAATCGGTTCAACCGTTATTTTTTTTTTTTTGTAGTGGGTTATTTTACGGCGCTTTATCAACATCTTAGGATATTTAGCGTCTGAATGAGATGGTGATAATGCCGGTGAAATGAGTCCGGGGTCCAGCACCGAAAGTTACCCAGCATTTGCTCATATTGGGTTGAGGGAAAAACCTCAACCAGGTAACTTGCCCCAACCGGGAATCGAAACCGGGCCACCTGGTTTCACGGCCAAAGGCGCTAACCGTTACTCCACAGATGTGGACTTCAACCGTGAAAGTGAAAAGTAACAAGCATACAGACATACAAACAGAAATTTCAAATTACGATTTTCGGTCTGAGGATAGTGAATTATGTATGTTAACATAAATTATCCCGGCCACTTAGTCACTCGTAATGAGTGTACCTCTGTACTTGTGGTTGGACGTTGTGTCTACTGTCACACATACTGTGACACGGTACACAAAGGGGAACACAGTAGGTAGAACTTAAAATGAGAGGGATTCAATCCGGCATCGGAACTTGAATACGGTGTGGCTTAGTCGATAAAGCGCCAGCTGGAAACCCGGATTCGAGTCCCGGTGCTGGAGAGAATTTTTCTCTGTTCTACCAATTCTCCACCATATGGAAACATAGAATAACTGCACTGAAACTCCGTATGTACTTCTGCACATTATAGTAATATAAATTATTTTTGTTAAAACGAAAATTACCAGAAAAATTTGGTTACAGTTTTATTATTAGTATGAGCGATGGTCTTGCTCCATTTTGAGCACAATACCAGATACATACTTCCGCTATTGTGAATGTCCTACGTTTATTCTAAATCGAGATGACGACAACGGATTGATCGAAAGGACATAAAATGCACCATTTCACTCTCTCTCTCTCTTTTCGGTTACGAGTTTATAATCGCGGTAGGAGTTCCCTAATTGCGTATAGATTCATGGAATTCCTGTCCGGTTTCCAGCGTTTGACGCATCAGAGGTAAATGGCTTTAGCTCTTGTGAGCGTCCGGTGCTGGATTGACCGATGGATTGATTGATTGAGGTGCTGATTGGCATGGCCATCTGTTATCTCTCACAGGTGAGAATAGCAGAGAGTAATAACAATAACCAAAGAATCATGGCTTTCCGTATACATAAATTACACAGCGGAGTTGTTGGGAGCAGGTAAGAAACAGCTGTGCAGAGGAGAAATTTAAGCATTTGCCACGTGAAAAATTGCCTATCACCACTGGACATGTAGCATAGAGGAAATTGTCTAATGCTATACTCCGGATCAGCTTACTTCATACCAAAAGGGTGAAACCTAACCATTTCCCCCCCCCCCAATTAGAACATATGCTAGTGGATTGTGGTGATTTTCTAGTTTTCAGGTTGAATTTTCTTTTGCTAACTTCGTTTCGAATTTGGATACTGACAAATACTACAAATGGCAGTGATTTTTCAACTGGTATGTTGGCAGCTGAGACAAAATTGGACAATATTTGTCAGTACTGGAGTTCCATGAAATTAAAATTGTACTGGATTTCTCAGTCGTTGAAATTTGAACATACTAATAATTAATTAATATCAGTACTGATATTAATACATAATAGTTATTTTATGTGTTGCGGTGTGGTTATAATTCAAGACTATAGTCAGGTATGTTTTCGGAGTTAGTACTAATAATTTCATGTGGTCAAACAAAATACATTGTTAGGTTAGCTCTCATGAGTCAATTGTTTAGTCAAACCAATAAATTTCGTAGTGCCAGACAAAATACTTGACATGTTGATCCCTTTCCCGTACAGTTTGCCTACGAAAATATGTTACGAATTATTTAATTATTTAGAATAAACTTCCAACATAAAGTACGGTAAGTAAATAAGTCATTTAGTACGTAGGATAGTGTGATATCTGGTAGCAGTTGGCAACACTGACAAGACAATATTTGCTGTTTAGGAACTGTTCTTATGTGAGTCTCACTATAGAACGATTAAATGTTGCTTGCTCTTTCTAAATTCTTAACTTACACGGCCTCCTAAAACAGTTAAACTTCGACTGTTCAATTATAAATCATTGTTAGAATTGTCAACGAAAAAATACAAACATTACCTCTACATGTTACCTACAAAACTATAGATACTATTTATTACAATCCACACTACATACTAACTACGCTATGTTACTGTTCACAATTAAATGTATTACCTAGTCCCGAGGACTCAGACTAAAAGCACTGCTCTATTATTTCAATATAGGCCTATACAGGGTGTCCCATTTATCTTGTGCACCTATTATAACTTTTTTTGGATAGGTATTGGAATTTTTGTTTTTGAGAACGAGGGGCTAACATGAGTGTAGAGATTTGGTGCATGTAAGTACATTATGGTACAAGATACACGTGACGTCATCAATTTTTCAAATTGCACTACATACTTTAATCATGTTACAGCCTAGCCGTCCACTGGCACCGTGAATGGCCGAATATTTGTTAGGCCGTATACGGCCGAATGCCGGACAACCGGCAGAAGAGCCGATCGATCGTCCACTGGAGCCGACACTTCGACCGTCAATTACCAGTTGTATGTCCTCGTGCTACATGCTTACACTTAATACATACATACATACATACATACATACATACATACATACATACATACATACATGCATGCATACATGCATACATGCATACATGCATACATGCATACATACATACATACATACATACATACATACATACATACATACATACATACATACATACATACATACATACATACATACATACATACATACATACATACATACATACATACAGCCACCGACGTGGCTCAGTCCACTTCTTCGAAGGATAAATCTCCAATTTTTATATTTCCATTTCGTACAAAATTCTGGTCACGAGACATGAGCCGTTCAGAGCAAATGTGGTGTAAGTCAAAATTGGATAATGAGGTAAAGGAAAAATTCTGTAAACTACAGTGCAAAGTAGCAATTGATATGTCGTTCTTGCTATCCACTGACCACTAATAGTTTAAATAAAGTGAATATTAATTGCTACTTTGCGCTGTATTTTATAGAATGTTTACTTCAACCCTCATTATCCATTCTTGACTTACACCACTTCTGCTCTGAACGGCTCATATATACTTTGTTTTTTTCGGAATTTACTTTCAAATCTATCGCTTTACTTGCTTCAAGTAAAATTTACGTGTTTTCCCTAATCGTTTGAGGATTTTCTCTTAACATATTCACGTCATCCGCTTAGACAAGAAGCTGATGTAACCCGTTCAATTCCAAACCTTCTCTGTTATCCTGAACTTTCCTAATGGCTGGCGTATACGGACTCTGCTGTAAGTTTCACTGAGACACATTTTAATTAATCGAACTAGTTTCTTGGGAATACCAAATTCAATAAGAATATTATATAAAACTTCTCTCTTAACGGAGACATATGCCTTTTTGAAATCTACGAATAACGGATGTATTGTACCCTTATACTTCCATTTTTTTCTCCAATATCTGTCGAATACAAAGAATCTGATCAATAATCGATCTATTAGTCTAAAACCGCACTGTTGATCCCCAATAATTTCATCTACATATGGAGTTAACTTTCTCAAAAGAATATTGGACAAAATTTTGTACGACATTATCAAAAGTGGTATTCCTCGAAAGTTACTAAAGTTAGTCTTGTCTCCTTCTTAAAAATTGATCAAATTATGGACTCCTTCCATTGTTCTGGTACAATTTCCTTCTGCTTATTATTATTATTATTATTATTATTATCATTATTATTATTATTATTATTATTATTATTATTATTATTATGAATGTGGAGGACATGTTTCTATTATTGGACAATCCCTATCTTATGAGGAGAGAGACGACGAAACGACGAAAATATAAGGTATATCCGATACTTAGAGAAAGGTGTCGCCTGGGTAAGTTTCATCACCTACGCCTAAACAATAAACTTCTAGAAGATAGTGCTAAGTTTTTCGATTACTATAGGATGAATGTTGATACATTTCAATATATTTTAAATGTAATTCGTCCAACAATCTCAAAATGGTCAAATTTCAGAGAAGTTGTACCACCTGAGAAACGTTTGTCAGTGATATTAAAGTAAGTAGGCTAGTACACGAATAATAATTTGTTAAGCCTCAAAAATTTTATTTCACTTATTTGGTGAAAAAAAAAATACAAGATCTAATTAATTTTTCGGCGTTCATGGCGAAATTTATGGAAACAGTGACCACGTGTTGCTCTGTTCGGCCGAATGAGACCGGAAAATCCCATCTGAACTGAATTCAATCGTCATTCGGCCGCAAACGGCCGAATAGGGCGAGTGTAATGGACGCGCGCCAATGCATTCTCTTGTTGTGGGACCATTCGGCCGTGTACGACCGTAAACGGCCGAGTTGTTATTCGGCCGAATTCGGTTCCAGTGGACGGCCAGCCACATTGGTTACACACGTTAATACGAGTTCAATAATATATCACAATGTCACCTTCCCAATCAATAACAACAACAAAATGCAAAATGAATGCCATGAGAATGTGCCGTTTGTTGTGGTGCCCCATTCATCTTGTGCATTAACTTACACAAAACGAAAGACGACTGACGTCCGTGCACGTCGTGTGTTGTGTGTTTGCTGTCTTAACATGTAAACAAACCACAACAACTGTCGACGCCACAATCCACGTACAGTGGCCTGCACGTTCTTCGGACCTGTCGCTACTCGACTTATTCCTGTGGGGAACTGTAAAAGACAGTGTTTACCAGAACATTCTGACAACACCAGACGACATGCAGCAAAGCATTAGACAGGATTGTGTGTCCATTCAGCCACCAATATGCCGGGCAGTCATACGGTCTTTCGGGGAACGCCTTCGAATGTGTATTAATGTGAATGGTCACCATTTGGAACATCTTCTGTGACTCTCAAAGCATAACATTATCACATTGAAAGTACGTTTTTGTTTCCTTTTTTTGTTGTTGATTAGATAGGTGACATGTGATACATTTTTGAACTCGTCTTAATGTGTGTAATCAATGTAGCATGATTAAAGTATGTAGTGCTATTTGAAATATTGATGACATCACGTGTATCTTGTACCATAATGTAGTTATATGCACCAAATCTCCACACTCATGTTAGCCCCTTGTTCTAACATAACGCTCAAAAACAAAATTTCCAATACCTATCCAGAGAAAAAAGTTATAATATGTGCACAAGATAAATGGGACATCCTGTATAACACTATTAACTCCAAGATGCCCTTACACTATTTGGTCTACAATATAGAGAGTAATTGAAATACACACGAGACAGAGAGACAACACAGCATTCCTTTGTCTACTTTCAGTAAGCTCAAAAGCGATTAAGCACATGATTTTCTTTGTAGAAATGAGGCAACGCTGCGCACGGCGTAGCCATGGCAACGAAAACAAAACCTAGTAACGGGATATTTAGGTTATGTTCTTGAACCCTCTGCCTTCAACTCCCATAGGAGCTGTCAAAGTCGTTCTCTTACCGACGCAGATATAATGTAACCCGAATAAAGAGTGAAGTAAGGGCTTCTGGAAAACTCTGCAATGTGCCCGAAAATTCCTTCAAATTATACAGTATCTTCAAAAAAGGATCTTGAGAGGAGATAGTAAGACAAAAATACATGAGCATTTGTTCATCATAAGTAGGCCTGAGAAATATATGCCGTTATACTACCAGTGCGCTTCGTGTGCCTCTAATTTGAGAACGTCTCAGAGTTGGGGTGAGTTGACGCAGTGTCTTTCGTTCGTTTGAACTCGTGCTTATCATCACGGTAAGTTAGTCCTTAGCATTTGAGTGATTGAAAGCCACTTCTTTGACTTCGAAACACAACTATCTGCTAAAGAAAAATTTATAGACAATATTTTCTTTGTTAAAGAAACTGCACTATTTTTATTTTCTGTCTGTAGAAAATACACCTAATATAACTTTGGCAAGACGTATCAGCCTTATTATTTCACTATGTTAATATGGTAGTGTATTACGCTTTTGTTTTACATAATTTTTCATTTCATATATTGTTGCAGTGAATAACAAACCACATTTCCAAATTTTCAAAGGAGAATGATTGCCTTTTGCTAGAAAACACAGTCTTACATCTATAAGAACTTCGTTCTACTTCTGCAGAAAAATGGGGGCATATTTGAAATATTTTACGCAAGCATTATTTATCTCAAAATCCGTATCATTATTACAAATTTCCTCATTTGAAATTAAGTCACAAATTTCGTCCTCGGCATCTTGCTATTATTTTTCTTTACAAGACGTTGAATGTTGCCTCTTACGAATAGCAGTATTCGGTCGTAATGTAACCGATCAACTAAAGTTCACTGCTGAACGAAACACACTGAAATCCCCCCCCCAACGCACTTACGAACCGGTACCTAAAGTCAGAGCGCAATATAACGGCATACAGTTCTTAGCCCTAATCATAAGTATAGGAGGTGCTCATTTATTGTAACGTATGCTTCTACCTTATGTCTCAAGGAATAACGACGAACTATGAAACACTCATGGTTGGTCTCGAATGTGCTGACAGGATATTGAAAACGCGCTCCTGTAATGTTTGTATAGTCCCAGAAACAAAAATGGCCGGATTCTTGAAGCTCCTTACAGTGCACGATGCACTCCACAACGGTTTCAACCCAGTATTATTTGGATAGTATTACAGGAAGGTATTTAACTGATGGAAAAAATACGAATTAATCTGACTATTACTCTTTTACTACGTCATACTACTTTTGACCAATAAAACGGTACGAAAGGACGTATTTCAACCAATCATGGCTGCTCATCACACAATTTTATCGCGTCCCTAGCATTTGTTTCTTTGTTTTCCAACATTTGAAACTGCACTGGTCTGGACGTCAATATATATATATATATATATATATACATATACATATATATACATATATATATACATATATATACAATTACAAACCACTCCAGTCGATGCACAGCAGTTTCAAATATGACTCGCATTGGCATTCAAGAACAAGAATTAATAAAAATCACTTATCATACCTATGAATCTTCTGAAATCCGATTTACAAATAAATGAAGAGCACCATTCGGAAATCCTGAATAAGTTGAATACACCATGTAGGCCTAAATCAACGAGTTCCACTTCTATTACGCACACGTCCAATATAACATCAATTGAACCACCAACCACATTCAAATTTGAAAATTGTACATTCAATAATTATTCCTTTTAAAATTATTCATGTTTATTTTTATGTCATCGTCGTTAATTAAAACTTTTCTAACACTTGTGTATATTAGTTAGGTTATGTTATAGCTTCTGCTATATGATATTATGGATAGTCACGTATCATATTAAGATTTATTGAAAATCATTTGTCAAGTGACGTTGATTACTGGGATTCGGATAATTGAAGTGGAATGTTGCATTTTAATAAAAATGAAACTGTATCAACAAAGCCTTCTTGACTAGTAACATTGCCATCGTGTATAATAGATCGAGAACTTCTCGACGAGAAGACATTGCTCACTACTGCCATCTAGCATGCATCTAGCGTAATATTTGTAATGTTGAGATGGTACAATAATACATTTGAAGACAGTTGTATTTTCGTAAGTTAATTAATATTTTATTGTATTGGAGTACTTCGTTACTTCTAATCTTTATATAATTTCTTCTAATCGTGTAATAGTCAATTAAATCCCACTCGAGTTTTGATTTTCTCTAGATAAATCAAAACGTCTAGTGAGATTACTGTTGATAATATGATCAAATTAATGTTAAGTTTCATTATTAAACAAACACGTTACATACCATTATGACAATTGAAGACCTCACATTCTAAATGTGCTAAGTGGCAGTTATCCAAATTTCATTCTACTGTATTTAATCTAAGGGAGAAACATCTATATGAGAATATCATACTAAAGTTTCTTTATCGTATCTCAACTATGAGTGACTCATTCGTGCGCCAAAAAAAAAAAAAAAAAAAAAAAAATGTTGTAGGTAACTCAACATGCATTTCGCAGTGTATGTTTCATCAATATCTCAGAAAATTGTTTTTTACATTTAGCACATTTATTCATCGACAGATCTGTGCTAGCGTGCTTGCTCGCAGACTACAAAGATCAGGGTTCGAATACTGTTGAGAAAAAAGTTTATTTTTATTTAATTATGCAGGTTAATTTCGTTTACCATCATTCTATTTTACTGCACAATTTGTAAGTACCCTATTTATCTACTGTTAAGAACTGATCAATTTTCATCGCATCTTTTGGAATGTCTTTCGGGTTACGACAACAATCGATGCAAAATTAATTTCAATAGCTGCCAAAGCGATCTCGTGTGTACCACTGCTTTGGAGCACCGAGCATGCGCAATGCGTTATATCTGAAACAAGAAATTCAGGTGGGCCATTTTTTTCTTCCTTGGACTATACTTCATTGATGAGAGTCGCATGCCTCAAAGCCTTTCAGTGTCAGGTGATACTAACATCACGGGAAAACGTTTGCTGCACTGCAGAAGAAAGTGACTGCACGCCTATTTAATCTTTAGTTCACTGCATTACAATAAGAAACGAGCAAAGAGATGACATTAGAAGATGTACAATACTAATTTCACAGTACTCGTTTCTTCAAATGTATTAATTTTAGGAACCATGTATATTAGACGTTATTCTTGTTTTGATGAATTCTACCTGTTCTCTCCTATATGAACCATTTTTCAACGGCTTCATAAAGAGAAAGATAGACATTTTTCGTGAAAAATATTATTTGTGTAGTTGTGGAAATTCGAAACATGACCACGATACATTTAATCAACTCAAAGCCGAAAACTGCAGTCGATTTCAACTATTACGCGAGACAAAATGTCTCAAAATATCCTTAACTTAAGCCTAGCTGCAGAAGTGTAGAATAAAATTATTTATTTAGTAACTGAACTGAATAATTTGTCTATTTTCTATGTGAAAATGTTGTCGATTCCTTAGTCTCCCGTATTTTCTTCAAACAAAGTTGGCAACCCTAGGCTCTACCGACTTTTTAGAATAAGCTTAGAAAGTTGTTATTAGATAGGAAGTAGACATAGCCTATTGTACTTAGTCTATGCCTGAATGTAAGCTAGTGTTCCATATTAATTTACTATTTTCTTTTGTCCCTTAAACAATTTAGTTTGAGATTTATTCTTATTTCTAATACTGTTTTGTTAACTCTATGTACGTTATGGTCAGCATTATTGCATATTCTAGGAGAACCCATAACTGCATATAGAGTGTTAGTTGGGAGGCCGGAGGGAAGAAGACCTTTGGAGAGGCCGAGACGTAGATGGGAGGATAATATTAAAATGGATTTCAGGGAGGTGGGATATGATTGTAGAGACTAGATTAATCTTGCTCAGATAGGGACCGATTGCGAGCTTATGTGAAGGCGGTAATGAACCTTCGGGTTCCTTGAAAGCCATTTGTAAGTAAGTATTATTGCATATTCTACATTACGAAAAGTCTAATTTTTCAAATCGTACTGTGTTATAGCGTATTATTATTGACATCTGTGACATAGCTAATTTCATCGAATGTTACAATTTTAGTTTATTGTACGAATTACTTTGTACCTCAGGTTGATTTATGGTGAAGTGAAAGAGAAGGTCTGTTGGCATTAACTTCACCCTAATAAATAATTCTAATTCTAATTCAATGTAGTACCCTTAAACTTCTTTCATACAAAGGTAGTAGAGATAGTACGAACATCGCGTTCCTAAATTACAAATTAAAAAATGTAATTAGATTACTGGCAGTAACCGAAGATGCTGATAAAGCGTCGTAAAATAACCTACTTAAAAAAATTACAGGCAGTAGCAATGAAACGGTCCGCCGAAGTCTTCTGCAAAGCAATTCCAATCTCTTGTAAGATCCACAGTTACTGATCTCAAGCTGGCAGTGGCTGTCTGCTAAGGAGTGGTTTATAGTTTCCATGCGGCCAGATTCGCACGTCATTGCCCTCTCGGCTTTGATTTTAAACGGCCATAAAACGGGTTGACTATCCTCGCTATCATTTGCCGAAAGTTCATTCGCCGCTTTGGATAACACAATGCGTGCGGGTTCAGAATGTCAACTGCCGCGCAGGGCATGATGGTTCGCTGTGACGTCGCTCAGTCTGACGATGACACGGATTTTATTGCGAAGAGCTTTTGGTGTTCTAAGCCAAATATAACATAACTGAATATTAAAAAAATGGTGTCACAAAATGAAACATGCTTTTCATCATACATTTTATGTATTTTGAAATAATTTTGTGCTTAGGCCTATACCATATCACAAAATATGTTACCGCTTATTATTATTATTATTATTATTATTATTATTATTATTATTATTATTATTATTATTTTCATTAATCAATTATACAGAACGTTCATTCCAAAACTCCCCAGCTTAGAAAATTATTTATTTGAAATAAATTAAATTTAAACAAAAAAACTCATCAATTAAGATATTGTGGGGGAAGTTCAAATCAGTGTTAAATGTATTTTAAGTTTCATCCCCCTTCGAAATCTCAAATGGTATCCCTATATTATGATACATTTGAAAGAGTATTCAACTGTTTCTACATTTCATTCATTTTGTTCTCGCAACGCTTTTTGTTTTTTAACGTCGCCTGGCAATCTGGATTGTTCTTGTTGATTAGAGCTGAAGAGAATAAAACCACAAAGGCTATTGATGATTACAGGTTATTTCAGGCAGTAACACAAACTAATATTAAGAAATATCATGACTGTGTATTATAAAACTATTCTTTAAAAATTTAAAACAGGGTAGAGAATAACAAGAGCCCAAGTTTGGATTTACGTTTTTTATGGGCAGTTTCGATAATATGACAATGTTATGTGGAGGAGTACCGAAATGGCTGTATTACTACATAGCTGAAGTTCTGGCTGAAATATACATCAATTATCAGGCAGTAAATCTCACTTGACTACATGTGTCAGAGGAAAAACAATTGTTTGTAAGCATCTGAAGTCTGACTGCTGTAATATGTAGCTAGTCTGCGATGTATGCAATGGAGGAGGAAAGGAAATGGCCACCCTACCCCATTACCTCCTGACCTAGTTGCCTCATTAGTTGTGTCTTGTTAGTGTTACTTGGGGTTCAGACCTGTCTTCGGACAGTTCACTAAACAACAACAACAAACAACAACAACTTTATAGCCAACAATACAATATATTTTTGAACATTTAATTTAGTAAATTTAATTAATTACACTTAGGAAATTATGGAAAATAAACAGCGTTTACATCCTACAACCAACTGACAATAACAATAATCCAGGTTGCCAAGCGACGACAGAAAACAAAAGATGTGAGAACAAATGAATGAAGTGTATAAACAATTGAGTACTACTTCAAATTTAAGTATCATAATATAAGGCTGTAACCGAGCTTAGCTCAGACGTTTGGGTTTGAGACTCGTATTCGGGAGGTGCCGGGTTCAAACTCTGGGCCTGGTCAACCTGATTCGGTTTTTTTTGTTGTTCCCTTAATCTATTGTAGTATATATTTCCAGTAATAAAGGCAAATGGACGCCGGACTCATTTCACCGGCATTATCACCTTCACCTCATTCAGACGCTAAATAACCGAAGATGTCGATATAGCGTCGTAAAATAACCTATTTAAATAAAAAGAATAAAGGCTAATGACGGGTTGGTACCCAATTTCTACGAAAAACAAATCTATTACCCTCTGACAATAGTAGTACATCAATGATTCAGCCATCGTAATAGTTACAACATTGTACACGAGATAGCGTCTGTCAAGTGAGAATTTAAATATCCTGCCCGAAGATAGATGGTGCTTCGGTAGAGGGTTTAAGGTTTTGGTGAGAGAACTCTGTTGTCCGCTGCTCGGGGCAAGTGTCCAGCGTTCGTGAGATTAGGCGCAGCGGTTCGGTCCGAGTTTGTGGATGTCGTGATGGTGAGAGAGCATCAGATGTCTTCGGGTTATAGAGAACGTTAAATTTCAGACAAAATGATACCATGCCTATAGTAAAGTCGCATATGATCATTGTAGTTGAAGTGACTATAAATGAAGTATAAAAAATATATATACAAGGGAGTCATTTGAAATTTCAAAAATGGTGGGATGAGAGAGCGAAGCCTAAAAACCAATTAACACTAATTTTAAACTTCCTCCTCAATATTTAAATTGACTTGCTTTATGTTTAAATGACATTTAATTAAATTAAAAGGTAATTTAGACCGGCAAGTTTTAAAATTAAAGGCCGGTATAATAATAATAATAATAATAATAATAATAATAATAATAATAATAATAATAATAATAATAATAATAATAATAATACATCGTATAAAATTTTGCCCAATATTCTTTTGAGAAGATTAACTCTACATGTAGATGAAATTATTGGGAATCATCAAAGTGGTTTTTTTTCTGTTTTCAACAGATATTGGTGAAAAATGGGAATATAAGGGTACAGTACATCAGTTATTCACAGATTTCAAAAAAGCATATTAACAAGGTTAAGAGAGAAGTTTTATGTAATATTTTTACTGAATTTGGTATTCTCAACAAATTAGTTCGATTAATTGAAAGGTGTCTCAGTGAAACGTACAGAAGAGTCCATATAGGTCAGTTTCTGTCTGATTCTTTTCCAATTCACTGCAGACTAAAGTAAGGAGATGCACTATCATCTTTACATTTTAACTTTGCTCTAGAATATTCCATTAGGAAAACCCAGGATAACACAGAGGGTTTAGAATTGAATGGGTTACATAAGCTGCTTGTTTATGCGGATGACGTGAATATGTTAGGAGAAAATCCACAAACTATTAGGGAAAACACAAGAATTTTACTTGAAGCTAGTAAAGAAATAGGTTTGGGAATAAATTCCGAAAAGATAAAGTATATGATTATGTCTTGTGTTCAGAACATTGTATGAAAAGGAAATATAACAATTATAAATTCATCCTTTGAAGAGGTGGAAAAATTAAATATCTTGGAGCAACAGCAACAAACTGGAATGACAGTCGGGAGAAAATTAAACACAAAATAAATAGGGAAATGCCTGTCATTATTTAGTTGAGAAACTTGTTATCCAGTTTGCTCTCAAAAAAGCTGAAAGTTAAAATTTATAAAACAGTTATATTACCGGTTGTTCAATATGGTTGTGAAACTTTGAGGAACAGAGATTAAGGGTGTTTAAGAATAAGGTTCTTAGAAAAATATTTGAGGCTAAAAGGGATGAAGTTACAGGAGAATGGAGAAAGTTACACAACGCAGAAATGCACGCATTGTATTCTTCACCTGAATTAGAAATATTAAATCCAGACGTTTGAGCTGGGCAGGGCATGTAGCACGTATGGGCGAATCCAGAAATGCATACAGAATGTTGCTTGGAAGACCGAAGGGAAAGAAGTCCTTTGTAGGGGCCGAGACGTAGATGGAAGAATAATATTAAAATGGATTTGAGGGAGGTGGGATATGATGATAGAGACTGGATTAATCTTACTCAGGATAGGGACCGATGGCGGGCTTATTTGAGGACGGCAATGAACCTCTGGGTTCCTAAAAATCCATTTGTAAGTAATGATGATGATGATGATGATGATGATAATAATAATAATAATAATAATAATAATAATAATAATAATAATAGGCCTAATAATTAATTTTTTCTCGTGATGTTAAGGGCATCAGGCCTTCTCTTGCACGCCCGGTATATTCCTACATAAATATTATATTGATGTTGAGAGTCAGAACCTAACCCAGGGAGGCCACAGTTAGTTACTAAGTAGATTGCAGCCTGTTTATGGCAGGAAGAGGATTTGAAGCAGAGACTACTGCTAATGTGGGTGTACGAGCACAGATACATGAATAGAAACATAGCGGACACGTGCTCGCTTACTCCTAGCAGCTAATGAAAAGTAATGACTTTCAGCAGTGTGGATATTCTCATTCTCCCCCAGGAAACTGCCCTTACTTCATTCGCGTAGGAAGACCTGACCTCCATATTGAGCTTAACCTTCACACACTCACCGAGGTTGGCTTCAACTATAACACATGTTGGGATGTAGTATAGATACACGTGCATTAATCTGCCTGAGTAGTAATCTTAAGCTTGATATTCCTATAATGTTGCTGCCTGATGAAACCGAACAGTGATCCCAACATAAAGAAATTGCGGAATTATGTATTTACAACAGTGTAATTAGCGCTGCTTTCGATGACCAAAAAATACCCTAACATTGATCTATAAAATAACCCAAAAAATGTTAGAAAATGACCTAAAATTTTGAAAAAAAAAATTACCAAAAAGGTAATGCTATACTTAAGTAGTAACAATCCTACCTCAAATTAAAAGCTCTCCTCTCCATTGCAATAGACGACAGTGTATACCTGAAGATTCTGGAATGTGAACGACAAAGAGTTTGTAATATATAACTAGAGACACCAACGGCGCTAGTTTCGCGTACAAAATTGAACCGCTGTTCGGCCGTCATTAAACGGAGTTGATGCTTCGCCGGGAGTGCGAGCAGTTCATGTTTATTGAGGAGTACGAATAAATATAAGTACACTTGAAGGGAAATAATAACAAAATGGTAAAATATTGCGCCGCAAATAATTGTTCGAACATAGCTACTATTGTAGGATGCTCAGGAAAGCATGCATATCTTAATATTTGAAAGAATGTTCCAAATGCAATTCCTGCTTTGAATGTGTTTAGAGAATGTCGGAATATTTCTTGGATAAAGTTTTTCCAGAAACACATTAATCAGGTTTATAAGGTTGGTTTCAACAATGTCTGTAAGGGTTAGGTGCCATGATATTACAGTGGATTATAATAGCAGAGTGCATAAGAAAATCCTCAGACTAAATCTGTCTAAAACTGTTTTGTTTCATAATAAATGAATTAATCATGTAATTTCCGTATTGTACAGTATGTACTTCTAATTTTTGGTTGTATTAAATGCAAAGAAATTAGTGAAAATATAGCTGATGGTCTAGTTAGGCCTATTATTACCACTACTAGCCTACTAGGTCTACTATGACTACTACTACTACTAGGCCTACTATTACCACTACTACTATGCCTATTATTACCACTACTACTATGTCTGCTATTGCCTTTACTACTAGACCTACTATTACCACTACTACTAGGCCTACTATTACCACTACTACTGGGCCTACTATTACCACTACTACTGGGCCTACTATTACCACTGATACTAGGCCTACTATTACCCCTACTACTAGGTATATTATTACCACTACGACTAGACCTATTATTACCAATACTACTAGGCCTACTAGCCAAAAAAAACTAGACCTACTATTACCACAAAAACCAGACCTACTACTACCACTACTACTACACCTACTGTTACCACTACTACTAGGTCTATTATTACCACTACTGCTAGGTCTATTATTACCACTACTACTAGGCCTACTATTACCACTACTCCTAGGCCTACTATTACCGCTACTAATTGTATTTAAAAGTCTGTACTGGCCTCTAACTTGGTGGTCATCAACTACACAATGAATAGATTGTTTTATGATAAAATTTATTCTCATTATATTTTAAATCTGTTTCCAGAAATTTTATGATCTCATATTTCACCACTAAATATTTTCTAAGCACCATATAGCTTCCTCTTCCTTTGCATGAAAGGACTGAAATATAGATTATTTTAAATATTACAGTAAATATCCATTATTATGTCCTTAAAACAATACTAGTAATACTGAAAATTAATGCTGATATTGCCATTATTAAATATTTCACATAATTGTCCCAAGTGTACAGTAGCGTGCAAATTAATCCGAACAACGTAATTACTTATGCAAAAACACTCAAATGGGATAAAAAAAAAAGGATCTAAGACATACCTCAGTAATCTATGTGGCCTCCCTTGTTCCTAATAACAGCTCTGAGACGATTTGGCATGGATTCCACTAATTTCCCACAAATATTCTTCATTTCTTCATCGCGAAACCATACACCAATGAGGGCAGAAATCATCTTCTCCTTTGTAGAACAATCCATTTTTTGCATTCTTCTTTTGCAAATTGACCACAAGTTCTCAATGGGGTTGATGTCGGGTGAGTTGCCTGGCCAGGGGAGTACCTGAATATTCTTCTTGTTGAAGAATTCTGTAGTTTTTCGATACGTATGGCATGGTGCCAGGTCTTGTTGGAACACATCTCTGCCATCCGGAAATGATTTTTGCAGCTGGGGTACGATTCTGGTTTCCAATAAGTGAATATATTTGTCAGAATTCATCATTCCCTTGATAGGTATTAATGCTCCAGGCCCTTCATGTGTAAAACAACCCCAAAACATTACTTGAGGGGGGTATTTGGGTGCTTGTTGGAGATGAGCTGCTGTTACTTTTTCGGATCCTTTCTGTACGTAAGAAACACGGTGGCCGTGGACCTCGAAATGAGACTCATCGGAAAAAAGTACATTCTTCCAGTCATTCACTGTCCAGTGTTGATGTAATTTTGCCCCCATTAAGCGTTTTTTGCACATAACAGGGGTTAGCAGTTGCTTCTTAATAGGCTTACGAGCCCTTCGTCCAGCTTCCAAAAGCCTACGCCGCACTGTTGTGACGTGAATATTCGCCCCAGTGGTAGCCATTAACTCGCGGGTTAAGTCGACAGCAGTTAGTCTTGGATTTAATTTACTTTTCCTGACAATTCAACGATCATCTGCAGGTGAAGTCTTCCTTTTCCGGCCACAGTTTCCTTTTTTCTGGGGTGTGATGGATCCAGTCTCCCTGTATCATTTTATGATCGAATTAACAGTAGCCAAACCGATGTGACATTCTGTAGCAATTTGCCTCTGTGTCATAGAAGAATGCTCTGCTAATGTTATAATTTTAGGTCGTTTTCGTGGAGTTGTATCCATTTGTGAAGACGATATAATGTACACAGGATTGCAGTATTAAGTCTTCAACACAACTGAAATGCTTATAAGTACAAAACGACAGGCAAAATGTCACATATTATAAAAAAAATAATAACGACGGACCTTCCACAATGGAATTATACGTACTACAGATGTCAATTAAAGCGGTATGAGCAGCTGTGAGGCCAACAATGACAGAAAATGTAAAAATATGTCGTGTTCGGATTAATTTTCACGCTACGTATATGGGTGATCTAATTTATTTTTTAGAATATCGCCAAAGATGAACCATTATAATACTTTAATAAATATAGCGATCCTCTCCCATTCATGTTTATTTCATCACGATTCATCATTTGTAAAATATGTTTAAAACAGTGTCTATCACCTGGCTACATCAATGTATTGTGGTACTGTTTTCAAATTTTGCGCCGCAAACACTCCCTTCAATGGCGGATGCTAGCCGAGTCAATTTGTGACATTTTTCTTGCCTGCCACACACGGGTATGTGTCTCTAGTAAGTATTACAAACTCTTTGGTGAACGACCGGCAGTTGTCGGCGAGGACATTGTTATACGTTATAACATACCTGCACAAACAGCGCTCAACGAGCTCGCGCCCTCCTTCGGAGCGGGAGAGCGGTGTTTACCGCTCGCCGAAACGGAGAGAAAGATGAGTCAGAATGACTTAGACTTGATATAGGTAGAGGAGAGGGAAACGACCACTCAGTTATCTAGTGGAGTGCAGTGTGTAGGCCTATTCTCAGTAACCGTTTCACGTTGCTTACCTACTACTACTACTACTACTACAGTACAGTATGGAGGAATCTAAAAGACGGAACATAACATTTAACATTTAACGATTTACAGCTCGAACTTACTGATCTTCAATGTGACATAAGGGCTAAAGATCGTTTGAATAATACTAATAGCCTGGTTGAGTTTTACAAAACTAAATTAGCAATAATATCCACGACTACACAGGCTGGCTGTGAAAATGATTGCTATGTTTGGCTCAACATTTATATTTGTAAGCAACTGTTTTCTATAATCAACTTTAATAAAGGCAGACATCGAACATCTGTAACTGATGTTTCATTACGATCAGTAGACTACTTTTCCTTTCAGCTGCAACAGCATAAAATCTCGTTTTGATGTACTGATAAATAAAAATATAACAAAATGATATTGTACATTTAAGTAGCTATAGAATTTCTATCATTTCTGTAAAATAAATATTTCTTTATTAATTAATAATAGTCCAAGATAGTTCTGCAAACACTGAACAGGAATTCATTTCATAAACACTCGTAATAGTACTTCCCTTTGTTTACATTTTGTACGAGATCACCCCTTCTTCCAGTCCACCCTTATGCAGAGCGCAGCTAATACCTGCATTCCGCTCGTGAGCTGTGAGCCGGCTCGGAGAGCGCAAACCTTGTGCAGGCCTGCGTTATAAGAAGCTTCTTTCAACATCCGCGCTGACCGCAGGAGCATATGAGTGACAGAACACATGGTGTTAATTGGACGGAGTTACGCAATAACAGACCAAGCGCCAAAAACTTGTTCCGAGATTTGGCCATTGAAATAAATTTTTTTTTTATAAAATATTTCATACAAGAAGTATTATAACATTCATACTATTACAAAAAAAAAATAGCACAAATAGTATCAACAAAGACTAACCGATTTTTGGTAAGAGACGAGCAGTTTAATTAATATTTCAAAGCAAAATAAATAAATGAATTTTATGCAATAAACGAATTTTTGCATATAAATAGCAGAAAAACTCAGATATCGCATTCTTGATTTTTTTCCCTGTTAAATTAGCCTCCCATCAACAGATTTGTGCAAATATCTCATTTTTTCAAATTGTCGTTTGATCTATTATTGCATAACTTCGTCCAATAATTCTTGTATCTGCGCTATTTTGAAGCTTTCTACTGAGAGTACTTTAACGATTGTGTACGAAGTTTTTTATTCTGGATTTTTTCTAACACAAATCCTTCGTTTGGAAGGCAGAGCGTACAATAACAACTAGCCGAGAGCTTCATCTCCTATTCTATTTCTCTTTTTCTTTTTGACATCACTTACTACCGAGAAAACCCTTTCAGATTCCGAGTTTGAATAAGTTAGTGTCAGTTAGTAACTTTGCGAGTTTTTCTTTATTTGGGAAATTTTAGTTAGTCATTAAAGTATTTAGCGTAAATGATTAAGAATCACGTTAAAAATAAAAAAAATGACCAAAAACGCAGTAAAAAATAAAAGATAAGATTAGAACAGCAAAAAATGACCAAAAATAACGTAAAAAGTCTACATTTCTTTAATTTACAATTCATTTTTGATAATCAGGAAAGCCGATATTATTGTTACATATATCAATATATTAATGCTTTTATTTTCAATCTCTATGGCTTAACACATTGAACAAAACCAAGTTACATATCATAGTTTTGTGTATTTTACATTTGTACGATCGTTTTCACCCTCCCAAAGGGCATCCTCAGATAAAACAATATTAAAATATCATATATCTAAAATCAAATATATAAAATGTGGAAGACTGTTTATCATGATACATAACGTATGAAGAAAATCTCATATTATAGTGTGCACAAATGAGCATGTTAAAATGGACTATAACAAAATATGTATATTAAAATTTATCATGACGATTCATTATTAACATGCCTGAATGGATGTATCTTGTATGCTATGTACGATATCAAGAAAATGTATTAATTTATTAATGCTTAATATACTTTACGTACAAAGATATACATTGCTGCAAAATAATTATTGCATGTTTGTTAATATTTGATGTAAATAAAATTGTCATAGAAGATTAATAAATGTCCCATTTAATGGGTATATGATGAAAACAATAGAATGACGTAGGTTGTCAATATTCAGTTTTCAAACTTTATGAACTTTATATTTTATATGAACTAAAATATACTGTAAGTTGCAAAATAATGACAGCTTGTTATATAATGAGATATGTAACTTGGTTTTGTTTAATGTGTTAAGCCATAAATATTGAAAATAAAAGCATTAATATGTTGATATATGTAGTTATATTTCGTTAACCAGCAACCCGTACCCAGAATTTATATAAAAGCATGCAGCAGCTATACCAAGATGCTAGGCCTATATCTTTTGTTCAAAGCATGACAAACTTGACATTTTCTTAACTCTCACCTACAATCCGCAATGACCTGAAATAGCTACTGCTTTACGCCCACATGAAAAACTCTCTGATCGTCCTAACATTGTTACTTGCGTTTTCTGATTGAAACTCAAGAACTGAATATGGATAGGTTCACGGAAAAGTACTGTACAATTTGGCATAAAAACCATTCAGAGGGAGTATGTTTTACTATTATGGAAGCAAATAACTTTCGAAATGCCTGGTATTCTTCATTGAAAATATATCTGAACAATTTTTATTTGAAATTCTTATGGACTTAGTTTGCAGCATTTGCTGCACAAACCACTACTATAGTTATATTTATAACTATATTAGGCCTATATTATATTATATTATATTATATTATATTATATTATATTATATTATATTATATTATATTATATTATATTATATTATATTATATCATATATCATATTATATCATATCATATACCATATTTTTATTTTATTTTTATTTTATTTTAAATCCACCACCAACAGAAGCAGGCTTCCAATTACAGGTGGCTTACATAGATACGTACACAAAATACATAATAAGAGAAAAAAACAACAAAGCAAACAACACAAACGAAAGAAAGAAAATACATAATGGTAATAGATGCTAGAATATAACATTACAGTTAATATAGTGCCAAATGTCAATATAATGATGAAAAATTATTTAAAAACTAGAGTAAAAACATAATACACTTCTTCATAATTTAAATATCTAAGGAAGTACAATTCTTTTTAATATCGTATGGAATTTTTCAACTGTTAAACTGAAATCCAATTGAGAATCACAGTTTAAAGACAGAGAGTTGTTAGTATCACACATAACAAACAATGGAGAGTTCTTGAAGAAAACAGTTCTAGGAATAGGAATAATAAAAGGTTGCCTATGACGTAATTCTGTTCTTTTTACATTGAACTGAAGGAATTTAAGAAAATCACAGCTATTCAATATACCGTTAACAGTCTTATAGAGTAAAATTTGGCTATTTATTACTCGTCAAGATTTTAAAGTTTTATAATTAAATTCAAAAAGCAACTGATTATATGAAATTTGTTTGTCATAAGACGACACGTGATATTTTTTAAAATATAAATAACGTAAAAATCTTTTCTGTATCCTTTCTATTTGCATCTGATGGGACTGGAACTGACGTGACCATATTACAGACTCATACTCTAGCTTACTTCTAACTAGAGTTTTATATAGATTTTCAATAGTATTTATATTTTTTAATTCTTTTGTATTTCTGATTATAAATCCTAATTTTCTATATCCATCAATTACCACGTGATTTAAGTTATGTTATGTTATGTTATGTTATGTTATGTTATGTTATGTTATGTTATGTTATGTTATGTTATGTTATGTGTTACATTATATTATATTATATTATATTATATTATATTATATTATATTATATTATATTATATTATATTATATTATATTATATTATATTATATTTATAACATAATAATGCAACTTGGAAAAGATTTGAAAGTGAGTGAAGTTATCTGTAATCATTTCAGCCCATACCTACTTATTGTCAAAAGCGAAATTAATAAACATCTTAAAAGTTAACTTCAGTTTCTTCACGATAGAAGTCAACACATGGTAACTAAATGTCAGATGTTCCTAAGCAAAACGGCTCAAAAAGTAATGTCTCGTATCACTCAAAACAGTTTGGAAATCCTACATTGAACGTCAAATTGTCTATGATCTCATCAACAATGAATAACGTAGACGTAGAGGATAAAAGAGTGAAGTGCAAAACTTAACACAATAGGTTACTGTACTGAAAGAAATAGTTTGCAAATTAGCTGGTAAGGCATCCTTTGAGCAGGTATCCAAGCAACCCTACATAATAGTTACAGAGTAGTCGAGAACATCCTGCACTGAAATGAGATATTACTAAGTTTGCGGAGGGAATTCCAGGAATCCATAACGCGCCTCTCGATATCATTAGCGGAGTCGCTGTTAGCTCCTTTGCTTTCTCGATCACTCAAGTAGAAAATTATTTAACTTAATGAACTTCCCCTATATGGTTTTCAATAATTGCACTGTACAGTTTTGTGAAGTACAGGCCAACTTCTACTGCCGTACAACCGAATGGTAATATAGCGCTTAAAACAATGTCGTGACTAACACCACCACCACCACCCCTTCGCCGCCGCCGCCATAAACTGTGCTAAGACTACGCAAGTTAAAGAATTTAATTTTCATTTAATATTCATTTCCTAGTTCGATTGTTCATTTGTCGAACTTTTTCATGTTTTATTTATATTATTAGTTAGTCATATATCTACTAATTTTATTTTTACTAACAATTTTAATATTAACCTGGCTATACCTTTCTATTAACGATTGAAACAGGAAACACCGTTTGCTACCCTTTCCACGACGGAGTTCGATGATACTGGCGTAAAATACAAATCATTTTACTAGGTATAGGAGGGAAGAAAAGTGGTTCATCCATTTATGTAAACTAGGAAATATCGCAATTTTGAGTTTGATAATTTTCATTAGGTTTTTGTTTAATCAAAATACAGTACTGTATTAACACTTAGTGGTTTACACACGAATTGAGCTATCCATTCGGAAGTATTAATTATGCAGTGTATATTGTACTGTTACAGCACATTAGCGTACTATATAGAGAATGAAGTTAAATTGAAAAATAATTATAATATGGATATTTAAACACATTTTAGAAAATGGTGGCCGTTCATTTCGATACAGGCTTCAGTTCTTTTGTGCATATTATCGCACTATAGACTATTGTACCTAATTCCAATTACCAGTTTCGTCCTTCGTACGAGTAACTCATGTTGAAATAATTCTGTACCTACTCTATAAAAGAGTACCTTACGTACTGTAAATTCAATCTTCACTTCTGCCCGATCCGAAAAGATAAAATCTCTCAGAAATGCTATCTACTGTCCGTTCAAGTGCTTTTGTCGCAGGGTTGTAGAAAGGGGGGGGAGAAATCACGTGACAGTTAATTACTTAAGGAGGCCCTTTTATTTAAGTTATTTTAAACACTTTAATAATATTACGTAGACGTCCAATTCCTAACAGAAATTAATGTTTTCAGAAAAGAGCTAAGATAGCCCAGCTACTAGACTTTACAAAGGGGCGAACAGAAGCAGGTGGGGGAAACCGGGATGCGACATATATGTGTGTGTTTACTGTGTTTATTCAATGTTCATCATCATTCATCGTCATTCACCAAACACGAATTTAGGCCATAAGTTGACTTGTTTCAATCTCAGCTAGACTAGACGGCATTTCGGAAGGCGGTTAGCTTCTATATGCGCCGTAGCATTTCTGGTATGTGACGTCACAAGCTTGTACAGTAGAACCAATCAGAATCAGTCTATAACAAGCACTTGCCGAGTTCTTTTGTTCACGTGCGAGTGTTTCAATACATTGAATAAGCAAAACTAACATTTACTGTGTGTATGTAAGGTAAATAAATGGAAGAGACTGTAAAAAAAACAAGTATTACACAAGCAGGCGCGGAAAATAGTGTTTAAGGTGTATAATTATTTTAAAAACGTTAACGAGCAGAATGCTGGCAGCAACGTTGCCAACATGCAAGAAACGACTGCAGAAGCATGTGGTGTAGGATTGAGAACCGTGCAAAGAATATTGTTAGTGAAGGAAACAGGGTTTGTTTGGTGTCATGCTTAGAGTAATCAACAGCTAAGGTCATTGTTGTCTTTTGATAATTTAAATTCTCCCCTGCGCTATTTGTATTGCACGTGCTCGTGAAGTACGATGTGGCAATGTTGTACGCTGCCTTGCTCTCTCTATCTGTCTCTCTCGACGCAAACGCTAGCAGACAACCGCCTTCCGAATTGCCGTCGACAGTCGAAGAGTCGTTTTTGTGGGCGGCCAGATCGACGTCTTCCTTGTGGATGGTAATGTAATACATCACTAGGAATCCTAGTAGGTGGCATGCGTGACATGTTGGAGACATCTTTTCCTATAATTGAAAAGTTTTTCTTCTAATGTCTGAATGTGGAGTTACTTTAAAATTCTTTATTTCTCTTATGTTTGAGTAGAGTATATCCAGCTGTTCGGCGTAGTTTATCTCATTTCAGCAGCTCTTAATCTACTGATGTGTTTCTTCTTCAGAACCCAAATTTCACTTCCATATAGCAGAGCCGTAGAATTTTATGCAATTTTAACCTGAAATGTTGTACTAGATGTGGTTTTAGTGCATAAATATAATAAAGAAGAAATGCGCACAAGTGTGCATAGGATGTTTGTTCGTTAGTCTTCTGTGCTAAGTTCGGTCACTGTTTTCGGGCACTCGGTACACTGCAGGACGTGGTACTTGTCACAACTTGCACCACAGAATTTACAGACACACTTCTCGGACACTGTATGGAATTGTGCTGTGCTGCACATTTTGAAGTGAAATCCATGCACTGCTATCCTTGTGACTACGTTCCTCATGCGTTGATTAGTCCCATTCCAGCTTTGGTCGACCATGGCGCTAGTGGCGTAGAACTCGTCGTCTATGTTGTTCCTTTTCTGTGTATTCTCTTCTAGAAGCTGTTTGTACGCGTCTTGGAAGGCAGAAATAGTGAATACCGTAGATCCTCGATCAGAAAGGGTTCCCTTGTTAACACACAGACCAGCCTGGATGGTGTGAACTTCGACACTCCGAGTACCCTTTTCAGATATGTGGCTTTGACTTTTTCCCACGCTTTCAAGTCCTTTTTCTTTAGATACTCCCAAACTACGTCTATGCCATAGGTAATGGTAGGTATGATCTTTGCATGGAACAACTTCATAGCTGCTTCATATTTAGTGCATAAATATGAAGTTCCTAAAGTTCATTACAGGGGCATCACTGTCGCTTTAGTTATAGTATCTGCCAATAGATGACTCTTTTTGAATAAAATGTGTAGGCCTACAAAAGAATATGGTATCATTCGCTGTTAAGATGACAGTCGGCCGTGGGAGTGGAAGCGACGAATCCTCTACTACAAGGGAGGTTCGAAATTCATATTAAAAGAAGAAAAGAATAATCCATTACATGTGTGCATGTAAAGAATGACATTTGTAGCATTTGCAAGAGAGAGTACTGCTTGCAAGCGAAAAAGAAAAGATAATCATTAAAGCAAACATTTTGAACCAGTAAAACCAAAATTTGCCTAAACGAATTGAAAAGAAAGTGTGAGGGAGTATAGGCAATGTAAAAAGGAACAGAAAACAATTTTACAAGATGTAGTAGCTTTAGCCCAAAGTAAGCGGTCGGCATTTTGTGACTCAACTCTTTAATATGTAGGCTAAGCAGGGTGGAGGAGTAAGACATCATCTCCCTCTCCTTAGCCATAATTTGTTCAGTGAACGTTAAGCTGTCTGGGTATCCTCCCATCCTACCTTCCCCTTTGCTATGTATTGCAGGCTGTATTTTGTATGGCGTAATCTTTTCCGAACACTGGCCTAATTAGTAAGGCATATACATCAACTGCAAATGTGCACGCTATAAAATGTGCTCAAAGTTGAATAAATATAATGTTTAAAGGAGGCGTTTAGCTATTTTAATAAATATTTTATTAACAATAAGTTTGGTTACATTTGTAATGAGTATGATAGGCTGCGGTAAGAACAAAACCTAAAACTGCGAATTTTGTTACATACAAAGGACGAAGTTGTTTCGAGAAATTAAAAGAATTTGATTAATCCTGGTCACTTTTTCTTGGTTTCTTCATTTATTTTTATTACTCCGATTGTTTCATGCATTTTTACTTATTTCTGTGTGTTATACAGCTGGTTCTGCTATCTAATTGTTATTGTTATATGTTCATTGTTATCTGAGTACTTTTGTTAAATTGTTTATTTATTTTTTATACTTTACAAATCTATTTATTTGCCTATATTTGTTTAGTATTTAGGCCTATTTTTTATTTTCTTGTAAACAATATAACTGCAAAAAAAATACTGGTGATAGAGCATAAATTACTGAACAAAAAAGTATTACAACATTTTTCTGTAACTTTTGCGGTTTCCCTAGAAAAAAATGTTATCGGTGTATCTATTGTTTTTGAAAATGATTGTCAACCATCATTATTTACTTTGGTTTGCCACGTACTACGCGACCAAGGCGGGACCCGTCGTGGCAGAATGAGGAACTCCGTGCTCGCCGCGTATTTTTACTGCTGGAGTGTCGTCACATCCAATGCCTAGCGTTTCAATTTGGTCGCAATGCCGCATGTAGGAAGACGTGTGTTTCGTAGCCAAGCGGAGAACATTATTTATAATGCCATAAAGTTTTGCGATGAAGAAAAGACAACGGGTTTATTCCTACCTCTATCGAAGACAACAGAGCGTGCTGCAGCTATTGTGAAGATAAATAAGGAAAAAATTGGTAGGATTAGAAAGAAAGGTAAAGAATGTGAGGACAAGGGTGTAGAAATATCGACACCAAACGAAGTTAGACAACTTCCTGCAAATAAGGTTGAATTAGACGACATGGACAAATGTATCATAAGAAGAGAAGTTCATAAATATTATAGTCTCTACAAAGAGCTTCTAACATTAGGAAAGTTGCATAAATGTTGTAAGAGAGAGAGAGATAGGTTTTAAAGTGTGCAAGGAAACTTTACGAAAACTCATACTATCCATGGGGTTTGCATTCAAAAATGTAAAGTTAAAAGAAAATATCAAATAGAACGCTCTGATATAGTAGCCCGTTATTTACCTGGACGAAACATGGTTCCATACCCGTTACACTGTCCACAAATGTTGGCAAGACGTAAACGTGTCAGGAGTTTATACAATTAGCAGTGCAGGTCAACGACTTATAGTAGCCAATGCTGGTGGTAGTGATGGTTTTATACCGGGTGCTTTCCTCATATAGCCTATGATGTCCGGAGTCCGGCCACTTTAAGATGCTAAGATATGAAAAGCATATCAAATGCAATGTTGTATAGAATACAGTACCTACACTAGTTTGTTACTTTCGATTCATGTTCCCTCCTTTATGAACACCGATGTTGTGGTGTTTTCTGAATAGATTCCTATGTGTGTAAGCATATGATAAAATAAAACTAAACAATAAAGTTAACTATATATACGAACATATAACATATAAAGCGTGTTAATAATAATGAAACAAGAGCGCAGTTCAGCATGTGCTTCATTTTGCATCTGATGCGGACTTTACAACACGGCCTGTGTTTAGAAGCGAATCGCAGCGCCACCAAACAAAACGGTTCCCGCCTTGGTCGCATAGTACATTGCAACTGTGTTCATATCCATGTTTACAGATCAGGGAACTCTTATTGTCTCTCTATTGAAGTGGTGTTCGCGTGTGTTGGATGGAAGTTCATTAGCAATGACGTTCACATTTACTCGATCAGTAAATATTATACTACTATCAATTCTAAAAACATGATATTTTAGGAATTAAAAACATTAGTAGAGAAAACAAAATTTCAATACACACCATATTGTTTAGTAGGCCGAGATGTACAGTCTGCATAATTTTGGCAGATTATATCGTTTACACTCCGTATATATTTATTTATTAAATCGGTTTTTTTCTCACTATTGTTCTCCATATAATGTAATGTTTCGCAGCGACACTTCAACTTAGCAACATTATTGCTATTTTTGCAACAGTTTTGTGATAGCTATGTTACCTAATTTCGGTAACAAAATCAAAGAAGTTTCCAAGAGTGCATCCTTGAATTAAGTAGTGAATTTTCTATATACTTTATTTTACATTTTCACAAATGAATTAAACGACATTTTTATATGTGTAATTTGTTACTGAAAAGTCAGGAATTTCTTAATCGAGAGAACTTTTAACTAAGATAAAAAAACCACTATTTAATCTAAAAATAAATTAAATTTATTCATATAAATAGCGACCAATATTTTGAAAATGCGACCGATTACAAAGCCCACACCTCAAAGTGTATCTCGCTTATTAATATATTATTTTGTATTAGTAATTTACAGGAAGGATCTAAACCTCAAAGCATAACTCGTAGTTTCATAACTTTAAAATGTTTTCAACTGTGTCATGATAGGAAGTTCCTGAATTATCAACAAGATTAGCTATTTAAAAAAAGTCTTAATATTTTTGGTTCGACAGTTCAATTTAGTAATTTATTCATGGAATTCATATCGCTGTTGAGTAATTGATTTCAATTTGAATTCAAATATTAAATAAAGCTATGTGAAACCCTGATTGGTACACATAGCCCCTTGGATCGAGTCAATACCTCTTCAAATTAAACTAGCAAACTAATCCACAGTTAGTACAACGAGTTTATATTGGTATAAATTATGTAAACTACAGAGGTGTAACATTATTCTGCTTCCTAAACCTGGTGGGAAATTCGTTAACAGAGATGCATTGAATGATGAATGGTTGATGTGCATAGAAATCTTACAGTACTGAAACTCAGAGAAAATGTAATAAGTGGAGTCTATGATTCAATGGAAGGCGAGCAACGTTGAAGGATATTAAAACATGATGCCACCAATTTTAGTGAGAAACAAAACATAAGAATAAAGAGCGTATTCCGAATCTCAACACTGAACAATCTGATGGCATCACGGTGTTCCGAATTTCAACGATGACGTCACTGATGCTCCACCTGTGTCGCACCGGTTCCATCAGCTTGCAGAGGTGGTGGCAGTCTCCATCAGCTGCCATCAGTGAATCTGATTGGTTCTTGTATAGGGCGGGAATTAGCAGACGAATGACATTGTGCACTGTTGTGTCATGGCGGTGTGCTCTGCTTTGGTTCTGTTGTGTTGTTTGTAATGAGCACAACGTAAAAACAATATCTTAATGGCTTATGAGCGAACATGTCAACGGACCAGTTATTACTACTGGTTCAAGAAATAAATTGTTTATGCTCTCTTTTCTTTGAACGAGATCACACTACGGAAATTTCGCAAAATCTTGCTAGCATAGCACAGACAACAACTTGTACAGCCGCCAACATAGCCATCAAATCTTCCAGTAGTTTTGTTCCTATTTCGCTGCAGCGTGACGTCATTGTTGTCTACCGGTCCGGTGAGATTCGGAATACGCTGAAATAGTGACAGTACACATCATCGCCATCACAAAAACTTAAAGACTTAGCCAACAGTTCGCAAAACTTTCATCAAATTCCTGGAATATGGTTACACGACGAATACGAACATTGTCCAGGTTCAAGCCACAACAGATATCGATATCTCGGGAAACACATTCCGCCGACTGAGGAAATTCAGGAAATAAAATGTCATCAGAGTCTCTAAGCTGATTACACTGCAGTACTCTGGGTTGATTTGTGATCCATGGGGAACACAATAGTCCATTCGTGCGTAAATGATTTAGTACCAGTCTACGCCCCTACTGAGGAAGAAGAAGAACACTAAAACGAACAGATTACCATATTGAAGCAATAGCGTCTTGCTGTTAAAAATAAACCTTCAGTTCTCTTCGCCAACAGTAAAATCCTAGTTCAAGACTCACAGAACAACACCCTATCCATGTTACAATAATAAAAATCGATATAAAGTAATCCAAAATAATGCACAAAGTTCATTTGATCACTGAAGAGAGTATGGAAAGTTCCGTATTTCAACCTGGGAAACCGAGAATCAAAGAACTGCCGAAATATGTTTCAGGGGCGCAACGAGGACTAATTTATCAAACCAGAATCAATTGTCTGATCTCGCAATGGGATAGCGGCTATATCGTTACCAGTAAATAATCACTTCCGTTTGTTACACGTTGTCGGATTCGATCTGTTTCAATTGAGTCTCCTTTATATATTAAAATTGAAAGATGAAGTTAGTGAAAATTAATAATGAATTATATATCTTGAAATGAACTGACACTAACTATATTAAACCATATGTAGATTGAGTGTTTATACACCTCTTACAACCTAATATATATCCAAATAAGATTTGTTTATGTACTGTATAGAATAATCTAAAGTAGTCACTTGTATAGCCCCGTCGCTCTTATTTCCGGCAGCCAATCACGTTGCAGGTCGGCTACATTTAAACGTGTGCGTCTTGTGATTCGCTGATGATGACGCCATGCACTTCCTAAGGTTCTATAAATACTTAATATAATCGCCCGCCATTTTCGCTCTTTCGTTGGAATTCGCAGAAAGCACACGGGAACGTTATTTGCCGCTCAATTATTTGCTGAATTACAGTGCGTTTGATTTATTTTCATAGCAGCTATGTTTAACGGTGTGGCAAATAGGTCCCTCTACTGGTAGCTTGGCAATGAAATAACAAAAATGGCGAACGATACTACCTACCTAGACTTTATAGAGCCTTCACTTCCTAAGACGTAAGCAAAAAGGAGGAGTCACGCCGGGAATAACAGCGTCTGGTCTAGTGCGAAGATTTAATAAACTCGAATTCGTTCTCCGACGTTTACTAAATTGATACTTGTGGCAAAAAAAAAAAAAAAGAGTGAGATTTTCTTCCAAACTTATCTCGTTTTTCCCAATATTAGAGAGTTTTCGTACCCTTGTCGCACGCTAAACTGCTAACACTGTGTTGGCGTCAGTAGTGATGTAGGCCTATTTGGTGAAGTATGTTCATGTTCGTAAAGCTTCGAACAGAATTGTAAGGGATCGGTGCACGTGTTTCTTTAACATAAGGCTCTATTATACGATATTTACCGCTTCGTTAATCATATTTTATCATGTACCTTCTATGATAGTCAATCAGTCACGCTATATATTTTTTTTATTGTTAGCTCAATGTTTAATTTGATAATATGAAAAATTTGAAATGAATTTTTTTTAATTGAGGAAATATACTGATTTCGATGTGATCTGTTCAGAATAGATATTTAAGCCTTCATACGTCGGTAAGTGGCAAACTTTCTTATTTTTCACTTTAGATGAGGGTCAAAGCGAGAGAAATGTTGAGAAAGAATGGAAATTACTTTTAAAAGTAATCGCTGCTGAAAATATTTACTGGTTTCAGAGTTAAGGAGAGTTAAACAAAGGAGTGTTTTCGCTTGGCGGAGTACTCATAACTCAACCCGTTGTCTGTTGTAATCTCAACGAAAAATATTTTCCTGAGCCTTCTTGTACTTCGACCTGAATAATTTATCCATCTTGAGCTGTTATAAATAGATTAATATCACCCACAGTGGAAAATCTCAAATGAGATGCCATGTTTAAACACCGAATTAGGTCTACGGTAAATTTCGTTTACCTCCACGTCATCCATCTAGAGAAAGGGGGGTCCGCTATTGAAATAACGTGAGGTGGATGGCTCTGATTGGCTCTTTCATCAGTGATGTCAACACAGTGTTAAACATTTAGCGGACCAATAGGGTGCGAAAACTCCCTATTATAAACTTAATTTCAATCTTTCTCCATACTTCATAATAATTTACAAAATATAGGTATACGATACAGGATTTTCCGTATAAATTTTTGTGTTATAAGATGGAGAAGGCGTATCAGATATAACACTACGTCTATAAAACTTATATCCATGGACAAGTAAAAGACATGGTGGACGTCTGGGCTGAGATCCCATTCCTCGGCATAAGTTAGTCTTTCCATTCGATCGCAATTAGGCAACTGACAGACCTACCTCTGTGTTATTTTCAGAATTGAAGACTTGCTTGAAGTTCTCATCCTATCCTCTCACCAAATGATTAATAGATGCAATAGACCTTAAGATCGCAATGAAATAGTATTTCTGTTCGCCTCCTCCAAGAGATGAAAAATTTGCATTTTTGGAACCAAGATTTAGGATTATGGCAAATTTCTATGGTACGTTATTATTAATATATGTCACTTGCTTGCCGCTCAAAACTTACATTATTAAAATCGAATATACACAATCGGAACACTACGAAAGTTTTCAATTTTATCGAAATTCAAAACACATACAACCTACAAAATTTATACGTGGATAATAAAATATCAGGTAAAGAGTTATTTCAATGTATAATCAGCTTGTATACTATTTTTTACTTATTGGAATGCATCAAAAGCATGAAATTTGAATGTAATTTTATTTATTTTCATTCCATATTATGTATATTGAGTAATGGTAGAAATTTACAAATTTGGCCAGTCTGAATTAAGATATTACTCTCTTTCTTTACAGACTTCCCGTTCAAAATGGAGAAGAAAGGTAAATTGGCATTTCGATTAAAAATTCGTTTGTTCTTCCCTTTCAATGTTTGTTGTATAGAACCCTGTGAACGGGTTTATTTAATTGTTGATATAATATTGATTTTTCGTGACATATTTTCCTAGTAGAAGCAAATATATGTGTGAACTCTCGTGTTAAAAATCCTCTTTAGTTTTGAATTTCATAATTATTTTCGAATAACCGTAATTCATCTACGTCTCGTATGTTTTGTACGTATATGTCAGTCTGTAATTTTTATGTATAATTATGATTTAAACCAATTAAAACTCCCACTGATGTGGTTTAACAAATGAAGGACTCTGCACAATGAAAAGAAGAAGGGAAAACGGATCTGGACCTATTCAGATATACTAATCTTATTATCCTGAAGATTCTGAGCACAATAATTGTATAATTATTATAAGAGAGGTTTCCCACTGGAGCAACTCTCAACCGCAACTCAACTGTTCAAAGCAACTACATTGTGAACAAGAAGCATACGTTCACACTCAACTGGATTAAAATTGATCAACTGAGCTGATAGGAACTGGGGTGTTACGTATTTTGGTCAATCCAGTTGACAGTTGCTGTTTTTATGTACAAAACAACGTGTTCACAAGTTAAACATATTGAATTTTCTGTCACTATACTCAAAGTTGCCCTGATGCGAATAGACATGAACCTTCAACGCAATATTAACCTGCAGCTACAACTCAGATTCAATTCCGGTTGACAGTTACTCCAGTGGGAAACGTCCATAAGAATCCAAAGTCAGCAGGCCTTAGAGATTCGAGAACTAAGATTCCAGTACATCTTTAAGAAAAAAAAAAACATAATACGAGATTAATAAACTTACACTTGCCTGCTTGTACTTAAGTACAAGAATTTTGACTACAATTTCAGTAACTCAGGGTTCAATTCCCTGGATCAAAGTGGAGATTTAACTTCATTTGTACAGTGCCCTTTATGTAGGGGAGTTACCATAGTAAGTGAAGGGGTCCTCAGCAAAGCTGAACATGGGAACAAATGTACAGCCCCGTTACCAGAAAGACTGAACTCCAGACACAGTGCATTTATTCATTATACAAACACTGCGAACACAATGAGTTTGCAATTTTTCAATGGAAGCGGATTGTACGTTTTGGCGGGCAGTGACAGGGAACAAACGCTGTGTGCGCATGCGCAAACAATTCCCTAGCTTGCAGTGTCTATACTGATTGCATTTGGAAAATATAAAATATGTATGCGGATATTAGAAGCTGGCAAGGGGCAAAGTAAATTTAGTACAATGTTCACTCTGTATTATTTGTCCAAATTAACACGATGTTATGTCGAGTACCGTTACGTTTCCCACCCTGACACCCCTCCTCTTGAACTCCTACATCTCAGTGCCAAACCACTTTCTCTGTCAGTACACGACGTATAGTTCACGTGATTGCATGTAAACATCGTCTTGTGTTCATGTTGTATTTGTATTACAGTATCTTATTTGTAAACATTTCCAAGACCTTCTAAGAAACGGGAAGTTGACGTGGAATGTCGAGTGTTCAAAGATGAGTGGTTGTGGAATTATTATATTTTTTGTACATCTTAAAGTTCTAAGCCCATTTGGCTTGTGTGTCTTTTCAAATTGAGTATTGTTTCTTTTTTATTTATGTACAGGTGTCAAGAAAAAAGTGGCCGCACTCGTGACCAGCGAATATTTTCTAAGTCCACTTTGGATAACGGTGATGATACATGATGCATACGCTTATAGAAGCAGTTTCGGAAGCAAGATGTTTAAACAGGACCCATCCACATCTGCGTCTCGTAGAGTAGAGTTTGTTCGCTAAATGATTCGAAGTTTGTGATATCGAGCCTTGTTCAAGTTATCATGATATTGTGTTATCATTCTTTAGCGTTATAAATAATATTCAAGTTATCACTTCTATTCTGTTATCGTTCTTTTTTATTAGGTTATTTTACGACGCATTATCAACATCTTAGGTTATTTAGTGTCTGAATGAGATGAAGGTGATAATGCAGCTGAAATGAATCCGGGGTCCAGCACCGATAAATAATTACCCAGCATTTGCTCATATTGGGTTGAGGGAAAACCCCGGAAAAAACTCAACCAGATAATTTGTCCCAACCGGAAATGGAACCCGGACCACCTGGTTACGCAGCCAGACACGCTAACCGTTACTCTACAGGTGTGGACTTATCGTTCTTTAATAATATAAATAATATTCAAGTTATCATTCATATTCTGTTATTGTTCTTTAGCGTTATAAATAATATTCAAGTTATCATTTGTATTCTGTTATCGTTCTTTAGCGATATAAATAATATTCAAGTTATTTAGCTTATATTCTGTTATCGTTCTTTAGCGTTATAAATAATATTCCAGTTATCATTTATATTCTGTTATCGTTATTTAGTGATATAAATAATGTTGAAGTTATCATTTATGCTCTGTTATCATTCTTTAGCGTTATAAATAATATTCAAGTTATCATTTATATCCTGTTATCGTTGTTTAGCGATATAAGTAATATAAATTTAATGTTAAATTGGAAGCAATATACAGTAGTTGCATAATACTAGTGCTAGTTTTTTTCTTATATTATTACATGTACTATCCTGTAACACAACAAAATGAAAAGGAGTGACCAGGATTTGAACCTAAGACGTTGACATCTAAATTCAGACGTTCTTCCGACTGAGTTACGGGGCACAAGTAAAGAAGAATATGCGGAAAAATTGGCCGAATCCTTCTCCAAGACGTCCTAAAGATTTGTGGAAGCTCGTCCAGGATGCCTGGGATGCCGTGATTGAGAACAGTTGCTATTTGAAAAGACTAGTCGATTCCATGGCCACTCGTCTGCAAGATGTGATCGAGATAGGAGGAAGATGGACTAAATATTGAATCGTGGCTTTTTGTTTCGTTTATTTGAACTGTTTGAATTTTCTAAGGCAGACAACAGTAAGTTTGTTTCGTTTATGCCACGAAAGATATTTTTGTTGAGAATAAAATCTTTCTTGCTTTCCATTTGCAGCCTTTATGTCATAATAAATAATATAAAGTAATGGCACAATACATTCATGAACCTGATGTCAATTACTAAAACAGTCGTAAAAGAGACAGGAGCAATTATATTTTTCTCTCTCTCTTAAAAACAAAAATACATAAAAGCTCTAGGTTATGTTTGAACGCACGGCCTCACAATTACCAGCCCTACCAGCCCGAAACGCTACCATTATGCTATCATAGTAACATAGAGAATACTTTAATTATAACTGTAGATATCAGGCAACGTGGTCCAATAACATGTAACATCGCCTGTCTCCGAATTGTAGCGGAGATATTCGAATGGAACTTAGTTTTCTAGAGAGCGCCCACTTTTTCTTTTGACTGATGTACGATTCTTTTACACTGTTCAGAAAAATACATTTGTTTAAGATTAAATCCCTCATGAATTCATGACAATGTACTTATGTGCATTTATATATTACTAAAATTGAATATTGAAGAAAAATTACCGAGTAGGCCTAAAAGCCTTTGGCACGACAAAAAAATTGGTTTTTATTTGGCACTACTGTAAATAAGTTTGCTGAACTCTGGTCTTATTTATTCAGTATTATCTCACACCATGATCTTGCGTTTTATTGCCTGTGTGAAGAGGATTTGCTTTTCTCATGAATATGTAATATTGATAATAGGTCTGATAAAAATTCGCAGCGTATAATTATTCTTATCTCCATTCGTTTGATCTCCAAAGAACAAAACAGAACACGCGCTTTAAAATGAACATAAGGAAAAGGTAGCCTGTATTCATTTTCACAGGCTGTTTCCTAATGCAGACAGTCTATTTTAAAGAAGTTATACACTGCTCCGCCGATTAAATAGAATGCGTTTGAGTCTAAAGAAAGCAGAAAACAGTATAACGTGATCTGTTGTGTTGACGAGAATCCAAGGCCGCGCATTGCGGTAAGGCATCATGTCACAAAACGTTCACGTCTCAGTATTTTTGACAATGTAAATATTCAACGCGTAGAAAACGGCGCAAATATTAAGAATACTACTGGGGAGTGTAAGGTAATATTTATTTATTTATTTATTTATTTATTTATTTATTTTTTATTTATTTCAAATTTCAAATTTCAAATTTATTTACAATTTACATTTGAATTGAATACATATGAATAGATACTCGAAATGAGCATATGCTCGTGCTCGGGTACAGTCCAGTAGTCTACATAAATTTTACAGGGTTCAAATAATAATGCTGATGACATAAATAATAGTAATAATAATAATAATAATAATAATAATAATAATAATAATAATAATAGTGATAAAACAAAAATATTTACAATAATAAAATAAATACTAAGACGGATAAAATAAAATATAAAACCACTAGCGAGAGTTACCACAACTTAAATAAGCATATAATAACCGAAAAAAATGCCAAACTCGAAAATCTACAGAAAAGTTCGTTGTATCGCAGACGACAGCAACCGTATTTTGTATGTATTTTGGTATTTATTTATTTGTTCGCTTAGTTTATTTATTTACTTGTCCATGCCTGTGGAGTAACGGCTAGCACGTCTAGCCGCGAAACCAGGTGGCCCGGGTTCGATTCCCGGTCGGGACAAGTTACCTGGTTGAGGTTTTTCCGGGGTTTTCCCTCAACCCAATATAAGCAAATGCTGGGTAACTTTCGGTGTTGGACCCCAGATTCATTTCACCGGCATTATCACCTTCATCTCATTCAGACGCTAAATAACCAAAGCTGTTGATAAAGCGTCGTAAAATAACCTACTAAAAAAATTATTTACTTAAATATTTATATATTTATTTAGAGATCTACTTATTTATTCCTTCGTCCTATCATTTATTTATTTATTTATTTATTTATATACTTATTTATTTATTCAATCATTCATTCATTAATTACTGTATTTTATAGATACAGCAAATAAATTTAATTTGTATTAACGTTGTATCAGATCCACTTTTTATAATGGATACCCATTCCCGAATGTTCGATGTTTTCCTGTCCATAATATTTCTCGTCTTTCATGCTCTACAAAGACCAAACTATATAGTCTGGTCTTGGCTCTATCTAAACATGATAGTTGTCGATTGCAGGGAACTTGCTCCGCGTGTTATATCTAAGTGAACATTGACTTTCTCCTGTATCGATGGAGCAATGTACTATAAATTTAAATGTTCAACAGTCGAATAAAAATAGCACTCATAAACTGTAACATACCTTATAGTAGGCATATTAAGATATATTTCGTATACTGATATGATTGAAATCATTATTTTCCCTTTGACTCTTGTATCCCGCAGAGAAATCAGATTTCAAGTTCAAGGAAATAACATTTGACAGAAAGAAGAGTGTGTCTGTATCCGCTGTTGGTCGAATTTGGTTGTCACAACAGTCGCCTGAGTAACACAGTACGCACAATTCCTTCTCTTCCAATTTCAAAGGCAAATTTAGTGTACGAGAAAGAGTGGCATATCACAAATGCTTGACATCCACAACAGGAAGTCCATCTCTAAAACAGAGTGGAATCTATCATTCTCACTAGAGTTAAAGGTAAGGATGTATTCTGGCGAGAACTGTGGGATGGGAAAGGCGAATGTTAAATCGTTTCTGTGAGACTGGGAAAGGAGTGAATGATTTCTCGGTATTACAACGAGAAAAAAAGATCAGGGGTTGGTGTAGTAATGCGACATCAAAACGTAACTAAACCTTTAAAACGTCCTATTTTTATCTTCCCAGAAGAAAATAAAAACACTGGAAATTAAGTTAGTCTTAAAACCGTAATACAATGCTCAAAACAATTAGGGGAACACTATACTTACTTATTTACTTATGGCTTTTAAGGAACCCGCAGGTTCATTGCCGCCCTATATAAGCCCGCCATCGGTCCCTATCCTGTGAAAGATTAATCCAGTCTCTATCATCATATCCCACCTCACTCAAATCCATTTTAATATTAACCTCCAATCTACGTCTCGGCCTCCCCAAAGCTTTTTTCTTCTCCGGCCTCCCAACTAACACCCTATATGCTTTTCTGGATTTGCCCTTATGGTGCTACATGCCCTGCCCATCTCAAACGTCTGGATTTAATGTTCCTAATTATGTCAGAAGAATACAATGCGTGCAGTTCTGCATTCTGTAATTTTCTACATTCTCCTGTAATTTTATTCCTCTTAGCAACAAATGTTTTTCTAATCAACTTATTCTCAAACACCCTTAGTCTCTGTTCCTCTCCCAAAATGAGAGTCCAACTTTCACAACCATACATAACAACCGGTAATATAACTGTTTTTATAAATTCTAACTTTCAGCTATTTTGAGAGCAGACTACAGTAGATGACAAAAGTTTCTCAACCGAATAATAATAGGCATTCCCCATATTTATTCTGCGTTTAATTTCCTCCCAGGTATCATTTATATTTGTCACTGTTGCTCCAAGATATTTGAATTTTTCCACCTCTTCAAAGGATAAAGTTCTAATTTTTATATTTCCATTTAGTACAATATTCTGGTCACGAGACATAATCATATACTTTGTCTTTTTGGGATTTACTTCCAAACCTACCGCTTTACTTTCTTCAAGTAAAATTCCCGCGTTTTCCCTAATCGTTTGTGAATTTTCTCCTAACACATTCACGTCATCCGGGGGGAAGCTCTATGAATTACATAAATATTTTTTCTCTGGATAAGGTTACAGATAGGAAAATTAATAAGTACATTATTTGTCACACCATTTAACACTATGGAAATAAAAACAAATGAATAATAAATTTGAAAATTCTAATAAGTAATCAGTTAAATTTTGTCCTAACTTTTCAAACAAACATCCTTCATAAAGGTCTAGTATCGTGTATGGCCTCCACGACATTCGATGACAGCTTACCACTTTGTGGCATACTCCTTATGAGATTCTGAATTTCCTCTTGGGGGAGGGGATATTCTCTCATTCCTCCTTTAGAGCATCTCAAAGTTCCTGCAGTGTTTGTGCATCTGCAGGTCGGTTAGTGATGTCCCTATCTAGAACAGCCCACAATTGTTCAATTGGGTTCAGGTCTGGGCTAATCGCTGGTCACTCGAATACCTCAATTTCATTCTCCCTTAAAGACATTTCTGGTGACAGCTGCAGAATGTGCCATGGCATTGTCCTGAACAAACATAAATCCAGGGCCTACTCCAATGGCAGGAGGCACTACATGTTCTTCCAGAATGTCCTCGGTATACCGGACAGCATTCAGTCGCTGGGGAACAATTACGATGCCCGTACTATTATCGTACGTAATACCGGACCAGGCCATTATGGAGCCGTACCAAATTTATCAACTTCCTAGACCTATTATAACAGGTGTGTAAGATGAACTTTGTGCCTCATGGTTTTCCACGTCTCGTACCATTCTCTAATTTTCCTCGAGGTTATGGATATATTTATTGGGTGTATAGATTTTGTATACACCATACGTGTATATCAAAATACACTACAGTGGTGAAGAAAGTACACAACGTATTTTATTGCTTTAATTAGAGTATAGAAGTCTCACGCAACTATTGGGATTTTCTTAAATCCTCTGTCAAATTTTTACCCAACATTTTTTTATAATTGTTTTAAGGTTGGGTAACTAATAAAAATCATTTTGTTGTTTTTCGAAGTCTAATAATATATATACCTTCTTTTAACTTCCCCGTAATTATGTGAGAGTGGTTATGCTAACTGAACTTATTTTGTAGTTATGTGTTTATTAATTTATTTATTTACCCATTTATTTATTAATTTATTCATTCATGCATACATTCGTCTAATCATTCATCCAATCACTTATTCATTCATAGGCACATTTTTTCATTGACTGACTTTTTAATTCAATAATTTATTTCTTTACTTATTTATTTATTTATTTATTTATTTATTTATTTATTTATTTATTTATTTATTGTCTTTAACGAAGCAATGCCCTAATTAAAGTAGACAGTGTATAAATTATGGTTCTTATACCATAAAAATAAAACACATGAGTAAAAAAGATAAAGATATAAATACAGCGGAAGCTCTTAATTACGACAGAAAACAAGTTCGACATTCTATAGTTCGACTGCTTACGTAGGAGAATTAGACACGCCCCTATACGTGCACTAAGAAATGGGTTTGCCATTTGAATGGGAATTGGTTCTGGGTCTTGTAGTGATACTTTTGTTAAAGGAAAACAGAATATTCTATTGATTAGGACATCGATATTTCATCACTGATTTTAAATTAATAAACTCATCCTTTTCTATTTGCGAATTGTGCCGTTTGTGAGACGGAAATGTCGGAACCCACTGGGGAACTAAAAGCGCATACACAAGTCTTGTGACGGGCAGGAAATGTAAGTATAGTACTGTATTCGTTGATTGATAACCAATAAGAATTTGTATTCATTTCACCTGCCACACCCACTACCCTTATTGGACTGAACTTTCAATTCTGTTTTGTCGAACTTTGGAGAGTCCACTGTACAAGATACAGATATAGAATACAAATGAAAATAAAATGAGATAAGTAAAGATGTGAATGTAAAATGTAAAAATAAAAATTAAAGAGTAACAAATAAATATAATATTAGTATATGAAATCGACTGTTTTTCAATATTTCAATCAGAAAGAGTTTATGTTTAACACAAGAAATGCTGAACTCTAGATCTCATATTTTACACAATTCATTATATGTAGAACACATTAACAGTGATTAATTTTTATGTGGCGAGGTGTTTGGTTTTTTTCTTTTTAGTGTAACATTTCGACGACTTCTTCAATTTGATGTCCAATCGTTAAGGTGGATTTGTGACAATATTTCGCTGTTTTCCAAAAGACCGTAGAATATTTTATACAGGGACATCATTTTATTTTTACTAACATGTCTAATCCTATCCTGGCTATACCTTTGCATTAAAGATTGAGAACCGGAAACACCGTTTGCCACCCCCTTCCACGACTGGAGTTTGATGATACTGGCGTAAAATACAAACAAATCACTTTACTATGTATAGGAGGGAAGAAAAGTAGTTCATCCATTTACGTAAACTAGGAAATTTCGGGATTTTCAGTTTGATAATTTTTATTAAATTTTTGTTTAATCAAAATACAGTACGGTATTAACAATAAGTGTTTTTACTCACGAATTCAGCTATCCATTCGGACGTATGCATTACGCAATGTATACTTATTATTCTATCTACAGCACATTAGCGTACAATATAGAAAATGAAGTTAAATTGAAAATAATCGTAATATGGATATTTAAACACATTTTTGAAAATGCTGGCCGTTTATTTCGATACAGGCTTCAGTTCTTTTGTGCATATTATTGCACTATGTACTATTCTAATTCCAATTCGTACTAGTAACTCATATTTAAATAATTCTGTACCTACCGTATAAAAGAGTACCTTACTTTCTGTAAATTCAATCTGCAATTATGTCCAATCCGAAAAGATAAAATTACTCAGACATGCTATCTACTATCCGTCCAAGTGGTTATGTAGCAGGGCCGTAGAAAGAGAGGAACTCACGTGACAGTTAATTACTTAACGAGGCCCTTTTATTTGAGTTATTTTTAACAGTTGTATAATATTACATAGACGTCCAATTCTTAAAAGAAATTAATATTTTCAGAAAAGAGCTAAGATAGCCCAGCCACTAGCCTTTACAGAGGAGCGAACAGAAGCGAGTGGGGGAAACCGGGATGCAACGTAGGCAAACGGAAGACAGTACCTGTGCGAAAATATGATTCAATATTGAAAGCTCTTTCGCCACTGGAAAACGCGAACATATTTCTGGAACGTACTATACTCACTAACTCAGTACTGCTTACTATGACCGCATATCCGACCTTGGTTCTGTGTGGAGAACGGTTGGAACTTCACTAATAGAGGAGATGGGAGTGAAGTACATTCAAAAATTCAGATACAATAAAAATTGAAATAAAAATAAAATGATGTCCTGTACAATAAAAGTTACTCAGCGAGTCATTTGAGACTGGCGAAAGACGCTAAATTAAATTCAGTAAGTAGACCGTTGTACGAAATTTTATTATGGGAGGCGGAATATTGTTATACTGTTAACATTATTGTTTTTGTGCATGTCGTGGAAACTTCGTACACCCCTGTGACTTGTCAATGATTCTACCCTAGTGCTACTGTTGCACTATGCTTGAGACGTGTTCTGCTTCTTTCTATCTCCCTGTGCAGCGGTTTTTATCCTGGAAGTCGGCACGATATGTCGTTCTCCGAGACTGCTTACTGCAACTGTGGATATTTGGGTATAAACCCACTGTAAAATGTCGATAGAGTCCTCAAGCGTGATTGACTGAGAGAACTCGTGCCTCCATGGATTCACCAGCAAAGAAGAAAGAGAGAAGAGAGTCTGTACGTCACGAGACTAATAGACTTCGGCGAGGTCAATGTCAACTGACAGAGTTCGAAAAGTAAAGTCGCATAATTCTTTAAGGGAGGACGTATACGATTTTTCATTCAGATAGATTTTTATTTTAGTACGTTATTTTACGACGCTTTATCAACATCTTACGTTATTTAGCGTCTGAATGAGATGAAGGTAATAATGCGGTGAAATGAGTCCGAGGTTCAGCACCGAAAGTTACCCAACATTTGCTCATATTAGGTTACCTCAACCAGGTAACTTGCCCCTACCGGGAATGGAACCCGGGCCAGACGCGCTAACCGTTACGCCACAGGTGTGGACATTCTGATAGAAATTTGATCATAACACAATTTTAGAGATAATGTAACAAAATTTGCATGCATATAAATACACGTTCAAGAAATATATCTTTCTATTTTTAAGATCACATGTTTGTAATTTAACTCATTATGCAAATTTATACTTTTATTTAGTTGTAACTGTCCTATTCTAAATGAATCTTCTTGAGTTAAATATCTCGGAATAATAATCGACTAATATTTACGTTGGGATAAACATGTTCTTTCTCTGTGCAATAGATTAAGAAAAATTATTCACTATTTTGTATCCTACGAAATTACTTGACTGTTCATATTTTACAACTGATTTACCTCGCATTAGTACAAGCTATATTACAATACGGCATTATAGGATGGTGTAGTGGTTATAGTACCCCCCCCTCATGCCAATAACTCTGCTACAGAAAGGAATAATAAAAATATGCCTTAATAAACCTCTTGATTATCTTTCAGAGCTGCTGTATTCTGAATTTAAAGTATTTGACTTCCATCAAATTTATAACAATGTATTACTGAATTTCGTACATAAAAAACCGAAACATATTTAAATTATATTCACATAAATATAAAACCAAAAGATCAGACAACATATGGTTGACAATTCCTAAATGTACTACAACTGTAGCATATAATCACAGTAGCAACTTCGGTACAAGTCTTTATAACATGATAATAGATAAATTCCCAACATACAATTTGCTAATGCCCCTCATTTAAAAAAATCTATTAAAAAATTTGCTGTTAACAGAAAAAATTTAAAGTTAAATTATTGTGATATGTGTTTTTTCTGCTTCTTTTTTTTCTTTTATTACTTTTTACTCTGTTCATCAATAAAATGTCTTAACATTAACTTATGTGGAATGTCCCCTGAGGACGAGTATGTAACTTACTCTTTCTGGGGGTGCTAGAGAGTTTTTATATTTAAAAAAATCAATATGTACCTTTGTTCTGGCAATAAAGTATTATTATTATTATTATTATTATTACTATTATTACTATTATTATTCCTTACTGGCTTTTAAGGAACCCGAAGGTTCATTGCCGCCCTCACATACGCCCGCCATTGGTCCCTATCCTGAGCAAGATTAATCCAGTCCCTACCATCATATCCCACCTCCCTCAAATCCATTTTAATATTATATTATATTATTTTATATTATCTACGTCTCGGCCTTCCCAAAGGTCTTTTCCCCTCTGGCCTCCCAACTAACACTCTATATGCATTTCTGGATTCGCCCATACGTGCTACAAGCCCAGCCCATCTCAAACGTCTGGATTTAATGTTCCTAATTATGTCAGGTGAAGGATACAATGCGTGCAGCTCTGCGTTGTGTAACTTTCTCCATTCTCCTGTAACTTCATCCCTCTTAGCCCCAAATATTTTCCTAAGAACCTTATTCTCAAAAACCCTCAATCTCTGTTCCTCTCTCAAAGTGAGAGTCCAAGTTTCACAGCCATACAGAACAACCGGTAATATAACTGTTTTATAAATTCCAACTTTCAGATTTTTTGACAGCAGACAAGATGACAAAAGCTTCTCAACCGAATAATAACAGGCATTTCCCATATTTATTCTGCGTTTAATAATAATAATAATAATAATAATAATAATAATAATAATTATTATTATTATTATTATTATTATTATTATTATTATTATTAAATCAATTTTGGTAATAGGAACATTTTCTCAAAAACTGTTAGTATTATGAACGTCATTTTTACGGAGCATAATATATAAAGTATAATAGCCCTAATGAAAAAATCTGTGGAAGAGTATTTTTTTAAACATCTTAGTTTTCAATAAATAAAATTATAATCTCTACGGACAATTAAAAAAAATTGTATATTGAATAGGTACTGCAATTCATCTTCATTATTAGCTAAGTGAACTGGTCATCTGCATATATTGTGCTGAAAATGGAGTATTTCCATGTATCTCCACTGTCTGATAATAGCGTTGATGTAAATACTGAATAAAATTGGCGACAAAGGACAGCCCTGACGTATTTCACAGCTGATTGGTTTCCACTCTGTGTATTCTGATTCGATATTAATTGAAATTTCATTTGCCTTGTGTAAATTTAAATTACCATTATTATTTGATTTCGGGTTTCATCATCTGCTAAAAGTTCAAATAGATGAGCCACATAAAGCTACTCATGATTTCCAGAGAAATGGCTACATAATCTTAAAATTTCAGACAAAATCTAGAATTGTAGAAGTTTGTAGAATAAATCATCTGATATGCAAAAATAATAATTAATGACAAAATAATGAAACAAATGTCACCTGTAAATATTTAGGACATTATTAGCATAAGAGAAATATATTTATACTAGTGGCTTGTGCAGCAAATGCTGCAAACTAAGTTCATTAGACGTTCAAATAAAATTTTTTTTCAGATTTATTTTCAGTGAAGAATATCAGACATTCTGAAAGTTATTTGCTTTCATAACGATGAAACAAACTCCCTTTGAACGGGTTTTTTATGTCAAATACTTTTTCTTGAACCTATCCACCTTCAGTTCATGAGTTTCAACGTGATAACGCAAGTAACAATGTCAGGACAATCAGTGGGCTTTTCATGTGGGATTAAAGCAATAGCTATTTCAGGTCATTGTGGATTCCAGGTGAAAGTTAAAAAATTGTCAGGTTTGCTGTGCTTTCGAACAATAGACATAGCATACTTGTATCGTTCAGCCGTTTTTCCGTAATTTCCATTACCAGTTCAATTTATATATATATATATATATATATATATATATATACAGGGACATCATTTTATTTTTACTTCAATTTTTATTGTACCTGAGTTTTTGAATGTACTTCACTCCCACCCCTTCTACTAAGGAAGTTCCAACTCCACACAGAACCAAGACCGCAGATAGTAAGCAGTACTGAGTTACTGAGTATAGTACGTTCCAGAAATATGTTCGCGTTTTCCAGTGACGAAAGAGCTTTCAATATTGAATCATATTTTCGCACAGGTACTGTCCGTGTCCCTACGTCGCATCCCGATTTCCCCCACCTGCTTCTGCTCGCCCCTCTGTAATAGCTGGGCTGTCTTAGCTCTTTTCTGAAAACATTAATTTCTCTTAGGAATTGGAAGTTTACGTAATATTATACAGCTGTTTAATTTAACTTAAATAAAAGGGCCTCGTTAAGTAATTAACTGTCACGTGGTTTCCTCCCTTTCTATAATCATGCGGCATAACCACTTGGACGGACAGTAGATAACATGTCTGAGTAATTTTATCTGTGCGGATCGGACAGAAGTGAAGATTGAATTTACAGTACGTAGAGTAGATACAGAATTATTTCAACATGAGTTACTAGTACGAAGGACGAAACTGGCAATTGGAATTAGATGCAATAGTCTATAGTGCGATAATATTGCACAAAAGAACTGAAGCCTGTATCGAAATGAACGGCCACCATTTTCAAAATTGTGTTTAAATATTCATATTATGATTATTTTTCAATTTAACTTCTTTCTCTATATTGTACGCTAATGTGCTGTAGACAGTATAATATACACTGCATAATGCATACGTTCGCATGGATAACTCACTTCGTGAGTAAAAACACTTATTCTTAATACAGTACTGTACTTTGATTAAAGAAAAACCTAATGAAAATTATCAAACTCAAAATCGCGATATTTCCTAGTTTACGTAAATGGATGAACTACTTTTCTTCCTTCCTATAACCTAGTAGAGTGATTTGTGTTTTACGCCAGTATCATCGAACTCCAGTCTTGGAGGGGGGAGCAAGCGGTGTTTCCGATTCTCTAAAGGTATAGACAGGTTAATATTAAAAATGTTAGTAAAAATAAAATGATGTCCCTGTATACATACATACATACATACATACATACATACATACATACATACATACATACATACATACATACATACATACATACATACATACATACATACATAGAAACTGATGTGCGAAACCGTAAGAATATTTCTTGAAACAAGACTAGAAGGGAGATACATCTGAATTTCTAGAACAAGGCTAGGCACCTAAAGCGAATTCTACTCTCTCACGGAGAGCTATATGACTTCTCTTCAACCACTTTCTTCCCCGTCGAACACCACACAACGTTGATGTCGTAACGGATGACTATTAAGCGTTCCCGTTTAGAGGTTGGATTCGCTCCCGGTGCCCAGCACTGTTCTAGAAGGTGATGGTACTCCCTATTCTCAGTTACAGCTGGAAAATATGGAGAATATAATAACAATAATAATAATAATAAACTGAATCGGCCGAGATGAGATTTATTAGGCTAACAGAAATATACGTGAACAGCTAAAGATTTTCAACTTAATTAAAAAATATATATATTAGAAGAAAAACAATACGTACGGTACAAACACGTCCAGAGAATGCAAGGGGACATACTACCAAAGATTTTTTTAATGCCGTAAGCCGGAAGGGAAAAAAACTATGGAAGGCGAAAAGAAACCTAATCAAACCGTGGAACCTACCTCATCCTCAAAGATGACGACTTGTATGTAATAAATCCTCAACTATGTCATTACATATTCTGCAAAATGGTTTACCTGCAGAAATTTTCACAGTTGGATAGCGCCATGAATTGAATCTGGAAAACATTGTGATCATATGAAACCTTGTACAGACTCCAAAGTTTTCACCAAACTTTTCGTATCTCCTGTATCTCCACATGCGGCATAAAATTACTTGCGTTTAATCGGACAAAAATTGAATGATCAATGCCTTCTGAATTCCATACAGACATAACAGTAAAATACAATATTTGGATTCCATTGGAAGAGTAGCCTATTGATAATTTAATCTATCTTAAATAAGAAACAATTAATTTTAACAAGAGAAATGGCATTACAGAGACAAAATCTGTTCCAAAATTAATCTTCATTCCCACGAATGTCCATACCTGTGGAGTAACGGTTAGCGCGTCTGGCCGTGAAACCAGGTGGCCCGCGTTCGATTCCCGGTCGGGGCAAGTCACCTGGTTGAGGTTTTTTCCGGGGTTTTCCCTCAACCCAATATGAGCAAACGCTGGGTAACTTTCGGTGCTGGACCCCGGACTCATTTCACCGGCATTATCACCTTCATCTCATTCAGACGCTAAATAACCTAAGCTGTTGATAAAGCGTCGTAAAATAATCTACTAATATAAATAAAAATTCCCACTAATTCTAAATTGAACTCGCAAAGAATGAATTCTATTTCCCGATGTTTGAAGCCAGTACACTATCAATTCAATTAATAATTTGGTGAAAAAATACTTAATTGGTGTAATAAGTAGATACATCATATAACTATGATTAAAATATAATACCGATCGCTTGTTCATTGCTGTTTCTCTAACCTGTGGCGCGAAAGCCCATGAAGGGCCAAGGTCGGCCAGCCGATTGCAGACGTACAGTCTTAGAAAGTTTTTGTCGCACAGATAATTTATAAGTCCCAGAAAGAAGGTAGTGCGCATGGTCGAAACAAAACTAATTATATTACCTCAACTAGTCCTTTTCTTGTGAACCACGTCGTACATCCTCTGATCATGCCCACTGCCTCCTTTCTGAGATTTATTAAGTATCTATTCCACAAAACTTTCTTCTAACATAGGAAAAAGAACATCTTATTTAGAAAACAATTACTCCATATTTTACTATAGTTAGTGAATGTAGGGAAACAAAAATCAACAAGAAGCCATGAACTTCCGAGGAGGCTGTTCTACAGCCGGAGAAGGCCTAGCTTTCGAGATATGGTTTTTTAAACTAAGCGCTTAACACTCTTATACCCGTATCTGCATTGTCATCGTGAAGAAAATAATCTGTAAGACCCCAAATGTTTATGCATTGCCCTCATAACCAAAGAAGCTTATAAAAACTCACCTCTACAAGAGGTTTCAAGAAATATTCTTTCCATTCATCTGTGGTCATAGCATTTTTTTGGTAGACTCGTGGACCAGTTACCGAGATAGAGAGGCTAAAAAATAATTTCAGAAGGTAAAAGCACAGTCTAGTATACACACTCACAAAGCTCAATACGCAGGGAATATGCATCCATAGATAGTTGCTAACCACTAGGATCGCTACTATCGCCTCATCACAGACAATGCGAAATAGTACCGACACAGTCTATTGTTCCTTGTACCCTCAACAACTCAGGCTTCGTGACTGTATACAGGGTGTATCAAAAATAGGTGTACAAATTTCAGGCATGGGTTCCTTACACCAAAAGAAGGAAAAAAGTTCATATGAACATATGTCCCATAATCCTTTGTTTCCCCGTTATTCATTTATTACTAAAAGTTTGCGTTCAACGGCCTTCGAGGTCCAACTTCAAAACTTAATTTCTTTATGCACTCATTCATAGAAGGCTGTGACTCGTTGTATCAGAAATGGACTGCAGATGGCGAAGTGTTGCCATGGAGACTTGTTTACATGTGTCATTTGTCATTAGTCTGTCTTCAACGTTGCAATTGTGAACGTGGAGTGAGTTAACGTGTTTCGTTCAACCATGGCAGGACGATATTCATTTCGTGAGCAGGCTGACATCATTTTTATGTATGGTCGCGCGAATGGTAATGGACACGAGGCTGTACGGCTGTATCAGATGGCGCTTCCAGACCGAAGACAACCGAATTATCAAACTTTTGTTGCTGTGTATCGTCGCGTTGCTGAGACAGGAACCGTTGCACCACAGACTGGTGATCGAGGAAGACCAAGAGTTGTTCGTACGCCGAACCTCCAAGAAGACATTTTACACTGTGCCGAAGACGATGCAGGTATCAGTACAAGACAATTGGCTGTGGCAACTGGTACATCACACAGTACAGCATGGAGGGTACTTCACGAGCAGCTCTTGTATCCGCAACGTGTGCAGGGCCTTTCGCCTGCCGATTATCCACCACGGGAGAACTTTTGCCGATGGTTTCTAGCACAAATAGCCAATCCATTGTTTGTCTCATCAGTTTTGTTTACAGACGAGGCAACGTTTGGGAGAGATGGAATTACCAATTTCCACAATGAACACGCATGGGCAGATCGTAATCCTCGTGCTGTATTTTAGGGTAGACATCAGCAACAATTTAGGATTAATGTGTGGGCTGGAATTGTAGGTGACTGTCTGGTAGGTCCATACGTTCTACCAGCACGTCTTACAGGTGCTATCTACAGGGACTTTATCCAAAACACTCTTCCAGAATTACTGCACAAAGATGTGCCTTTGAACATAAGACAAAACATGTGGTTCATGCATGATGGGGCTCCAGCACATTTTAGTCGCCTTGTTCGAGATACACTGACTGGCGTCTACCATGACAGATGGATAGGCAGAGGAGGACTAGTTCAATGGCCAGCACGTTCTCCCGACCTCAGTCCTTTGGATTTTTATCTTTGGGGGCACCTTAAACAATTGGTTTATGGAGCAGACATCCCGGATCAAGAAACTCTTCATCGACGTGTCATGGAAGCCTGCGAAACCATTCAACATCATCCCGGAGTATTTGAAAGGGTGCGACAGTCCATGATTCGACGAGTGCATGCATGTCTAGAAGCAAGAGGAGGACATTTCGAGCATTGGTTATGAGTTTTGTGTGTTGGCACATTATGAGTGTACCAATGTGTTGAACAGTTCCTAACGGGGAAACAAAGGATTATGGGACATATGTTCATATGAACTTTTTTCCTTCTTTTGGTGTAAGGAACCCATGCCTGAAGTTTGTACACGTATTTTTGATACACCCTGTATACTAGACTGTGGTAAAAAGATGGAAGTGTTGAAATTCCAAAGCACACAATTTATTCCAATTGTTCAGACTCTTGACTTTTATCGCTTTAGGCCTTGGAAAAATTTAATTAGGAAATTGTCTGATAGTGTTGGCACGAATATTATATTGCATAAGAGAGATAATGTGATAACAATTATTGCAGTTCGTAACATATAACCAGTTTTCATCTCCTATATATGTAAATATGTTTAAATATGGCTGGTATAAAGCTGGTCTAATCTGATAAATTCGTCATTCCTGTATAATTCTGTTTTCACGTTGATGTATAGACGTGCTCTAAAGCTGACTGTTGTCGTTTAGTTCAGCTGTCGGAAAACAGGTCTGAACCTCACAAATGATACCAATAAGACACCACTTATGGGCAACTAAGTCAGGAGAAACTTATTTCTCTGAAATGTTCGTGGTGCAAAGTTTCACTATATTTTGTGCATTTTTATTACATTTCCACTAATGTGATGAGTAGAGAATAATTTCAGGTATGCTTACATTTCCTTATCATTCCTTCATAGAGTATTCTGTTGTCAAAATTTCATCACAGAATATTGGATAGTTCTTTAATTATGTGGGAAACGCTTCATCGCTGCACAGTGAACTGAATTTTGAAAAAAAAAATATATATATATATATATATATATATATACAGTAGATATATAAATAATTTTTTTAATCGTAAAAATATTTTTTCATATAGCAGAAGGACAGTGTTTTACACATTCTAATTTTCATTATTGTACAGGATACAGTAAAGGAGGAAAAAAAATTTGAATATTTCCAAAATTTTACTGCTGTAAGCTGTACCTAACCCCTTAACGGTGCTTCAAGGAGTAAAAGTGTAATAAACGTTTTGTTATATTTAACCTCTTGAAGTTTGTTGCATCGGTTCCCTTTTATTTTGTATGTACAGTAATTACGTACTTTAAGTTACCACTTTTGACCTGAAACTCCCAAAAACTTATCTTGATTTTCAACCATTTTGTGCAGCACGGAGCATTTAACAGCTGCGGGCGGTGCAGCACCTGCAGGCGGGAGTTCGTATCCCGGCTCGGCCAGAACCAGCGCCACAGCATCCTTAGCTTCCTCCAGAGAATCTAGTACCAGTAACCCAGGTCCCTCCGCCTACAGGGTTGTCATGTTGGGATCAGCGGGCGTCGGGAAGTCTTCCCTCATCAATCAGTTCATGACGTCAGAGTACCTTCACGCCTACGACACTTCGCTAGGTGAGTAATTGCTTGTTTGATATATTCCAATGAGAGAGACAAAATAATGTGATCGTTTTCAAACAAATACTTATTTTTCAGTCATTATCTTGGAATTTGAAGTTATACCGTGTTTCAGTAACGTGTCATGTGTTGTAAAGATGTTTTTAAATTTCCGTAACTTTTTAAACACTGAAGGCTACTCGATATAAGGCTTAATTTATTTTTAATTTGCAACATAATGGAATTTTCTTGACTATGAAATATTTCAGACTCTTTTTGCCGCAACAATAGCATTGTTATAGGCATCCTACAAGGAAAACTCAGTGCGCATAAACCACCGGGCGTGACTGTCTCGCGCAGATGACGTATGCTCCCTTTCCCAGCATGCTCCCCGTCTCCAACACTATGCGCATGCGCACGTAAAGTGCAGGATATTTTCTTGTGCTGAACTGAACACGTGTCATTGCTACAGACTCAGGGAGTGACGTGTTTTGCATTAAATATTAATTTAATTTAATTTAAATATGAGGACAGTTCCAGTGATGAAGATACCGAATGTGACTTAGAAAGAGACGATGTTGACATCTTGTAATGCTATATTCACTTAATTGGTTATTGTTACAGCTGCTCTTTGAGTGCACATGTCCGCAACCGTAGCCGTCATATCTATGCCAGTAGCCGCTTATCAAAAAACCCGCCTACTGCAGGCGGGAAGAGGGATATAGCATGCGCGGCGCGAGGAGTCTGAGCTGAGTTTTCCTTGAAGGATACCTTTAATAAACGTTCAACACAAGATCACTTCCTCATTGAATTTTGCGAGCCCTTATCAATTAATACTGAAATTAAAATGCTTACAGTTTTACGACTTTAAGTTTAGCAATCGTGATACTACATTATGCGGCAAAACAAACGACACTGAAATTATTACTCATCTGCTGTCCATATTTCCCTAGCAACGAAGTATTTATTTATTCTATATTTATTTAATATTTTGCTAATAATTATAACATAACATATATTATATATAGAAAAAACTTTAGCTCGCCCCTGAAAGAGGAGAACTCGTGCTTAGTACCGTTAAAACCCTAAATCCGTCAAAACAAGCTTCAACTAGTAAAAACTAGTTCAAGTAAAAGCGAGTTTTAGTAATAGAATCAATGATAGGTTATGTCTGGTTAATTTAGGTTTTTGTTTGGTAAAAGCCTAAACAAACAAAAAACCTAAGCAAACCAAACCTAACCTGTCCTTGATTCCAGATATTACGAAAACTCGTTTCCTACCTATCTACATTTTTAAAACTAGTTTCTGAAACAGGTTTTGACAGATTTCGGGTTTTAACGGTAACATGTTATAGTGTTTTGACATATATTGTGAATTCAGTGCTGTGTTGATTTCTGCAATTTATAATTCTCACAACAGAAAAGGTGTTTATTGTCGAGCATTATTTCCGGTCACACGGAATGGGGCGTCAGAGCGGGCAGAGTTTGCGCCACGTTAGCAGTTTAACAATGAGTCACCAAATAACACAACAATGTTAGCTGTCGTCGAGAAATTCCGTCGTACAGGATCAGTCTTATATCGTCTTGCATGTTATAATTACCAGAAATAATGCTCGACAATAGAAACCTCCTCCTCTGTTGTGAGAACCATAATTTCATCACTAACCCGACACTGAATATACAGGGACATCATTTTATTTTTACTAACATTTCTAATATTAACCTGCCTATACCTTTGGCTTAAAGGTTGTGACCCGGAAACACCGTTTGATACCCCCTTCCACTGGAGTTCGGTGATACTGCCGTAAGATACAAACAAATCACTTTACTAGGTATAGGAGGGATGAAAAGTAGTTCATCCATTTACGTAAAGTAGGAAATATCGCGATTTTGAGTTTGATAATTTTCATTAGGCTTTTCTTTAATCAAAATACAGTAAAATATTAACAATAAATGTTTTTAATCTCGAACTGAGCTGTCTGTTCGGACATATTCATTATGCAGCGCATATATACTGTCTATAGCACATTGGCGTACAATATAGAGAATGAAGTTAAATTGAAAAATAATCATAATATGGATATTTAAACACATATTTAAAAATGGTGGCCGTTCATTTCTATACAGGTTTCAGTTCTTTTTTGCACATTATTGCACTATATACTATTGTACCTAAATCCAATTACCAGTTTCGTCTTTCGTACTACTAACTCATGTTGAAATAATTGTGTACCTACTCTATAAAAGAGTACCTTACGTAAATTCAATCTTCACTTCTGCCCGATCCGAAAAGATAAAATTATTCTGACATCCTATTTATTGTCCGTTCAAATGGTTTTGTCGAGGGTCGTAGAAAGGAGAGAAATCACGTGACAGTTAATTACTTAACGAGGCCTTTTTATTTAAGTTATTTTAAACAGTTGTATAATATTACGTAGGTAGACGTCCAATTCCTAACAGAAATTAATGTTTTCAGAAAAGAACTAAGACAGCCCAGCCACAAAGGGACGGGCAGAAGTGGGTGGGAGAAACCGGGATGCGACATAGGCAAACGGACGACAGTACCTGTGCGAGAATATGATTCAATATTGAAAGCGAACATATTTATGAAACGTACTATACTCTCTAACTCAGTACTGTTTGTGTTTACTAAGACGGTAAGGCGACTTTGACTGTATACGCTTGGTTCTGTATGGAGAACGGTTGGAAGTTTACTAGTAGAGGGGGTGGGAGTGAAGTACATTCAAAAACTCAGATACAATAAAAATTGAAGTAAAAATAAAATGATGTCCCTGTACAATATGTCGAACTATCATATAGCCTCAAATTATATACGTAGTAGCCGGGGAAACATGAACAACAAATGAGCGATAATTTCATTGTTCTTTTTATCGCATATTGTACAAGAACAATTTTCATTGAAGATGATATACCTCACCATATCATTTATACTCTAGAAAAATAACTGTCATTTGTCATGTTCTGTCAATGCATCAGAAGCAGACATCTTCCCGATCTATGGTCAGTGGTTTCAATACCTATCAAACTGACAGGATTTTTATTTCGGGAATAGCTTAAACGGAAATAGTTTTCAAATCATCCTATAATTATAGACTAGTTAAAGATAAGATGGTAGGGGAAATCAAAAGTGTCACACGAAATTATGTGAAAATTCTGCATATTGTATAGGAGAATAATAATGAGGGGCTCGGTCGTAAAACATGGTACCTTACATTCTGCGTCTAATGTCGTAGTTAGTTTTCCAACAGCTCAACAGATGGCAGAAGTATATTGATTCTACTTTCCTGTAACTGTTGCATGTATAAATGTTTACCTACCTAATAACTTTAAAACATTAAACATCACTTACCATGTTTTACTCCCGAATCCCTCATTTGTTTTTTTATCGAAAAGCATGCCGGGCATGTTCAACACTTGAACTGAATTTACGTTACAAATGCCTTTTTATTCTATGCACACTTAACTTCTATAATTTTATATTTATTTAAAAACTTTACTGCAAGTAATGATGAAATAAACATTGAAGGACAGAAGGATAAGAAAGTTCGAAATTTTGAATAGGTTATTTGAGTTCAGAATTGCTAAAAGACGGATCATCAAAATTAGAATTAAATAGGCGGATGTCTAATGAAACGAACTACAGGAATTTTATTGCCGAAAGCCAATAAAATAATTTATAAAGCAATAATGGAAAGTATGATGTAAGGGGCGGAAAATTGGACAATCAATACGGTACAATGGTGTTAAAAAATACCTGATCCCTACTAATCGCTAGTGATTGATAATTGGCTTCTTTAGTTATTATTTCTATGAATAGATGGCGAAGATAACAATCAGTGGTGCCAATAGTACAAAAAAGTATACCGGCATTATAGAATTCAAAATTTCATCCCCTTCTGCTGATTGTAAAAAAAACACTAATTGTAGCGGGAAGTCGCACATATTGTCAATTTTGAAAATAATTTATGCTTATGTACAGCATAATGTTCTCCACACTTTTTACCTGCTCAATAATAGTGTTATCTATTGATAAGTAGCGAAACTATTTAAAAGTTTGTACATTTTTTATAACTTTGGTTCTGACATCCCGTGGTTAGAGAGTTGGCTTACACCAGGTATGTTCATTCTCTGACTCCCGATTACGTTCTGTAATCACAACCTTCGAATGTAGAGCGTGCTGTTCCCCGTTCGAAGCTCGACGGATGGCTGCAGAAGGCAGTTCAAGTACTTAGTAAACGCACGAACAGTGCGGGACAATGACACAGTCAAAACCTTCTGTAGGCAAACGATCATTCCGTACAGTGTGGGAGGAAGACTATTTTTGTTATACGTTCGGTGAAAACGGAAAGTGATTACTATATTGTAAGGTAGCCTACTGTTAGGAATACTACTGAGCAACATAAAACTACATTATAGGCTTTGCTACCCAGAACATGCCGAAGTGACAGCGAAGCTGTTTTCTGTAATATAGCCTATTTTCATATACCAACGTTATTATTATTATTATTATTATTATTATTATTATTATTATTATTATTAGACCTATTATTATTACTATTATTACTGTTATTGTGGTGATTTTATTCCAGCAGAAATTGATTTTTTGATAAAATAATTTTTCAGGGGTGCAACATGCTCTACAGCTTCAAGAATTGAAAGCACTTCATGAAAGGCCAAACATTGAAGAGAGTCGAAAAATTCAGAGTCTATGTTTTGGAGCAAGTTAGCCTATGTAGTATGTTGAGAATAGCTAAGGCACTAAAACCCTTCACGGATGGTGAACTTGTAAAGAGATGTATGGTGCCTGAACGTAATATAGTTAATTATGTCTCTGTACTGCAACAGTTCAAATGTGAATTCACAGAACATAGATTTAGTGATTTTAGACTATGGAGAGTGATATTAGTATTTTTGTTAATATTTTCATAAATTTTGTACAATCCGTGAGAGTGCAGTTCCAGGACGAGTTAATTGATTTACTAAGTAACGTAGAATTCAGAACTAAATGCAGAGAATATGACTTGACAAGCATAGAATTATTTAAAAAATGAACAAAACTAAATATTACAAGATGAGCTTATTCGTTGCCACTATGTTAGAGCCTCGACATATGTGTGCGAACAATATTTTCGAGAATGAAGGTTACTAAATCCAAACATAGGTCCCGATTAACAGATGAGCATCTTTAGCGCATTGCTGTAAATTCGTTGGAAATAGATTCCCGATTACTTGCAGGAAAGAATGCAGATGTTGAATAGACCGCAAAGTAGACTATATAGTCGAATATGAAAATGATATTATCTATGATATTATTATATCATAACTATATTAAATATAATAAATAATGTAATAACTGAATATTGTAGTGTATACTCTTTCCCTTTTCAAATTCAGTTTATTATCCGTATTTGTAAGAGTGTAAGAACTATGCCACGGGCGGTGCTGCAATGTAGTTGCGGAGCCCAGTCCGTACACTGTGTGTGTTATGCAGTGCAGCATCATCCGCATAATCGGGGCTTTTACAATTTTGAGCATACCTGGCTTACACGATCAAAAAAATTCTAGACCAGATATCTTTGAACGTCAGTGTACAAGAAGGAAAATTAAGATCCACTAGTTGGCCTGAGTGGCGCAGTTGGTATAGCGCTGGCCTTGTGTGCCCGAGGTTGCGGGTTTGATCCCGGCTCAGGTCGATGGCATTTAAGTGTGCTTCAATGCGACACGCTCATGTCAGTAGATTTACTGGCATGTAAAAGAACTCCTGCTGGACAAAATTCCGGCACACCGGTGACGCTGATATAACCTCGGCAGTTGCGAGCATCGTTGAAAATAAAACATAACATTAAAGATCCACCGAATACGCGTCGTTAGTAAAGAAATGTTATCTTTTTTTTTTACAATATTTTCGCTCAATAGTTCGTTTAATGACAAAATAAAGTGGCATCGATTACAATAAACCATTTCTATTATGAAATACGGAGTGCTGGATATTTAATTCCATTGTTGGTATGTACTGTACAATCGAGAAATAATGTTTCTCGACATACATTTTACTTATTCAAACTCGGAGAAAAAGAGTTTACATTATATAAGGAACATTTTGCCGAGTTTATATCCCCATAAATAAGGAGATAATATACGAAAGGGAAGAAACTTAAACTGTGACAATATGACATACGACCTTCATTTTATCACTTCGACCCAAGGATTGGAAAGGGACTGTGAAAGCTAGAAATGGAGTTTCTCAATGTGAACAATAACGCCACCTCTACAAACACTCAAACTGCCAACTGCCTTTTGCCGTGGAATAAAGGAGCCGTGCTCAGTTTTACGAGTGCATAAAGGTACAGTCGGTGAAGTAGCGGCATTAAACCTCTGTGTGGACGACTAGGTTGTGGACTCTGTTGGACTTCCCTTTTGAAATAACGACATTCGATTCTATAGCGATATAAAAGCCCTCGTAACTCCTAGTCCCAGTGTGACAATAATACGAAATGGAACAAAGGCAACTGCGCCGGGATGCAATGTAACTTCACTGCAAGACGCCTTGACTGCCAGCACAGCAGTGTTGCCAGTTTTTTTTACAAATTTATCTTCCGTTTCATTGCCTTCTTGTTCTTACTCTCTACTTTTACCATTCTTATTTCTTTTCTTTTTCATAAAGTCTTCCTTATCTTTAACATTACATCATCATAAGGTACATTAATGTGCCAATTTCATAAATGAGGGGTTCACAACCAGAGCGGACCAAGTCCATCTGGAATAGTTCTGAGATATTGAGTCTTAAAGTTCCTGGCTCACGCTTAGGAACCGTTACCTTCCATAGGAAATGCTGCCCTCTGTGGAGTAACAAATGAGTCATGGACTTTGTTATGGCAATGAATAAATCTAAGTTTTCTTCATCCGAGATTGTATTAATCCACAAAATGATCACTGGTGAACTTGGTCCACTCTGGTTGTGAGTCCCTCAAATTGTGACTGCCGCCGCCACCCCCATCGTTATCGACGTTACCACCACCACCACCACCACCACCACCACCACCAAGGTGTTTACTTACTTACAAATGACTTTTAAGGAACTCTCAGGTTCATTGTCGCCCTCACATAACCCTGCCATCTATCCCTATCCTGTGCAAGATTAATCCAATCTCTATCATATCCCAGTTCCCTCAAAGCCATTTTAATATTATCCTCCCATCTACGTCTCGGCCTCCCCAAAGGTCTTTTTCCCTCTGGTTTCCCAACTAACACTCTATATCAGTGGTCGTCAGCACTCGCTGAAATGTGTAAAGGGTAAGCGGAGCCGTCCCGTGTGCCCCGTCGTGCAGCAGGAAGAGGTAGAGAGCATACCCGCTAGCAGCTACGAGTGCACCATGGTGCAATGTGTTCTCCGCGGGTAAGAGACGCTAGCCCCAGGGTGCTTTGTGCTGACGACCGCTTCTCTATATGCATTTCTGGATTCGCCCATACGTGCTATATGTCCTGCCCATCTCAAACGTCTGGATTTAATGTTCCTAATTATGTCAGGTGAAGAATACAATGCGTGCAGTTCTACGTTGTGTAACGTTCTCAATTCTCCTGTAACTTCATCCCTCCTAGCCCCAAATATTTTCCTAAGAACCATCTCAAACACACTTAATCACTGTTCCTCTCTGAAAGCGAGACTCCAAATTTCACAACCACATAGAACAACCCGTAATATAACTGTTTTATAAATTCTAACTTTCAGATTTTTTGACAGCAGACTAGACGACAAAAGCTTCTCAACCGAATAATAACAGTCATTTCCCATATTTATTCTGCGTTTAATTTCCTCCCGAGTGTCATTTATATTTGTTATTGTGGCTCCAAGATATTTTAATTTTTCCACCTCTTCGAAGGATAAATCTCCAATTTCTATGTTTCCATTTCGTACAATATTCTGGTCACGAGACATAACCATATACTTTGTCTTTTCGGGATTTACTTTCAAACCTGAAAAACCTAGAAAGATAAAATCGGAAAGAAAATGACGAAGTAAGAATATGGTGAAAGAGTTGACATATTATTGAAATGTATGTTTAAGAGCAGATAAAGTGTTTAAGACACTTCAGTGAGACTGTGAGAAGGTGGATCGGGTCGCTGCACTTCAGAAGAGTCAATATTTGACGTGTCCCTCCGTAGACTACAGGCATAAATGGCACACTGCCTCCCGCGGACCATGACCGACACCCCTTTGATAATGCTATTTTTCCTTCTCTTTCTCCTTCGCACTCTAGATTAAAAATAACTGGAGTATTTTCTTTTTGACAAAACGAAGTCCAGGTTCAAGCACACACTGAGGGAAACTCATTGTGAAGAACTGCTGTCTGTGTAATATTTTTTCATATACAGGGTGTTTCCGGGTTGGTGTTGCTAACTTTCAAGGATGATGGGGAAGGGTACATGTATCAATTTGATATCAGGAACCCTGGTCCGCAAATGACTGAGTCCAAAGTTATAAGCAAAAATAGTTGTGTGGAAATGGAATTGTAATTTCGCACCTCGTGCCCTCCTTCCCTTAACCTTTGGAACAGTCGTGGAAAGATGGTATGGGCCGGATGTCTCCTACGTGGATTCTTGGCCCGATACAATCTGTGAGCTTGTCTACTGTTCCCATTGGCTCATCAGTATTCGAAAATTAGGTCTGCTTATTCCGCTCTCGTGTACTCCTCCATTTCACTAGGACTGATCGACTGGACACTGCAACTTGTACACATACACTGCTGTCTACAGACGTGCATATCAGGACCGACCATGTTCGTTACACATTACGCTATCTGCATTGCTTTAGTGTAGTGTCCTGTCCCCATCCCTCAGACAGCGCACTGAATGAAATACTGTAGATAGACAACTTAAACAACGTCAGATGAATACAGTATGTACAAGATGTACAGGGACATCATTTTATTTTTACTAACATTTTCAATATTAACCTGACTATACCTTTGGAATAACGATTGAGAACCGGAAACACTGTTTGCTACTCCTTCCACGACACTAGTGTAAAATACAATACAAATAAATTTACAAAGTATAGGAGGGAAGAAAAGTAGTGCATCCATTTACGTAAACTAGGAAATGTTACGATTTTGAGTTTGATCATTTTCGTCGGGTTTTTATTTAATCAAAATACGGTACAGTATTAATAGTAAGTGTTTTTACTCACTAACTGAACTATCCAATCGGACGTATTTACTATGCAATGTATACTATACTGTATACAGCACATTAGCATACAATATTTACAGTGCATTTAAATTTAAAAAATAATCAAAATATGAATATTTAAACAAATGATTGAAAATGGTGGTCGTTCATTTCGTTACAGGCTTCAAATCTATTGTGCATATTATCAAAAACGTTTTCAAGCATATCTTATGAAATTGAAGCATATCTTATGAAATTGAATGTATGGTTTCTTGAATGTAATTATTTAATTCTTCTATTGTTATAGGATGTTTAGCAAACACAACTGTTTCACAGTAACCCCAAAGAAATAATGCAAAGCACTCAAATCAGGCGACATGGGGGTGCCATAATCCTACGCCTGTTGAAATAATTCTGTACCTACTCTGTAACAGTGTACGTTACATACTGTCAATTCAATCTTCCGCATTGATAAATTTACTCAGATATGCTATCTACTGCCCGTCCATGTGGTTATGTAGGAGGGTCTTAGAAAGGGGGGAAATCACTTACGATGCCCTTTTATTTAAATTATTTTAAATAGTTGTATAATATTAGGTAGAAGTCCAATTCCTAACGGCAAATGTTAGAACAGAAAAGAGCTAAGATAGCTCAGCCACTAGCCTTTACAGAGGGCCCAGCAGAAACGGGTGGGGGAAACCGGATGCGACGAACTAAACGGACGCACAATATCTGTGCGAAAATATGATTCAATAGTGAATGAATGCTCTTTCTTCACTGAAAAATGTGATCATATTTCTGAAACATACTATACTCTCTCACTCTGTACTGTTTATTTTGACCGTAAGACGACTTTGCGGCTTTGGTTGTATGTAGAAGTCTGCTACTAGAAGGAGTGGGAGTGAAGTACATTCGAAAACTCAGGTACAATAAAAATTGAAGTAAAAATAAAATGATGTCCCTGTACAGATAAATACACACAAATAAGATGAACAGAGGAATAAAATTATTTCATTTCCACACAACTATTTTTGCTTGAAACTTTCTACTCGGTCATTTCCGGACCAGGGTTCTTTATCTCAAATTGATACATGTGCCCTTCGCCATCATCCCTGAAAGTTTCTGACACCACCTCGGAAACACTCTGTATATACATAGGATGGTTGTTACAATTCTTTTTCATTGCTGTAAAGTTAAAAAAAGTAAAACATTCACATATTTTGTAACTAGTTCGGAATTTTACCATTATAAACATAGGACGTTAACCTCTTTGGCCTGTAATTCGTTACAACATTGATCCCAAAGTACAAAATTATTTTACAATTTCTGACTTAATGCCCTTTCTCCATGAAGTGTATCAGAGCATATAGAATTGTCGCATTATCGCAACTCAATTTCGAAAAATAATAAAAAATATAATATTTGCTTTTTAAATTTTAATCGTCACGGAAAGTGCAGAATTCATTAATGCAGTGGTTCCCAACCTTTTTTGACTGACGACACACTTTACCGAAAGTCCACGATATGGTGACATACTTATTTGTTTTTTATTAGTAATAATACTAATATAGTAATAACAACCAGCCATAATGACTTTGAAAACGGCAGTTCTAAATGTCTTTTTTTTTAGTTTATCAGACACTATCGACTGATCTGACAAAACATTTCGGCATATAAGACACTCGGGATTTTGTTTATATTCATTTCCAGGCCACATAAAGCTATATTTCAAGTACCTATTCATCGCTATATTTACGAAACGCAATACGTTTTTGTGAACCTTGAAGGAATTTTCGATCACATTATTTGAATTTGCACTGCTGTGATCTAACCCAGAACTCGATTCAGATTGTCTTTTTCGAATTCAAAATTTGTCCATGATAAAATCTAAATAATGTGACTATTTTATCAAAAGTGCTTTATCACCCGTTCACACGTACTATATACTGAAACTGACCAATATGTTCTGACGATTCTAAACTCTGTTTATTACTAAGTGGGAAGAGTAAACGAATTACTAAGCATTGTTGCAGGTGTTCACTTTTTTATTCGAATTATCGCCAGACAGAAAATTTGAACTGAACATTGTTGCAGGTCTTCACATTTCATTGGTAAAGTCTGTCTCAAAATAAAATGCACCATATCAAATACTTCGTTGTAAATAAAAAATAGGTTGTAAAGAGACTTTCTGGATGCATAAAATTTATTTTTCAATTCCAAAATTTCGGGGCACACTCCATGGGACTGCTACACACCGGTTGGGAACCCCTGCATTTATGTATAGACATCGTCCTAAAAAGCGGTGCAGAATTCTGCAAGAACGTTACTGTATTTAAAATTGACCATGTTATAATTATGTTCATAATGAGAATGCACAATACAGAATACAGAGACATTCAATGTTTTATAAATCTAAAAATCAGTTTACACTGTTTCATAAAGTAATTCTTAAAGTTTACTTTGATGACTCAAATATTCACTGTGCTCCTGTGCGGTACACATCAAAGCGACAGTTTAGTTCAATCCAAACCCCATGTAACATAACTGCTCGATACTTGCCGCAGTTCTCATAATACGGTGTTTCAACTCATCTAAATCACTAGGGGAGATGTAAATCTTGCATTTCACAAATCCCCAAAGAAAAAAAAAATTGCACGATGTGAGATCGGGACTCCTTGATGGCCACCGTGGCACTACATGGTAGCACGGTTGTCTATTGCACGGCCAATCCAGTGCTGTGGAACTATTTCGCTCAGATATTTTCAATGTGCTGCACGTTTTGGAATTGTATTATTCAGTAACTTTCGAGTGAAACTCTGCAAATGCCCCTAACAGGAGAGTCACGTGGTCAAATGGTGAGTTGAAACATCGATCTGGCAGATACTCTACTAGAAACGAGCAGTACCGTACTTGATGTTTACACTTACAAAGAGAAAACAGAAAATTCTTACTCGCAGAAGTTCATCCATCGAATATTTCGCAGGATATGTCGTAGGAAAATTCATTAATAATGTATTACAGAAAGGAGTTTACAATTATTTTCAAGGTGCTAAATTGGAATACTCTAGGCACACTCTATCATCACTTGAAACGTTTCGTTTTCTGTAATATTAAGAATAATTCTGAATAATTCAAACAAACAAAGCGTGCGATATCGATACAAGTTCTAGAAACAATTTCCAACTCAATTATTACATGAACGGAAATTTTCAGAGAATAAGCTATGGTTTCTACTTTGTTTCCATTATATTATTTATTTTTTTCAATCAGAGCATCTTGTTTGAATTCGAAAAAAGCAAACAGAGCAGCTTCCTCCTCTACTACACAGAATCCAATAATTACCCGTACAACCAAAGGCTTCGTCATTGATTATGTCAGCAGAAAAACAATGGTCAATAAAGTCAATTTTCATTTAATGTTTCCTATAAATAAAAATGTTGATAATTGAGCAATTCAGACATACAACCAAGTTACTGTATCGGAAGATAAAATTCCATTCTGAACACATTACAACCTCTATTTCAAATGTTAGGATTAGAGTAGGATATTTGAAGAAAATTGGAAATGTCAGATACAACCGCTAGTTTCTTTCTTTCTTTCTTTCTTTCTTTCTTTCTTTCTTTCTTTCTATCTTTCTTCCTTCCTTTCTATCCATCTTTCTTTCTTCCTTTCCTTCTTTCTTCCTTCATTCCTTTCTTACTCCCTTCCATTGTTCCTTTATTTCTTTTCTTTTCTTCTCTTTCTTTTTCACCTCTTTTTCTTCTTTCTCTTTTTTTTTTTTTTTTTTTTTTTTTTTTTTTGAAAAAGCGTTAACTTTACAGACGCCTGTAACATCTGTATGTACCGGTACTAAGCAAGAAACAAAAATTGGGAATGATAGGTTGATGTTCTTTATAAAAACCAGAAGATTACAAAGAAACTTGTCAAATTTGTTTACCCATTTGTTTCCTTTTCTCTATAACCTCTCTTTATATTATTACTCTTATTATCTTATCTGCTCTCTTAAATTGACTGAGCATATTGTGAATTCAATCAATGGCTTTCTCAAAATACGCTATGAACTGTTTTATTTAAAACAATTTTTATCTGGAAAATGAAGCAAAATCGAACAAAATTGTATTATACTAGTACTTTCTTTGAAATATCTCAAAGACTAGCCCCCTGAAATTAATTACATTGCTTACGGTTAACCCTGTATATAAGCTGTATTATTAACGTCCATGTTTAAAACAATCTGATATACACCAAAGTGAGGAAAATAGTCTTTTTCCACAATACGACTTGCTACTATTTCTGAACCTGATTTCTTGATATATTGCCGTGACAGTTTCATATGAGAGCAGCTCCAGTTTCAATTAACACGTAGGCTAATAAATCTAATTACGAAATAATAGAGTTTGACTCTTCCTTTGCTGTGTCGCAAGATACGTGTATCATCAAACGTCTTTCACTACGCAGCAGGACACATGAAGGATGAGCTAACCGCACTCTATATCGAAACTTGGAAAATCGAGTTAAAGACCGTGTAACACGCCCAATATGGCTGGCTTTTAGTATAATAGGATGCATAACTGTTAATATAATAAACACACTCCATTATTTTGCGAAATAATGATGCGATACATGGAGCAACGGCGAGAAGGAACGAAAGTGTAAGTAATTCTATACACCAAATATCCACAACAACCTTTAAAATTCCAGAGGGCATAAGTAATATAGAAGAGCATACATACATTGATACATACATTATATTACATACATACATTAAATACATTACATTACATACTGTAACATATGTTGAAGAATCGGTAGAACGGAGGAAAATTCTCTCCGGCACTGGGTCTCGAACCCGGGTTTCCAGCTTTACGTGCTGGCGCTTTATCCACTAAGCCATACCGGATTCAAACTCCGATGCCGGATTGAATCCCTCTCATTTTAGGTTCTATCTACTGTGTTCCCCTTTGTTGGCCTACCCTCGTGTACCGTGTCACAGTATATGTGACAATAGACAAAATGTCCAACCACAATTACAGAGGTGCACTCATTACGAGTGACTAACAAGGAGAGAACACACTCTGTATATCACCGAATGAAATAAGATTGTATGAGATGAAAGTACAAGACGTACTGTTTAAAGTCATATCTGGTATGGGTGGCCAATGACTCCTCGTTTTGGATATATTGGCTATTGTTTGTGACATACAGTAAATTCTCTGTGATCCGTTACTATGTCGTCCGTCCGCTTCGTCGTCCGGCATTCACGTGACTTCACAGGCCACGCCTTACTGTAGGACGGTACGGAACATAGTTAACTATCCCTGCATCGTCTGCATAATTGATGTGGGTACATGTGATAAGAAAGTATTTGTGAACATTTGAATAGTACAGTAATTAAACCACCGATTATAGTAGTTGCAATCAGTATATTCTTAAACATTTTATATACACAAATAGAATAAACTTAAAGCCCTCCATCTGAAAAAAATAAAAACGCATGAATTTTCTGGAAATAAATTGCGAGAAAATTACGCATTTCTACAAAGCAAAATGAACTTCGTTACATGTTAACCAATTATAATGTAAAGAATACTTGCATACAATATACAGCATCTGTTGTGCATACAATAATAACTTATTTCTTTATGAAAACTAACTGGCAAATGAGATTATCCTGCAGCTTGAGCCCCATGAAACATATACGGTATGTTCTTTTCGGTAGACTTTAGATATTTAAACCGGTTTCATCAGAATTGTATATCTGCTGGGGAAATAATTATAGTTTACTCATCAAATCTAAGAATGTAGTTCTATATTCTTCAGCTGCAACGGTACCAGATGACATCCTCTCTTCACAAATTACCAGCGGACCATCATCATACTTTTTCCTCCACATTAACAACCACCCATCACTAGCTGAGAAATTATCGCATCCATGTTTCTTATGTATATCAAGCGCTTTCTCTTTCAGAATCGGGCCAGGTATTGGAGTACCTTTCCTTCTTTGTTCTTGAAACCATAGAAACAGTTCCTTATCGTATTTGAAAACACTAGGCTGCTTCAATGTACGGCGCTTGTCATTAGAGCTCGTGGATGCACAATATTCTTCCAGTGCAGTCCGATTACGCTTCCAGTCATGAATTGTACTTCTTGGGATACCAGAAATAGTTTCCCCTTCATCCAGTCTCTTCAAAATATCCAGTTTGTCTTTTAAAGAATAACTAAACTTCGAGCGTTTATCAGTAAATGTCTCAGAAAGCATAGTGAATTTCTTCCACACACAACCTGTGCTTCACTGAAAGCACGACGGGGTTGCAAGTAGGGGGAGGAAAAAATTACATGGCGGGGAGGAATAAGGTACGTACCGTATTGTGAGTAGCCAATAATAATTGCCTACCCTACTGTCCGGATGAGAGAGAAGTTACTGTACTTCTGTTAGGTGCTTAATAGGGAAGCATTGGACTCTGTAACAGCGTAGCCCATAATGTTGAATGCTGAGTTGTTATCCAGAAAACCTAACTTCGAATCTTAACTGGTCCTATATTTTTTTTCTTTTAATAATGATGAATATTGTGATCACAGTTATCTATTTACATATATCATATTTCTCAATGTATTGAACACTTCATCTTTTAACAAATTACTAATTAACAAACATTGTATTCTAAATGATAAACAATGAAATATTGCTCATGTAAGCAGGTAAGATGTGTCACTGGTGTCTGTTCTGTTTCTGTAGCAGCTGTTCTTTTTAATTTTGTACCCGATTCATTATGATAAATGTCACAAAAACACACAAAACATACATATTTCCTGCACCGTGCACAGCAAATGAAAGAAGGTTGTCCACAGTCACAAACATTTTTCCGCACTTCTACTGCGAAACAGATGTCCTTCACATTCACAAACACTTCTAGTTCGTTTATCAATTTTTATGCATACCACGCATATTTCAACATGGCTTTGAATATACCAGCTGAGAACTGAAAGTGAATTTATATATAATAATAATAATAATAATAATAATAATAATAATAATAATAATAATAATAATAATAATAATATCAAACTTTAAAAAATGATAAGACATTGGGATTCGAACTCAGGTTACCTGGATGACAACTCAGCATCCAACCCTTTGAGCTACGCCGTTACAGAGTTTAATGCTTCCCTATTAAGCACTTAACAGAATTATGTCACAAACAATATCCTTTATTTCCAAAACGAGGGGTCATTGGCCACTCATACCAGGTATGACTTTAAATAGTACGTCTTGAACTTTCATGTCACATCATCTTATTTAATTCGGTGATATACAGAGCGTGTCCTCTCCTTGTAAGTGGCCGGTGCCCGACGGAACATGGCGCCGTCTTGAATCACGAAAGTTATTACTACGCTTTATCATATTACTATGATGTACCGAAGTACATAATATGGAGTTTCAGTTTCACGTGATTCTCAAACTAATTAGCACTGCGGATGCCTCTTTACCGAAATCAATATTTTCGCGGACCCCATTAAAGTCGTCAGTGGAATTGAAGTTAGGTTAGATTTTGGGGTTGATATTAGAAACTGAAACTGAGTGATGATATTTATCTTGTATTTTCCAAAATTGAATGAATAATACCTATATATTTAAATAAAATTAAACAAAACGTAACAGATATAATACACTGCTGAAAAAAGTCGATGGTTTTCTAAGTTAGAGCAGAGTTAGTATTAAAAAATACATTTAAGCAAATCAATATTCTATTTCAATACATTCTTTGTATAATATTATTGTACTGGAAAACATATCAATTATATATTTACAAGTTTCGCTACTTCAGTTAGTTTGATGGAACTGTTTTTTAGACTCAATGTTGGTTGTCTTGAATTTTAAATCTGGCGCCGGATTTACTCGGTTCCTGCTAACAGTTTTGATAACATTTCTAGGATTTGGTTTTTTAGTCGTTATTTTGGTTATTTTACATATTGACAATTACATGTAAGAGATTTAAATACAGACTGATTCACGAGGGTTTACCGTCCCTTACGGAAGACATTTTGAGTAGAAATGTCATAAAAGCTGTATTTTCAGAGTTACACTAATTTGAAGTTGTTTGTAAAATACCTTTTTTTTTTAGTTTCAAGGATAAAAAAATATTACAAAAAGAGAATGAGCTATTCAGAAATGTAATTTCTTTAATTGGCTAGTGTTCTGAAGCTAAAAATGTGTTGTTAATTGCTTTGTATAAACTTTGTTTTTCAATTTTTAACTAAAAATTGCATCATTCTTACGCACTTATCGCAAAAATTGTTACAAATCATACGACTTTAGGAACTTGATTCTTTACAATTTAATTATGCATCCTAATGTACAGTCTTAAAGACTTTACAAGAGTTGTGTGATTTCTAACAATTGTTGTGATAAATGTGTAAGAAAATGTAATTTTGTAGTTAAAAATGAAAAAAAAATCTGTACGAAGCAATTATGGAATTCACAACACATTTGTAGCTTCAGAGTATTTGCACTGATAATTAAAGAAATGATACTCCTGAATAGTTCATTCTTTATCTGTAATATTCTTTTACCCTTAAAACTCAAGACTAATGGTATTTTACAAACAACTTTAAATTAGTGTAGCTCTGAAAATATTGAGATTAGGACAAAAGTTTATTTGACTCTTTTTTTGCTCAGAATGTCTTCGGAAATAAGATTCGTTAAGGACGTTAATTCCTCGTGAATCACCCTATATTAATAGCTTTCTTTTCATCAGTACTTAAGAGAAAAGAGTGGAAAATGCATGCTTACATATGTAAGTACAGGGAAACGAGATTAAATCTTCTTTATGTTCAGCATGAACTTTCAGCCAACAATAAACATCTGAAATTCTCTATAAACGTTTTTCCAAGGAGTGTCACACGAGAAATCAGCAAGTCAATCTTCCTTTTTTCTGTGAGATTATGACTCTCCACGCTGATAAAGAAAATTCATATATTGTTAGAATTATAAAATCTAAAAATAATCTCTGAATGCAGGTGATAGTTCTTTCAAGTGGTCAGAAATTATGTGTTACGTCGTCAGCATGTTCTTATTCAGTTGTAAGTATAAACTCCTGAATTATCGGTAGCGAAGCATAGGACTTTTTCTTCATTCGGTTCGTCCTCAAATTCATTTTCTTTATCGAAGCTTCAATTTTGATCTTAACTTGAGAACTATCAGCACTCCTACCTTGTAGGTCCAAATTACGTATATCAAAGTAAGAGAAAATGTCCGCCAAACATGCTCCTTCGCACAAAAATCACATAGCTTGTCACTCATTTCGAATTCCTCATTTTTCCTGTTCAAATCCAAGAGAAAGGGATTTATAAGTTGTACAAACAGCCATTAACGCTTCTGACATTATTGCCACATTAAAAAGTAAAAAATTATTGTGCAGGAAGAAAAAAACTCTCTATCCAGAATATTCGCGGAACTGCAGAATGAGCTTCAAGACCCCCGGCGTCCGCGGATCGCACTTTGAGAACCACTTTGCTAGAGTGTATAATATAATTACTTATTTTTGGTCTGATGTGTACAGATTTGATTTTTGGCGGACGGATACAGGCCCATTCGTTATCCCGTGAAACATTTCTGCGCGTCAGTGGAAGAAGAAAATGGACTGGGAGAAGCTTCTCTCCTTTGCTACGCTTCTACTTGTAGCCAAACGAGCTCCCTTACTCCCACCATGAGGTTCTTACTAAATGCTACGGCACACACAAGCATTTGGCTTCACGAGATAACGTATGACTTACACAATTTGTTTTGTTTATATTGGGACCCATTATAAGGATGAACCAAGTATAATACAGTGCGGTCGAAAAGTTCCTCCGCAGCTCTATTAGTTCTAGTAACCCTAGAATACAACTCTGTAGAAAGTTGGCACTCCCCGATTCATTCCGGTTTGACAACTTCACACCCACAGTCAATCATATGCTTAGCGGCCAGTGCTGCCACTTTAATTCTCTGCCAAGTACACTTGAGTTCTCTGCCTAGTGGATTCTCGGCTATGCACTGCGGAGAGACTTTTCGATCGCACTCTAACTTGGTATACAGTCATACTTTTTTAAATTTACAAATTCTAATAACGAAATTCTCTGCGTTCTTCTTCGGACCATTCCGATAATCGCGAATACTAGAGAGGTATAAATGATTAGTTTTGTTTCAGAACATTCCTTTCAATTTAAATAGAAATACAGTGGAACTCCACAAATAGACTTCTTTTTACGAAGTACTGCGGACATTGGTAAACATAAGGGTTGTATAATGTTTTTTATGGCGTGCGGACCGAAACATAAATAATTAACGTACATAATTTTAAATAATATATGAAGAGTCCACTGCAAGAATGATGGATGTCACTTTCTTGTCGAAAATGAACTAAGACTGTCAATGCATAACTTAAGACATACAGAATGTGCATAGAGAGTTATATGGCATTAACACTGATAGTTATTGTCCAGTAACGATCGGAAAATCAGAGTTAAGCTTTGAGCGCTAAGCATTTCAAACTTTCAATTGCTTCTCCTGCAAAATGTATTCCAAATGTCATCCATCATTCTTGCAGTGGACTCTTCATATTGTAGTATATGCAAAATATATAACAAAACAAATCCGTGATTAAGTATAATATATACGTGATACATCTGAAACATAAAACAAAACTTCTGGAGGAAAAACTTTCTAAATGTATCTACATACAGGGCTTTCATTTCAAAACTTCCCACTCTAAATAACTAATTAATTAAATTGAATTAAATTTAATAAAAAAAATCACGTAAATTTAGATATTGAAGGGGAAGTCTTAAACAAGGCTTAATTGCATTTTAGATTTCACCTCCCATCCCTAGCCACTCCCACTTTCAAATTTTAAATGACACTCCTATACTTTTATACTTAAATATGAAAGAGCATTCAATTGTTTATACACCACATTCATTTGTTTCGTCCACACCTGTGGAGTAACGGTTAGCGCGTCTGGCCGCGAAACCAGGTGGCCCGGGTTCGATACCCGGTCGGGGCAAGTTACCTGGTTGAGGTTTTTTCCGGGGTTTTCCCTCAACTCAATATGAGCAAATGCTGGGTAACTTTCGGTGCTGTATCCCGAACTCATTTCACCGGCATTATCACCTTCATATCATTCAGACGCTAAATAACCTAAGATGTTGATAATGCGTCGTAAAATAACCTACTAAAATTAAAAAAAAGAAATCATTTTTTTCGCATCTTTTATTTTCTATTGTCGCCTGGCAACCTGGATTATTGTTATTGTTGATTAGAGCTGAAGAGAATAAGGCTACAAAAACTTATTGAGCATTTCTTGTAATAGTTGTGTTTGTGTATTAAATTATTTTAAAATGGTGTATACCCTTCAAGAGAGAATATAAATCATCCTTATTGATTAAATTTAGGAAATTACACAAAATAAGCTGTGTTTTCATCCTACAATCAACTGATAATAACAACGCTTCTTATAATTACTACAGAATGCCTCGTATTTAGATAAATTTTGTTTTATCCTATGCATTGTTCTGATCGAAATGTCAAATTCTTGGGCGATGGCTCTGATTGATTCACCTTTTTTAAATCGTTCCAATAGTTATAACTTCTGCTTCAACATAAGTAGCCTACACATTTTTTGTTCCCTGCCTTGCTGCCAACGTGTACGAGTATCTGCACACTACTGCACTGGTTCAACTGGTTAACCCTGTGCAGCGCGGTGGAGGGTGCGTTGACTCACCTTGTATCGTGAAGTATACGAGAGAGAGCGTCTATTTGTGGAGTTCCACTGTATTAACAATTTACTTTCAATAATATGTCTCAAACTGATTAATTAACGTTAATTATTGTGAAGCAGTGCCTGCTGAACAATAAACCTCTACAGAATTGATCACAACTTTATTCCAATACAAATAATATTTGCTACCTCATTAGGAGTGTACGATACCAACTTATTTGTTTACCCATGAATTTATTTTCATTCTGTTGAATTGATATACATTCAATATGCCGGTTAAAATGGAAACAAGCAGTATTATATGATTTTAGTTCCCATTTCACTCGACATATTTATTCATTCAACATTTGTGTTGCTTCAACGTAATCCAGAGGCAAAGCCTGGCACAACTGCAATTAATTACGGTTTCTAGATAGCTGAGACGATCCAGAGCAATAGAAAGGCTTCCGAGAAGGAATATTTAATTTAATTGAAAACAACGGAAAGTTCTGGAGAGAATACTCAATACTCGTAATAACTACAAAGAGAAGAGCTAAGTTACTTTAATAAGAGCTAGTCATAAACGCAATTTAATCATTTTAAAAACAACCTTTCATGGGTAATTCTGCTCTTATCTATAGCATAAGAAAATCGCTGCTACGAAATAGAATTCTCAACTAAGATTTACGAATGTTTAACGACATATTTAACTACTTTTTCGCTCTTTTCGAGAAAAGATTTTCATTTAGAGCTTAAGACATTTATCTTTATTTCTTCTTCACTAGGAGCTGACATAAAATATCTTTCGCAACTAACATTACGTATTCATTATTATCGAATAGTAACATTAAAACCGTTTTACGTTTTTTGTAGAGCTGATTCGAAATAGCGACATAGTATTACAACAGTGTAGTATATACAGTCACGAAGCTTGAGTTGTGAGGGTGCTAGGAACAATAGACTATGCCGGTACCATTTCGCACTGTCTGTAATGAGGCGATATTAGCGAACCTAGTTGTTAGCAACTATCTATGGATGCATATTGACTACGTATTGAGCTTCGTGACTGTATATACTAGACTGTGGTGTTATTGTAAGGGTTCAGTAGACCTAACGGAATTCTTGTAGATATAGTGTTGTAAATTGCGATAGGCTATCATTGAATACAAAATGACAGTACAGGTCTACAGCCTCTAATACAGCAGTTTTCCTAGCAGGATTCCTAGAATATAGTGCAATCTTATAAGACTAATAATATTTTTCACTATATGTTTATTTGAACAAGAATGGTGTTAATAACGTTTTATTTCGTCTTAAATATACGCTATATTTTGCAGTAAATTTAAGTAAAAATACTGTACTTAAATTCTGAAATACTGACAGTTCCGACTAATGTTGTACAATGTTCGAACATGAAAATGGATATAAAAATACTACAAAATTCGCCTACTCCATAGGCATCCAACAATACGTAGAAGTGTAGCATTTAAATTAAAATAACCGAGTTCGTTTAAAACCAGTACGAGGAGTTATGTCCGGTTCATGTTTACCGAGTCTCTATATCAGAGGTCTCCAAAAAGCGTATCGTCATTCGTGCTCTCGATGCTGCCCGCCGAACACAGTGTGCTGTAAGGCTAAAGAAGGGGAAGAGACTCGTACCTCAACAGATAGGAGCGATCAATGGGGGATCGCGGCAACGGTCTGCTTATGATTACAAATAATAACATCAAAAGAATAAGAAATATCATACATTTGTATATTATTTTGACATATTATGAAGCTGGATCCCCGTCTGTTGCTATTGACACAAGCCATTGCAAATTCAATCTCTTCTGTTCTATGGTGCCTTTCAGTGCCTGGAAAAGATCTTCTCCAGTTGTATTTTGTAATTACATCTAGAAGGCATTCAGACACAGTAAAATGTTCATTAACTCCCGGGATGAAAATGGCTAGGTGAGCTTTGTCATTTCTGTCTGTGCTTTCGTCCAATGCAAGTGAGTAAGCTACAAACTGGTTAATTGTGGTTTCGACTTCAGATTCAATTATATTTACAACATTGAAATTCCTTCTCTGAACTGTAATTGGAAACAATTTAATTTTCTTAAATTTTGACTTTTTTCTGGACACAGTATTTTAGTAACGTCCTATATGCACGATTTTACAAATGATGCTTCTGTAAAGGGCTTCATTGATTTTCCAATATTCCAAGCTAAAACATAGCTAGCAAAAAGCTTTTTTTGTTTAAGACTGAAGACACGTGTGTGATTTGTATTTGTATTTTCTTGTTTTATATTTATCAAAATATTTGTAGGCCTACGCATTTCACCTAAAATTAAACGAAAGCTATATGTTTGTCATGCGGAACTGAGTGTAAACGTATTGTAATATACTGATTATTATGAATAACCAACAGTCCATACAGATAGCCCCGAAATAAATTATTTTCACATGTCCAACATGCGTATAATTGTATGATATTCTTTGTGAAGAGTCGAGTATTGTCGTCGCGTGTTGAATTTTAACACACCCTTAAGAATTTTCAAACAAATTAATCATTTCACATTCTCACCACTAAAACACACACACACACACAATTCTCTTTCTATTCATCTTTGAATGTACTACGTCCATGATTAGAAGACATTGTGAAACGGTGGAACACTCCGACCAACACAGTGATAATGGCAGTCCGCCACTGCTCTTCGTTTGCGCATAAACACTGAGCACAGTACAGGTGGAGATGGGTGAGGCGGAGCGCGCTCTTTACGTACTGGCTTCGGTTCCGTTCAGGGGCTTACTCGCGAGTACGCTTTTGGAGACGTCTGCTCTAAGAATCGAAGCTTGTTTTACGTTTGTTCAAACTTCCCCTTCGTAACAAATGTTCGGTGCCATTTTCCTGAGTACCTCCCCTCCCTGCGCCTTTATGCTTTAGCTGCATAGGAATATATGATACATATTTTGCAAAGTTACTTATAGTAATGAGCAGGGAACGGATTTATATGGACTAAAAATATATGAAATATGTAAATATATATGTAGTTATTTTTACCAAAATATGGAATTAAATATGGATTTTTACCAAAATATGGAATTAAATATGGACTTAAAATTATAAAAAAATGACTATGTACGTTAAATATTGGTACATTTTAATCAAACTAAACAAAAAATATAATGGACGTACCTTATCTTCCAATGTAGTTTCAACAAAACACAATTTTTATTGTCTGTTACCATAACAATAGGTTACAAACATTTCTTTCAAGTGCTGAAAAGTGAATCTTCTTCTATTGTCTCTGAGGATAGATTTATACTGACTAAAAGAGCGTTCGACGTCACAAGAAGTAACTGGTACATAATTCAATTTCACAATGTCTGCTGGGGATAAGTCCAAGTTAATCTTCACTGTTGATTCACCACTCATCACAGCAACAACCTTTTGTAGTTCTTCATATCCAGGGTTTTTTGAAAGTACAGTGTCCACCTTAGCTCTTACTGCATCTGCAACTTTACCTCTACCACGATTCAGTTGTTCCACAGTACTATTTATAATTTCAAAACTTTCAGATAGTGAAAGGTGCCTATTTTGGAGACTTTTGAGCGTTTTTATGATGCATGAAAATGTATGCTGAATGTGAGCTAAGTCATTCTTCACACTTATGTCACAGGTAACTGTTTTCGCAGTATCAATTGAGACTGCATCTTCAGAGTCCAATGCAAGGAGAACATTGTTAATAGAGTCTATATGTTCGGCATAATATTCAACTGCTTCTAGCCATGTACCCCATCTAGTTAAAATTGGCTTTGGTGGCAATGGAATTTCAGGGTACATTTCTTTCAACACGTTAACTCTACTGGGAGCTTTGAGAAATACTTTTTTCACTGATGAAATCAACAAATCTACTTTAGGGAAATTGTCTCTGACCACTTCTGCCACACGATGAAATGCATGCGCCACACAAGTAAAATGAGTCAATTTAGGATATACAACAGATAATGCTTGTCCAGCTTTGACCATATAAGGGGCAGCATCGCTAATAAAGAATAACACATTATCGTACATAATACCCTTTGGCCACAGGATACCCATAGCTTCATTGAACAGTTTAACTATAGTTTTGTTATTGCACTTTTCTAGAACATCACAATGTAAAAGAATTCGTTCAGAATATTGTTCACTTAACAAACCGATAACTACATTACCAACAAGTCTACCTTCTTTGTCGGGAGTCTCATCAATGGAAACCCAAATTGAACTATCTTTAATTTCATCTCTTATCTTCTGTATTGTCTCATCGTAGATGGATGGAGCATACGTCTTCCTAAGTGTTGACTCATCCGGGATTGTATGTTGAGTATATTTTTCAAGGAATTCCCTGAAGACCTTATTCTTTAGTTTGTAGAGAGGAATATCAGCAGAGATGAGAGAACGGCACAGGTCGATGTTAAACTCAGATCTTACATTCGATGTTGTTGGTTGTGTTAAAAACAATTGTCTCTGCTTGGAATTTAGTTGTTTGTTGGCCTGATGTTTACTAGTTGTAATGTGTTGTTGCACCAGGAACTTTTGTGTAGATGATACTGCACACTGACACAAATTACAAAATAATATTTTATTGTCAGTTGATAAACCATCTTCTTTAAATTCTGAAATGTAACTTGTTAGTTTTGATTTTAAATTGACTGAATGACGTACTTTTGGCATATTTACCGTCTTTATAGTATGATTTACAAAACTGAACCTATGTGTACTCTGACTGGCATTTAACTGTTGAGCTGCACAACTGAAGTCTGTTAAAAATTTTAAATTAAATTAATACAGTTTTGTAACTTACTTTCCCATTGTTGATAGGACTGCTAATTTTCAAATAACTCTGATGTTAAAGGGATTACTGAACATGTGTTTAAATCTCTATTGTTGAAATGTATTTTTAAAAGTTAATGGAATTTTGTTTTGTTTTATTGTTAAACCTAATATAATATGGACTGTTTTATATGAAATATGGAAAATATATGGAAATTAACGAAAATATGTACTAAACTCTAAAATATGGAAAAATATGGAAAATAAAAGTAGGATTTTTCAACCCTACACATTGTGAAACATAAAGATAATGCAAAATATAAATTATATTAGCTTTATAAGTAAATATGTATTTACATATAAATCCTTTCCCTGGTAATGAGTATAGGTAATTTTTCTTGTTATTAATATGACTAAACATTCACACAATATACGTATAAATAAATAAATTATGAATACCTTTTTCAAATATAAAGACATTCATAAATACACGTGGGAGGCAAGAGGGTTAAAATCAATAATCGATTATGTTATATGCAACAATAAATTAGCAGAACTAGTTTTAGATATCTGAGTTTTCAGAGGCCCAGAAACAGAAGCTGATCATTATTTATTAGTAGGGTCCGTATTCCAGCTACCTATAAACTGGATTGAAGTTATCTGATTCGAAGTATAATGACGTCACAGCGCAGGCACGGATACATTCGTATACAAAATAGTTACGCATCTTCTGCCCTCTTTCTCTAGAAAGTCAAAATCGGGACGCAGTCATAGTGAGCAGTCTTATCGGTCACTGCTCTTACTAGTATTATTTAAGTAATTACATCTTTGTGACTGAAGGTTCATTGCAGAGGTAAACTGCCGTAGGTAAGACACTCAAGCGTGTAGTATTTCAGGGTATAATTATTGAGGACATTTGAACTAATATTTTCACTGTCAATATAGACAACATTACATATACATTGTGTAAAATAAACGTAAAAGTGTCAAAAACAGTGCAATGATTGGCACTGTAATATCAAAAGCACACAAAGGTGTTGAATGTAATCCAAAAGAGCCAGTACCATTAAAATCTGAAAATTATGAAGATATTAATGCCACGTTTAGCATGGAAATGTGTAGCCTACCATGATGTTCAGTGCCAACATCCCAATTAATTAATTGAATAATCTATATTTCAGGGAATTTCTAGAAAACTATATATATAGAAAATCAGTGGATTTTTTAATGATTACTGACATGTGCAATATCCTAATGAAACACGAAAAAATATCAGGAATATCTTGTACTACATCATGCACCGATAATGTCATGTGCTATTGAAAGCATTTCTTGCAATATAAAATCATTTCTAGTGACATCCGCATATGTTCAAGTTCCGAAACTTACGAATGCACGTTATTATTCACTGCGAAGATCACGACGAAAATGAACATCACTGCTCAAGCATGTGTTTACCGATATAGCTTCAGAATGTCGAGAGTTGACTGTACTCCACGAACACGCAGCGAGACTACGCCCTTACCCGTTACACTACCTGTATTCGGCGTACTATATACCCACTTTGTCTTTAACTTCAGTCTTTAGGTAGCTGGAATACGAAGCCTATTTATTAGTATATCTTGTCCGAATGATACCAAGATGGTATGAAAGAAAACACAAACCAACAAATCCGAACATAAAGTCCATCTGCTTAAAGACCCCAGTTTATGGTTATAACCAGGCTTCGAGACTTTGGACCCGATACAATAAGTTTACTGTGCATGCACTATAGGTTGTTGACTCGCTGCAGGTAGATAAAGATGTGTTGAGGTAACAACGTTGCTACTTAGAGTAGGGTACGGTAGTATGGGAAAAAACACATATGTACACTCTTAAAGTAAATATACATTAGCCTACACAATGATAATGTCAAAAGAATGTGAAAAGCATTCATTCTCCGTCTTTTATAAGCATTTGTGTTTAATTATGCACAGTGTTAATGGTGGAAATAAGCATGTAGCAATTTTAATTTTTTCATTTATCTTATTGATCGTCTTTAGGAAGTGCAGTTATAGTACCGAATTGCAATGTACCTACTACAAGATACATTCTCAGTGTCTCAAACATAAATCTTTTTCGGTTATCTGCCAAAGTTTGTACTGTAGAAAGCTGCGCTCTACGTCGCATGACGTGATAGGAGCAAAATGAAAAAAAACCTAACATCATTGCAGTCTCTAACAGACAGTTCTTTATTCTCGGGTGACATTATGTCCACAAATTTGCTGTTTATGTTACACAATGTTCCATATCCGTTATTTTTTTGCATAAAATTTAGTTCCTCTTCTATTTTACACGTTCTGTAACCGGTGTACTTGATGTCTCATTAATTCTCTGCATCAGTTTCTAAATTAATTTGAGGGCTTCCGGCATCTCTTGCTCTGACTTTTCTAACCGCGTAATAGTTTCAGACACAGTTTATATGAAAACCAAATTATTCGTCAGAACCTTCAAATCCAGAGCGTTTTCCTTTGCGTATTTGTTTGCATTCATTCTACAGTAACCCCACCCACTGCACGCTTTACCACTATACTCAGTACGCCGTTATGCGGATTTCCCACTGAACTGCTCTATTGGGTCCGAAGTCTCGAAGCCTGGTTATAACAAAAGCGATTAGATGAAATAAATAAAACAAAGACAGTGAGCACAGACTTTGAATAAGAATGGAAGAATATCACAGATGTAATAAAACAAGCAGCATTTGAAAGTCTAGAGACAAAGAAAAAATGGCAAAGAAAAAGAGGACTAAGAAATTGGGATGAAAATATTAAGAAGATTAATGAAGAAAAGCGAGAAACATATCAGAAATATCTCAATGCAAGGAAGGAAGAAGACAAAATTGAGTATCATCGGAAAAGAGCAATTGCTAACCATGAAGTGAGGAAATATCATAGAAAAAATTGGGAAGAATGCCTATGTGTCTTTCTTAGAAAATCACATTACAAGGTCACAGTCACAAGTATACAAAACACCCTGAAATTAATGACATTACTTACGGCTCACTCTGTATAGAAGTTCTAAATCCTAACGCAGCTGTGGGGGGGGGGAGGGGGGGAAAGGTAATAGAGTGGAGGGAAGGTCAACGACTTACGGGGCGAGTTCGAACGAACATGAGATCTCTGTTTCCGCAAAGCGAGCTTCGGTTCTACAGAAAACTTAAACCGAACATAACGCCTGTAATGCATGACGCTAGTTACGACATCTCCGAATCATGGACCTTGACTAACAGCGTATTCCGAATCTCACCGGTCCGGTGGCATCAATGACGTCACGTTGCACCGAAATAAGGAACAAAACTGCTGGAAGGATCGATGGCTGTCATGGCGACTGTACAAGTTGTCTGTGCTACGCTAGCAAAATTTTGTGAAATTTTCGTTTTCCCATCTCGTTCAAAGAAAAGATAGCATAAACAATTTATTTCTTGAACCGGTAGTAATAACGGGTCCGTTGACATGTTCGCTCATAAGCCATTAACATATTGTTTTTACGTTGTGCTCATTACAAACAATACAGCAGAACTAAAGCAGAACACACCGCCATGACACAACAGTGCACGATGTCATTCGTCTGCTAATTCCCGCCCTATACAAGAACCAATCAGATTCACTGATGGCGGCTGATGGAGACTGCCACCACCTCTGCAAGCTGATGGGACCGGTGCGACACCGGTGGAGCATCAATGACGTCATCGGTGGAATTCGGAACACCGTGATGCCATCGGATTGCTCACCGGTGAGATTCGGAACACGCTCTAAGGCTCAACAAACGATTGAAGCTGCGGAGATGCGACTCCCTAGATCATTGGCTGGGTTCAGTTTACTAAACCACAAAATAACTCGAGAAATTCCCGAAGAACTGACTGCATAAACTTTATTATTGACAAATACAGGAAGAACTGGCATGGCCACGTAATGAGAATGTCAAATGATAGAATACCACTCAGAGCATGGTCACATAAACTGTAGGAAAGATACGAGTTGGAAGACAGAAGAAAGAGGACCAGTTATACTTTTAATGCTTCTGGAGGAGGAACAGCCATGTTGGCCTAGTCTTTGACTGTTATTGATGATGATGATGATGATGATGATGATGATGATGATGATGATGTGAATGAAGAAAAAACCACCGGCATGGCTCAGTCGGCAAAGACGCTTACCTGACGATCCGGAGTTACGAGTTACGGGCGCGGGTTCGATTCCCGCTTGGGCTGATTACTTGGTTGGGTTTTTCCGAGGTTTTCCCCAATCGTAAGACGTGCATACATACGTAAGTGTTCTGCCCAGTGCAGGTCTTTCACTGTAAACCCAGCATTCTCCAATCTTTCCTATTTTCTACCTTCCTCTTAGTTTCCGTATTAAGATCCATATATCTTAATGTCGTCTATTATCTGATATCTTCTTCTGCAACGAACTCTTCTTTCGTTCACCATTCCTTCCAGTGCGTCCTTCAGTAGACAGTTTCTTCTCAGCCAGTGACCCAATCAATAACTTTTTCCTTTCCTAATCAGTTTCAGCATCATTCTTTCTTCACCCACTATTTCCAGCACAGCTTCGTTTCTTAGTATGTCTGTCCATTTCACACGTTCCAGTCTTCTCCATATCCACATTTCAAATGCTTCTATTCGCTTCATTTCGTCGTAATGTCCATGTTTCTGCCCCATACAATGCCGCACTTCATATAAAGGACTTCATTAGTCTCTTCCTTAGTTCTTTTTACAGAGGTTCGCAGAAGATGTTCCTTTTTCTATTGAACACTTTCTTTGCCGTGGCTATCCTCCTTTTGACTTCCTGGCTGCAACTCATGTTACTGCTTATAGTAGATCCCAAGTATTTGAAGCTGTCCACTTGCTCTATTGCCTCATTTAGAATTCGCGAGTTTACCTTCTTATCGTAAGACGAATGTCAGGTAATCTATGACGAATCCTCGGCCTCATCTCGCCAAATGCCATCTCGCTGTCATCACTTCCATCGACGCTAAACTTTATTATTATTTTTTTTTAATTTTAGTAGGTTGTTTTACGACGCTTTATCCAACATCTTAGGTTATTTAGCGTCTGAATGAGATGAACATGATAATGCCGGTGAAATGAGTCCGGGGTCCAGCACCGAAAGTTACCCAGTATTTGCTCATTCGACGCTAAATAACCTAGTAGTTGATACGGCATCATTAAAAATAATCAAGTAAAAAAAAAATAATAAATTAAGGAAAGCACGAGTTTTACGTACTGTATATGGATCACTCTATAGTTCCAAACTGAAAGAGACTTCACAATAACAGAGCACCAATTTAGACTAAGGAAATGAATGCGTAGTGTAACTAGTATACAAACTAAATAAAACTTGTGATTGAAACTAAATACTTCAGTCCTCCAAATGATTCTAGAATGTACGAATGTTACAAGAATTAAATTAAAAGAGACGTTAACACAAATTGTTTTGAACAAAGTAACACAGTTAAATTATTTATTCAAGGCACTGTAGTTTACATCTGGTACGTAAGTATTGACACGCGCTGTTCTTCCCTAAACAAATGTCTTAATTTTACTAGACGCGATAGTAAGTTCAGATCTTCCGTTACACATTTCAATCCGAGCTCTAAGATAAATATAGCTTCTTTAATAGGGAACTAAATCTGTAGGTATACAGCGTCAAATAGTTCACAACTTTTAAATGGCATTTCTAAATAGTAGAACTCGCTCTGATTAAGTGGAATAACAGTAAAGTCCGGAATTCACTATTGCTGTTACAAAACACATCTTCTCTCTCCTTTTCAATCTAAATCCAGTAATAAGGCTGGAGAATATTTGCGCGGGATAAAATTGTATGCCAAATAGATCCCATTACAATATATGTAGCCTACTACAAATATAATTATTAGATTATAAGAACAAAACATCTGTATTAGATGGAACTAATATCGAATTTATCAACCATGCCTCGAAATCAATTTAATACGGTTTTTCTGGGCCATGTTGCACGATTTAACAAATATTATTAGAATAAATTTACAAATTACAAGTTACAAATTATTAATACTAATAATTTCAGTTGTATAATATCTTTCAGTTTACTAATATTATCAGTGATTTTCGTTAGAAATTTTAACAAATTACAAGTTCAAAAGAGAACCATAGGCAAATCACGGCCTCTTGGACTATAACTCCCATAATAATCACAATGGCAACTATAATATTCTCGATGGCAGTGAGTGTAAATACCACATAAATTAAAAAAAAAAAATAAACAGTTCTGTTGTGTCTAAATCTTTTGCAATGGAGAAAAGAGAAGAGCAACGAAAACTCAAATTTTCCATATTAAAAAAAATTGAACATAAAAAGTCAATAGTATTGGCCGATTTAGCGATACATTAACTAAAGATGACGAACTTAATGGTTGGAAAGAAAAATGTGCATATACGTAGAAAATCAATTGGAACAGTACACTTTCTGTCGTCTAGGAGGAAGTCTTCATGTTTTCTCTATCTGAAGAATCCAGAACTAGATAATTTCATCGTGCTTTAGTTTAATATCATTGTTTACAAACTAACCTCACTAATAATCTGTAGTAATGGATGAATTAAAACTTATAGGAAAATTATTAGTGAACACTAATAACTAATAATATTAGTATCAATTATGCAACAATAGCTTGTAAAATTCACCGTCCTTGTAAATTTTACGTTATATTATTGGCTATGACCACACCGTACACGAGCCTGGCTCTTACGGTAGTGGCTAGAAACATTTTTGTTTTATAATTTTAATTTGTACTCACTAGCTAGCTAGTTAAATAAATAAATAAATAAATAAATAAATAAATAAGTAAATAAATAAATAAATGAGATTAAATATTAGTTTGTTTACTTGTAAATTGTAAGTTTTCTTCTTGGAATTATGCAACAGAAATGTTCTACAAATTACAAATCACAAGTAAATTTACTAATCTTATTAGCTTTAAATTATTATGCAACAGAGCCCTGATCTCGTGCTTCAAGAAAATAATAGAGCTCTTGTCCCTATATATAAAAGGAAACAAATCAAAGTGCCAAATTATATAGGAATTAGGTGCTGAATATTTGTTACAATTTGTATGAAAAAATACTATCAAAACTACTAACGATAGTAGTAGAAACTATGACAGATGCTCAAAATACATCGAGAAAAGGGAGCTTGCACATGGATTGAATTTTTACAATATCATCACAATTAGTAAGAAAACAATGAAAGTAAAACCTTCTTAGATTCTTCGCATTTATTGATCATATAAAAGACTTCCATACAGTAAATCGCATTTTAATGTGAGAAATATTTAAAGATGAATGCATCTGTCTACAACTACAAATATTAAAATTTTACATAAAGAAAACGCTACCGTATTAAAATTTAAGTGCGTGCTACTAAAATATCCGCAGAGAAATTACAAAAATGAATCATGAAGTAAGGTGAAACTATTATACCTTTTATCACCTACACTGTTCAACATATATATCGACGATTTAGTGACGAACTCTTTTCAGAACATGGGAGGGATGATAGTAGGAGGAAGAAGAATAAAATCCATAAGATTTGTTGATAAATATAATGATATTAGGAGAAGAGGAGTTATGATAGTGTAGCTAATTGACAGCTGTGAGCGGTGAGGGATGAAGATAAATGCCAACAAGACGAAAACCAAAGTTATCGGAAGAAAAATAAAGAAAGTAAACATACGAATTTGAAATGACACGCTAGAACAAGTGGACAGCTTCAAATAATTGGGGTGTATTATAATTAGTAACATGAGCTGCTCCCAGGAAGTCAAAAGGACAGCAATGGGAAAGGAAGCTTTCAATAGAAAAAGGATTACCTTCTATGGACCTCTGGAAAAAGAACTAAGGAAGAGACCAGGGAAGTGTTTTGTGTGGAGTGTGGCAGAAACATAGACATTAAGATGATGTGAAGAGATATGATTGGAAGTATTGAAAAAGGATATGTAGAAGAATGGATTGTGTGAAATGGACAGGCAGACTAAGAAATAAAGCTGTGCTGGAAAGATTGAAGAAAGAACAATGGTGAAATTGATCAGAAAGAGAAAAAGGAATTGGCTGGGTCTCTGGCTAAAAAGAAACTGCCTACTACAGGATTCACTGGAGGAAATTGTGAATGGGAGAACAGTTTTGGACAAAAGAAGATATCTGACGATAGACAACATTAAGATATATGGGTCGTAGAGCTATACTGAAACTTAGACGAAGGCAGAAAATAGGAAATATTGGAGAATGTTGGGTTTGCAGTGAGAGACCTGATCCTGGGCGAACAACTATGAATGAATGAAGTTTATTGAAAACAAACACTGCAATTATTATTAACGGAATAAATTTTACAATTTCTTCTTAACTGGTGACCAAGTGGTGATTTTAAATCACAAAGTGTTTTTAATGTTAAATAAATAGCAACGGATATTTATATCTTTACATCCTACTGCTATTTGGGACAGTTATTTTCTAATTTTTCTATTTTTTGTAAGGCGGGGTTTCTACATGACTCGTTATCATGTATACTGCATTGGAAATTACAGAATAGTCTATAAAACAATTACTTTACTGTAGATTACTTTATAAGTGATATGTACTTGGGACAATTATGACTTACTGGGGGACAACCAAGAACATTTATTTATATTCAAAAAGGTAGTTTACTTGGTCTAATTGTAAGTATTTCAGATAGATGAATAATTATACATGCTGTCTTCATAAATTTCTGCCAAACTTCAATTTCCGGTAAAGGATGTTATGAGGAGTATTGAAAATCAGAAACTCAAGTCAAGTGAAACATTATTTAGATGTTTATGAGGAATTTCTTAGGCTTACGCTCTCTTAATTACTAGAGAACGTTCTACTTGTTTTTCGTGCAGCATTACAGTGCACTGGCACATTCCATAAATCTAGATAGTGAATATCACGTTCATTTCTCTGATAAATGGATTGGAAGAGGTCGTCCTGTTGAATGGCCAGCACGCTCCCCAGACTTAAGCTCATATTTAATATCTCCTTATGACTTGAGAATTTCTCTTTATGTATTACAGTAGGATAATTTCTTCAAAAAGAATGTCCATACTTGTCTTAATACTTCCCGGCCCTATTATGTTCAACTGATCTTTGTAGTGTAGTACAGCTTTTATTTTACTGTAGAGAAAGGTAAGTTGTGTGGCAAACTACTTGAATTCAAGGAAAGTTTATGAACTTTCAAACTGAAATAATAAATCCGAATAGGATTAGAAGTCTATTGACTTTATAATGACATAACAGTAAATTATTCCATCATAACTGAGCTACTGGTCTGACAAATATTTTCTCTACAAAGTACTGTATATTTTCGAAGAAAATTCTCATAGAAGGTAATAGCTAATAGCTAGACATCGGATTTTTAGGCACTAAAAATTGCAGTTTTAGGCGCCTAAAATAAGCTCAAAATTTGTAAAATTAGGCTCTATTTTAATTAAAATAGGCATTTTAGGCACATCAAGGTATCATACTTATTTCTTTCACTGAAATTTTTAGTTATACACTAAAATACGCACAAAAAAGTATGTTTAAACATTAAAAAAGTATACTATATTACATTTATAAACAGAGCTGCACAAATTTAACATATTGAAACTAATGAAATAATGATTATTGATATCAAGATTACTCATTTTAAGTTATTGAAATTCAGTTCCATGCTCAGACTTTATTATAATTATCTGTACAGTACACCACCAGAATTTTTTCTAAATTCTCCACAGTTAACCTTTGCCTTTTGTCACTGAGAATCATTTTGAAAGCAGAAAAACTTCTTTCAACCGAAACTGATGTGAGAGGCGCAAATTTTAAATTAGGTACAATAGAAACATCAATACTTACTGGAACATTTACACTTTCCCCCGATATCACTCTTGATACTTTTTCCAACAATGAAAAACCTACATTCTTATTTAATACGTTGTCCCACTTATTTTTAACTTTTTCCCCAGTTTCGCCCAAAGCAGAATGTATGTTCACTTTAGCTTCATTTACTATTGCTATTTGGCTACAAAGAGATTGTTTTTCACGTTCTAATTGTTCAATGCTTGCAGGTATGAAAGAAAAGTTTGATGTTATGTAAGCAATATCGTTTTTCACTCGTGAGTCATTCAGACAATCTTTCACTGCTTTCACACACGCTGCACTATCAGTTTCAGGTAATTAATCAATAACTGTGACCACTTCTTTAAAATACTTAGAATAATACACCACTGACTGAATCCAGGTTCCCCATCGTGTAACAACCGGCTGAGGTGGGAGTAGGATATCTGGAAAGTTCTCTCTGAATATTGAAATCCTGGATGGTGCTTTACAAAAACATTTTTTTGTGTTAGAAATAAACGAATTGACAAGAGGAAATTCATTCCGGATTGTTTCAGAAACCCTGTGAAGGCCATGTGCTAGACAGGTTACATGCGTGAGGTTAGGATAAAATGTTTTAAGAAGTGGAGCTGCAGCAACCATGTATGAGGCAGCATCAGTACAAAACAACAGAACTTTAGAATCGTCTATATTACCTGAGTATAAAGACTGTAGGCCTTTATTTACAAAATAAGCAATGGCTTGGCTATTCACTTTCGAAAGTTCCTTAACACATACGAAGTGTGGAATCGAAGGTCCATCAGGACTAAGTTTTCCTACTACCATATTTGCTATATACCTATTCATAGGATCTGAGGTTTCATCCACAGAGACCCATATGTAAGAATCACCTATATCCTCCCGAATGGAAGCTAAAGTTTCATTGTATATTCTGTCTAAGTAATTTTTTCTTAGGGTCGACTCAGATGGGATATTTTGTTTGCAGTATTTTTGTAAAAACTGTCTTAAAACCGGATTTTCAATTGCATTCCAGGGAATGTTAGCAGCAACAAACGCTCTGGTTAAATCAGCATAGAAATTGCTGCTGAGATTGGATGAAGTAGGCTGTGTTAGTAAAGTTTGTTGCAGTTGATTTTTCTGCTGAGCTTTAGCCTTATGAGCCGCTCCGTGCACATGCTGCTTTAGGTGGCACTTCTTTTCTTGCGAAATCTAAAAATGTAAAGTAAACTGAATTAAAATAAAATCCTAATTGTTATATTGCCGTATTTCTATCACAAAGTTAGTGGGTTCGAACAATCAAAATTTTAATGACCTGCAAATACTTTAACTATCGGAATTTAAAAGGTTAAAGTGTAGTGGTCTTAAAAAGAATTATACCTCAGGATAGCTCAGTCAATGTATAAATATTATAGGCCTACTCATTAAAATTAATAGAATTTATATATTTCAACTATTGTTACATACCTGTTTGCTACAAATCTTGCAGAATATTATTTTTCCATCATAAGTGAATTCTGAATATTCTGTTATCCATTGCCGAATCAATGTAGATTTTGCACTTATATTTTTCGGCATTATCGCGTTAAACTTCACAGGAAAACGTCCTACCGCTCAAAACTTCTCAACACAAATAAGGTGAGGGAAAGAGCAACTGTTAACGAGCATTCAAATGAACCGTTGTTATTGAGATTCAATTGGACAAAAAGAAAGTTCCACTTATTGTTGCATTTCCTGGTAGTGTTAACACTAGGAGGGCCATTCTTTTAAATATTTTGTAACGGTTTACCCTACTAATTCGCAGTTTTCCGACTTTTCATAAATATTTCAAAAACACTCTTTCTCCAAAAATTGTGATTTTATGACACTCTGAAGGGCAGTACAGCTAATCGGTTTCAGACCGAAAACAGTCATTTTTATAGTATAGTATATCTCTGAATCGGTAGCAGCACATGTTGTGATTGTTGCCTGCTTCAAAACTAAGGTTGGTTCTTTGTCGGCATTTATGCCTCCAAACATGTTAAATTCGGTGAAATCTATTGCGAGTGTCGTGAGATTCAAAACATTTTGTTTCCTTTATCAATGGTTTCATGGCCGGTGTGAAGCAAACTTTCCACTTTTTAAATGCCTTAAATTTCGCAGTGAATGCATGTATAAATTATAAAAAGTAAGAGTAAAATGCGAAACTTTACAGTGAGTTAGGCATTTTTAGGCGAATATTAACAAATTAGGCTCTAATAACCGTTTTAGGGCATTTTAGGGCACTATAAAACTCTTTGAATACCTTTCAATTTCCATGAAACACAAATATTAATAATTATTTTTACTTTTCTCCTAAAGAAACAAAATAGGCATTTGTCCTAGAATCCGATGTCTGCTAATAGCCAAATCAAATAAAGAGAGAGATAGACTTGCAATACTTCCATTTTAAGGCTATTTGTAATTTGAATTTGATGCTTAGCGAAATGCTCATTTATAGCGACAAGCGCCATGTTAAAGACAGAATAATGATTTATCTTGGCCCCTTACACTAAAAGATTGTGGTTAGAGGAAGCATTCTGACAAAACACATCATGTTCTGTAATTACGAAACGAAATGTTTCGGGAATCGGACAGCTAAATGATAGCTGTTCATAATGATTTCCTATATCACCCCCTAAAACTATGTAACAAAGTCAAAGAATTAACTGGTATACATATCTATAACTTAGCAGATAAAAAATTGTGTAAACTGGTAGTGTGGACCGCCTATATTTTAAGCAACTGTAGCGTCGTGAAAGAATTTTATAGGCATTAAGCAAATAGCTCGTAAAGTTCTGGAATTTTTCTCGGTTCGAATGAAATCTCAAGCGACTACAACCATTAAAGTTTCGTCAAAAGCGTGGGCGCATTAAAGAATGTAACAATCATACAACCCAAATTCCAACGCCCACCACAATATTCAACGTACAGAAACACAATCTTCCAGAGCACTGACCCCTTAGCGTCAACATCACGGAGGTCACAGAAGAATCTATTAATGCTTGTGCAATTCGTTAATGATCAGATGGTAGTTAAAGGTGATTTTATCATATTACTGGATGATTAAAAAATCAGGAAAGATTATCTTATTTTCACTGAACTTTTTCAGATAATTCACTATTTTTGCTATGTCAAATGAAATAAATAAATATCAAACTATTGTTAATCTGTTTGTTTGTAAATTCATATTAAAATATAATTAATTACTGTATATCAATTCACATCTGTAGAGGAAAAATCATTATTTGTCATTCTGAGTGTTATAGAGAATGTCCAGCGCTCTTGGGAGATCAGTAACTCTAAATATATTGATGTACCGTATGGATCCTCAATTTGATGTCTATGTGAAATTTGTATAAATAATTGAAGAGACCAATTCCGTGGCTGATAAAAATATCATAGTAGACGAAAAGCAGTAGAAAACGACGTATATGCTGCAATGGCTCTCTTTTGAAATTTGTTTATACCTGAATAAACTTAATATTTTTATGAACAAAATAACATTATTATTTTTCGATGAACTTAAATGTTAAGAAATTTAGAAGACATTAAAATCTTTTGTAAATTTTGAATAATCATATACAATGAAAATTAATGTGATATTATAGGAAACCATCGACTAGATTATCCAGTCAAAAAGCTGATGTCATAACAAACGACAATAAAATAATAATAATAATAATAATAATAATAATAATAATAATAATAATAATAATAATAATAAAATACGAAATAGTAATACATAAAGGCAATAATAAAATTTACCTAAATCAATATGTAACTTTCTCGTAACATGGTATGAGTGAAACAATCATAATGGATAAAACAAAACAGGCCACCTCTCAGATCTTCGTCAATGTTACCCGTATGAAGAAACTTGCAAGTAGTTCAGGAAACGTCTGAGATATAAATATTCCATCACACAATTGAAAATCTAAAATAATGATTTCTCAAACCCTATCTCACGTTTTGGGCTTTATGTCCTGACATTAAAAGTAGGCTACAAACGATAGGATTTCCTTTATTTCCTTGCATCCAACTACCACCAAAGGGTCTCTCATAGTGACTTTGAAACAAACCAGTTTCATAAAACCAGTCGGAAGAAACTGTAGTTTCATAAAACCAATCGGAAAAAACTACAGTTTCATAAAACCAGAAGGAAAAAACTATAGTTTCATAAAACCTGAAGGAAGAAACTATAGTTTCATAAAACATGAAAGAAGAAACTATAGTTTCATAAAACCTGCCGGAAGAAACTATAGTTTCATAAAAACAGAAGGAAGAAACTATAGATTCATAAAAACAGAAGGAATAAACTATAGTTTCATAAAACCAGTCGGAAGAAACTATAGTTTCATAAAACCAGTCGGAAGAAACTATACTTTCATAAAACCAGTCGGAAAAAATCACAGTTCCATAAACCAGAAGGAAGAAACTATAGTTCAATAAAACCTTCCGGAAGAAACTATAGTTCCATAAAACCAGAAGAAAGAAAGTATAGTTTCAAAAAACCAGTAGGAAGAAACTACAGTTTCATCAAACCAGTCAGAATAAACTACAGTTTCATAAAACCAGAAGGAAGAAACTATCGTTTCATAAAACCAGAAGGAAGAAACTATAGTTTCATAAAACCAGAAGGAAGAAAGTATAGTTTCATGAAATCAGCTGGAAGAAAGTATAGTTTCATAAAACCAGTAGGAAGAAAATAATTTCATAAAGCCAGCCGGAAGAAACTATAGTTTCATAAAACCAGCTGGAAGAAACTATAGTTTCTTAAACCATAAGGAAGAAACCAGTCGGAGGAAACTGCAGCTTCATAAAACCAATCGGGAAAAACTACAGTTTCATAAAACAAGCCATAAGAAACTATAGTTTCTTAAATCTAGAAGGAAGAATACATCTACCAGGATAAGTATTTGCGGGAGTTATCGATACATAAAACTTCCTGACATTTTAACTATCTTGTACACAGAATCCTTCCATTCTAGCCGTTATCTCGGTTATTGCCTGCAACGCCAACTATAAACGGAATCTCTCGTGTCGTATTCGTCCTAAATACCGCCTAGAGGGTAAAAGTATTTCCGCAAAAGTGTTGGGGTTATTTTACGCCATTGGGTCATAGCTCTCAGTGTTTGATGGACACATAAAGACATCTCTGGCCGACTGGAACTGTTACAGGTGACGTGGTAGGTTTTAAGGTCGTTAACGTCTCATGAAAGATGTCATATGAATATGGATTCAAGCAAATAACTCCATCAGTGTCTCTTAATCATCATTACAGTTTGTGTAACTAGAGGAAAGTCAGTTTAGTTTTTTTTTTCCTGTCCTTCTGAGTCTAAATTTGATGTAGATTTAATTACAATTTGGAAAGTCAAACCTACAGCAAGTACATGAACAGTGTTAAAAACTATTACAGACGTTACCGATGCAAAAATTAAACATTAATTTTAGAGCACTTCGATTTGTATTGAAAATCTGTAACACTGCAGGAATTTCATACATGATAATTACCAACATGTAATTAATAATGTGAATATGACCGAAAAGAATGAAATCAAATTGAGGATGAATTATAAAAGAAACTAAGAGAGAGAGAGAAGACGAAAGAAAGAAATGGAGGAAGTATAGAGAGATAAAAGATGAACAAATTTGAAATAAATAAGATAAAAGACAGAAGAAAAAAGGACAGCACAAGAAAGTGACTAGGAAATAAAAAAGAAGAAAATAAACATAGGCGAAAGTGAGAATACGTAGGAGAAAGAAACTGTAGTCGAAAGAAAAAAACGTAGGTGAAGAGAGTTAACGTAGGTGAAACAAAGAAAAGCCTAGGCGAAAGAAACCAAACGTAGTCGAAAGGAAGTGAACGTCGTCAAAAGAATGTAAACGTAGGCGAAAGTATAAGTAAACTTGGGTGAATGGGAGTAAACTTAGGAGAAAAAAAAACGTTGGCGAAAAGAGATAACGCAGGTGAAACAAAGAAAAGCCTAGGCGAATAAAACCAAACGTAGTCGAAAGGAAGTGAACGTCGTCAAAAGAATGTAAACGTAGGCGAAAGTATAAGTAAACTTGGGCGAATTGGAGTAAACTTAGGAGAAAAATAAACGTTGGCGAAAAGAGATAACGCAGGTGAAACAAAGAAAAGCCTAGGCGAAAGCAACTGAACATTGTCGAAAGGAAGTGAACGTAGTCAAAAGGATGTACACGTATGCGAAAGTATAGTAATTAAACTTAGGCGAAAAGAAGTAAACCTAGACGAAAGGAGTAAACGTAAGCGAAAGGAAGTAAACATAGGCGAAAGGAAGTGTAAACGTAGGCGAAAGTAATTATAAACGTAGGCGAAAGGATGTAAAAATAGGCGAAAGGAAGTAGAAATAGGCGGAAGGAAGTAAAATAGGTGAAAGGAAGTAAATATAGGCGAAAGGAATAAATGTAGGCGAAGGAAGTAAGCGTAAGCGAAAGGAGTAACCGTAGGTAAAAAGGAAATAAATGTAGGGGAAGGACGTAATGTATATGAAAAAAGTAAACGCAGGCGAAAGAAAATAAACGTAGGCGAAATAAAGAATATATAGGCGAAAGAAAGAAAACGTAAGCAAAAGAAATAAAGAAAACTGAAGACGAAAGGAATACAACATAGGCGAAAGATGAAAAATAAATGAAAGAAAACGTAGGTAAATGAAACAAGACTAGGCAAAATAAAGAAAATATAGTCGAAAGGAAGACAGAGTAAACGAAAAAAGACACCTTAGACGAAAGAAGAAGTATAAGAAATACACAGTTCTTAACAGAAAGAGATGGAAAGTGTAGGCGGCAGAAGAAATGCAGGGGAAGAATAAAGCGGCACATAATAGAAGGGAAATAAGAAAGGGATGTCGAAGGATTGAAAGAAAGTAATGAATAAATTTAGAAAGAGGAAGAAGAGTAAAGCTGTTATTTGAACCAGGTGAGATGAAGACAAAATAAAAGTACTGAACTGATCATGGAAGAGGAAAAATTAAAGACAGAAATAAAGAAGGAAATCAAGAAATAAGTAATAAATCGAAAAAAAAAAAAAAGAAAAACAAATAAATTGTAACATGTAACCCACTAACATATAACAAGAAAATTAGAAACGTGTTAATATCTTCAATTTGATTAAATAAATTTATAGCCTACGTGTATGAATTAATCAACCTATATTATATATGTATTCTATAATTTTGAAATATATATTCGTCCTACTTTTCACGTGCGATATTATTCTTCTCTAGTGTTAATATTATATTATATAATTCCATTACCGCTGTAATTATATTTTAGTTCCTATTTTATTTTACTTATTTATTTATATTATTATTTTTTTTATTTTAATATTATATCTGAACTGCGACCGAGGACGAGCGCTGCTCATTCGGTCTCAAATTTTGTTAATACTACTGTATCTTCTTTTTATATTGATTGTATTATTTTATTTGTATTTCTCTTTGTTTGTTTTGTAATTACATTTATTTATTCTATATATTTAAATTTAAATAAAATAAAATAAATAAAATTAAATAACTAAAATAACAAACAATATTATTATTATTATTATTATTATTATTATTATTATTATTATTATTATTATTTGCATAGATGATTTGACTTCAGTTTTTATTGACAAAGCTAATTTTATAACGAATCAAATCTTCTGATCCTAGTTTGAATATCTGGTAATTTTTGTTATCGAAGTCCACACTATTGTTTACAAAGTGATCTCAAAATAGGACCTGCAACTTGCAGTCTGCTCTCAAACTAACGTCACACATTTACAATAAAGAAATCGTAAGTCCAGGATGTTGATTGACCCCGTTTGGCGCCAGGCCGAATTTTTCTGTAAACTGAATATCAGAAAACTTTGCAACTTCTGCCTATGACGTTTACTGTATAGAAGAGAAGTGTAGAAGTTGTAAATAATCTACTACACCTTCTTATTCCCAAGGATGAACTGTATAAGACTATGTTGTCTCTATAGTAAATTTGCTTAATACAAAAAATCATTCATTTTATTTAGACAGCCTTATGCTCTTGAAACATTAGCCTGTACAGTACTTATTACAGAACACTCAGGTAACTTCAATCCAAGATCATTCCTATTGGACTCCGGAAAATATAGGAATATACTTCCCCCCCATAAAAGAATAATTGAATATGTAGAAACTTTTCTTCTTGTTTCTCTTGTGGGAGAATCTTGTACCATAAATGGTAAAGAAGTAATTCACTGCAAAACAGAATTACATTAAATTTTCATACAACTGTTAGCATTAATACCACAGATGCTGATAGTTTTCTGATTATTTATCATGCTTAACAAATGCTTCTTGCCATAATACTTATTTCTGGACCTTCTGTTTCCAAATAATTATTCTCCGACAAGAAACATAAGTTTAAATCAAAATAAAATTATCAACAGTAATCTCACTAGAGGGTTTGATTTATCTAGACAAAATCAAAACTCGAGTGGGATTTAATGGATTATTACACGATTATAAGAAAGTATATAAAGATTAGAAGTAACGAAGTACTCTAATATAATGAAATATTAATTGACTTACGAAAATACAACTGTCTTCAAATGAAGAGTCCACTGCAAGAATGATGGATGTCACTTTCTTGTCGAAAATGAACCAAGACTGTCAATGCATAGCTTAAGACATATAGAATGTACATAGAGAATTACATGGCATTAACACTGATAGTCATTGTCCAGTAATGATTGGAAAATCACAGTTAAGCTTTGAGCGCTAAGCATTTCAAATTTTCAATTGCTTGTCCTGAAAAATGTATTCCAAATGACATCCACCATTCTTGCAGTGGACTCTTCAAATGTATTATTGTACCAATATTACAAATGTTACGCTAGAGGGCAATAGTGTGTTATGATTAGCTGTTTCTTATCAGTTGTGCCAACTATGGAATCTTCATGAACTCTGTGGACGGTTACTAGTCAAGAAGGCTATGTTGATGATTTTCAGTAAATCTTAATATTAAACAATCTCTGATACGTGACTATTCATAATATCATATAGCAGAAGTTATAACATAACCTAAAGAATATAAACAAGTGCTAGAAAAGTTTTAATTAGGGATGATGAAATAACAAAAAAGTTTTAATAAATTAAGGACGATGAAATAAAAAAAATAAACTTGAATAATTTTAAAAGGAACAATTATTATTGAAAGTATAATTTTTAAATTTGAATGTCTTAGTGGTTGGTGGTTCAGTTGACGTTATATTAGACGTGTGCGTAAAAGAAGTGGAACTCGTTGATGTGCATGGTTTATTCCTCAACTTATTCAAGATTTCCGAATGGTGCTCTTCATTTATTTATAAATAGGGTTTCAGGGAAGATGAATAGCTATGATCAGTGATCTTTATTATTTCTTGTTCTTGAATGCCAATGCTAATCATATTTGAAACTGCTGTGCATCGACTGGAGTGGTTTGTAATTTTATGTTTTTTGACGTCTAGACCAGTGCAGTTTGAAATGTTGGCAAACAAAGAAACAAATGCTAGGATAGGGATAAAAACAAACAAATGCTAGGGAAGCGATAAAATTTAAAAAAAATTATATGGACGCGATAAAATTGTTCTATAAGTAGCCATGATTGGTTGAAAGACGTCGTTTCGTACCGTTTTATTGGTCAAAAGTAGTATGAAGTAGTAAAAGTGTAATAGTCACAGAAAATTATCATCACGAGTGCTATTTGGGTAGAAAATTCCCTCTCGAAAAGTGTGTCATTTCATGAGTGAATTGAATTATTTTTCTATGAAAGCAGAGGTTATAGATACATACCAAAGCCTTCTGCAATATGAAATGAGTTAATAAATATTGCAGAAAATAAAGACCTTGGCCTTTTCGTTATAAAACAAGTTAATATATGAGATTAATACGAGTATATTACGACATTTTAATGTAAAATGCGTAATTTATCTTTTTTTTTTTTTTCATTTACAAAATTTCAACTACGAAAATTATACACTATATATTTCGGTCCACTAAATATGATGTGTAGTTAAATTTTGTTGTTTTTTTTTTTTAATTCCGAAATACAGTACCATGTTTTTAGGATTGATAGTAGTAGTATTCTAACAAAATATTATAGTAAATGTAAATGTCATTGTCAATGACCTTCCGTCCAACATACGCTAAGACCACCACTATAGACAGACAACAGAGTACCCTAATTTGTAAACAACAGTTGCAAAGTACGAGGCGGACCGAAGTAAACAATGCCGGGTTACTGTCATTTCCAAAAACGTTAGACTCACAGATAACTTTTTTTTCTAGGGAAACCACAAAAGTCACAGAAAAAATTTATGATTCTTTTTTGTTCAGTAATTTATGCTCTATCACCAGTACTTTGTTCGACAGTTTATATCGTTTACACCCTGTGTATATAACGTTTTGTTTTGAACTATATAGACCCCCTAGTACTTTTTTTGTATTTGAATATTATACATCAGGCATACATTTTATTACGAACTCGCATTAATATTAATAATACAGTTATTGTTACAATTAATAATAGTTCCAACTTGATCTTATGTGTTTGATATAAGCGCTTGGTGCTAGCATTTCCTTATAAATTTTCCATCATGTTGATATAAAATAATTGAACTCGTTGAAAAAAACTATTATCTACTTATTAATTTTGAGCAGGAAAAAATATCAATGCAGTTCGATTATCATATTATTGCTAAAATAAATATTGATTGAATAAAAAAATTCATACAGAAATAGTGGAAGAAATTCATATACGGTACTGTAGTTCCAGAATAAGATAAAATTCATTTCATATGGTTTCAATAGGTAGACACAATGACAACAGATATAGACTACTTAAAATTAAAAAAAAAGTAATGACCCAAGAGAAAAAGAAGAGTGCGGAAAACTATGAAACAACGTTCGGAGAAGTGAGATCGTATTAGTTCAGCAAGTGAGAAAACTTATTTAAAACTAGGTTATGATTATTATCATGGTGGTGGTGGTGGTGGTGGTGGTGGTGGTGGTGGTGGTGGTGGTGGTGGTGGTGGCGGCGGTGAAGGCGCAGTACATACCTAGTTTGAAACAATTCCTTGAATTCTAAGATCACGAAAAGAGTGTTCCTTTACAACTGTTCACACCTTATTAGAAATACATTATTTTGTTATAAATACATTTTAGGTCCTGTGTTCGAAAGTAATATTTGAATAAAGATTACTTCAAAAATAACGAACGTATAAACTCTCAAGCGAGTATAATTTCTCTCAATTCCTCACGTAACAAAAAGTTCAGAGAATTGTTATGTTCCGAAAGCAATATGACAGGATCGATCAAAGATGTATCAAGGCACTCTGCGCTCCTCTCACGCCACTTGTATGAGAGGGCGGTCTACGAGATACAGCTGCGAACGGTCGGTCTCTCTTTGTTTTCAATATATTCTAATTTTAATCCGGCACTTCTGGGCACGCCATTCCTGCGGATCTAAATTTAACTCGCTGTCAGTAGGTTAACAAACGATCATGATTAGTCACATAAATAGACCTCACTGCGCGCTGCTAAACACGCGACCTCTTCCCGCTGTTTAGGTTCAGCGGTGAACTGGTTCGAATTGGCATCCAACTCTCCGTCAAGCGATTTCTATATATTTACTCATCTTTTAATCCATCATATGTTCATCCATCCACCCGTTCATCCATCTAATCACACATACACTACATATAAACATTCGTCCATTTATATATCAACCCGTCCGCAATTCTGTATCCACTCGTCCGCAATTTTGTGTTAACCCGCCCTCACTTTTGTATCAACCTGCCCGTAATTTTATATCAACCCGTCCGAAATGTTGCATCAATCCGTCCGTAATTTTATATCAACCCGTCCGAAATTTTTTATCAACCCGTCCGAAATTTTTTATCAACCCGTCCGCAATTCCATATCCACCTACCCGCAATTTTTCATAAACCCGTGCGCAATAATTATTTATGAACTCCATTCTTGAATATTTTAAGGGCGGGGAATCTATAAAGTTAGAGATAGAACTGATGAGAAATTCGCAAGTTTCAGTCTGTCATTTTACGGTCTTACTAATAAGCCGTGCATAGTTTTTATACGAGACTTATACAGCCTGGGACCGAAAACGTTACTAATAAACCATGCTTAAGCATTGGATGTATAAACAGCATGTAACTATACTGGGAATTGCTTTGCAGTAGTTATAAAGACGAAGCTCCTTGTTTAAGCGTTGTATATAGAGGGAAAAAAATGGCCGCCCCTATAACAGCTGTTCGTATCGACTGTCATTTTATTATGATGGTTGCTTTGTAACCACATAAGAACAAATCAAAGAGCACAGAATAATTAGAACAATATTGCTGTAGCTGTTCTCTTTGACCAAAATATACCGTAATAATCGATCAGGCCTAGTTGTACTATCGACACTTTGCGCTGCACAATAGCGAGCACTATTAGATGCAATAGGAAAGCTAGTTATTTTTTACTGGGTTATTTTACGACGCTGTATCAACATCTAGGTTATTTAGCGTCTGAATGATATGAAGGTGATAATGCCGGTGAAATGAGTCCGGGGTCCAACACCGAAAGTTACCCAGCATTTGTTCGTATTGGGTTGAGGGAAAACCCCGGAAAAAAACCTCAACCAGATAACTTGCCCCGACCGGCATTTGAACCCGGGCCACCTGGTTTTGCGGCCAGACGCGCTGACCGTTACTCCACAGGTGTGGACTAGTTATTTTATTACCTTTCGTAATAAAGTAATGACGAAACTATGACGTAGTCTTGTAACAGTTGTACTGTTATACACAACGTATGTAGTGATTACTAGTAAAGGAATTTACACACGACTTATAAACGAGCTATTCAGTGTGTAAGTATAAGACAGTTAAACTTCTGCATAAGAGTTTTTATTAGTAAGACCGATAGTGTTCTTGTCTTATACGCGTAAGTACTATACTTTGGGTTCTGAGCAGCTTGAGACGCAAACTAACGGAATCACTAATATTTCTGTATTTTAAGCAGAATTTTACACAATCAAGGAAACTGCAAAATGCTGCACAGACAGTGAATGTAATGCCTATATATTCACTGATTCACGGGTGGCACTAAGCTCTATAAAAGGTGAATACAATCTCAATCCTATAACCGTGAACGTAAGAGATAATATTATAAGCCAAACTTTGGATCATATTTAACATAGGTACGAGGCCATGCAGAAAAAACGGGCAACAAGAACAAATTTGTCCACAATAAACCGGAAACGGAAACGACAACGAGAACGGAAATATTGTTAAAATAAACGTATTTAAATGTGTGCATTCACAATTAAGAACTATTGTAAATGTTCACATTTAAATATATTTATTTTAATATTATTTCCGTTCTCGTTCCCGTTGTCGTTTCCGTTCCCGGTTTATTGTGAACCAGCCTTAAGTCGACCAACTAACGAAGACAACAGCATCTTCTAACATGAATCCCTGTTACATGGAATGATACACAGAAGCAACGCCTTAAAAAAAGAAGAGGGGATTAATAATATAAAAGGTTCAGTAACACGGAAATATATTTTTCAACGATCCAAAATCATCTCGACGTCAATTCATTCACTACTACATAAATCACCACTCAGAACATGGGAATGTTTACCTGCTTTGGATATAAAAACTTCCCGTTTCTTTGAGCTGCCTACTCCATTTCATTATTGATACATATGTCGAAAAGGCTTCCCTCGCTCTGAGGTTGTACCAACGACGAAACTGGCACTGCAAACGAATCTCAGAGTTTTGTTCTGCTAATGATAGCACACAAAATACTTTCTGCTGTGGTATCCACATGGCGACTAACTCTTCCCCAAGACGCAAGATACGATAAGATTTCTCAAATGAAATAATCTACGCATGCGCGTAATGCATGTCTCATCTAACAATAATATGAATTAAAACTTTCAGACCTCCTCTTTAAAATGGTACCAACATTTTCCCATTTGAACGCGTACTTTTGACGTTATAACTATTTATTTCATTATACTTATAAGCGGAATACTGTGTACACTTGGAGATATAATAATAATAATAATAATAATAATAATAATAATAATAATAATCACCATCATCATCATCATCAGCCACATGGTTTAAGCCTTGTTTGGTTCGTTCCGGTCTCATGAAGTATATAAATTTTAAAATTGTTGAAGCCATCTTTTCCTGGGTCTACCTATGTTTCGTTTACCAGTTGGTCTGTAGTAGAATATTAATTTAGGAATACGGTCTTTAGTCATTCTTTCAACTTGTTGCTTCCATTTATTCCTATATTCTGTTAGTTTTTTAATTAAATTGAATATATTCAGTTCTAGTCTGATGTGTTCATTGCATTTCTTGTCTAAGAGAGTATAGTCTGCTATACTTCTAAAAAATCTCATTTCTATCACCTCGATTCTTTATTCTTCGGTTTAGTAAGAGTCCAGAATTCAGAGCCGTACAGCAACATAGGGACTGCCATAACTTTATAAAATTGTAACCTTGTTTCTTTGCTAGTGTATTTTAAAGTTATTTTTATTATTCCACAGAAATAATTAAATTTGTTTATTTTATTTGTAAAATCTTCTTTTCTTGCATATGAGATATTGCAGCCCTGATAATTAAAAGTATTCATTTGTTCTATTATTCTTCCATTCAACACGATTTTGGCTCTAAAGGCTAACACTTTTGTTTTAGTAGCCGATATAGTTAAGTTATTTTATATGCTAATTTTGTTTAATTTAAATATTGCCATTAGTAGGTCATCTTCAGGAGTACAAATTAAAACCTGATCATCGGTAAAAAGTATCGTATCTAAGTTTATGATTTTTATTTTAAAATGCACTTTCAAATTCATCTGCCACTTCAGCACGATGTCGTCCATATAAACATTAAAAAGTGACTGTAACAATGGGCACCCTTGTCTTACTCCTCTGTTTATATTGGCTATTTGTTGTCCTTCTTTACAATCAATTACAATTTGGTTATTAGTGTACAAATTTCTTATTATTGTTATTGAGTGTTGTGGTATGCCTTTTTGTTGCATTATGTCCCACAGCTTCTTTCTATTAACTTTATCAAACGCTTTTTCATAATCTATGAATGCCATAAATGTTGGTAAATTGAATTTCCTATGTTTTTCAATTATCTGAGAAACAGCGAATATGTAGTCAGAACAAGATCTTCCTTTTCTGAATCCATTTTGAGATTCATTGATTATATGTTCCATTATTACATTAAAACGATTTTTTATTATAGATGTATAGATTTTATAACCTGTATTTAGTATACTTATTCCCCTATAATTAGCACAGTCATGTCTGTCTCCTTTTTTGTATATCGGATTAATTTTGGCAATTTTCCATTCTTCTGGAACATAACCTGTTTTCCAACATATATTTATTAAATCTAAATAACGATATTTAAAAGAAATTGGTGCATATTTTATTAATTCGTTATTTATGTTGTCTATGTCAGGAGCTTTTTTGTTTCTACAGTTTCTAATTGATGTTTCTAATTCTTCAAATGTTATAGAGTCTATGAATAATAATAATAATAATAATAATAATAATAATAATAATAATAATAATAACGGCACGCATTGTATTCTTCACCTGACATAATTAGGAACATTAAATCCAGACGTTTGCGATGGGCAGGGCATGTAGCACGTATAGGCGAATCCAGGAATGCATATAGATTGTTAGTCGGGTGACCGAAGGGAAAAAGACCTTTGGGGAGGCCGAGACGTAGATGGGAGGATAATATTAAAATGGATTTCAGGGAGGTGGGATATGATGATAGGGACTGGATTAATCTTGCACAGGATAGGGACCGATGGCGGGCTTATGTGAGGGCGGCAATGAACCTTCGGGTTCCTTAAAAGCCATTTGTAAGTAAGTAATAATAATAATAATAATAATAATAATAATAATAATAATAATAATAATAATACTGTTAGCTCAGGAATTCAAAGATGAGATCATATTTGAAGAAGAAGCTTCTATATCGGAGGAAAGACTAAAAACCGACGATCATATCCTCCATCCAACTCTAAAACTGCATACAGTATAACCTTTGTTCACCATGAATCCATCTAACTAGAAGGAGAAATGAGATGGTATTTTGTTAGACCTCCTCTGAAGACAACCAGTCCAGCTCTGAACCTCGACACTTCGCAGTGGTTCAAGAGTTGCAACTCTCCCTTGCGAAGTGTCAGGCAGGAAATCTGCTGGGAAACTTTTAACAGAAATCCTCTCGCTTCTCTCTCTTGTTTTCTTCCCCTTTCTTCCCTAACTGTCCAGGGAGCTGGGGCATTGGCTGAATTGTTTATAAAAGCACTCTTTCTACTTTTCGAGACCAAGACTTCGTAATTGGTTAGAAATTATCAGCGTTTCAAACTGTCAAAACCATGACAAGCTTTCAGATTTCATTTCACCTTTTCTTAATAAGACTTTTATTGCAATACAGCCGTGAAAAGAGACTTGGAATCCTTTTTCCTTTGTTTCTTATTACACAATTTGTTACATTCAAGTTTGTTATACTAGCAAATTGCGTTGAAACATGTTACGGAAGGTAAAGTTTATCCCACATTATTTATTCATTTGATATTCTATTAGAACTTATATAAATTATCAAATGACAAATGCGTACTGCATAAAGGAAGACGGACTATGTATTTCTTCAATTCAATATGAATGGTATATTCAGTTTTACTTCCAAGTGCAAGCGTTTGATAACGTCAATGAAACGATTCAATTTATTATAAAGTAAGTTTACAAGTTTATAGGATGGTTAGAAATACACGGTGTTCACAAAAGAATGGTGGGGTTTCAAATCATTGTACAGGGACATCATTTCATTTTATTAGCATTTTTAATATTAACCAGGCTATACCTTTGGATTAACGGTTGAGAACCAGACACACCGTTTGCTACTCCCATCCATGACTGGAGTTCGATGATACTGGCGTAAAATACAAACAAATCACTTAACTAGGTATAGGAGTGTAGAAAAATATTTCATCCATTTACGTAAAGTAGGAAATATCGCAATTTTGAGTTTGATAATTTTCATTGTGTTTTTGTTTAATCAAAATGCAGTACAGTATTAACAATAAGTGTTTTTACTCACGAACTGAGTTATCCATGCGAACGTATTCATTATGCAGTGTATATTATACTGTCTACGGCACAATAGCGAACAATTTTTGAAAATGGTGGCCGTTCATTTCGATATAGGATTCAGTTCTTTCGTGCATATTATCGCACTATAGACTATTGCATCTAATTCCAATTACCAGTTTCGTCCTTCGTACTAGTAACTCATGTTGAAATAATTCTGTACCTACTCTATGAAAGAGTACCTTACGTACTGTAAATTCAATCTTCACCTCTGCCCGACCCGCACAGATAAAATTACTCAGACATGCTATCTACTGTCCGTCCAAGTGATTATGTCGCAGGATCGTAGAAAGAGTGGAAATCACGTGGCATTTAATTACTTAACGTGCCCTTTTATTTAAGTTACTTTAAACATTTGTATAATATTACGTAGACGTCCAATTCCTAACAGAAATTAAGGTTTTCAGAAAAGAACTAAGACAGCCCAGCCACTAGCCTTTACAGAGGGGCGAGCAGAAGCAGGTGGGGGAAATCGGGATGTGACTTAGGCAAACGGACGACAGTACTTGTGCGAAAATGTGATTCAATATTGAAAGCTCTTTCGTCACTGGAAAACGCGGACATATCTCTGGAACGTACTATACTCATTAACTCAGTAGTGTTTACTATATACGGTCTTGGTTCTGTGTGGAGGACAGTTGGAACTTCATTAGTAGAAAGGGTGGGAGTGAAGTACATTAAAAAAACTCAGGTACAATAAAAATTGAAGTAAAAATAAAATGATGTCCCTGCATTTTCTCTATAAAAAGTTATAAATTAATGACAAGTTTCAATTGTAAGAATAACTGACAAAGTATGGTGTACATCACTCAGAGTCCCTCAATGTGCGCACCTCTGGTCACCCGGCACACATCTAACAAAAAAGCAAATTCCTGCCATACCCGATAGAGCATGTCCGGTATAACGGTCTCCACAGCACGATTGATCTGTCGCTGGAGATCCTGGAGGGATCGAGGCATTTGGAGTACGTAAACTCTTGTCTTTCACATAGGCCCACGTTAGTATTAAATCCGGGGACCTTAGCGGCCAGCGGAGGAGATAGTTGTCCGCATCTATAGCCCCTACCAAAAATTTAAGGACACCTCTCAATAGGCGATCTTTCACTCCTGTCCTTATAATTATATGAAACCCCCTGATGTTTATACAGGGACCAAATGCCTGTGAAAAGTGAAGTTTTTACTGCGAACCCAATCTGTCCCTCTTCCAATTTGTCTGCTATGAAACTTATTGAAAAATTACATATTTTGTAGAGAAAAAATTAATTACTTCAGAATGGGTTGACTTAGATCAAGTAAAATTTCCGTGTTTTCCTTAATAGTTTGTAGCTTTTTTCCTAAAATATTCACGTCGTCCATATAAACAAGCAGCTCATGTAACCCGTTCAATACCAATCCCTCCCTGTTATCCTGGACTTTCCTATTGGCTTTCCTACTGCTTTACCTGCAGACTTACTAAAGGCTTTACCAACAACCAAAAACGTATTTAAAGATAGGCTTAAGGACTTTACTAATAGACGGTAATTATACACAGTATGTAAAGGATGTAAATGATATTTTGTTATTGAAGTGTTGTATCAGTGAAGAATTATGTTGTGTCAGTGAAGTGTGTTGTGTCAGTGAAACGTGTTCCTGTCAGGGAAGCTTTATAGTTTATAGTGACAGTGCAAAGTATTTGAACAGTGAAATGTTTTTGAAGTGTTAATGAAATCAGGATAGAATCAGTGAAATGTGTCGTAGTTCCAGTGCAGTGAGTGAGTTGACAGCGAAATGAGTGTAATGTGGAAAGGTACTTGTACTAGTTCGAACTTAGGTTTAAGATACAAATTAGATTTATTTTAAATGTTATTTTAAGTGATCGTGCTTTATTTAATTTAGGATATTCCCTATTATTATTATTATTATTATTATTATTATTATTATTATTATTATTATTAATTATTGTTAGTATTAATTATTTGTATTAATTATTGGTATTATTATTAACTGTATTTTTAATTAATAAGTTTATTATTGTCATTATTGAGTGTAATTAGTTACCACTGCCACCGGGTATATACCCATTGCAGTGTGAATAAATACATACATATTCTAGAGCAGCCGTGTCGAAAATGTGATCGTGCGCCGAGCCACTGTGTAACCTGCAACGTGCATAGCACCTATAGAGGGAGGCAAACATCCGAAGGAGAAGTGAAGCAACTGTCTGAATTATTAACGGATTTTCATTTTCCTTACGTTAGGCACTTCAATATAATTTTATACAGTATAAGGTTACAAACTAATGTTTAGTACGTGTAACGAAGAAAGGAATTAATAAGAAAATATAGGACACATTATCACAACATATTAACTGTCTTCAGAATGTCTCTGCGACAGAGTTTCAAAATCAGGAATTATGTCACTTACTGCCAGTCGTAGGTGATTAAGAAGATATTTGTCTGTTAGTCGTGATCTAAATTTGGTTTTTACTATTTTCAGTGTTGAAAATAATTTTTCACAAACGTAAGTTGTGGCGAACATGGATTCAACAGAGCAAGCGAAAGAACTAAGCTTTGGATATTTATTTTTTGGCAAAGATTTGAAAAGTTCAACATTTGTCAAGCCCTTATATCCAGCTTTTATTTAACATCACGTTATAAATCTGTGCTTTTAAATTGAAGATCTAACCGCAATATCCGTATATCTGCTGAAAAAGGATTGACGTACAGAGATAATAATAATAATAATAATAATAATAATAATAATAATAATAATAATAATAATAAACCTTTTAATGTTTTATGAGTAACATGTAGTATAATGCCGTTTTATGTTATACAACCGTTTTCCTCGTAATACTTTTAACACATCATGCATTTAACATCCTCATCATATTGGCAGCAAAAAAATGCGTCCTCCCATCCTACTTGAAACTCTCGTTTTTGTAGGGGTATGTGGTTTCGAGAGAGATATTGCGACGATACGCCACTCGCAGGTCAGAGACAAATACAAATGGAATGGAGTTTGACACCAGTGAGTGAGAGGGTGGGGGTTGGGGAGGTAGGAAGCAAGAGAAATGCACAGCTATCATTGCGAGCCACAATGTGCTCGTGAGTCACATTTTCGCCACGGCTGTTCTAGAGCAAAGTTAACTTTTGTTTATATTAGTATTAAAATATCAGAATACCATTATTATCACTAATTTTATTAATATATAACCCGTTAACATAAGGTTAAATATTACCAAACGTAAATACAATGTTCCTAACTTATTTTTCTATCACATATTCCTCATAAGCGGATTTTCACATGGACACCCAACTCCTGAAATGACTAGCATCAGAGAACCACACAGATCAACTATAAATTATCTTAAATGTCTCAGAAAGCGGGATTAACTTTATTCTTTTATATGAGCGAAGCAGCTCTGCTCTGTCCTAGAACTCGGTATGGCATAGTTGCGCCCCGCGATCAATTGGGAGGCCTAGGCATGGCATAATTGCGCCCCGAAGAAATCAGGTACCAGAAGGGACATGGCATAGTTGCGCCCCGAAGAAATCAGGTAGCGGAAGGGACATGGCATAGTTGCGCCCCGAAGAAATCAGGTAGCAGAAGGGACATGGCATAGTTGCGCCCCGAAGAAATCAGGTAGCAGAAGGGACATGGCATAGTTGCGCCCCGAAGAAATCAGGTAGCAGAAGGGACATGGCATAATTGCGCCCCGAAGAAATCAGGTAGCAGAAGGGACATGACATAATTGCGCCCCGAAGAAATCAGGTAGCAGAAAGGACATGGCATAGTTGCGCCCCGAAGAAATCAGGTAGCAGAAGGGACATGGCATAATTGCGCCCCGAAGAAATCAGGTAGCAGAAGGGACATGGCATAGTTGCGCCCCGAAGAAATCAGGTAGCAGAAGGGACATGGCATAGTTGCTCCCCGAAGAAATCAGGTAGCAGAAGGGACATGGCATAGTTGCGCCCCGAAGAAATCAGGTAGCAGAAGGGACATGGCATAATTTCGCCCCGAAGAAATCAGGTAGCAGAAGGGACATGGCATAGTTGCTCCCCGAAGAAATCAGGTAGCAGAAGGGACATGGCATAGTTGCGCCCCGAAGAAATCAGGTAGCAGAAGGGACATGGCATAGTTGCGCCCCGAAGAAATCAGGTAGCAGAAGGGACATGGCATACTTGCGCCCCGAAGAAATCAGGTAGCAGAAGGGACATGGCATAATTGCGCCCCGAAGAAATCAGGTAGCAGAAAGGACATGGCATAGTTGCGCCCCGAAGAAATCACGTAGCAGAAGGGACATGGCATAATTGCGCCCCGAATAAATCAGGTAGCAGAAGGGACATGGTATAGTTGCGCCCCGAAGAAATCAGGTAGCAGAATGGACATGGCATAGTTGCGCCCCGATGGGCATAGTACACACGAAAGTGATTGTCATAAAATAAATCAATTACTTGAAAATATTACAGTGATAGCTGCATTGAAATCAGGTAGGCCTGCATATGATCAATTTTGCTATATAAAATAACACTTTTTTATCGATCACACTCAATAAATGAACTGCATTTTTTGTTTGTACATCGATATCTTAACCCTACGGTACAGGGTTTCGAAAATTGAAAATTAGAACCATTGTGAATTATTAACTCTTTACCCTTTTCACTAAACTTAACATTCATTTTAAATTAACCTCACTATACGTCACAGACGGTGTGAAAATCACTAATAAAATGTCAACACTGCTAAGGCCCCATTTTCAAACGGCTCACTCATTTGAATATGTCAGTTAATAAAGTACTGCCAACTTCATGGTGTTCATTTTAACGGTAGGCTATTGATAATCACTATATAAACAGTAGAAAAACAGTTAATAAAGTACTGCCAACTTCATGGTGTTCATTTTGACGGTAGGCTATTAATAATTACAGCATAAACAGTGGAAAAATAGTTAATCAAGTACTGCCAACTTCATGGTGTTCATTTTAACGGTAGGGTATTGATATTCACTGCATAACTTACTTACTTACAGGCTTTTAAGGAACCCGTAGGTTCATTGCCGCCCTCACATAAGCCCGCCCTATCCTGAGCAAGATTAATCCAGTCGCTACCATCATATCCTACCTCCCTTAAATCCATTTTAATATTGTCTTCCCATCTACGTCTCGGCCTCCCCAAAGGTCTTTTTCCCTCCGGCCTCCCAACTAACACTCTATATGCATTTCTGGATTCGCCCATACGTGCTACATGTCCTGCCAATCTCAAAAGTCTGGATTTTATGTTCCTAATTATGTCAGGTGAAGTATACAATGCGTGCAGCTCTGCGTTGTGTAACTTTCTCCATTCTCCTGTAACTTCATCCCTTTTAGCCCCATATATTTTCCTAAGAATCTTATTCTCAAACACCCTTAATCTCTGTTCCTCTCTCAAAGTGAGAGTCCAAGTTTCACAACCATACAGAACAACCGGTAATATAACTGTTTTATAAATTCTAACTTTCAGACTTTTTGACAGAAGACTAGATGACAAAAGCTTCTCAACCGAATAATAACACGCATTTCCCATATTTATTCTGCGTTTAATTTCCTCCCGAGTGTCATTTAGATTTGTTACTGTTGCTCCAAGATATTTGAATTTTTCCACCTCTTCGAAGGATAAATCTCCAATTTTTATAATTCCATTTCGTACAATATTCTGGTCACGAGGCATAATCATATACTTAGTCTTTTCGGGATTTACTTCCAACCCTATCGCTCTACTTGCTTCAACAAGAATTTCCATGTTTTCCCTAATCGTTTGTGGATTTTCTCCTAACATATTCACGTCATCCGCATAGACAAGAAGCTGATGTAACCCGTTCAATTCCAAACCCTCTGTGTTATCCTGAACTTTCCTAATGGCATATTCTAGAACGAAGTTAAAAAGTAAAGGTGATAGTGCATCTCCCTGCTTTAGCCCGCACTGAATTGAAAAGCATCAGATAGAAAATGGCCTATACGGACTCTGCTGTAAGCTTCACTAAGACACATTTTAATTAATCGAACTAGTTTCTTGGGAATACCAAATTCAATAAGAATATTATATAAAACTTCTCTCTTAACCGAGTCATACGCTTTTTTGGAATCTATGAATAACTGATGCACATTCACTGCATAAACAGTAGAAAAACAGTTAATAAAGTACTGCCAACTTCATGGTGTTCATTTCAACGGTATCGATAATGAATATTAAATCGAATAAGAAATCAATAAGTTTAGTTGATTACGAGGCTCGAGTTCCCGTAATGTCTTTTTCTCTACCTATTTCATCGGGGCCCTTCTGCTACCTGATGGGAACGGGGCGCAACTATGCCTACAAAACAGGGACCCCTTTTTATCTGCTGCATCTTATCTGACCGTGGGGCACAACTATGCCCTGCCCCTAGACCTCTTCCAGGAAGTTGGAACCTAAATTGCATCCTCAAATTTTCCTCTCTCTTGTTATACTACACAGATTTATCGCTAGTATTTCAACTGTCCATACTGTATACTAAATGGTTGTCACATAGGTGCAACAATTACACCTATAAACTATATAGACATAATAGAATGTATCTCCACGAAGAATATAAACTTCCGCTTCATTCGATACTCTCTCTGCTTACTTTATAAGAAACAAACGGCAGGTCAAGCACACCGATGAAACATTAAATTATAATTTTACACATCTGACGCATTGTTAAGAGATGTGAGAATATTCCAAGATATAGTCAATGTATAAATAATGGGTATCCTGTATCTGTTTACAAATATTGAACTACTCCTGATTACTCTGTGATCAGTTTCAACTTTTCATATGTGTATTACAAACGTCCCATCAAATTGTCTTGAGTAGTAAATATTAAGTCCACAAGACAATCTGCATTTAGCTACTGCCAAGTTATAAAATACTCACCAAAGTCGAAGGGGCATCGAAATATAGCACAACATTAAACACGTGATAATGCTGGATATAAAATGCATAAATATTACATATACACAAGTCATATTAATACAGGGTGATTCATAAATTTTTGGGTGTATAGAGGGTTTGGAATTGAACGGGTTACATCAGCTGCTTGTCTATGCGGATGACGTGAATATGTTAGGAGAAAATCCACAAATGATTAGGGAAAACACGGGAATTTTACTGGAAGCAAGTAAAGAGATTGTCTTTTCGAGATTTACTTCCAAACCTAAGAATATGATTATGTCTCGTGACCAGAATATTGTACAAAATGGAAATATAAAAATTGGAAATTTATCTTTTGAAGAGGTGGAGTAGTTCAAATATCTGGGAGCAACAGTAACAAATATAAATGATACTCGGGAGGAAATTAAACACAGAATAAATATGGTAAATACCTGTTATTATTCGGTTGAGAAACTATTATCATCCAGTCTGCTGTCGAAAAATCTGAAAGTTAGAATTTATAAAACAGTTATATTACCGGTTCTTCTGTATGGTTGTGAAACTTGGACTCTCACTCTGAGAGAGGAACAGAGACTACGGGTGTTTGAGAATAAGATTCTTAGGAAAATATTTGGGGCTAAGAGGGACGAAGTTACAGGAGAATGGAGAAAGTTCACAACACAGAACTGCACGCATTGTATTCTTCACCTGACATAATTAGGAACATTAAATCCAGACGTTTGAGATGGGCAGGGCATGTAGCACGTATGGGCGAATCCAGAAATGCATATAGAGTGTTAGTTGGGAGGCCGGAGGGAAAAAGACCTTTAGGGAGGCCGAGACGTAGATGGGAAGATAATACTAAAATGGATTTGAGGGAGGTGGGATATGATGATAGAGAATGGATTAATTTTGCTCAGGATAGGGACCAATGGCGGGCTTATATAAGGGCGGCAATGAACCTCCAGGTTGCTTAAAAGCCAGTAAGTAAGTAAGTAATTAAGTAAGTAAGTATAGTAGCAGTAAATTAAAAACTAAAGCGCCCTATAATACGTTTCAAGAAAGCACTTTATTTCAGAGTTTTCTCGCAGTGAAATGGATAGGTCGTGGAGGACCATTCGATTGGCCAGCCAGATCACCGGACATGAACCCCCTGGACTTCTACATAAGACGCCATCTGAAGTCGCTAGTGTACGTGACTAACATTCCGGACAGAGCAGAAGTTCAGTGACGTAACTGTGAAACTTTTCGGAGTTAGTTAAAGGAGTGATGTTTATAAAATCATTGACTCTATCTGCTATATAAGAGAAATTATTCCTTACACTTATTACCAGTATATACCATATATTATGATAAATGTTTGTTTTAGATTCTTTACACACGCTTTAACATCTAGGTCATATCGCTTGTACAGGACCTTTGAGTATATCAGTAGACACTATTGTAGAGATTCTGTTTCTATTGTCGTATGTTACACATATATGGCGTATATTTATTTAACTGATGTTTATTTTATTATTAATCATTATCATAATGCTCTTAAGTCAGTGATGAATCAAGGTATGTAATTTTCCAATTCAGCATTTGACTTTGTGTCTGTGGTAGGCCTAACCATGAATAATCTCAGTCAGATTGGTCGACCACGGAGTTTGAACCTGGAATCTCCCGAATGCCAGTCTATTGCTTTATTACTGAGTCATCTCCCTCGGTTTAAATCTTAGTAAATTTACTCACAGAAATTACTCTGTTTCTTTTCAGACTGTTACTGCTTCTTTGCTACCTAACTCTGAAATAAAGTACTTTTTATAATAAGCGTCATAGGGTGTTTCAGTCCCGTTTTTGCTGCTACATAACACTCACCCAAATTTACAATTACTGTAAAATATCCGGTTTACAAATTTCATAAATATTACGATTAGACAAAGAGAAATGTTGTTGCACTACGATTTTAAGAAATATCTCCGAACAGAAAAAATTTGAAATATATAACATTTTGTGTTGTTTCGGTAGCGGGAGATAAATAATAAAAATGAGGTGCGAGATAAATGACAATTAAACTTGAGTAGATTATTGCAAAAAATGTTCACACAAATAAAACACATCAAATGCTGGTATTCTTTTTATTTTTACACACTCAGTTGCCTAATTTAACTTGCGTGCTCATCTGGGGAACAAAATTCCATCTGCACAAAAAATGACAACCCCTTTATCCGAACATCACTGAATTTCGGCATATAATATAATATAATATAATATAATATAATATAATATAATATAATATAATATAATATAATATAATATAACAATATTCATTCTTATTGTTCTGCCCAAGAGCAGGTCTTTCCAAGAGCATTCGCTAGTATATTTCCTATTTTCTGCCTTCCTCTTTGTCTCCTCATATGATCCATATCTTAATGTCGTCTATCACCTGATATCTTCTTCTGCCGCGAACTCTTCTCCCGTTCACCATTCCTTTCCGTGCATCCTTCGGAAGGCAGTTTCTTCTCAACCAGTGACCTAACCAATTCCTTTACCTCTTTCTGATCAGTGTCAGCATCATTCCTTCTTCATCCACTCTTTGCAACAGAGCTTCATGTCTTATCTTGTCTGTCCACTACACACGCTCCATCCTTCTCCATATCCACATTTGAAATGCTTCTAGTCGTTTCTATATAATATAATATAATATAATATAATATAATATAATATAATATAATTATAATATAATAGATAGAGTAAGAAACGAAGCTGTGTTGGAAAGAGTGGGTGAAGAAAGAATGATGCTGAAACTGATTAGAAAGAGGTAAAGGAATTGGCTGGGTCACTGGTTGAGAAGAAACTATCTACTGAAGAATGCACTGGAAAGAATGGTGAACGGGAGCAGAGTTCGAGGCAGAAGAAGATATCAGATGATAGACAACATTAAGATATGTCGATCATATGAGGAGACTAAGAGGAAGGCAAAAAATAGGAGAGACTGGAGAATGCTGGGTTTGCAATGAAAGACCTGCCCTTGGGCAGAACACAATGAATGAATAAAATATAATATAATACAATACAATGTAATATAATACAATATGATACACTATGACATAATAATATAATATAATATAATATAATATAATATAATATAATATAATATAATATAATAAAATATTTCACAGTCTAGTATATACAGTCACGAAGCTCAATACGAAGTAAATATGCACCCATAGATAGTTGCTAACTACTAGGATCACTAATATTGCCTCGTTACAGACAATGCGAAATAGTGCCAGCACAGTCTATTGTTCCTAGCACCCTTACACAACTCAAGCTTCGTGACAGTATATACTAGACTGTGATAATATGTTTAGTCAACAGTCCGAAGAAGGTCTGAACCTCACAAGTCATACCAACATGGCACCACTTATGAGGCAACTAGGTCAGGAGATAATGGGGTAGGGTGGCCAGTTCCTGTCTTCCTCCATTGCATACATCGCCAATTAGCTACAGATTACACTAATCAGACTTATTGTGTATACAAAAATATTGTTGTTCCTTTGACATATAGGTTATCGACTATCGTCAAGGGAGATATAGGCCTACTGCCTGATAATAGACATAAGAACACTGTACAACCTGCCAGAACCTCAATGAGAGGTAATAATATAATGTAATATAACTAGGGCTGAAGAAAAGTATGGTCATAGATTAGGTTGCATCGTACGTAGAGCTCTGTGTTTACAAAATGCTTGTGTATGCGCCCACTACTGAGTGTTCAGTTCAAAGTGTGTCATGGCTCGCTGTATGCCGTCATGTGGCTAGTCGATGAGCCTAGAGAATTCAATCTTCCTACACTTCCGCAGAGGTGTATTACTTACGTGCCAGAGAAGTTGCCTAGCAAGTATGGCTTTCAGTCAGAAGAGTACTTACCGATACGTACGGTAACGCCGGTAGTAGCAGGAATGTGAACTGTTTGGAAACACGTACTAAGGTGAGTTTTTTCTTACTGTCGGCATATGGGGAGAGGGTTAAGACGATTACTTACGTATTTGTTGACATTAACTTCGACGGTCAACATGGACAAGGAGCATTTGATTTGTGTTGTGGAATGTTGCCGTACGCAACCGATGATAACAAATACCCTGCGTACGACTTGGCCGCGCAAAACACAGTTCGAAAGAGGTTATGGTAGCACACAGACCGTACAGACCGCCATCTGTTGCTACGACGTTCAAGTTATACCGTACACGTTCTCAAGTTCAGATTGAACGCCTTGATTAATAGGCAACTTCTCTGACACAAAAGCTAAAACTCGCTTCAAATCGCTGACTCATCAACAGTGACGTCATGACACACTTTGAAATGAACACTCAGTAGATAGAGTAGCAACTGCTTGTACAGTCCGCTCCGTATGAATTAAATAATAATAATAATAATAATAATAATAATAATAATAATAATAATAATAATAATAATAATAATAATTACATTTACAAAATTACTTATGTTTAAAATTAATTAACTCGGAATAAATATTAAATTTACAAAAAATATCATTATCAATTAAGTCTAACACAATTTCCCCGAGTTCTGAATTCAGTCCTCTTTACTTTCTGTTCTTTGTTCGGTTTTTGTTTCGGCATTCTGATACAACCTCACGTCATTCAAGCAGATCTACTATTGAGGAGAGTCGGATGTTCACTCTCTCTGCTCCTTCAGACAGTAGTGACACCTGACAACGCGACGCATTTTGTAAAGAATGTATACAGGGCGATTCTAAACCTCTGCGACAAACTCTGAGGGGTGATAGATCTAACAATAAGGAACCCTTTTTGTTAAACAACCTATGTCTTTTGACACGTCGTTTCGAAGTTATCGTTGAAAATGTTTTTGCGCGGGCGTACGTCAATGTATGCGAATGTGTGCACCCCTGTTTGTGTGTTGAGATGTTTGTAAGAGACGAGAAGGGTTGTTGTTGATTGTTTACGTTTAATATTCAATACCTTTTCCTTTCAGTTCAGTGTAATATCAATTGAGAATGGATGTCTACTGTTCTCCAACCAGGAGATCAACCGTGAAAGGAATGTGCTTACTATTGCGACATATATTGGAGAGAAGTAGATATATAATATTATCGTTATAACGTCTGTTTAAAAACCATGCGCTCTCCTGCATTTGTTATTTCCTGTATGGAGAGATTAAAAGACCAGGAGATTAACAGTGAGCTAATTTTGTAACTAGGGTAGTGTAAACATGTGTATCAATGTTATTGTTTGTGCTGTGACAGCGAGCCAATAGAGATAGGAGTACCCACGTGTGTGACCTTATGACATCTTATGACATCAACATTCATTCACAGCATTACCCCTTTCGTCTCATCCGGCGGAGACTTTCTCATGGTTCGAGCACAGTACGCGGTCTTCCACCAATGCGCCTGGGACGAAGAGACCCATCGTCTCGAAGGCGCTGATAAAGTCGAGCAAACATTGTGTGGTGAGAGTGATTTCTGTTTTGAAACTGTTGTTGGTATAGGTCTCGCAAGTACGGATTACCGACGGAAGGAATGCGAATCAAACACTGCGATAAGGAAGAGAGGGCGAGAGGAAAGGTCACGAGATAACTTGAATGATAATCAAGACTATAGTCGGTAGAGAACAGTGGTGCCAACTGGACGGAAAGTCCGTGAAAATTGACGGAATTTCAATGTAGTGGACGGGAAAAAAATGGCTTTGACTGGTGACGGATTTTCTGGCGGAAATTACGATTTACATCGTCTTTTGACATTTTTAGCTGTTGTCATTTTTAATTGTTTAATTTTTGGGAGATTTTGCTTTTTATTTGAACAGCCCTGCCTGTTCCGTACTATGTTTAAAATCCCCTGTTTCAGATTTCCTCGTAATCAAGTCAGATGTTGACGAATTATTAGCCTATTTTAATCAGGATTTGTAAGTAAGTTGTTTTAAAATTTATATATATATATTGGGTCTTATATTTTTAATTTTGACGGATTCTGACGGATTTCTAGGTCTTATACTGACGGGAATACAATTTATTTGTTGGCAACACTGGAAGAGAAATGACATCGATAGAATCAGTCTTGCGTTGTGATAGTTACATTACGACTTTAGTTTGTTCCATTGCATGTGAATACGTGTCTTGTACCGCACGGTATTATTATTTCATTCGTGAACATATGTTACGCGTTTAATTAGCTTCGAATTTTTATCTTGCTACGTTCTTTATTTCCACAGCGATGTCCTCATTTGTTCATCTTCTTGGAAGAGACAGTACTTCCATCGGTTCACACCTCTCCCCCCTCGGCGTGCCTACATACACACGTCAAAACAGACAGCAACGCAATCATTGCTTTTCGGTAATCGTTTCTTGCGCGAGCTATACATGTGGAGGGCAGTGTTGCCACGACCTACTCACGAAAATCAGGAGATAACCATCGAAAAAAACAGGAGATTACAGTAGATTAATTAAACACAAATTTTCTTTTCGTATTATAATATTAACTCCAAACAGTGCAGACTGTAAGAAAGATGATACTGTTGTATTACTATATAAAACATCCCTAACCAATGAACTGGAACAATTTTGCTAAATATTACTACTATCATCTTTACTCAAATAAGTCATGCAATTTTGTTTTTACACAGTAACATCTCAGTGACAATGTTTCGCATTAAAATGTATTAATCAGGAGTTTTTCGTAGGCTATATTGACAAACGATTTTCGATAGAACGAGCTTTATTTTAAAGGTGATATTGAAGACAGTACAGCATTAGCTGCGATTATAACAGACGAAAAATGATCCCTTTTCCTGTTTTTGCATAACTACCCTTTAAACTTTTCATAATTTTCCCACTCTGATTTATAATTTTGGGAAGAAGTATTTACTTTTCTTTCTTGCTGGGATACTTTCACTAATTTTAAAAAATCACTGTGCACTATATGTGATAGATTTATTAATATTAGTGCACAAAAGTACAAAACTTAATAATTAAAAAAAGACCTATACATAGAAGTAGTTATACATAATAAATATACAATTTCCTAAACTAATTAATTTATCTCAAATCTCAATAAATTATTGGTTCAAACTTGGACATACGTCTGGTTTTAGTCTGTGCACGATATGTAACACAGAAATACCATTACCTACACTATACTCTCTCACTGTTTCACGTGTTCTTGCTCCTTTAAGCATCATTGTGGCGACGCGCTATGAGCTCGTTGGGGAGATAAATGAAAACATTGTTTGGTCTGTGTACAAGATGCATGGTGACATAATATAATATGTAATAAATTAAAAATCGCGCATAGAACCAGGTGACTGCAGGATGCCAAAAACAAAGGAGAAATTCGGACTTTTGACAAAAAAAGAAGTAGAGCAGTAGATTCAATGGAAAAACAGGAAATCTCCTGCTTAATCAGTAGGTATGGCAACACTGGTGGAGGGCTCTTCTTCCGCGAGCTTCCCCATAACACATTACCGTGTCGGCTAACTCGGGAAAAGTGTAGACATCCATTCTCAATAGATTTTATTTTATTTCATTGGGTTATTTTACGACGCTGTATCAACATCTGGGTTATTTAGCGTCTGAATGCAATGAAGGTGATAATTCCGGTGACATTGAGTCCGGGGTCCAGCACCGAAAGTTACCCAGCATTTGCTCGTATTGGGTTGAGAGAAAACCCCGGGAAAAACCTCAACCAGGTAATTTGCCCCCACTGGGATTCCAACCCGGGCCACCTGGTTTCGCGGCCAGATGCGCTGACCGTTACTCCACAGGTGTGGACTTCTCAATTGATGATTAGACTGAACTGAGAGGAAAAGGTATTGAATATTAAACGTAAACAAACAAACAACAACAACAACAACCTTTCTCGTCTCTTACAAACATCTCAACAAATAAACAGGGGCACAGACATTCGCATACATTGACATACGCAAACGCAAAAATATTGTGAACGGTAACTTCGGAACGACGCATCAAAAGACATAGGTTGTTTAACAAAAAGGGTTCCTTATTGCTATATATATCACCCCTCAGAGTTTGTCGCAGAGGTTTTGAATCACCCTAGAAATTAATTACTACCCTAATATCAATACTTTTTTCCAGCCTTAAATATAATATAGCTAATACAATACGTAATCCGTGCGCGACAGCCCATAGAGCAGGCATGTCAATTGATGCCCACAGGAGCAAGCACGCGCTTTACAGCCCAGGAGAGCCTGAGCGCTTTACAACAGAAAGGAAAGAGACAGACGAAAGACTTGGTATATGCCGCTTGGTTGAGCTATATTCAGGGATGGCCAGCACTGGTTCAATAGATAAAGGGAAGAGAACTTATTAAAACTGTATCCATGTTAATTTTTAGATTTGCCTCAGAAGTATAAGTGCATTACAAGAATGTAAGTTTTAATTTTAATGCTCATTTTTCAAAAGTTTGATTTTTTTATTCGAAAGAAATATTTTCTCAACTTTTCGTATAGAAAAGTGAAATTTTCAGGTATAGGCCTATTTATTTAGTAGCCTTACAGAATGTTTTCGTAAATCTAATATACCGTATATACGTATTACTGAAGATAGTGTATTGAAAATTTTGAAAATATTCGCATGGAAATTATTTGTAAGGAAATGAATTAACAAAGCAACTACTGTTACGTCATAAGCAAAAGACACGTGCCCATGTGCTGTAAAAATGTCAGCTCTATAGCTTCAGCAGATTTCGAGAAAATAATTTAATATTCTGATGATAGGAAGTTGCTCACCAATATCACCTTAAAAGCATAATGCGATAAGAGTTTTGTTATATAATATTAGTTACACTTAAAACGGATACAGTACCTAGGTAACTTTGCTTTGTACTGTAATATTGTTTTGATTAGTTTATTGATTACTTTTGTAATGCTAAAAATACCATCAATATAAATTCCAACTTATCATGTCATACTCAATCTCTTTCTTTGGAATATCACTTTCTTTATGAATGATGTGTTTCATCCACTTAATACAGTATAATATTATACTACTATGGAATGTAAGTGAATATTCCTTCTTAACTCTCTATTATGTTATTAAGATTTAAAACACAAGTGCAATATTAAGAAATCAGTGTTAGTACTTTTGTTTTACAGACAATATAGATAATATTAAACAGAAAGAAGCCATATAAATATAACGACATAAAATTTCACGTTCCGTTTGAAGTTTGTGCACCACTGTTTTCTTAATCCAACACGTTGCTTATTCATATACACAACCCTTCCTCTTTCCATACTTAGCGCTTGCTGCCCGAGCACGACGTCAAGGTCAGAAAAATGCGCTTGCTTTGACATCACTGCCGTAGAGGGTCAAGGCCGAATCCTAACCTCACTCCCAAATGTCCAAGCAGAGGTTAACGATCATCTAACCAATATGGAGGTAACGTGTAGTTAGCACGATGAATTGACTCTATGGATGCGACGTTTCAATTAACCGTTTTCTCTTGGGATCACCTTATGGAAACAGGAGTTTAAAGACCTCTATCGTATTTGTGGTGCATTCACCTCTGTGGAAGTTTACTCGTTCCCCTTCGAATTGAACATCTATGGATTGACGGGAAATTTGTAGGCAGGCAGGTAATTTCCTCCGAGTTAGCTAGCTTTACCACAAAACTGCAGCCGGCTCTAATTCATCTGGCTGAATTAACGACTTCTCTGACCTTTCAAACATCCCCTGGCAGTCTATCAGTAAATTGCGAAGTGTCCGACTTTGCGCGCACCGCAGCAATTCCATTTCCTCGTGTGAACTAACCTTTAAGTTAGAAGCGGAGCGGTCGTAACCCTGTGGTAAAGAAGCTGTTCAAGTTGAGAGCACGTCATTGTGTATTCCAGCCGCCGTGCAAGACCACAGGTTATAAACTTGTGTCGTAAACACAAGTTGCCTTGGTAACCAATATATTAGCTCCAGACACCTCCATACTAGCAGCCAGCTGTATGTACCATCATGAGACACAAAGAGAATCATTTTCTCTTTTTATATCGGTTATCGTTTTGATACAATTTTTATCGTCATGGTGATCAAGATACTTCTCTCTCTCTTTCTCCAAAGTTATTTCTTCTCTTCTTTTATTTTCTTATCCATTCCATTGTATACAAGCTGTGTTGTTGCTCATTCATCCAACGACTTTCCACAAATACACGATTCGTCTTAGATACTACGAAATTTTTATATCTACCTGTGGGAATATGTTTTATTTATTTATTGTGCAGGTTGTACAGTAAGGTCCGAAAGTCTTGTCTTGTCACCCCCCCCCCCACCTTATTTGTATGTTGAAGTGCATCCATTTTGATCATGTCATAGCAAATTTGTGACAATGGTTGATACTTCACGTTCAAGCTGTTTGTTTAGTGATCCAGAATATCAGTATGGACACCATCATTGTCGCGGCGCCATGTCCTGTGTGAAATTTTCCGCAGCAAAGGCGGTGTGATTTCCCTGTGGGGAATAACTAAGCAGCATGTCTCGAAACATCGATACCGGACAATTGAAGATTTGAAGTAAGCTGTTAGGGAGGCATTCAGGGAAAATTCCACACAAGATATTGCGCCGCGTAATTATTTTGGGCCAATTCATGTTCTGGGAATAATAAGTTAATTAAGTACTAAAATATCGCTGCAATCGAAAAATATTGGGAATAAATTTGAATAAGGAACAAAAAGAAGTTTCCTTCCCAGGCAGGATTCGAACCACGAAAGTCTTATCTACTATACTAGGGGCAGAAGAAATCGGCGGGTCTGGTGAACCCCTACTTCTCTACCCCGACTCCTACACCCCTCAGAATCTGCTTGGTGTATGGTCCTGTCCCCAATAACTCCATTGATACTTTTTCACTGCAGGAAAACTTAGAAAATAAATAAAATAATAACGTGATTTGTAGTAATTACCAAAGCTCGGAACTTGGGGACTTGTGTCTTTGAACGTGGCTAAGCGACCGGACTTCAATGTCAACAAACTCCCGCTTCCAGCACGGAGATACTATAAGGTCTGCTATAAAAGTGGTTCCTGGCTGGAACAACATAATGATAATATTATGATAGGTTGAAACAAGTAATTTTATAGCATATATATAACTAAACATGCAAAATATATCAAATTTATAGTTCTGCTCTGTACATTTCATTACAGTGTATGACTACATGCATTCGAAGATTTTCGAACCCATAAATTCTTCGTCTGTTAGTTAAACATGATTTGAAACGAAGGAAGCTTATTTCCACGTCACATGAAGTGACGGGAGAAAATTTAATTTTTTTTTATTTTATTTTATTTAACTAGCTACCTAGTGAGTACAAATTGCATTTATAAAATAAAAATGTTTCTAGCCACTACCGTAAGAGCCAAGCTCGTGTACGGTGTGGTCTTAGTGAATAATATTACATAAAATTTACAAGGACAGTTTACTAAATACAGTAAGTAACTTAATTCAAACCAATAAATACAACACAAGAGCAAGAATAAAGAAGAAAGAGAAAACGAGAGAAAAATACACATTTAATATAAATTGACACTCCGACAGAAGCCAGTGATATTCAATAAAAACATGAATATGGTCGATAGAAATAAAAGGTAAAAAAGTGCATTTGTTACTATTATATATCATGGATAATTTTACAAATTTCTTTTTTTAAAGTTTCAATTTTAAAAAATTTCAAATTTGGAAAATGATTTGAAATTTTATTATAAAGTCTTGGGCCTAAATAAAATACTGAATATTTTCACTGTCACTGTTTCCTGTTCGATTTTCAGCAGATCTCGTATCTGAGAAAGATAAGTATATCCTAAATTTTTCTCGCAAATAGTTTTCAATTAGTGTATCACTACTAGGGAAGGTCCCTCTACGACTTGATCTATGGCTATGGACAAATTTTCCATCAATTTAAAGGACTGCAATGTCTTTCAATGAATGCCCGTTTCCAGCTCTAGTTTATGTGTGGATCAACTTACAAAATATAAACTCTGCATTAGAAGAAAATAATGTATCTCCTCAGAATTCCTCCACGAAATTCTGTACCTAAAATTTAAGAAATGTATTTTCAAACTTCCATAACACCCATTCGAATAACACGTATTTTCTCATTCCTCAGACAGACCATTTACCTGTAATTCTCTTAATGTCATTGGCTTCGACATACACAGTTTCTTCGTTCGTCTTCCTGTCATTCGATGTGGCCACTTTCTTAGTACATACGACTGTCCCTGAGCACTTGCAGCTTGAGCTTTGTGTACGCTGTACCTGTAACCTTACTCAAGCGCACGACACACAAGTCCCCAAGTTCCGAGCTTTGGTAATTACATTGTCTACATTGATGATAGGACATTTTTAATGCCCTCACAGTTCTTTCAAGAAAGAGTGAAGTTGATAAACACCACCTTTAGTAAGACTTCTGATATCAGGGCCGATTGAGACATGATAGCGATTAGAGTACTCGGATGATTAGTAGCTGTTTAAAAATACTGTTTATTATGAGATATATTGTATTTACGAACAAACTGTAGCACAGTAGTATCACAAACAAGCACTTGTCAATAACTAACATTCGAACGGAGAGACAGAAAGGTTTCTTTGTTCAGGTCATAAACCGCTAGAGAAAGTGTGGAGTAAGTTGTTTCCGTACCAAACCAAAAACCCGCCTATTGATTCTGCCTATACTATAGTCTATCGTGCTCTGGAATGAACAAGCTCTGAAATCAGCTACAAGGGTCGGTCCGTTTTTTTTTTTTTGCCACTACTGTACATTACAAGTTACTGGTGAAGCTTGCTGTAAAATATGAAGTTGTATCTTTCTGTTGAAGTATCTTACACATTACTAGTGAATCGCTACAAGTGACATCGTATCAATACACATACTACGTCATAACAAGAAAGAGCTGTTTATCTTCGTATCTCATTTCTCGAATTAGGTTAGGTTTGTCCCCTTAATCGTAATGTATTTTAAGGTAGATTATACAGTTAAGATTCGTAGTAGCCCTACTGTAAAATTTCTATGAATTTCGTAATTCAACAATGTTATTTTAGTATACGTCGTTTATAATGAAAAATTGCTTCCTTATTACTGTAACCATGCTTTTCCGCAATGCCTGAATATTTTGCGCCGTAGTTTCTCATATTAATCTACAATAATTGTCACTAATAACGACCTTTTCCCGTCAATTGCTTAATTCTTATGAAATCCGAAACACTGCAAAATTATTAAAATTGTGTTAAAGGAGAATGAATTGCTTCTTTTGAAGGAAATAGAAGGAAAAAAAATATATATTTTAGACCACATATTTAAAAAATATATCTTAAAATTATTAAACAAATGTATTTATATAGCACTAGTACATGTACGTATTAGTCTCATTTCACTGGTAAGTTACAATAGTACTAGCACATTTGCGGAACGTAATCATGAAATTTCACTGGTAATTCAAGTATGGAATAGCAAAGTACAACTGTAAAAAGCTCTTTCGTGGAAGGGAAACTCTAGTATTTTACTACTTAATACAGAATTTACTTCTAATTTAGAAGACCATACCCTTTCGGACAAGGCTCTAGTAGTGTTGAAGGTATTATGGACTGAACTCTGACAAAATAATTTTAAAAAATAAATATTCAAGCTTAAATGTTTAAATGTTATGTTTTATTTAACGACGCTCGCAACTGCAGAGGTTATATCAGCGTCGCCGGATGTGCCGGAATTTTGTCCCGCAGGAGTTCTTTTACATGCCAGTACATCTACTGACATGAGCCTGTCGCATTTAAGCACACTTAAATGGCATTGACCTGGCCCGGGATCGAACCCGCAACCTTGGGCATAGAAGGCCAGAGCTATACCAATCCGCCAACCAGGTCGACTTCAAGCTTAATCTGTCACTATTTTGCCATTGTTTTGCCATCTGTGTAATACACTGTTCTCCATATATGACGCTACAGGAACGGTAGGCCCTATAGAAACATAAACATAACATTCCACATTGGACATGTCGTCAACGGTGAAGTTAAGGTTGTTTTTCAGTCGCTGGATGCGTACCGTTCACCCCAGTCTCTATTATGGGCTACCTGAGAGATTAATTATTCGTTCGTAATGTAACGCAATATAGTTTTTTTTTCTTCTAATTATTTGAAGAGACTGAAGGGAATGCTCATTCTTTCGTAGTTTAGTGCAAGCTATTACGTCTTCTTTCGTATTAAGAAAACTGAAAGGTTTACTCATCCGTATCTAGTGTAACGCTTTTTAAAATTGTAAGAGAACATTGTTGGGATTCATCATTCGTGCACCACAGCGATAGGTGTACATTACACCCGCAACAAATAATGATGATAGAGAATCGTTGGAATATCACAGAGGAACCGCACAACTCGGAGAAAACCAATAAGTTGCTTGGAATGAGGACTTGCTCAAAACAAGTTATAAATTCAGTGGAGTCGATCGTGATTTGAACCCTGCCCCCTGGCGCGTTAGCACTGTGCCGCCGGGGCCGTCTATATAACTTCAATAATTTTATTCTCGTGTTTCTCATCACTTTCACTTCCATTTCAATTCTGTCGCGAACATTTATAAGATGAAAAATTTCTTGAAATTCAATACGAAACATATTTCTACACATCTGCGGAAAATTTATTTCCTTTCAAATCGAAATATCGTTGAGAGCCGTAACTTCTGATATCATAAAATCTCATTAAAACAGAAAGGTCTTTTCATTCATATTTCCACCACTCGAATTCTTCACTGCGTCTCTTCTACCTACAACATAGGCTCGATACCACAATATACTCGGCACCGCACACAATTTTTTTCTTCCCTCTTGTTCGTAGATTCCTTTCTCTTCTCCTTCGTGATGAAGACATTCCGTCGGCGTATGGTGTTTTCCTTTCTGGGGTACTGACGGTTGCTCTATGTCTTGTATGTTGATATAAGCTCTCGCTTTCACCTCGAGTTATGATCTCGTCTTAAGTGAGAAGTTCAAACACGGAGAAAGAAATTCTGCTTTTAAAGGCTCTATTTCTCTGCAAACAACTTTTAAAAATATCACTCTAGTAACTACACTGTACAATTCCGCTCACAAGACTGAATTTTATTTAATGTAACTATTGAATAACATGTACAGAATTATCCAAAAAGTAAGTTCATCATCATCAAACAAAATTTTTAAACCTAGTGCCCTCGTTCTGTTTTATTGCTCATCCTGAATTCTTCTAAGGCTATCTCGGCTCCGTTTCTCTGTTGATAGGGATTTAAAATTAAATTTGGTAACCAATTCCTAAACATTCTTCAAACAATACATATAGGGGAACATGGGGCAGAACGGGGTAGTTAATGTTTGAATGTTTTTATTTGGTATCAAATAATGTAAATGTATGGGTTTTATGACATATATGCTTTTATTACACTGTACACAAGTAAAAAAATATGCACTTCGAGTGAAATCCGATCATTATAACCTTAAAATAAATTAGTGTTTAGAAATGTGTGTTTTGCCCCATTCTGCCCTACGTATGGGGCAAAATGGGGTATCTATTTATTTTAATAATTAAATGGCAAAAGTGAAAAAAAATTATATACTGAAAGTGTGAATACTACAACATTTTACAAGTTACTTGAGAAAAAGTCATTCGAAAAATACGCAAATGTGCGTGGCATCCCCGTCTTCACTGTCTACTCCTGCGCAACAATTGTGAGCCCATTTCAGACGTGATACGCATCTAATCCAACCTTCTTCTGACAAACAACAGAACGAACAACCCATTACAGGAGGTGAACTTTAATTAAATATGACGTGGGGCAGGACGTACTTCCCTGTTATGTCCCACCCCGTTTTGCCCCATAGTCACAATTTCTAAGTTATGAGGTATTGGCAGGAAAAATAACGCACGAAATTTAAGAAAGTTTCGGAATTAAAAGCCAGGTAAGCACTCTATAATATGACATTAAAATAGATTATCTAAATAAATCTCATTTCTACTTACGTGTGACAAAAGAACACTTTAAAGTTGCAAATGAATGATACAATATGATGCAGCAACCGAATAACATACAACAGATGCAAGGAATGGCAGTAAGTGTTGTGTGATGATATATTTACATGAGTTGACGAAGTTCTAAAAAAAAAATTCGGTAGATTGCACTACTTGTTGGGAAGAGAGAGGCTATACCTCGTCCTGCCCCCTTCCTCGTCCTGTGGAAAAAAAAATCGGACCAACCCTTGTAGCTGATTTCAGAGCCTTGTTCACTCCAGAGCACGATAGACTGGTAAGTAAGACTTTCGAATCCTGCCTGGGAAGGAAACTGTTTTTTGTTCCTTATTTAAATTTATTCCCAATACTTCTCGATTGCTGGTAAAATTCATGTTCTGGAAATAATAAGTTAATTAAGTTGTAAAATATCGCTGCAATCGAAAAGTATTGGGAATAAATTTGAATAAGGAACAAAAAAAGTTTCCTTCTTAGGCAGGATTCGAACCACGAAAGTCTTAGTTACCAGTCTATCGTGCTCTGGAGTGAACAATCTCTGAAATCAGCTACAAGGGTCGGTCCGGTTTTTTTGCCATTACTGTACTCTACATTTATTCCCGAAATTGTGGATTTTTTGAAAGGCTGTTTTAAATTTAAGCCCTGATAATATATTTTCGTCTGCTTTATAGTCATGCCATTCGTATTTTGCTGTCCTAATGAATTTTATCTTTCCTGCAGTGACACAAGATTCTTCGTTTTTCTGGTAGTCCAGGTCTAACATTCATGCAGTAGTTAGTGTAGGAATTGCCAAATGGTTATTCATTCATTCATTCATTCATTCATTCATTCATTCATTCATTCATTCATTCATTCATTCGTTCATTCACACTTTTTTCCCCAAGGGGAGATCTTTGACTGCAAATCCAGCATTCTCCAATCTTTCCTATTTCCCACCTTTCTCTTAAGTCTCCGCATATGATCCGTGTATCTTAATGTCGTCTATAATCTAATATCTTCTTCTGACTCGAACTTTTCTCCCATTCACCATTTATTCCAATGCATCCTTCATTAGGCAGTTTCTTCTTTGCCAGTGACCGAGTCAATTCCCTTTTCAGTTTTTTCACCAACTCTTTCCAACACAGCTTCATTTCTTATCCAGTTTATCTACCTCACACGTTTCATTCTTCTCCATATCTTCATACCCACATTTTAATGTTTCTAGTCGTTTCTCTTCACTTCGTCGTAATGCCTCATACAATGCCACACTTCACACAAAGCACTTCATTATTAGTCTCTTCCTTAATTCTTTTATAGAGGTATGCAGAAAATGTTTTTTTTCTACTAAAAGCTTCCTTTGCCATTGCTATCCTCTTTTTGACTTCCTGTTAGCAGCTTATGTTACTACTTATAGTACACTCCAAGTATTAGAAACTGTCTACTAGTTCCACTGCCTCATTTCGAATTCGTATGTTTACTTCTTCAGTTTTCTTCTAATAATCATGTTCTTCGTCTTGTTTGCATTTATTTCCAGCCCATACTGCTCACAGCTGTCATTGAGTCCCAGTAACATACCACTTACATCGTCTACTCTTCTGCTAACAAATCATACAATCAACAAATCTTATGCACTTTATTCTTCTTCCTCCGACTATCACTCTTCTCATGTTCTGAAGACAGTTCTTTACTAAATCCCCCAAGTAGATGTTGAACAGTGTACATGATAAAGGACATCCTTGTAATATTCCTCTGCCTATTCCACTTCCCATTGACATTTCTTTTCCCATCCTGACTTCCATTTGTTTCATATGAAGGGTTCAGAGCCATAGTGGGCCAAGCGCCATTTATTAAAAACGGAGAAAGCAAGAGTTAAAGTTAAGTGAATACCATAGTTTAATGAAGATTGACATATCATTTAGTTTTAGTGTGCATACTTATATTACTTGCTATGTGTTTCATTGAATTATAATATTCACTTTATTTAACCCTTGTTTTCTCCGCTTTTAATATATGGCGCTTAGCCCATTATGGCTGGCTCTAAATACCATAGTTTAATGAAGATTGACATATCATTTAGTTTTAATGTGCATACTTTATACAGGGACATCATTTTATTTTTACTAACATTTTTAATATTAACCTGGCTGTACCTTTCTATTAACGATTGAAACAGGAAACACCGTTTGCTACCCCTTCCACGACTGGAGTTCGATGATACTGGCGTAAAATACAAATCACTTTACTAGGTATAGGAGGGAAGAAAAGTAGTTCATCCATTAATGTAGACTAGGATATATCGCAATTTTGAGTTTGATAATTTTCATTAGGTTTTTGTTTAATCAAAATACAGTACTGTATTAACACTTCGTGTTTTTACTCACGAACTGAGCTGTCTATGTGGACGTATTCATTATGCAGTGTATATTGTACTGTTAGAGCACATTAGCATACAATATAGAGAATGAAGTTAAATTGAAAAATAATCATAATATGGATATTTAAACACATTTTTGAAAATGGTGGCCGTTCATTTCAATACAGGCTTCAGTTCTTTTGTGCATATTATCGCACTACAGACTATTGTACCTAATTCCAATTACCAGTTTCGTCCTTCGTACGAGTAACTCATGTTGAAATAATTCTGTACCTACTCTATAAAATGATACCTTACGTATTGTAAAGTCAATCTTCACTTCTGCCCGATCCGAAAAGATAAAATTACTCTGAAATGTTATCTGCTGTCCGTTCAAGTGGTTTTGTCGCAGGGTCGTAGAAAGGGGGGGGGATCACGTGACAGTTAATTACTTAACGAGGCCCTTTTATTTAAGTTATTTTAAACACGTGTATAATATTACGTAGACGTCCAATTCCGAACAGAAATTAATGTTTTCAGAAAAGAGCTAAGATAGCCCAGCTACTAGACTTAACAGAGGGACGAACAGAAGCAGGTGGGGGAAACCGGGATGCGACGTAGGCAAACGGACGACAGTACGTGGACGAAAATATGATTCAATATCGAAAGCTTTTTCGTCACTGGAAAACGCGAACATATTTCTGGAACGTACTATACTCTCTAACTCAGTACTGCTTACGCGCCCTCGGCTCTGTGTCGTGAACGGTTGGAAGTTTACTAGTAGAAAGGTGGGAGTGAAATACATTCAAAAACTCAGGTACAATAAAATTTGAAGTAAAAATAAAATGATGTCCCTGTATTACTTGCTATATGTTCCATTAAATTATGATGTTCACTTAATTTTAACCCTTGTTTTCTCTTGCATGGCGCTTGGCCTATGGTTGTGAACCCTTCATACAAAGGCTGCCATTAACGTAGTGAATACAAATGTAAATATAATTTGATAAAAATAAATATTTTGTGTTAAAACAGAATCTATTGGAGAAATTATGAAATTGAGAAATTCTGAGGAGAAAAATAAAAAGAACCTACCAAAATCTTCCCCAATTGCAGTCTTATATGCCATAAATTCCATTTGAAGTCGCCGAGAACTGAACCGTATCCTGCGTGGAAAGCCAACGTTTCCGCCATTAATGTGACGGTCGGGCTATAGATTTGTAAATATTGTTACACAAACACAAAAGTTTGCAGTGATCAGTAGACTATTCTGTATAGGAATTAAGTTCACATTCAATGAAATAACGCACTCCACTCTTTTCAACTATTTGAACAGGCCCGCCGCAAACGTATGTACGTCACATTTAAAATAGAGTAAACATGACCATAAATCCAAAGAGTTAATTACCAAACACTTTGTTCCGAATTGTTTAGTGGTAATGCGGTTCGTTTAATGAGAAATGCGTTTACAAAATTCAAGCGTATTTAAATTTTATGGCCTGTGAATGCTGCCAAGTTCTTTTTTTTTATTTCCTAAAATCCAAGTAATTTGTTTACAGAACTGTAAAACATTCCAATTAAACAGTCGTGTTTTCAGATGTTTCGCTAATGGAATAAATCTGTGCGAATTTCAAATGCTGTATATTGTGGATGAGTTACTTTGGCAATAGACAGAAAAGTGATTCACTAATTTACGTGCCTTTTCTATGACAAAGGTTATTCAGAAAAGATGATGAAGCAGTTGTGGTGTGGGAATAGCAATAGAAGCTAATTACTCTGAGAAAATCTTTCTCGTCAACCAATTTATGATACATCCCACAATTATTCTTGTTGTGGTCGAAAATGTACTCTTTGATGGAATCCGAAATTTTGATATTATTTATTTAATTATCTATTGAACTGTTAATTAAGAGGCGTCATCAATAATGCTGCTGTGTAAATGAGGACAAGAATTCAAGTACAAGGTCCTTCATACAGGCTGATTCAGAATCTTTACAACAAATTCAGAGGGACGATAGGTCTTATAGGGAAGAACATTTTTGTTAAACAACAAGTATCTTCAGATCTTCGTTCAGGAGATGTGTATAGTCCGGGTCAGTTTACATCATAAGGTAAGGGTGAAACCTAACCATTTTTCCTCCATTACTACATATGCTAGTGGATTGTAGTGGTTTTTTAGTTTGCAGATTGAATTTCCTTTTGCCAACTTCGTTTCGAATTTCGATACTGACAAATACTACAAATGGTAGTGATTTTGTAACTGTTACGTTGGCAGCTGAGACAAATGTTGTCGGTATGGAGTTCCATGAAATTAAAATTGTACAGTAGAACCCCGATTATCCATTACCTTATTAACCAGTCAGCGGATTAACCGACTGTCTTTTTGTCGCTCTTTTCTTTCTTTCTTTACTGCGTAAATAAACATGTAAGAAACCTAGTACTATACCTTATATTAGTACCTCAGATTTTCTCTAGAGTGTTTTATTATAAGCCTTTACCTTTACATAGTACTACTGCAGGCAATAACAACAGTTACTTGAAGGTGTTTTTCCCAACATGTAAAATAATCACTACCTGGTTTCAAAGAAATAGTCCCAAGAACTTCCGCACAATAGCTATATAGCAAACCTGTGCAGCAGTCAGTCCTTGGTCTACTGTTCGAATGCCCGTACTATATAACTTCTATGCAAAATATCTTCCACGGATGTCAAAAGTGTTTTGCTAAGTATCGAAATAAAAAATGCAAATAATTGAGAGGTTTGGAAAAAGAGAAACCGAGGCTCATTTCGCAACAGAATACGTGATTGGCGTTACAACTGTGAGCTATTTAATGAAAAATAATAAAGTGTATAACGTATGTAGATATATATAATTTTTGTTACTTTGTCAGTAAACAATAAAAGTTAGAAAAAAAAAGTTTCAGTAAAAGTTGTTCCTTCTCAAAAGTAGTTCCAGTTTTACCTCCAATGACCCATGTTCTCATTTGAAATTTCGAAGTTGACCACAGGTACCCCCACTTACGATTTGTTACAGAAAATGGTACTACCACCAATCTATTCTTCGCATAGGTTTTGGTTATCAAAATTTTTTATGAACAACCAGTATCACATAGTTTTCGAAAAAAAAAAAAAAAAAGCTGATACGAGTAGTCTGAAACACCTGGTATATATATCTCAAGACAACAGACAACGAGAGCGCAGATGGTCGAAGTCCAGCAACCGTGGGTGATATTGAGAGGGAACTAAAATGATGTGCGAAAAACTAGATGAAACTTGTATAAAAATTCAGCGAGTTATGTGATAGTTAAAGAAACAAGGAAGTGCAAACTAAGACGTGTGAAGTGTTACAAGTGAACTAGAGGAGAGATCTGACTTAGTCGAGGCATTAGATGCGGTAAAAAATGTGAGTATTAAATCAATTAGTGTAACTGAAGTGGAACTGTGAATAATATAGAGGAACAAGTAATGAGGTGTTAATAGAAGATGAATAGAGTAAATTATAGAGAAGAAAAGTAACGTGGTAGCGTGACTAATAAGAGTAGGAGATAGTATGTAAATAATAGGTAGGGTTTGATGTAATTGAGAGGGAAAATATGGGAAGTGAGGAGGTAGAAAGTGAGTGCAAGTAGTGAGAGTGAACCGTAAAAGTTATCCAATAAAGTGAAAAAGTGATAAGTGAATCGAACAAGAAATAGCAAGAAGGTATCACAAACATTAGAACATTGCAATAATAATTGAGACAATTAATATAATAAGATAAAGTGGATGAGATAGTAGAAATATTAGTGAATACTAGTCAGAAATAAAAAGGTTTTTAACGATAAACATAAAAGTAGGATAACAGTAATGAAAGATGACAATGATTAGTAGCAGAGATGGAGGTGTAGATGTAGACGAGAATGTTCCGATATAAGAGTAAGGTGGACAGTATTGCATAGCATTCAGGAATGAGATTCAGGGAAGATAAAGAAGGTTAAGAGTTGTAAATACTGTGCATCAGAAAGGATGGAGGAAGAAATAGACAGAAGCAGGGTTAAACTTTAGATAATTGGAAGATCTGGGGAGACATAGATGATAAGAGAAATATAAAGGATATATGATGGGATGTAAGCAAGGTAGTGGTGGACCGTATGCAGAAATGTGAGGGAAACCACTACCTGAAAGACGTATGATGACAATAAATATGAATATGAATATCTCAAGAAAATAAAATAATGAATGAATATACAAATAAATTAATGAATTAATAAATAATTATATATAGATAAATAAAGTAATAAGTAAATAAATAAGTAAAGAAAGGAAGAAAGACAGACAGAAAGAAAATAAAGAAAGAAAGGAGTGACTGAGTGAATGAACGAGTTAATGAATGAATATATGAATAAATCTATGAATGACTATATATATATATATATATATATATATATAATAAATACATAAGTAAAGAAAGAATGAATGAAAGAAAGGAACGAGTGAGTGGGTGGGTGAAGTTATGAATGAATGAATGAATGAATGAATATACTAATAAATAAATAAGTAAAGAAAGAAAGAATAAAAGGAAGGAATGAGTGAGTGCGTGCTTGAAGTTATAACGGAAGGAAAGAAGGAATGAATGAAGACGTGAATAAGGAATGAATGAATGAATGAATGAATGAATATACTAATAAATAAATAAGTAAAGAAAGAATAAAAGGAAGGAATGAGTGAGTGCGTGCTTGCTTGAAGTTATAACGGAAGGAAAGAAGGAATGAATGAAGACGTGAATAATGAATGAATGAATGAATGAATGAATATACTAATAAATAAATAAGTAAAGAAAGAAAGAATAAAAGGAAGGAATGAGTGAGTGCGTGCTTGCTTGAAGTTATAACGGAAGGAAAGAAGGAATGAATGAAGACGTGAATAATGAATGAATGAATGAATGAATAAATGAATATACTAATAAACAAATAAGTAAAGAAAGAAAGAATAAAAGGAAGGAATGAGTGAGTGCGTGCTTGAAGTTATAACGGAAGGAAAGAAGGAATGAATGAAGACGTGAATAATGAATGAATGAATGGATGAATGAATGAATGAATGAATGAATGAATGAATGAATGAATGAATGAATGAATGAATGAATGAAGAAAGAAAAAATCAAAATAATTATTACCTTACTCTCTCCAGCAATTTCCTATACATTAGTGCCGTTTTCAAGGCGTTGAATAATATTTACTTTGTCAGAAATACTCAGACTTGAAAGTGTTTGTGACATGATGCCTTAACGGTATGCGGCGGGAGGGGGCGCTTGAATTCTCGTCACAACAGATCACGTTTGTTGTACTGTTTTCTGCTTTGTTTAGACTCAAATTCTTTCTACTAAATAGACACAGCAGTGTAATACGTAGATAAAATCTAATATTATAGCCACTTAGTACGATGTATACACAGTACTGCTGTTCCTTTTGGTGACTTCAAGCTTCACTTCTTATTCCTTCTTTGTCGCAAGCAAAGCAAAATAATAAATAACTTACTCGTAACAAACGAATAACGCTAAAAACATATATAATAGAAGCTCCAGCAAACATGATCGGCTTTCTAAGACTCTTTAGACTGCAGTGTTTTGATCTACACGAAATTCTTCCCTATAAACGAATTCTGTGGTAGGATTTCAGTCATGTATTTTCATAAGAGACTTTTTAGTACGCTGAAAAGAAGCAGGAGAGAAACTTCCATTACTTTATGCGGTATCAAAAGAGACTTCGTATTCTGGATATACGTAGCAATCTGAGAGCACTTCAAGAAAAAATATAATCTCTACGAGTCACTGTTAAGAGTTTTTCATTTCTATTTAATATTCCGCTTATCATCTACGGAAACTTAACAAGCTTTTTACCTTTGATTTCCTGCATTCGCCAAGGGACTAGGTTATATTCCATTCGAAGCTCTAATGTATAGTCAGGAACTCATAAAAATGTAACTCTTTGCAGGTACTTCAATCCATTAAAATGTAATGTCTCTGAAATTATTAATTCACAGAATCTGAAGTACATATTAGCGTTAAATATTCGTTATTTTCAAAATAACCGAATAATAAACATATTACCAACTATAACTGTACTTAAAATTCCTAGTAGATACAGGGTGAGTAAGGAGGAAATGTACATTGTTTGAGGGGGTGATAATATTAGTGATTCTGAAAAAAAAAGTTTATACGATCATGTGTACTGTTCTTAGCGGTTTCGGAGAAAACTAATGGAAACAATGAGGAACGGGAGAAGTGAAGGTGGTAGTAAATTAAAACATTGTTCCTTGTGTTCTGTTTAATTGTATACTCTTTAATTGTGCACTTTTCCACCGTCAATTTTAATGCACTTTGCAGCTCTTGTAGACAGCTGCGGTGTTGCTGATCTGAGCTGATTCGGACATTCCTTTACTTGAGTACAAGCATGTAAAATGCGAGCGAAAAGTTCCTCCTTTCTTTCCACTTTGCGCTTGTTGACTTCTCTCTTAAGTTAACCTCACACATAGTAATCCAATGGAGTAAGGTCGGGTGACCTCGGTGGCCAAGAAATGACACCACCGCGACCGATCCAACGTCCAGGATACATTTCATTTATCCTACTATAACCTAATGTTTTTGTTGCGTTCACACGTGAGTGCTGATGAAGGACATAACACTGACGCCCGTGATTTTCAAACAGCTGTATGTCAGATACTGTTTTAAGTTCATATAATCTTTTTTGTTCAGAATCACCAATACTATCACCTCTCACATCATGTACCTTTCCTCCTGACTCCCCTGTATGTCAAGTCTTGTGCCGTGGATTAATGGTTATCTTGCTAGGCTATGTATTATCATAATACACTGCCCTCTTAAATTGACAGAGCATGTTGGGAATTAAATCAATGACTTTCCTAAAACACGCAATAATATGTTTCATATGAAACAATTTTCATCTCGAAAAGAAAAAAAAACGATCAAAATTGTATTAGACCTAAACTATTTTGTTTAAAATACCTCAAAGAATAACCCCCTGAAATTAATGACATTACTTACGGTTCCCCCAGTTTATCATTTCCTTTTTCTAACTTCTTGTACAAGACTCTACTCAGCACGATAAGAGTCCGCCCACAACTCCTATTATTGTCGTCACTTTGAAAATGCGTGGGGCACATAACATACCTCCGTAAGGCTAACATTTGGCGTACAGAGATGAATCTCGGGACAGACGCTATAACTTGCTTTGGTAAGACTGCAACTTCTCTTACTTACATACTGAATAGGTTGTAGCTCCACTAGGGGTTAAAATCAACCTCATTTCAAAACAATTAATTTTTTCAGTAGTATCTGAATTTTAAATACTGACGAAATTGTGATGAAGAATTGGAAATTACTTCTGAGTATACAAAATGCAATAAATATATTTCTGAACAGCACTTGTATTTATTGTACCGTTAAACATACATCCGCTTGTCACTGAAGACCATTGCTTCCATACCTGTTCAGATAGTCTGTCAAACAGCGTCAGATTGTCTTTAAGAACTGAGCTACTACACGTGATTTTGTGCATACATGTCGAGGAACTATTGCGATTTTTCCTAAAAGCTCTCCATATACGCCTTACGGCTAGTCTTTTTCTCTGCCTTTCAAGTGATGCAGGCGTTTCCTATGTCCTGTTTGGTGCCTATATTTAAGGGTGTCCGAAAACTTATTGATTTCCCCTTGTATTTTGTGTTCAGAATCGATAGTTTGGCGAAGTTAAAATACTCTACTTGATATCGTGAACTTTTGCTATCATATTTTCCCCAAAGTATAAACAAACTGTAAAACAGAAACGCTAGGAAATAAGAGTCGTTTGTCGATTCCTAATGTGCATCTCAAATTATCATCAATCAAACTGTTCTCTTTTAGGACAAAGTTTTGCAGTAATGTTGCAACGAACTTCCTCTCCTAAGCTACAGACCGACATCCCACTATTTTTATGTATATGTCCACATACATAACTCTCCACAGTTGCTGCAGCTACGCCTGTTTTACGATACCAACCACACCACCGGCTGCAATAAATCAGGTTAACTACGATCTTCTCCTGATAGCTTTACTGGGGGGGAATTACTCATTCGTATATGACTGCACTGGATTATATGTATTTCCCCTTCCGATTTAAGTGGTAGTGTTTGATATTTCGCTTTGACTTCTAGGAATTCACTAAGTTTCCTCAACGGTTTTACTTAGTTAATTTATTCTATTTTGTTTATCCATCCATTTATCTGTCTCTAAGTGTTAAGACATTAGTCATCCATTCGATAATTAAAAATGGATATTAGTTCTTTAAATTTATAGAGAATATTTCAATATCTTCCCGTAATTTCACATATTAATTTGTAGAATAATTTGTAATAATTTGTTTTACATATAGATATAGGCTAGATATACCCATAAGTGAAATAATATTCCAGATTGAACGAGGCGATATAGTACACTTAAATGAATAGATAACTATATTAGGTTTTGTGATTAAATGCACGGTTAATTAGAAAACTGAGTTGAATGTTTCGGCAATCTGGCAACATCGCCTCTAACACACTGCTCTTTCTTCTCATAATAAAGACATAAGAAGTCAACGAACTCAGATCTATCTCCCTTAGTGAACTACCTCTCATCTCCCTTTCTGGCTACAATGTTGCAAGTCGGTTGCATCGGTCAACAGTTTCAAATTAGTGTTTTTAAGTTAAATTTGTACGAAAACCATCCACATTACTGAAATACGCCAGAGGGATACATAATTCTTTATTAGATTTGTATCGATATGGACAAAGTAATGAACCTAATAAGTGTGTGTTAAATATTTGGGAAAAAAATGTATATCGATATGGACAAAGTCACGATTCTATTTGCAATAAGAGCGTGTTAAACATTTGGAAACAAATTTTATATCGATATGGACAAAGTCACGATCCTACTTGCAATAAGAGTGTGTTAAACATTTGGGAAAAATTTGTACCTTCCACCAATATGGTATTCCACTTTTTTATTACATACAACATGAATTATTCGATCTGAAAATCTGCAGAGTTATTTCACTTCCACCCTGTACAATACACACGTTGTTCGAAAAATGGCATCCAATAACATACCTTTAGGATTGAAAACATTACCGACAAATTTAAGTATTCATTCAATCATAGTTTCCTGCCCAAGAAGATGTCTTTCACTGCAAATCCAGCATTCTTCAATGTTCCCTCTTTACCGTTTTCTCTTAGTATCCGCATGCTATTCATATAGGCTATATTAAATAGTTGTCTACCACCCGATATTTTGGGGAAGCAACGCATGCCTCTCTCGCCAGTTCTGTATCCCTGATTTAGGTAGTAACTTTTTGTTCTAAAAATTGGCTCCCTGAAGCTACTAGATGAATGTAGGTAGCGGAGGAGAATTTTAAAAGGTACATGTTACATGAATATTCATTTTACTTTCAAATCCATTTTTCTATATGTTTATTCTTCTTTATTCAACATTAACCTTTTTATGCCGAACATTAATCAATCAGCATTAAATTTTTACTGCAAATATTTGTGAGGTAATGCATGTTTCTAAGCATTTAGTTTGTAATAAATGCTGCTAGTATATGATTATGTCTTGTGACAAGAATATTGTACGAAATCGAAATATAGAAATTGGAAATTTATCTTTTGAAGAGATGGAAAAATTCAAACACCTGGGAGCAACATTTAATATAAATGATACTCGGGAGGAAATTAAACACAGAATAAATATGGGAAATGCCAGTTATTATTTGGTTGAGAAGCTTTTATCATCCAGTGAGTTGTCCAAAAATTTGAAAGTTAGAATTTATAAAACAGTTATAATACGGGTTGTTCTTCATGGTTGTGAAACTTGGACTCTCACTTTGAGAGAGGAACATGGGTTAAGGGTGTTCGAGAATAAGGTGCTTAGGAAAATATTTGGGGCTAAGAGGGATGAAGTTACAGGAGAATGGAGAAAGTTACACAACACAGAACTGCACGCATTGTATTCTTCACCTGACATAATTAGGAACATTAAATCCAGACGTTTGAGATGGGCAGGGTATGTAGCACGTATGGACGAATCCAGAAATGCATATAGAGTGTTAGTTGGGACCCCGGAGGGAAAAAGACCTTTGGGGAGGCCGAGACGTAAATGGGAAGATAATATTAAAATGGATTTGAGGGAGGTGGGATATGATGATAAAGACTGGATTAATCTTAACAATGGCGGGCTTATGTGAGGGCGGCATGAACCTCCGGGTTCCTTAAAAGCAAGTAAATAAGTAAGCAATCAAGTTTACTTTATTAATTTTTTTCATGAATTATAGAAAAAGTAATATTTTCAAAATTTCAGAAAAAATGTTCGAAGTGAATAAATCAGATATTCCATAAAATGAATTCATATAAATGTTTCTCTATGTCTTGTGAACGTAACCAAAGAAAAGGAAGCTTACAAATTGAGATCTTCTACTACAAAGTTGGGTTTGAAAATGTTTATAAAAATTTTAAAAATAAAAAATCAGAAGCCAAAAATATCTGGGAATTACAAAATTTTCATTTTGTTATTTCTTTACATAGTAAACATGCTCTCAAAATTTGGTTGAAAAAATTATTAGGAAAAAAAAATTGTCATTTTAGTAGTGTGTCTCCTTAAAGAAATACTTCTATCACTCAATGTTTTCTTTCGTTATCTTACATAATTAGGAACATATCCAGATTTTATACCGAAATAAACTCTTAGATTATGAAAAGCAGTATTATTTATTTTGTGTTGACACAAAGCCTAAAATACAAAAGTGCTGCGCCGAAATGTGTATCATCGTGGGAAGCCACACCTTGTTTTCAAAGCGTAATACACATAGCGCATTTGCTGCAACAGTGACACATCTAAAAATTGCCCTTTTTTTAGATGTGTCACTATAGCAGCAAATGAGCGACATGCAAAATCACAAAATGACGACTGGATTAAGTCGCATTACACTAAAATGGAAATCTAAACAAGCATAAATTTTAATATCAATATGAAATGAATGCACTCCATTTTAAGTTCATATGTGTTAATTTATATCGTGTTTACATTGCTGTAATTTTACTGCTGGTAGATGAACATTCATCCATTTTCGGTGATGTAAATTTTCAACTATTTATACCACAATTTTTATGGATATTTTATTTGTGGTAGAAAATTTAGGACTTTTCTTTAACAACAAATATCGGTTTAATCATTTAAAAGTAGGCCTATATTAAATATAGGTATCTGTAAAGCCAATAATTCTGTACTTGAAAACAATTTTACAATAAATATTATTGGTGAGGTGTAAATCTATAGGCTACAAAAGTTCATAAAAATAAAATACTCATTTTACCAGTTTTGTGCCAGGTATTCTAATTCACTAATGCGAGACAGATTTTACGCTACACCAGATATTGTTAGTAAACTTAACATCTACACACAATGAGAACAAAAATAAAACATACCCGAACTTTTATTCACGCTTACTTTTTCAAAACATAAAATCCTATAATTAAAACCTTTGCACACCCATTCAGAGTTTTTGTTTATCATCCGGTATGAAAAGCTATCTAAGAATTTAATTTCCGTTATATAAACAATGGTCTGTGGAACGGAACGGTAGAAAGTTTCAATGTAATAATGACGTTATGAAACACAGGCGAATTTTCTTTCAGCTCTCTCGGTGAACACTAAAACCTATGTTTAAAGCTATCCTTTCATGGAAACACAAGACAATGGACGGTAGAGAAGGGAAGCCAAAGAAATACAAGTCTAACCTTCAACACCGCACTTCCTGCTAACTCCCGGGGGCGGTCATTTGTTTCCAGTCCATGAAAGTGGTTCAGTTCACACAACACGAGCACAACTATTCGTTTTTCAGCTGTTATCTCATATTTAAATTGAGAAGCGTGAACTCCTACAATTCGTTCGTAATGACGTTTATTTAACTCCCCTTCTGAACTACAAATGTCCTCCGAAGAAAAAAGATGATCATACTGCAATATTAGAGCTGAAATAAAACGGAATTGTAGGAAAAATCGATGTATTCAGCGAAAATCTGTGACTACAAAATAGGGAAAATTTAAGGACAAACATAATTTTATTTATCATTAGAACAATTCTGGTTCATATCACGATTATTGCGGCGTTGTTTTTGCTATAGAATAACTCTTCTCGGGTTCTCAGCCAGGTGAGTTGGAGATTTGCTTCCAAGCTTTCGACGGTATATATACCGGCTAGACATGGTCCCACATCACTTCATTCCCTGAAGAAGATGGCAGAGCTAGCAGTCGAAAGCTTGGAAGCAAATCTCCAACTCACCTGGCTGAGAACTCGAGAAGAGTTATTCTACATCAAACGCCGGGAAAGCCTCTAGTCATACATTGTTTTTGCTGTTGACAAATACAAATTTGTGATGCTATCTCGTGTGTCTCCCGTTTCCCCTCTCATTCCACCAAGACTCTTCACAATTCATCTGAGTTTCGAAAAAATTAGCTCCTACTATGTTTGTGCGGAATCGGATCGGCCGCCCGTCGTTGTTTCTACAAAGCTTCATAGATTGCATTGGTAGTGGGCACTAGATGACTCTGAGATCTGTAGAGAAAGACCGCACCCAAACGAGGACACAAGGTTCTGGCGAGATTTGATGACCCTGTGGTATAATAAATTATTATCATAGGTATGGTATTTAGACTTGATTAGAAAGGAATTTGTAGTGCCATGCGTGGTGGCGCAGGGTTAGTCGAGCAGCACAATTAGCGCGGAGAGCTTACTTGAGTTGCAGTGCACAGTGATAATCCTGTACCTTCCCAATAGATGGCAATGCTAATCCATGACGACCTCAACCCTGATTCCATTGCCTGAACTTCACACAAATTAATAGCGCCTTATTGCAATGTCGAAACCGAAATCTCTCTCTTCCACGTATAATAATAATAATAATAATAATAATAATAATAATAATAATAATAATAATAATAATAATAATAATAATAATAATTTTATTACGATTTTTCTACAACACAATTTTTATCCTTCATCCAAAGAAATTTTGTTCCTCCACAAACCTGTATATTCAAAATATATTTCAGTAAGATCTCTTCGAGGCATCTCCTTGTGACGCCATCCATCCATTGCTCTCTTGGTTTTCCTTTTCTTCCCCTTGCCTCCGCAGTCCGCATGAGTTCTTCTTCGGTATTCTTCCAATGTTCATTCTCTTCACGTGTCCAAACCATTTTAATCTTCTTTCTTCAATCACTTCAATAATGTTTGCTACCTCCGTAATTTCTCTAATTATTTCATTTCTAATTTTTTACCCCTTCTTGATTTTCTTGTTGCTCGCCAGAAGTCCATTTCAGTAGCCAATAACTTGTTTTCATATATTCTCTCTAATGTCCAAATAACATAACACTTTGTGCCAATGACTTATAAATGATGGTTTTTGTTTTATTTAAAATTATACCAATTATACTTCTTCCTTCACTTATTCTTTTTCCATTACAGCTACACTTTTTCCATCAGCTCCTAAAATTGACCCAAATATTTAAATTTATCGATAACTTTAATTAGTTCTTTTTCAATCTCTAGTTTTTTATCTTCCATAATCAAAGTTAGATATTCGGTTTTCTTATAATTTATATTCAGTCTCCATCTTTATACTCTTCTGGCGGCTCCCTTGGTGTTATTCGACAGTAGTCGTTTACGGTCCGGCACCGGATTTCCCATTCTCCCTTCCGTATCTTCTTCATCATTCTCACCATTCCCTACACTACACTTACATAAACACATACACTCATCCTGGTACACGGCATAACTTTCCATAAATTAATAAATTTTTTTTTCATTTCTACGCTCTCTGTTCTTTCAAATATGTTGCTTATTCCGAATGAAATAAAACAAATACCGTAAAATGGGGTAACTTTGCACCATTTTCTAGTTAAAATTTTGTTTTCAGTCTGTATGTAGTGTTTAAATGTCTAATTTTGAGATGGGAATTTATTTTATACGTTCTAGGGATATGAGGGAATGTATTTAGCCAGTCATATCTTCGAAAAGAAATGTCTTATGAAATTTATAATCTGCCAAAAATTGATGCAAAGTTACCCATAGTTGGGGGTAACTTTGCACCGCCAGAGTTTTAAGAGGGGTGGTGCAAAGTTTGCCACTGCTGGTGTTACATTGCACCATACACGTGTTAAACAATGAAAATATAATTTATCAGGAACAGAAAAAATGGAAACACCGTTTCAAAAACTGCTATAAATAGTAACACGGACAAAACCTATTGAAAAACTACACAAAATTTCAATATAAGTGATCACATGCTTCTAAAACGTTTTTTCAAAAATATTTTCAGTTCTTTCGAATGTCAAGTCCAGATAACAGCACGTGAATAACTATAACTGTAAACAATTATAGGTATTATTTTGTGTCAAGTTCTGGAATGGAATATAAGCAAGCCCTTTCTTCATACTTTCTTGAGTGGATTTACTCTCCCAATTACATCCTCCCATTCATATTCCATAATATCCTCCCTTTCAGTTCATTTGCAGGATTTGAATGATTTTGTCACTGCCTTGATGACAGCACTGTTTGTTTTTATTCCCTGGTACCTGTTCAAACCGAACCAATTGCTGACATCTTTTGGAGCACTTAATTTGAAACTTTGCCCTCAGTGATAAGCCTGGTATACTTCTCAACATTTTTCTTTGGCATATTTGGATATAGTTACCAAGTTTGGAATTGAGAGACCATGTATGACTTTAATATGTAATAAAAGAAAAACAAATTCAAAGAATTTAGCTGTAATACAAAGTGTGAATTATAGTAAGCGTTATTAAACATCATGGAAGGTCTTCAAATGAAAATAAATGCAATCAAAATTTAAAAAATCTTCGTTTGTGTTATAGTGCAAAGTAACCCCAATTTAGCCTCAAATTCACCTTGATTAGAAAACTATTCTGTAACACCATTTGCCGACGAAACAGCTGCACAAGCGAAACTAGAAAGTGTAAATGGATGAATAAGGAAAAGATACACGTATAACTTATCTTGAGATTGTGCACACTATCTGTGATGAAAGGTATTTGATCTATATTTCAATCAAATTATGCACACGTTCTGTTGTTAAGGTATAGAAATACCATAAACAAATTCTATGACCACAAACAGTGGAAAAATACTGTACACATATACCATCTATTGTTGGAAGTGATGAACAGATAAATTTGGTTCACATAAAGACCCCTATACCTATATAAAAAGTTTTTCATAGATGGTGCTAAGTTACCCCTGCTGGTGCAAAGTTACCCCATTTTACGGTACATTAATTTCAAGGTTAGCATATAACTTTAGTATTAATCAAACGATGATATAGGAACTATGAGAAGAACAAATGACTCGATAAAATATTATCCAAGTCTGGAATACGCGTTGGAAAGGAGAGAGAAAATAAATAATTAACATAACAGATTGACAGCACGTGTTTAACAAAAATTATTATAATACGAAGACTGAAATTCGTAACATTCAAGCGATGATGTCAGTGAAAGTTATACTCATATCCGATTCCGCCTACGAAACCATAAATACTTTCCACATGTCTCCACTGTTATTTGGGATGCCTAAGCAAAAATTAACGGCTTAAGTCAGACATCATGCACACAAGAGCTCATAGAGCAGGCATGTCAATTGATGCCCACAGGAGCAAGCGCGAGCTTTAGAGCCCAGGAGAGCCCGAGCGCTTTACAGCGGAAAGGAAAGAGACAGACGAAAGAGGTGGTATATGCCGCTTGGTCGAGCTATATTCAGAGATGGCCAGCACTGATCCAATAGATAAAGGGAAGAGAACTTATTAAAACTGTATCCGTATTAATTTTTAGATTTGCCTGAGAAGTATAAGTGCATTATAAGAATTTAAGTTTTAATTTTAATGCTCATTTTTCACAAGTTTGAATATTTTATTCAAAAGAAATATTTTCTTAACTTTTCGTATAGAAAAGTGAAATTTTCAGGTATAGGCCTATTTATTTAGTAGCCTTACAGAATGTTTTCGTAAATCTAATATACCGTATATACGTGTTACTGAAGATAGTGAGTGTATTGAAAATTTTGAAAATATTCGCATGGAAATTGTTTGTAAGGAAATGAATTAACAAAGCAACTACTGTTACGTCATAAGCAAATGATACGTGCCCATGAGTTGAAAAAATGTCAGCTCTATAGCTTCAGCAGATTTCGAGAAAATAATTTAATATTCTGATGATAGGAAGTTGCTCACAAATATCACCTTAAAAGCATAATGCGATAAGAGTTTTGTTATATAATATTAGTTACACTTAAAACGGATACAGTACCTAGGTAACTTTGCTTTGTACTGTAATATTGTTTTGATTAGTTTATTGATTACTTTTGTAATGCTAAAAAGACCATCAATATAAATTCCAACTTATCATGTCATACTCAATCTCTTTCTTTGGAATATCACTTTCTTTATGAATGATGTCTTTCATCCACTTAATACAGCATAATATTATACTACTATGGAATTTAAGTGAATATTCCTTCTTAACTCTCTATTATGTTATTAAGATTTAAAACACAAGTGCAATATTAAGAAATCAGTGTTAGTACTTTTGTTTTACAGACAATATAGATAATATTAAACAGAAAGCAGCCATATAAAAATAACGTCATAAAATTTCACGTTCCGTTTGAAGTTTGTGCACCACTGTTTTCTTAATCCAAGAGGTTGCTTATTCATATACACAACCCTTCCTCTTTCCATACTTAGCACTTGCTGCCCGCGCACGACATCAAGATCAGAGAAATGCGCTTGCTTTGACATCACTGTCATAGAGTCTCACGGCCAACCACTCAACTGCACGTTTATAAACAAGGTCTGGAAGAAATTTTAAATAAACAAGATTACTGATATCTTCCTTCACGCATAGAAGAAAGTAATTAAACGTGGATAAAATAAAAGGTTAGAGTCTATAAAAGGTCTGGGCTACACTCGAGACTAACGAGGACAACAATACGAGTTCGTATACTCCAAATGCTGTTTCCCTCTGATGCGTGACTTGCAAGGCGAACACGCACGTGCCGTGCATAACAGCCACTTCCTGATGCTATCAACTCACGTTTGTAAAAACACTGCAATTACGCTACGAAATCAAACAATTAGAACACTACAGACCTACGTCAATGGATTCTATATTTGTAACGATATTATTCGCTCTTGAGAGAGTTCGATCTTCGATTTACAGAAGCGATTATTTATGAGATTAATGTTACTAAACTCATATCTTTTTGCTGGATGGTAATGGTAATTAAATAGTGCACGAGGAAAAAGAAGGATAATAATGCAACTAAAAGTTACGTGTTAAGCTCACGTTACTATAAACAATTGTCGTAAAACGTCAGGAAATTCATCCATTTGTAGCCCGGTTATATTTTCAAATTTAGTGATTTTCCTTCTTCAGTTGGTTCCCCTTCATTTCTGTTTCTATCTCTTCGCGTTCTATGTAGACCGAATAAATTTCAATTATATATTCATACATTTTTGTGAAATGTTTCGTTACAGTAAAGTTAAATTATATAATCATATGATATATTTTTCAATTATGTCATTAGGAAAGTCCAGGATAACAGAGAGGGTTTGGAATTGAACGGGTTACATCAGCTCCTTGTCTATGCGGATGACGTGAATATGTTAAGAGAAAATCCACAAACGATTAGGGAAAACACGGGAATTTTACTGGAAGCAAGTAAAGAGATAGGTTTGGAAGTGAATCCCGAAAAGACAAACTATATGATTATGTCTCGTGACTAGAATATTGTACGAAATGGAAATATAAAAATTGGAAATTTGTCTTTTGAAGAGGTGAAGAAGTTCACATATCTGGGAGCAACAGCAACAATTAGGTAATATAAATGATACTCGGGAGGAAATTAAACACAGAATAAATATGGGAAATGCCTGTTATTATTCGGTTGAGAAAATTTTTTTATCCAGTCTGCTGTCAAAAAATCTGATAGTTAGAATTTATAAAACAGTTATATTACCGGTTGTTCTGTATAGTTGTGAAACTTGGACTCTTACTTTGAGAGAGGAACAGAGATTAAGGGTGTCTGAGAATAAGGTGCTTAGGAAAATATTTGGGACTTAGAGGGATGAAGTTACAGGAGAATGGAGAAAGTTACACAACACAGAACTGCACGCATTGTATTCTTCACCTGACATAATTAGGATCAATAAATCCAAACGTTTGAGATTGGCAGGGCATGTAGCACGCATGGGCGAATTCAGAAATGCATATAGAGTGTTAGTTGGGAGGCCGAGACGTAGATGGGAAGATAACATTAAAATGGATTTGAGGGAGGTGGGATATGATGATAGAGAATGCATTAATCTTGCTCAGGACAGGGACCAATGGTGGGCTTATGTGAGGGCGGCAATGAACCTCCGGGTTCCTTAAAAGCCAGTAAGTAAGTAAGTATTTAATGACTCTTTTACCTCTGATTGTTCCCAAGAAACTAGCTAGTTCCATTAATTAAAATGTGTCTTAGTGAAACTTACACCAGAGTCCGTATAGGCCAGATTCTATCAGATGCTTTTCTAATTCACTGCGGGCTAAAGCAAGGAGATGCACTATCACTTTTACTTTTTAACTTCGCTCCAGAATATGCCATTAGGAAAGTTCAGGATAACAGACAGGGTTTGGAATTGAACGGGTTACATCAACTTCCTGTCTATGCCGATGACGTGAATTTGTTAGGAGAAAATCCAGAAACGATTAGGGAAAACACGGAAATTTTACTTGAAGCAAGTAAAGCGATAGGTTTGGAAGTGAATCCCGAAAAGGCAAAGTATATGTTTATGTTTTATGACCAGAATATGTACGAAATAGAAACATAAAAATTGGAGATTTATCCTTCGAAGAGGTGGAAAAATTCAAATATCTTGGTGTTATAGTAACAAATATAAATGACACTCGGGAGGAAATTAAAGCAAAATAAATATGGGAAATGCCTGTTATTATTCGGTTGAGAAGCTTTTGCCATCTAGTCTGCTGTCAAAAAATCTGAAAGTTAGAATTTATAAAACAGTTATATTACCGGTTGTTCTGTATGGTTGTGAAAATTGTCGCACTCGTTCTTAAGTGCAAATGTTAAGTTATTGTTTATGTGCAACCCGCATACAGCTTTAAATATTTGCCGTGGAGGAATCTACATCCCTGCCAAAAATATTGTTTTCCACGCAGAGTCAAAGCCGTTGCGTATACCACGTACGGTAAAACACAAAATGACAAACATTAGCCTACACGTAAATCCTTGAATAGATATGGATCAAAGAAGAATGCTTTCAGTCTTTGTTCAAGGATACAATTTAAAGAATTTGATTAATGTTAATTCTCTGCCCGGGAGTCATACATTTTTGTGACGGATTACGTGCAGCATGGGAGAGACAGAATATCAGGCATTGTTTAGTAACACAGTGTTGTTGATAGCATGTGTCCACGAATATTGCAGGCACTTTCTGCGTAAATAATTACAGGGGTCATATTTCACCCTGACACAACTCCCATCGCAAGATACTTCGGAATGCAGCTGGAAAGGAAAAGTGCCGAGTTTGAATCGAGTAAGCTTCCACATTTCCAAGTAAACAAGTGAAAATTAATTATTTATGTTTTATATTCCCGTTTGAAAGGAAGGAAAGTAATTACGAATTGTTTTGTATGCTCTATTGCGCCTCTTAAGACAGAAATATTATGAGCTACGAAGAATAAATATTCTGTTGTATTGAACGCGTAACGGTATGAAGTTTCCGACTATTTAAATTGCTAGAATGAAGGACGGCACTGGAGTAATATACAGAATGTAAGTGGTATAAGTGCCATTAACTTAACTGATGATTGTTCATGTCATAAGGAGGAAAAAAGTCCTCATTTTTTTATAATTGCAATATTTAACTAATTATTAAAGTTTACAATATTAGGCGTTTGGCAACGTTGCTGGATGGGGAAGAGGGAGCTTACAAGTACACAGCACAGCTCAAGCGGATACAGACATACCGGTACAAAACAGATGCTCTGTTCTAATGCAGGGGTGGATCGTTGTTTACATAAAACGAACAGCAAATACAAACTTTCAATCTCATTAATAGAACTTTATGCTAAATTTCCATTTTATTCAACACTATTGGCAATATTGGTCCATTTTTTTATTGTGCGTCTAAAAAACAAACAATAATGGTTTACCGCATAAAATCACACGAACTTTTGTTAAGTGCAACATTTTTATCTTTCCCGCTTCCATAAAGCAGTACCATTTTTAAAGAAATTTCTGTTTGTGTGATTTTCGAAACGAGGTAAGAGACTCCTAGTTTCTAATAATCGTTGAGAAACCGCTACAAAAGTTCATCGATTAGGTAACCTTCATTGCGGAAAACATTGACGGTACATCTTCTTGCCTCACTTGAATTACCACGACTTTGTCCATAAATTAATAACATATATTATCCCTAAACTGTGAATGACATTGTAAGTTTTTTATCTAATACCTGATACTGAACTGCCATCCGCTCGGCAGTAGACCTATGGGCAGAGACTTTGAACTCAGCTGACATGTAGAGTGCAGAGTACTGACTGCTCAACACGTTGCCACGTCTCTCACGCCAGAATATTAACAATTTTAAGCATGCAATTTTATTTAATTTCACGAAAACGTAAGAGAACACAAACATGTATTTAAACTAATATTAACTCTTTGCTAGATATACCTACTGATGTAATTGTTTTCGTAATTTTACTAACGATATAAGCAATATAACGCGAATAAAATAAGAGAAGAAATATTTTTTCTGAGAAAACTATCAAGTTTTGTCCCTATGTCGTATGGACATTTTTTGATCTGTAGACCGTCCCCCACGACTGTGAAAAGGACGGCACTTATACCCCTATACCCTGTATAATAGAAATAAAATGAGAGATTTACGTGTATAACAGGTAAATATTTAATGTCTGACAACATAACTTCAAAATTATTTTGACCTGAATACGTCTATAAAATCAGACTGACACATAGGGTGCTGCCAGGACGAAACCGGCGATATAACGTTTGCAGGGTGATCCATTCTGACACCATAACTTCGAGACTAATAACAGATTGAAATATAGGTGGTCACATTCGATTGGATATACGACTACGATGCGAGCATGACCTTGACTTGGCGCCGCGCATGCGCGAGGCGTGTGTATGGGCTGCCATTTTCGGCGTCGGTGATAATTCCCAGGCAGTATATTATCTCGTAATTCCGATAAGGCAGCTCTGATTTTGGTGTCAGACAAAAAAAATCTCGTGAATAGGTACGTCTCTAACACAACACCGACACATGCGATCCCAGGACGGAACGGCAATGTAACGATTGCAGGGTGATCCAATCCGACACATGATAACTGGTTTACACTTTAATGATTAATTCCAATACGAAACTTAGTTCTTTACTTACGAGATGAAACTAATAAAATTGTATTATTGTTACAAATCAGTCCACTCTTGTGACTTCTTTAAGACTATACATTAGAATGCAAAATTGAACCGTAAAGAATCAAGTGCCAGAAGTGTGTGGATTTGTAACAATTATTGTTGTGATAAGTGCGTAAGAATAATGCAATTTTTAGTTAAATGACACAAAAAAATTGCACAAAGCAACTAAGAAATTAACAACACATTTTTAGCTTCAGAATATTAATCAATTAAATAAATGATACATCTCAATAGTTCATTCTCTATTTGCAATATTCTTTTACCCTTAAAGTTAAAAAGGTATTTTATAAACAATTTCAAATTAGTGTAACTATGAAAAAATTGAGAAAACGACCCACGTTTATACGACATTTTTTGCTCAAAATATTTTCGGAAATAAGCTCCATAAGTGACGGTAACTCCTTGTGACTCACTCTGTATATTAATTTGCCTTCACAGTACATAACAGTGTGCAAACTTTATGTGTTGGTTTCTACCTAAAGTTCATGAACATTCACATTTAAGACCAACAATGACAGATCTATACAGGGTGTTTCCGGTGGTGTTACACACTTTCAGGGACGATGGCGAGCTTTTGTCGGATAATTGAATAAATACTGGTATATACCAAAAAAGTTCATATTTCATGGTACAAAATGTTGAAACTGAAGCCATGTGAAGCTTACTTCTCTATCACGTGCTCATAACTGAATAAACATAAAAATTGTGTGGATTTCCCTTATTAAAACACCTCACACAACACAAATAATATATAACTTTTAGGTTCGAATATTCACTGAAAATGGAACTTCGTGCGAAGTTCCTAATGTGGCAAAACTGACGGTAATTTGGTACATTTAAAACCTCTCTTTCTTTTAGTTCAGCGAAAAGTGCCGTTGTTTTGGTGTTGCCGGTTATTTGGGTGCCGATTCCGAGGGTTTTTACTGTGTATCCCTTACTATTAAATTAGTATTAAATGATAAATTAAAACGTTAATAAAGCAAGTTAAAATCTTACGAAAAGGACTTAGGGCACTTTGGTATCCACGTCTTCAATTTCGGGGATTTTTTCGAGGTTCTTTTGTCTCCCCTCACCATTAACATCATTCCACTACTACTCCACAATCACCCTTACTCTGTGAGGTCGCAAGCAAGGCTCCAGAAAAAATAAAAAAATGACAAGTTGTACACATCTGTATTTAATGAATAATATTAAAATAAGAAAGCAACAACAAAGAATAGAAGAATTCCTTGTCGTCTGTTATAGTTGATACGAAATCATAGCTTGAGATAATAGAGGAAAACACGAAACAAGAACACGTCAAGTTAATTTGGAAGATACTATTTATATCCACTTATTTAGTAATTCCAATGTTATCTGTATATTAACTTAAACGTCATCAAGTAATCGCAAATCCTGACTTTCGCTCCAAATCCAGACTTTCTTAACTGGAGTTAAAGCATCCCAGGATACCTCGTTAGAACTAGTTAATTGATACAAATTAAACTGATATCTCTCAATCTCCCTTAGCAACTCAGGGAGTGTCTTCATTTGTTTCGGAGAAATAGTGTTGCCCCAGTCAGTAGTTAATTGTTATAAAGGATGCGGGAAAGCAATTTCAGAGGAGAAGAAAAATTAAATAGCACAGGATTCTGTGAGGGAGAAAATACGACTAGCACGTTTTAGATGGATGTTCTTTCTAACCAGTTCATTACGATCGAATAACTTTCAGAACTTCTGATACGTTAACAAGAAGATGACAATGTTCGTGTGCATCATGCCGAGTGTTAAATTTTTAGTGAAGCAGCTTTTTCGAGAGATTAATGTGGTGTAAAGATTTCGCGTGACAAATTATTGCCAGAAACTACATTTTTTCTTATTCCTACTAAATCACAGCCTATCAAATCTTTATTCACAATGTTAATAAATTTTAAAACGTCATACACATAGAATTTTATACCTGACAATTTCTTTGTATTATGTTGAATGAAAGGCGAAATATTTCTATACCGAGTGTGCCAATAACGTCTTCAAGAAAATTACTCTGTATTACTATCATATTCCCTATTCTATGCTAAAGCACAATAATATTTTCCTTAAAAATGCATTTTTAAAACACACGCTTATAAAAATTTTTAATTAATTCTTTCAAAGAACTGTAAACAAAACAAGCAAGAGCTATTACTGACACTATGTGCCATTTTTTAATAAACTAGTGCTGAGGTAGTTCTCTTCTTACTCCATTTATATACAATGCATATACGAATTGACAGGTTAGATTTGGTTAGTTTAGGCTTTTATTATTTAAACGATTTTCACTGTTGAAATCACCGGAACTGAGTATCTCAGCGCTAGTTTCACCATATTTTTTGTATCTAGTATTCTTTTCCTTGTCATAATTATGTCACAGTACTACGTATTTTCCGTATAAATTGACTCGTAATTAAAGAGTATAAACAATTCACCAAACATAGCGTGTTACCGCAAGCACGTACCCGTACACGTGAGTGCACGTACATTCACACGCAAAACTACATACATGTCTACATAAATATCTGCCTACACACATACACGAATACGTACGTACATAACATATACACATACATACATTCATACATACATATACATACATATACATACATAAGTCATTACATACATACATACATAATTCATTACATACGTGCATACATACATTACATATATATAACATTAAATTACATACCATTCATACATTACATAAATTACTTACATACATACATTGCATACAGTCGGCCTGGTTGGCGGAGTTGGTATAGCGCTGGCCTTCTATGCCCGAGGTTGCGGGTTCGATCCTGGGCCAGGTCGATGGCATTTAAATATACTTAAATGCGATAGACTCATGTCAGTAGATTTACTGGCATGTAAAAGAACTCCTGCGGGACAAAATTCCGGCACACCGGCGACGCTGATATAACCTCGACAGTTGCGAGCGTCGTTAAATAAAACATAACATTTAAACATTTTACATTGCATACATATATTACATACACACATACATACATTACATGTACTTAAAGTTTGTGACTTTCTGAGACACTCGAAACAGCTTTAAACTCCCACACTACGTCATTCTCATTGCAAGACGTGTAAGATTTTACCATTAAATTTCTATTAGTTTACTCAACTTGTGCTTGTATGATTGTATAAATTTTATATTAGTGTTCTTTAAATATATTAGTCATTAACTTGTATTAGCCTACTGCAAATTGTATCAGCTTCTTTTGTTTCTGGCTAAGTGGAATGGAATGCCTGATGGTCTTAACTTCGCCAGAATAAATAAATATTATTGTTATTATCATTATTATTATTATTATTATTATTATTATTATTATTATTATTATTAATTTAGAAAATACTTCGCTCACCAATGATTGTCAATGATAGTACTAACTGTAGCAAAGACGGAGAACCACTGATCTGCTGAAGTACTAATGTTTTAGGCGTGTATTAGGCCTACTCTACTTTGAGTCAAGAAACATAAAAAAAAACATACTGCTAGTAAACCCCACGTAGAGTAGTGATCCTTTCCTAACTACCTCGATGCCCATTCGCGATGATCGTAGATTATAGTCACGTAGATTATAGCATACATACACATACATGTTACATATGCATGCTTGTCACATACCCGTACGTATACCTACGCAAATACACACAGGCAAAGCAAGCATACATGAAGATAATTTGTATTAAGGATGTGTTCAATACTTATTACCATCGAAATATACAAGGCAATTTTTGTACTAGGAACAACAATGTCACATAACTACGTGCAAGTAAATAATCTGCTAGAATAAATCAAACAGCCCTCAAAATTATTGGGCTGCGTTAATTAATATACAGAGCGAACTAGGCGAGGAACGCTCATGTCTGGTTACATATCGTCAACGTAACCGGTAGCTCTGTTATTTTGGACTGTTGAGCACTGTAATTGGCTAATGAGTGCGTCGTAATTGGCTAAGGCAAGTCACGTGTCGATGAGTGGTACCGCAATTAGTGGAGAGAGACAGAGCTTACCACCATCAAAACGCGTTGATGAAGCACGAGAAATCAGGCGGGTGGCTGGGCAGAATGTGGCGACTCAATGCATTTATCCAATCAACTATGACCGTTGTTACACATCCGATTCGAATTCGTCATTATTGATTTCTTTTTCCCCCCTCGTACTGTTTTCTCACCCCAGAAACTTCAGAATTCGTCACAATTTCAGGTCGTTCTACAGGAACATAATTTTGTTTTTACTTCAATTTTTATTGTACCTGAGTTTTTGAATGTACTTCACTCCCACCCCTTCTACTAACGAAGTTCCAACTGTCCTCCACACAGAACCAAGGCCGCATATACGAGTAAGCAGTACTGAGTTAGTGAATATAGTACATTTCAGTTCGCGTTTTCCAGTGACGAAAACTTCCAATATTGAATCATATTTTCGCACAGGTACTGTCGTCAGTTTGTCTACGTCTCGATTATCCCCACCTGCTTCTGCTCGCTCCACTGTAAAGACTAGTGGCTGGGCTGTTTTACCTCTTTTCTGAAAACATTAATTTCTGTTAGGAGTTAATTGGACGTCTACGTAATATTATGCAACTGTTTAAAATAACTTAAATAAAAGGGCCTCGTTAAGTAATTAACTATCACGTGATTTCTCTCCATTCTACGATCCTGCGACATAACCACTTGGACGGACAGTAAATAGCATGTCTGAGTAATTTTATCTGTGCGGATCGGGCAGAAGTGAAGATTGAATTTACAGTACGTAAGGTACTCTTTTATAGAGTAGGTACATAATTATTTTAACATGAGTTACTAAGTATGAAGGACGAAATTAGTAACTGGAATTAGATGCAATAGTCTAATAGTGCGATAATATGCACAAAAGAACTGAAGCCTGTATCGAAATGAACGGCCACCAATTTCAAAAATGTGTTTAAATATCCATAGTATGATTCTTCTTCATTTTAACTTCATTCTCTATATTGTACGCTAATGTGCTGTAGACAGAATAATATACACTGCATAATGAATACGTTCGCATGGATACCTCAGTTCTTGAGTAAAAACACTTATGTTAACATTGTACTATAACTATTTTGGTTAAACAAAACCTAATGGAAATTATATTACTCAAAATTGCGATATTTCCTAGTTTACGTAAATGGATGAACAACTTTTCTTCCTCTCCTATACCTAGTAAAGTGATTTGTTTGTATTTTACGCCAGTATCACCGAACTCCAGTCGTGGAAGAGGGTAGCAAACGGTGTTTCCGCGTCTCAACCATTAAACCAAAGGTATAGCCAGGTTGATATTAAAAACGTTAGTAAAAATAAAATGATGTCCCTGTACAATTTCTCTTACCATTACACAGTTTCCACTCGGTATCAAAATTAAAACGAAACTTCCTTGAGCTGGGAAGAGTTATTACGCCAGCTACGCGGTACTTGTGGTTAGGCAGTGAAGATGCAAGTTTCTATATCCCGACGTTTTAAACATTAATCAACTGGCATATTAGTAGCGTCCCGAGAGTCCTACGAAGCCATCAAATTGGTCATTACTAAATTAACAAACTGCTTAACTCAATTTTATGCAACTGGAAGGTGTGGAAGATAAATGATGCGTGATTACAACAGCGTGTTCCCCGCGGAGGAAAGAGATGGGGCAATCCCTCATCCTACAGACTTACGTAGCTCGTAAAACAGAATAAACGTCAGGAATTGAGGATGACAAGAAAAATCGCAGCTAGAGTACAAAATGTAAGATTCTTTCTCCAAATGATATTTAAAAAATGTATACATATACTAATAATAAATCTGTAGCCGAAATTGTTTTGGTAATTTTCGATTTTTCAAAAATAATTGGTCCTAACATATATAATTAACCACCCTGAAACACAAAATCGCTTTTTTGAAATTTTTGTTTGTATGTCTGTCTGTCTGCCTGTCTGTCTGTATGTTTGTTACCTTTTCACGCGATAATGGCTGAATGGATTTCGATGAAAATTGGAATATAAATTAAGATCGTTGTAACTTAGATTTTAGGCTATATAACTTTCAAAATACATCATTTAAAATGGTGGTTATAAGGGGGCCTGAATTAAATAAATCGAAATATCTCGCTTATTATTGATTTTTGTGAAACATGTTACATAACAAAAGTTTATTTAAAAATAATTTGCGATAAGTTTTATTACTTGAAAAATTTTGATAGGACTGATACTTAATGAGATAAATGAGTTTTAAAATTAAAATAACTGCTAAGGTCGTGTACTGAATTAAAAAACAAATGACTTCGTCTATAAGGGGCCTTGGACAGCAACAATCGAAAGCTATGAAAGACAGCCTACAGATAATGTTTCTGTGTTTGTATGAAGTAATATCGGAAGCTAAATTAACCGATTTGTATAATTAATTATTATTTCACCATTGGAAAGTGTAGTTTCTCTAAATGGACACAATGCTATAATGTTATTACAGTAACTTCTGATATAATATAATATAATATAATATAATATAATATAATATAATATAATATAATATGTAATATTATATAATATAATTTAAGTTATTTGAAGGGTTCAGAACCATAGTGGGCCAAGCGCCATTTACTGAATACGTAGAAAACAAGGGTTAAAATTAAGTTATTACCATAATTCAATGGAAACCTATAACAAGTAAAATAAAATATACACATTAAATCTAAATGATGTCAATCGTCATTAAACTATGGTTGCATGTATTAAAAATTAAGAAACATGTTAAAGGAATTGTCATTGCACCAAATGAGTGTCTCTGGACCAAAATGATCGCATTTTAATTATTTGGATGCAATTTAAATTAAGTAACATATTAAACGATTTATCCTTCTATCAAACACGAATGTTCCCTGGATCAAATGTCCTATTTTAATTATGTAATTATTTTATATTTATTTCTAACGGGTGCAGCGGAGCGCACTGGTACGTCTTATATATATATATATATATATATATATATATATATATATATTGGCATTTTATTTACTTATTAACTTATTTAGGCTTATACGTTAATACTTTCATCCATTCATACAATTGGTTCGTATGTTCATTAGTCTGTTTATTATTTTCTGGATTGATAGAAAGTGAGTAGGGTAAAGGTTGGTAAAATTGTTATTCTAATAATATTATGATAGTTCTTTTTGATAATTTTTACAATTTTACTCTGCGAGAGAAGGACCGGTTTTGTGCAGAAACTTGTCCACGAACATTCCCTTAATAAGCTGACGCAAAAAATCGATCTTCCTCTTGCTCAGTAAAATTGTAAAAAAATTCTCAAAACGAACTATCATAATTTTATTAGTATCACAATATTACCAAACTTTACCCTATACCTACTTATTTTATATTGGATGGAACAAAAAAAAAATTGTTTTTACCGAAAAGGAAAAATAAAACCAAAAGAATAACTTACAGAATTTGTTCAGATTTCTTTTGATAAAGAGATTATCAACATTATTTCCATATATTAGGCTTATTCCTCATCTTAGCTCTCGATCTAAAACAGTGGTCGGCAAAGATTACGTCATATAAAATGCAGCCCTCCAGTCACAGCAAATTGGAAGGTATGTAAGATTCCTTCTCCAAATGATATTTAAAAAATGTGTATATCTATTTCTATTGGCATTTTATTTACTTATTAACTTATTTAGGCTTATTCGTTAATACTTTCATCCATTCATACAATTTGGTTCATATGTTCATTAGTCTGTTTATTTATTTTTTGGATTGATAGAAAACTTAGTAGGGTAAAGATTGGTAATATTGTTATTCTAATAATGTTATGATAGTTCTTTTTGATAATTTTTACAATTTTACTGAGCGACAGAAGGACCGGTTTTGTGCAGAAACTTGTCCACGAACATTCTCTTAATAAGTTGACGCAAAAAACCTATCTTCCTCTCGCTCAGTAAAATTGTAAAAAAAAAAAAAAAAAATTCTCAAAACGAACTACCATAAATTTATTAGTATCACAATATTACCAAGCTTTACCCTATATCTACTTATTTTATATTGGATGGAACAAAAAAAAATTGTTTTTTACTGAAAAGGAAAAATAAAATCAGAAGAATACAGAATTTGTTCAGATTTTTTTGATAAAGAGATTATCAACATTATTTCCATATATTAGGCAGTTATTGGCTTATTTCTCATCTTAGCTCTCGATCTAAATCAGTGGTCGGCAAAGATTACGTTATATAAACTGCAGACCGCAATACACAGCAAATAGGAAGTAGGTACCCAAACTGCTTAACGTTGAATGAACAAGTGATGGCTAAGGGGAGGAAGATCATACCTTATTCCTCCGCCCTGCTTGTGTATTAAGGGATTGGCTCGAGAGTCTATAAATGCCGACCACTAATCTAAAATAACGTAGATAGCTTTCTTCTGGATATGTGTCAAGATGATCTTGGACATACGCATGCATGGCATTTCCAGCTTTTACTTGTGTATTCTACTCTATTACATTAAATTACTTATTACATCTATTTTTGATTATTTCCTAATTAGGCATATCATATTTTAATTTAATCCACCTACTCATAAATTCATCCGTGTAGTTTCAACATTTGGTTTTTGTTTCTTACCTATTGTAAGTACCAAGTTATTATACCTAATATGAAATTTGATTGGATATTTTCTTACTATCTTAATTTACATTTTTCTAATTTTAGCTCACATTTCATCTATCAATATCTATCCATCCAACTCCATCCATAAACACACTCATCTATCTCCATTTCCATCCACACATCCATCCATTCACCTCTAATTATCCACTCATCCTTTCACCCATCTTCCTTCCTATCATCCATTACTCCATCATCCACCTATCCTCCTCTATATTCTCCACCAATCCATTCATCTCACTCTCTATCATCCATATTCATCCATTTCCCCATCAATATCCTTCAATAAGGTCGCCAGCATACTGCATCAGACATTCTGTCTCGGACAGGACGATTTTATCTCAGACCGTTCTGTGTGACGGTGATTACACATTCTTATGATGCTAAGCATACTGCATCGAACTAATATCCCGGGACGAATGTCCAATGCAGTATGCTGTAGCCTCATAACTATGCGTGTAAATACCTTCCATCGGATGGTTCGGGACAAAACAGTCTTGTCCGGGACAGAATGTCCGATGCAGTATACCGCCAGCCTTAGTTTATCCATATAAATCAATCAATCTATCCATATATCCTTCTCTCATTCCATATCTATCAATCCATCTATCCTCCTCTCTTTCTATATCAATCAATCTATCCATCCACTCATCATCTGTCCTACAATTCATCCATCCATCCATCCATCTCTCCATATTTATCGCTCCATTCAGCCACCACTCCTGTATATCGATCCACATTTATCCATCAATCTCTATTAACCTATTCATCCATATCTATAGATCCATCCTTTATAAATGGTTAAAAAACAGAATCCTTCTCACAGCCTTTCTCAAATGAAAAACACAACTTTATAAAACATGTTCAAAATATTTCTTTTTCCAACTCCTATAACTTCCTTGAGCATGTATAGAATTGCTTCATATAATTAAAAGTAGGATACCTAGAAGCAGTTTTCCATTTTTATTACTCACCTAGTACCTACAGTACATCTGCCTAAGTATGCACTTATCGACTAAAATGGTGGATTTGCAGTGAAATATCTGCCTCTGGGCAAGGAAACAATGAATGAATGAATGAATGAATGAATTATTAATTAATTGCTTTTATTAAATCTAAATGTTTGAGCTATTTAAGATGTCTTTCAAAATATCTCTAGATTGGATGTATATACAACTCAATGTAAGCGGCAAACGCATTTACATTGTGATGTTCAGGTAGTCGAATATTTGTTATAATTATATATACTTTGAATGTTATTTTTATATGCATGGGTAAATTAATTTAGATCGGGAATTACGAACTTTATAATTACAAATCATTGTTGTTTATATTATTCGTTTATTATTTTCTTGTTCTAAGGCTGTGAACGATTGGAGCACATGTTGGTTACCACCCGGCTGTACATATTAGTCGTTTTGGTTCACTGACATTTATATATATATATATATATATATATATATATATATATATGTTTAATGCTCAAGACACTTGATACAAAGCCATCGTCTTTGTGTTTCAAAACTGGATGTAACAATTTTGTGCTATAAGCAACTTGATACATTTGGTTACGATCATGATGGGCTATCCTATTTCTGTGACAGTTCCATTTTCCTGTGCAACATATCTCACTGTGTGTGCCGTGTCTGTGGCTCGCAGTCAACAATAAAGTGACCAGAGATCTCTAACATAGATACCGGAATTTAGTTTGATTCACTCCAAACACGGCTCAATAAACTACAGCTTGTAAAAGACAAGGAGAATGTAAATGCCACATAGACACTTTAATGTGTACTTCAAAATTTGAAGATCGTAGACAAAATTGGATTCAAGGAGGACGACGAAGAAGAGAGAAGAAAAGAAGATATGAATAGAGAAATAGGAAGAATATACAATCTATCGTCTCTCTCTTCTGTTTCTCCACTCTCATCTACTATCTGAAAAAATGTCAAAGCTCTTAAGGTAGTTTCACAACCAAATACATCGGGTAGTAAAACAAAGAGAAATCGTAACACCAAATGTTTACTGGCAAAGAGCAACAAGAAATAGAGAGTGATGATTATGCACATAATGACTATTATACTGAAACGAATGAAGTGAATACTATTAGGTTATTAGTTTTGTGGTATGTTCTCAACAAACGTTTGTTTGACTTGAACTCTCATATATGTTTCCTTTTCTAATCCAATGTGTTGTCTGTTCTCTACCAGTCGCTTGTAGCTGTTAAAACTTTAATATTATGCTTTTATTAAGGGAATATTGAGACAAACGACCAAAAGTGACATTTTTCACTTTTAACTCAATTAAATTTGCCGCTCTTTTCTTGGTCAAAACATATCGTCGTTGTTCCTGCAATAACTCCTATATGACATATATATACATATATATATATATATATATATCGATTTTCAGATTTTTGCTCTATTAAATAACTTAAATAGTGATACAGCAAATAATAAAATCTCTTATATGTAATTATGTTTCTTTGTTTCGAAAATGTAAGAATTCACAGTCTCCTATGTACGGCAGCCATAGGATGAATAAATGTGTTTTTTCTTCCTACTGAAAACTTTTATATTTTGCACATAGGAGTTATTGCAGGAACAACGACGATATACGAGTATAACTTATTGAAGTCATCATTTACGTCCTTTAAACGGCATGTTTTGGAGCATGTCAGACTAGATGGCAACAATAATAAAATTTATTTTATCGCTGTTTTTCTCAAAAATATTTTTCACAATTTTCAATGTTCCTTTTCTCAGAAACTACAAGTACAATTTGATTCAAATTTTGCAGAGATATTTATTATACTGTATGACATTAAGTAACGAACAATTATGTTGATATTGTATGATAATTGTTCTAAAAACGTATGTTTTTTTTCAATTGGAAATGTTGAATATTACAAGTATTTTTATATAATGATAATGAAGATAAGAGATTCTATGTTCCTCAGATTATAATATCGTCACCTGAATGCAAGGACTAGGTAACTCAATTTTTCTATTTTGAGATACTGCCTATTTAGCTGTTTATTGCACTAAGAAATATGTCTCGTTTTCTCTCACCTATTTGTTACATTGTAAACTAGATGTCCCTGGTATTGTTCGATCAGTTACCTAGTTCTTGCATTACATTCTGTGCGATTTTTGCTATGCTATGACAGAGGTAACTTAAAAAAAGAAAATTTCGACTTACCTAGTTCTTACATTCAGGTGACGAATGGCTAAAATGTGTCAAAAATATTCATACTTCGCCTAGGATAGTTTTCGGGAAAAGTACATTAAAAACCAATGTTCTGTATACCGAAAACAAAAAACGTAATTTAAAGGAACTCATCAATATAGCTAAACAATTCATCTAATTAGAATGAAATTTGTCAAGGAATACATGTACAGAATTTTGGAAAATTTACTCGTTATTGCTTGAATAGTTTCCAAGATATAAAGAAATTTAAATGGTAACCCGCCAGTTTTGGTTAACTTTTCCATCGAATGAACTGACTTCTACAAACCACTTCAATTCAGCGACTCCGTATTCCGAAAAAAATTCAAGGCACATCTTGAACACGCGGTGTAATTTAGATTGAGAACACCTGAGACACGTGGTATAACTAATGAAGTCTACGAATAATTCTTTAATTAGGAGCACGGTTACAATAGGTGGACTTTTTGCTCTCTTGATACCGCACAAACGTCAGGTGACGGCTTATGCCCCTCATAAAGTACACGTATTTACAAACTTCAGGACGACGTAACCTAGCAAATGTTTCATGCGCCACCTGCTGTACGAGAAGCCACTTTCATACACCAGTAACTTTGTTTTATGGCCTCATGGCGCCACTACTATGTATAAGCAACCAGAACGACTTCAAAATTCCACCACAACAGAAGGTTATTACTTTCCTGCGATATTTATTGCTTAGCTTAACTCCTTAACGTAACCAATTTATGAAGGTTTGAACAAAAAGAGGATAGGCGGTAAAGCTGTAATTGTGAAATGCTTATACCTACAGAGTGAGAGTTATATACTGTAACTGCATATATTGAAGGGGGCAATATAATATTACATTAAAATAAATAAAAACCTATTTACCGAAATGCGCTTTGTAATTAGGTGCATGGTTAAGGGTGGTGACGGGTGAAATTTTGGTCATTTTCAGTTAAAAATTGCATTTTCGTTTCCTTGTAAAAAAATGAATCAGCAATCCCTTATTTATATGTTGAGCAAGTTTCAATGTTCTGCATAAACATTACGCGATATGATATGATATGATATGATTTGATATGATATGATATGATATGATATGATATGATATGATATGATATGATATGATATGATATGATATGATATGATATGATATGATATGATATGATATGATATGATATGATATGATATGATATGATGATATGATATGATTATGATATGATATGATATGATATGATATGATATGATATGATATATGATATGATATATGATATGATATATGATATATGATATGATATATGATATATGATATGATATATGATATATGATATGATATGATATGATATGATATGATATGATATGATATATGATATGATATATGATATGATATGATATGATATGATATGATATGATATGATATGATATATGATATATGATATGATATGATATGATATGATATGATATATGATATGATATGATATGATATGATATGATATGATATGATATGATATGATATGATATGATATGATATGATATGATATGATATGATATGATATATGATATGATATATATTTGATGTCGACATTTACATCCATGTAATGTGGACCTCAAAATTTTGTATCCAGTGCCACAATTACATTCATTACAGATATACCTTTTATAAACGCTCTTATAAAATTTAACTTTCGACCCCATTTAAATTGATCAGTATTCTCCCCTTTAAAACCTAACAACCTCATTTAGATAATTCAAAATTGACATTTTTACGACTCTGTTCTTGATTTTCAGTTCACTTATATCGAACACACAGTGTTTCTAATAATACGAGTACTTGTTACTAAAACATACTACACCATTGCTCAATATGATCGTTATTATGTCTGTTTCTTGTGTACATTTCATTTTCAGATCTCACTAATTTTCTACATGTTATACTTCGCTATCCCAGCTAGCCTCCCCCGCCATACTCTTCATCTATTTTCATTATCTCTGTCGTTTTACTTAACTTCCTATTACACTCCTCTAATTCATTCAAAATTGACACTTTCATTACTCCGTTCTTGATTTTCAGTTCACAACACACACTGTTTTTAATAATACTAGTTACTATAGGTATCATACAAGTAAAACTCAGCTCGGACTCCTCGCGGCGCGCATGCTATACCCCTCTTACCCTCCTGCAGTAGACTTGAGAGCATGCTGGGAACGGGAGCATACGTCATCTGCGCGAGACAGTCACGCCCGCTGGTTTCTGCGCACTGAGTTTTCCTTGTTGGATGCCTATAAAACATATTACGCCATTGTCCAATACTTATGTTCGTTATTAGGTCTGTTTCTTGTTGACATTTCATTTTCAGATCTCACTAATTTTCTACATTCACTGGCTAAATGTTACAAGGGTGTATGTAGTAATATTTCTGATATAGACATAGAACCTTGTAATATTGAGCCAGCGATATTATAGTTCGCTATCCTAGCTAGCCTCCTCCACCATACTCCTTACTTATTTTCAATACCTCTATCGTCTTATTTAACTTCCTATTACACTCCTTCAATTCATATTTCATTATACTTACTAAGTCTTTAGCCGTCTCTGGACCAGAAACATTCACTTCACCCTTTTCCGTTTTAAAATCGTCATTCTTTTTCTTCACTTCACTTCTCACCATATCACCTCTTGCACTCAAAGAAACACTTTCACTTCTCCTCTCGGCACTGATCTTCCTTCCCACTAATTTGGTTATAACATTAAGCAATATATAAATGGCTGCCCTCTTGAACTTCAATTTCATGTAAATTTTACCAGATATTTTCTTACAGTTTTTTTTTTCAGCACATTTCGTTAGAAGTGTAAAGGCTCTTACAATTTTGATGCCGGGATCCGACAGAATGAGCGCCGTCTTTTCTCCGCTCCACCCATCCTTCATCATATGGTAACAAAGAATTCCTGCACTGAAATAACGTATGTACTTCGGTACATCACTATAATATGAAACGCGTAAAATAATCACTTTCTATTTTAAGACGGCGCTCATTCCGTCGGATCCCGGTCACTTAATCACTCGTAATGAGTGCACCTCTACACATAGTGTGTTGGACATTGCGCCACTGTCACACCTCTGTGACACTGTGCATGAGGGTTGGCGACTGAAGGGGAACTAAGTTATGGAACTTAAACTGAGAGGGTTCAATCCGGCATCGGACCTGGAATCCAGTGTGGTTTAGTGGATAGAGCGTCAGCACGTAGAGCTGAAAACCCGGGTTCGACTCCCGGTGTCGGAGAGAATTTTTCTCCGCTCCACCCATCCTTCATCCTTCATTTAAGGAAATAGCCACAAAAATTATTTTCGAATATTCAGTATTGTTTGAATTTTGTATATTTGATCAAAACGTTTAAGAGCTTATATTCGAATGTATAACGCTATTTATAATTAGAGCTCGGAATTTTAGGTGCTAAACGTTAAGAATGACATTGAATGTAGATGAATAGATGTGTTGCCCGTGAGGAGAATTTTAAGCCTAGTTCACAACAGTCCGATATGTAATAATAGACAATAGAGTCACAAGGACTGAGCAATGGATCTTGTGAACCGTACGCTAATTTGCAAGTGGTGATTAAGAGGATTAAAGACCTTTAACGGTACCAAAAGAAAAATATTGAATGACAAGAATGACATTTCAAAGAAGCAGGGGTACGGCTTCTATTTGTAAACTATAGCGAAGAACAATATTAACTTTTAGCACCTAAAATTCCGGGCTCTATTTATAATCAACTGATTAACATTAGGATCAAAGACCTTTAACGGTACCAAAAGAAAAATATTGGATGACAAGAATGACATTTCAAAGAAGTAGGGGTATGGCTTATATTTGTAAACTATAGCGGGGAACAATATTAACTTTTAGCACCTAAAATTCCGGGCTCTATTTATAATCAACTGATTAACATTAGGATTAAAGACCTTTAACGGTACCAAAAGAAAAATATTGAATGACTAGAATGACATTTCAAAGAAGTAGGGGCACGGCTTCTATTTGTAAACTATAGCGAGGAACAATATTAACTTTTAGCACCTAAAATTCCGGGCTCTATTTATAATCAACTGATTAACATTAGGATTAAAGACCTTTAACGTACCTAAAGAAAAATATTGAATGACAAGAATGACATTTCAAAGAAGCAGGGGCATGGCTTCTATATGTAAACTATAGCGAGGAACAATATTAACTTTTAGCACCTAAAATTCCGGGCTCTATTTATAATCAACCGATTAACATTAGGATTAAAGACCTTTAACGGTACCAAAAGAAAAAAATTGAATGACAACAATGACATTTCAAAGAAGTAGGGGTATGGCTTTTATTTGTAAACTATAGCGAGGAACAATATTAACTTTTAGCACCTAAAATTCCGGGCTCTATTTATAATCAACTGATTAACATTAGGATTAAAGACCTTTAACGTACCTAAAGAAAAATATTGAATGACAAGAATGACATTTCAAAGAAGCAGGGGCATGGCTTCTATATGTAAACTATAGCGAGGAACAATATTAACTTTTAGCACCTAAAATTCCGGGCTCTATTTATAATCAACCGATTAACATTAGGATTAAAGACCTTTAACGGTACCAAAAGAAAAAAATTGAATGACAAGAATGACATTTCAAAGAAGTAGGGGTATGGCTTTTATTTGTAAACTATAGCGAGGAACAATATTAACTTTTAGCATCTAAAATTCCGGGCTCTATTTGTAATCAACTGATTAACATTAGGATTAAAGACCTTTAACGGTACTAAAAGAAAAATATTGAATGACAAGAATGACATTTCAAAAAAGTAGGTGCATCGGTTCTATTTTTAAACTAGCTATAGCGAGGAACAATATTAACTTTTAGCATCTAAAATTCCGGGCTCTATTTATAATCAACTGATTAACATTAAAGTACTCAAAAAGAATAAAATTATGAGAGAATCTATATAATTATGTTGAAGAAAATTTCATACTGACGCTCAGCACACCGGCTACTCTGAGATCGTTATAATTTATGGAGAAGTTTTCTTTTGTGTAGTTCGTAAGTAATTAACACATTTTCTTGTACTCAAAATTATCCTGCATATTACAAGCAATTCTCCGTGTTCTTAATATTATTCGATTGGTTTAATCTTTGGAAAAACTGTCCAACAAACCTGACAGGTTAAATAGCACTCAATGAATAATTATTGAACAATGTGCAACTTCAGCTTTCATTTTTTGCTTTTAGTTACCGGTTATTTCACAAATGTAGTCTAAGCAAAAAAAAAAAAAAAAAAAAAAAAAAAAAGATACCCTGTATTTCAGTATATAAATAATATGGTTTAATAACAAACAGTAGTGTCTACATGAAACGTGGCCGACACCTGAATAAATATTGACAAGCCATCAATAACTACTCCAATTCTATTTACACAGTATTGAAAATATTCCAGTTTCAATCAAGTCCTTTTACAAAACGTTCTGTATTGTTATGGACGGCGCGAGCATTTACACTTTGGGGGAAAAAATTCCAATCGGCAGGAATTTATGAAACAGGACAACTACCTTTGCTTTTAGTTAATAATAGCAGAAATATTCTACAAATAAATTAAAATATAAATAATGTTAATTTAAATAAAGATTATGCTCCTTTGTATAATCACAGGTTTCTTTAACTTGCCGTTATTCGCCCTGACTCCAGAGCGTAACTCACAGATGTCGCTACTGCCGAGAAGCGTTGTCTAGTTACTTCATCAGAGATTATCCAGGGTACACTACAGCAGTGGGTCTATATTGCACACATAATTAATGATGGAAAATTTTGGGACATCTCAGAGGAACATGAATACCCGGAAAAATCCCTGTGTTGCTCGTACCACTGGCTTGTCCAATGCAAGTTATAAATTCAAGATGGGTTCACCGCGATTTGAACCCGGGCATCCCGGCTTATAAGTCCAGCCCGCTATCAATGAGCCACTGTATCAGTTAAATATTAAACATTATATACAATTATGCAAGTCTGGCTTTCAGGTAAAGCTCCCTGTGAAGCAGACTTAAATAATTTCAAGGGAAAAGTTGTTCCGGGGCCGGGTATAGATCCCGGGACCTCTGGTTGACCGTACCAGCGCTGTACCGACTGAGCTACCCAGGAACTCTATCCGACACCGTCTCAATTTTTCCCCTTATATCCACACAACTCGAGTGGGCTGACCAGACGCCAGAGATTCACATCGAGTGCACACAAACTCTGTGTGACTTGGAATTGTGGTTTTTTGTTGACGTACCTATAGTAACGTATATTATGTACAATTATTACTTGCAAAGTTATGTTTCTAATATTATTACGGAGTTGCATTTGATTCATTTTGAAATGCACACCGTCAAGAAGCGAAAAAATATATTGAAGCTAAAATATAGAAACGTTTTAAGAATTTGTTACTTTATGTGAAGCAATGGGTAAAGATGTGAAATAACACATAATACAGAGCGTCTGTTTTATTTTCTTACCGTTAACCGGCACTTACTCCCCACAGTAGAGCTATATATTTCCCATACGTGGGTCACACCTAGCTAATATCAAGTCCTGAATTAATTATTCAAGACAACTATTGTTAGAATTTTATTTCCCTATAATATACTAAAAATTCACTTTCAAAATACACTTTAAAATGCACTTATGACCTAAAAACTCATAAAATGCTCTATAACATTTTTTAAAATATTCCATGAAATATTTGACATGTTCTTAAAGCTATAAACATTTTATTTTAATATCTGCTTTTTGTGCCCTATTTGAAGATAATGCCAACATTAATAAAATAATACAATTTTCAAAGAACAAATTTATTTAATGTCGAAATTAACATTTAAGAGAGAGGGAAATAAATCGTCCGGCCTTAATTAAGGATGACCACGAGGATCCGGAAATTAATAGCATATAAATATAATTAATTAAATATTAATTTTGTTATACAAATCAAATGTAATAATTAAGTACAATTGATTGTCAATTATAAAATAAAATCTTAGAAGATGACCTTAAAATTATACTTATAAATAAAATATTTTATTTAAAATTAGCATATACTTAATTAAGATCTTCTGAGTGGTATAAATGAAATTCTATATCTGCAGGGAATCTTTAAGAATTGTTCAATAAAACACTGGTTAAGTGTTCTTTTTTACTGGTAAATATTGAGTCTTCATTCCATCAGTCCTGAACTACAATGCATAATAAACATTCCAGTTATAAAGTCTTCGCAATTTTATCTGAACTGAAGGGAAAAGTATTTTTCTTTCCTCTCAGTCTCAAAAATGGAAAGTTAAAAAAATTTGGAAGAAAATCACCATGCATTAGTATTTAGGTTAGCTGTTATTGTCATTTCAAATCAATTTCTTAATCCTTGTTAAAAGTATTTAATTTCACTGTTATTTTTAAAAAGAAAAATTGACTTCAAATTAAAATGACTTTGTAAGATCAGCTAAAGTCTAATGAATATATTATGTTAAAACATACTATTAAAATAAAGCCATAAATATATTTAATTTTCTGTTAGGGAGAGAATACTAATAAAAGTTAAACGAATCATCTCTTGTCTGTTCATTTTCTTTGTTTTAAACGATAGTAATTTATGTATATAATCTTCATAATTATGGCACTAGTGAATGTTTCACAAGTGTTTATATTGAATTATATACGTGTTACACACAACGTCTATGCTATTCTAGCACTGAAATATATAAAAAAAATATTATAAATTTACAAAACATAATTTCATGACGTAGTAGAGACATGAGTACTGGATGTGACATAATATATTGCATTATTGCTAATTAACCTTTTCTAAGACAGCGTTATTTTGTTGTTGTTTTGAAGCTTTTTCTTACAGGTACGTTGTATAAAATTGTATTATGAAGACGGTGATGACGTCATGGAATACTAGTTGCTAGGTAACCTTTTCTGGCACCAGTGCCAGAATTAGATCATTTGTGCACGATTTATAGCGTCATGACAAGCGTGTTTTAATGCTAGAATTGCATAAAATAAAAATTAAAGTGTTTCTTTCATTTACCTACTCTTATGGTTTATTTTACGACGCTTTATCAATTTCGATAGTTATCTAGCGTCTGAGTGAAATGAAATGAATGCCAACTAAATGAGCGCACGATCCAGCGCCGAGATTAAGTCAGCATTTGCTCTTACTGGGTTCAGGGAAAACGCAGTAAAAACTCAACTAGGATTATTCTAACTTAAACTAACCACGATTTTAAGCCGGGCCCACTCGTTTCATGGTCAGATATGCTAATCGTTACTCCACAGCGGTGGATTAGGGATGGACAAAGCATAATCAAAAACAATTTCGTGAAAAAAAAATTGATGTCGCAGCTTTTTTAACTAAACGTCTCACTTTATAGTGCACCGACAACATTGAAACAACATAATTCTTAGATATGTTGTCGGCGTTGTGGCAAGTACATAGTCTAATTTATTTATTTATTTATTTATTTATTTATTTATTTATTTATTTATTTATTTATTGCTAATAATTGTAACATAAAATATAAAATATACAAAGAAACTTTAGCTCGCCCCTGAAAGAGTAGAACTCGTGCTCAGGGGCGGATTCCTGAATTGAAATTAATAATTATACAATACAATTTGCAATTATAGTATATAAATTTAAATTTACAATTTTTCAATTTTTATAAAATCCATACGTAACTTTTTAAATTTAATACTAGGACTATTCGAATAGACAAGATTAGGATATTTAAATATAAATTTGTTATATATTCTTGGGCCTAAATTACTACTATGATTAAATACTGTAACAGTGTTGCATTTTGGTTCAAACAATCTTAAAGAATTCATACCTTTTGTTTCATAACTATGAGAATACAATTCAAAATTATTTCGATTTTTATGTATGAATTTTATTAATACAATATAATAAATTTGTCTTAAGTTAAGTACATTAAAGTCTAGAAACAAATTTTGAGATGGAAAATCAATAGGTTTATGAAGACATATTTTAATTATTTTCTTCTGTAATAAATAAAGTGGATTAAAATTGGATTTAAATGAGCTATCCCATCCTATAATTCCATACATAATTACCGATTGAAATAAAGTTAAATATATTGTACGTAATAAACTTATTGACAATTAATTCCTCAACAAAACAAAATAATATACTATTTTACGTAATTTAGCACAAAGGTAATTATGTGTTGGTTCTATTTTAAATGATTATCGAAAATTATGCCTAAATACTTAACTTCAGAGGACTCTTTAATAATAATCGGACGTTTGAATAGTGAACACCATTGTATTGTTGTAAGTCAATTTTTAAAAAAAGTCATTAATATATATTAAAAATAGAATAGGGCCCAGAACTGTGCCTTGGGGAACACCTATATTAATAATTAAAGGTCCACTTGAATAACTGTCAATTTTCGTTATTTGAATTCTGTCGTTAAGATACGATTTTATTAAGTTTAAAGCATTACATTTGATTCCTAATAAGTCTAATTTCTCAATTTCTCAATGTTAATATAGTTCCCGTAGTTCCTCTTCTTACGTCAGACTGGCCTAGAAAGTTCTGTATAACACTAAAACATAATTTTTGCTCAAGTGTATCTGTGATGAGCCAGAGAGAAAGATAATCAATGATCCGGATTAAGCTGAGTTATCCAAGAGGAACACGAGCGCAGCACAGTGGCGTGAAAATATAATGCTGGCTTGCACAGCCAAGTCCTTCATGCATATTCAATTCACAAAGCGAAGACGTATTTATATGAGAGTCGGGGAGTGACATACAGTCCACGTCTGTGTTGTTCAACCGTCAGAAAGAAAACTAACAAAACATTGCAGAAAATTAAACAGATTATACAACTCCAGTTGCAACTGTTTCTAACTGCTTTCAACCAGCAAGATTTTACATAAACAAAACTCTGTTATTTATCTCACATCAGTAATGTTCATTTAAATATCCTACATATTAATCAGTAAATTAGAATAGGCGTTTAACATTTTCAAGCATTTAGATATTTCAAATCAGACTTGATGCTTCTGCTAGTCTTGCATCGTTAGTTCAATATTTCTGATGTGAGATAGATGAAAGAAGAAATTCATCTTCTCTAGTATATCGCCTCAAAAGTTATTTCCTATAAATTTTCCACCTGTTTGTCTTTGAGTTTCCAGGCAATGAATAAACTGTTTGTATCTCTGTTTGTGTTACGTTAACCCTCGCAACTCAGCTGCTCTAGAATTTCGTACTACTTAATCTGGGGTCTTTTTGAACCCAGAAACTTTGTTGTTAATAATTAGGGTATTTTAATGCAGAAAAAGTGGAACTGAGAGTTAACATAAGCCAGAAAAGATAAAATATATGATAGTATCAGCCTCAGAAGAAAAAAAAGAACTCCGTGATTTGCTGATTAAACAGAAAGTATTGAAGGGAGTAGCAAAAGTCCGCTATCTGGGGAATATAATGAAATCAAAATGAGTGCCACAATAAAAGACCGGATTCAAGAAGGGAATAAAGCATATTTTGCAAATCTGAAATTACTGAAAAGTAAAATACCGACCGATAAAATATAGATATATAAAACATTAATAAGGTCAATTGTTACGTATGGCGCAGAAAATTGGACACTGATAAAATCAGATCAAGATTCTTTAAGGAAATTTGAGCGTAAAATAATGAGAAAAATTTATGGACCTGTTTTGGATAACGGCATGTGAAGAATTCGATATAATGAGGAAATCAATCAACTTATTAAAGGAGAAGATATAGTAAGATTTATAAAATCACCAAGGCTGCAATGGCTAGGTCACCTAGAAAGAAATGGATGAGAATAGAATACCTCTAAAAATGTTTAAACCAAGATGTTATTCAACAAGGAAGAGAGGAAGACCTAGAATACGATGGAAGGATAATGTGAAGGAAGGTCTGAAAATTATGAACGTGAGGAGATGGCGAGAAAAGATTGGAAATAGAAGATAATGGGGACTGAGTGTGAAGGAGGCCAAAATTCACATAGGGCTGTAGTGTCGAGTAGTAAAAAAAACAGTAGTAATTAGGATATTTTATAGCTTAAAGCATTTTATACGCAGTATAAGTAAACTGAAAGTTGTTATTGCACCTAGAATTATTCACTACCGGTATGTTTAAACAATGAATGAATTAATTAATTAATTTAATTAGTTTAATAACAGATTATTTATTCTGTATGTGTCTTTACTTTTTAAATAACTATCAGACAACACATTCACTTTCCTTGAAATAAAACACAAAAAGAAAATTATTGCATCAAGTGTTATGTTTAATTAATTAATTAAAACGGTACAGCAGAAAAAATTTGAAGCTAATTTCACAAATACAAATAATTACTCTTGAACCTACAACATTTTACCCATAAGCTACATGGCAGTTTATGCTGTATTTGTTTCATTTGTCCACTTTTAAAAAGTACACTGCAAAATAATTCTAACTAGAAAATCAAGATGTGTTCTATAGCTGGGATCAACCACGAACCCAACGAATAAACATGAAAAAAAGAATCAATATATAATTATGAAATAATAATTTTAATTGTAAAGAAAACTAAAATAACCAAGGATAGAATATCTAGTAGAGATGAACAAAACTAACTGCCGCTCTCGCTCGCTGTGTTCGTTGCATTTGTCTTTTGAGTCTCGTCTCGTCATTCTCGTGCGCTTCGAGTCTCGCTCATCATTCTCGAAATAGCATTTGGTCGGCGTGGAAAGATTTCGTAACTTTGAATAACATAAAATTCTATTCCATTCCATTCCTCCCTTAAATATACCGCAACTTTTATAGCATAAAACTATAATATCTGCAAGTTACAAACTACTCATACATCAAGAATAGACTTACTACAGAAAATAGTAGTCATAGTATTGTTAAAAACAAGTGTGGACTCCAAAATCACAGTACACGTATTAAATCGTCCTTCGATAAAGTGTTTCATAAATGAAACTGGATTGGGTTTGCATAAATAGAGCCCCTGTGACGATAGAAGTGAAGGGCTAGCTAATCAAAATACGATTCAGAGAGCTGATGTAATCCCCACGGAATACAATCAGTGCTAGTCCCTGTGTATCAATATTACAAACACAGAATCAGGTACGTTGGACCTGAAATAACGCGTGTCATCGAATCAGATGTAAAGAATTAAATCAAACTTCATAGACTCTGTTTCACAGTTCATTATTCTCTGTTACATTATATGGCTGTTCGTTTTGAAATATAAAGGTAAATCAATTATTCGTTGTATGGACACACACAATCTAATGACATTTCTCTCAGCAGACAGCTGCCTGTTGAATTGATCCACTGTCATTATGCGATGTTAGCTGGACGAATCGATAACTAGACCAACTAATATGAAAATAAATACGGATCTAATTCTTTATTTAGCATCCTTTTTCAATCCCATTCAGAATGGTTAACATGATTTTATTGCTGATATTATCATTATGGAATTATGGTAGAGAGGAAATTATAGAGGGATGCACGAGAAGTATACCACACAAGAACGTTTTTATATAGTCTGAAAGGTAACCACTGTACCAAACTGGTAATAGATCATGAGGAGAGGTTTGAAAAATCTAAACAAGTTTTTTTTCTCTAATATTCACCGTTTTAGAGGAAACCGTTATGTTTCTATGAAACATTTTGCAACATCACGGCTACTGCAGTAACTCCAGCAAGCACACCCACCCATCTCTTACGTTCCCCTCCCCTCCTGCTGTACTCAGTCAGAGACACGTGATAGTGCGCTACGTTGCAAGATTTATTTTGACGATTTTCGTAATTATTCGATTTAAATTAATGGCTAAACGCATTAACTAAAAAAAATACTCAAGACACTAACCATTCAGATTATTTTTACTTATATGATTGCATAGCAATCAGCCATTTGTCTCGGACCGTTACCGCAATATTTGCTGCAAACGTTGGGCAAAGGTTATTTTTTCCTGCTTAACGGTTCTTTCGAAGGAAAAATTTAATGAAAGTTTTGTTATATTTAACATATTTATTTAAATTTAAATATACATACTACAGAATATAATTAAAACAATAGAAATATAAATAAAAGAATACAATATATATATAAAAAAGAAGATACAGTAATATTAACAAACTTTGAGGACCGAATGAGCAGCGCTCGTGTTCGGTCGCAGTTCAGATATATTATTGATAGGCCTATAAGAGAATATACAAAATAAAATAAAATAGGAACTAAAATTAAAATTACAGCTACAGTGAAATTATATAATATAATATATTAATATAAGTGCAATATAAAAAATTAAATAAAGTAAAATAGGAACTAAAATTAAAATTACAGCTGCAATGAAATTAAATAATACAATTTTAACATAGAGAAGAATAATATCGTACATGAATAAAGTAGGTCAATTTATGAAAATTATATATATTCCAAAATTATAGAATACAAATATAATAGGTCCACACCTATGGAGTAACGGTCAGCGCATCTAGCCGCGAAACCAGGTGGGCCAGGTTCGAATCCCGGTCGGGGCAATTTACCTGGTTGAGGTATTTTCCGGGGTTTTCCCTCAACCCAATACGACCAAATGCTGGGTAACTTTCAGTGTTGGACCCCGGACTCATTTCACTGGCATTATCACCTTCATATCATTCAGACGCTAAATAACCTCAGATGTTGATACAGCGTCGTAAAATAACCCAATAAAATAAAATAAAAACAAATATAATATAGGCTGATTAATTCATACACATAGGCTATAAACTTATTTAATCAAACTGAAGACATTAACACGTTTCTAATTGTCCTGTTATATGTTAGTGGGTTACATGTTAGAAGTTCTGGGTGTAATTTAGCTAAAGAATTATACAACCGAGGGCCAAAATTAATGCTATGCTTTAGAGCAGCAGGTGTGAAACATTTAAGTTCTACTAGTGTTGAATTATTATTTCGTCTTGTGTCATGATTATGTGACTGTAATATAGAATCACCTCTTAAATTTTGGTACATCAGTTCCCTTCCACTTTGTATAGGCCTACCTCCTGAGTCCTGAGAGTTTAGTACACTATACCATACTTCATACATGATTATGATATAAGATGTATGTGCAGAGACCCGAAGTATAATATAATATACCTGCATTTGTGCCCTAACTGTAATCTATAGAATTTATTCAGTATTTTTCGTCATGTCAATGACATTTTTTAAGTGTAGACTTATACTGAATTTGAAAAATAAAACAACAAATGTCTCAGGAGGATATCACAAATCTCATAGGACTTACCAGGATTAGAAATCTGGCCGTTAAGTTACTTCCTGAAATGAATACTTGGAATTGGCAGAAGTACAGCTAATTGCGGGGTGCTAAAGGAGCTTGGACTTCAAAACGAAGTAATTCTTATAAAAGTTAGGGCGATACAAAACTGATTAAAAATTATATTTGGGGATCAGTCGCTTCTACGGTCGATTTGTTACAAAGTTCAACAAAGTGAGGGTTGGGAAAAGGCGTGGGTTTATAAACTGCAGAGAGGGCTGCATCATATAGGAATGGGATGGGTGTGGGATAGAGGTGATAATAACAGGATGTATGTATGGCGTAATGTGAAGATGCGATTAATTGATATCGAGAGGAAAGAGACTGAGCTCCAATGTTCGGAAAGTCCTCACTACATTTACAATCAGATCTCATGCTTAACTGGGGGAGGTGTGACTACATAAATTCTTGTAATATAGACAGTAGAGCAGGTTTAGCGTGGCTAAGATTGGGGGCATGGAAGGGTAATAAAATTATCAACGAAGAAGGAGAGCGCCTTTGTCCACTGTGCAGAAAAAAGGACTCCTATAAACATTTTATTACAGTGTGTCGAATTGGAACAAGTACGGCAGAGCTGGGCAGCAAGAGCGGATTCTACTCTCTCACGGGGAGCCATATGCTTCTCTTCATCCCCTTTCTTCCCCGCCGAACACCGCGCAGCGTTGATTCAGTGACGGATGAATATTAAGCGTCCCCGTTTAGAGTCTAGTTCCGCTCCCGATGCCCAGGCCTGAAGTACGGAGAAAATATCTACCACCCTCGATGCTAAGTCAGAATAGGAGTTCGCTTGCATATCTTGACCTCATGGGGAATAGAGAATTCGAACAAAAGACTGGATTGTTTCTCTTGAAGGTGAGACAGCTTAGAAGTGCAGCTGGGGAAGCTTGTGATGCGAACTGACGAAGGGATAATGGTAACTACTCACTTATACACTTTTATGACTGTTTTAGGTTAGGATATATTATATAATGTGTTTTGTTGTGCCATTTTCATTTAATATGTGTGTTCTTTTAGAGAGTGGTTGGATAACAGAACATCCATAGTACTATCATAGGTGAGGGGAGTGAAACCTACAAAGTAGGACTTGTTTTAGGTCAGAAGACCCGTGCATTGGATTTTAGAGAAAATTACGTTAATATAACATCTGTATGTATAATATTACTCAATAAATCCATCCATCTATTTATTGACCGAATTACAAAAATTCAGTAGATGATTCGCAACAGAGATAGGCTGAGCATGACAAAATATAGACAAATAATATTGTAAAGGGACCTCGTCTGAAGGAACTTAAATGTTTCTTTGTTAAATACAACCATATTTACTTGTATCTTCTTTTTTCGAGGCACAAAAGAACACAAAGTCACACTGTGTGCGGTAAGCAGTGATAACAGAACATCCGTAGTACTATTGCTGTCGGACTATGTAACAAGAGGCAGTGATGTTAAATCAGTAGAACTCCCGTCCCTGTATTGTCCGAGTTCTGTTTTTTGAAAGTCTATACCCACTGAGCTAACGAAGGCCAATTGTTTCTTACAGACGACGAGTTCGGGGAGAAGTCAGTTTGTGTGCTGCTCGACGGAGAGGAGTCAGAGCTGACGTTTGTGGACCACCCCTCCTCCGAGATGTCGGTGAGTACTTTGGCACTAGTTATTGTAATGACTGTAGTTACTAACCCATAGGTACGCCTATACTGATTCAGACTTTATGAAAACGGAATTCCTGATAATTGCCGAAAGAGCTATCGAATATAATAAACCTGCGTATTTATGCTTTATCGATTTAGAACAAGCATTCGATAGAGTAAAAATGAATGATTTGGTAAGAATATTACAAGAAAAAGAGGTAAAAATAATATAATAAAAATCATTAATGAATTAAACACGAACACCACCACAAAAATTATAATAAATGGTCAGCTGACAGAAAGAATACCACTAGAGACAGGAATTAGACAAGGAGATAGCCTTAGTCCCATTGTATTTAGTGTCATCATGGACGAAATAATAAAAGAAACCAAGAAAACAAACAGGGGTTGTAGATTAGGAAAGGAAGACATACAAATAATATGTTTCGCAGACGATGTAGTACTATTGGCGGAAAATGAAGATGATCTACAGAGGATGCTGTACAAATTCGAAATAATAGCTCAACGATTCAATATGATAATCTCTAACAAAAAAACAAAATCACTAACAATCTCAAAACAACCACTTAGATGTAAACTGGCTGTATATAACAAAAGTATAGAACAAGTAATGACCTTCAACTACCTTGGATCAAAAATCACAAGTAACAAAAATTTAATAAAAGAAGTAAAGGAACAAGCAACAAAAGCATCAGTTAAGGCCTATATCGGGTTTCTTGAAGGACATAATTTGGAGAAATAAAAATATGAATGTTGAAAGTAAAATTAGTATATATAAAACATGTGTGAGACCGATATTAACATATGCTACAGAAACAAGGGCAGAAACAAAAAGGACTCAACAAATGATGACAACAGTAGAAATGCGAATATTACGAAGTATTTCAGGTTACAGTCTATATGACAGGAAAACAAATGAAGAAATCCGAAACAAATGTGGAATACAAGATGTTACTAAGTGGGTTAAAAAGAGAAGAAAAGAATGGAGAGATCATACTTTGAGGATGCAAAATGATCGTCTACTTAAAATCGCCATGAAGGAAAAACCTGACACCACCAGACCGCTGGGACGACCTCCGAAAAGATAGCTGGAAAGCTGGTCACCTGCCTCGGGGAATAGCGACAGCAATTGAAAACCAACAGGATTTGATCCTAATGAAAGAAGAAGAAGAAGAAGAAGAAGAAGAAGAAGAATACTTTCCAATGCTCCAAACATACCGAAGCACCGGAAGTGTATGTGCTTATCGGTAGAACTGCTGATACGAGATGGTATTATGCAAGATGAATCCAAGGAGTCATCATGGCATTGCATGACACCTTACATTTGGGGAAAAACCCTCGGAAAACTTCAACTAGGTAATGGGTCCAAGCAGTAAACTATTCCAACCCACGCCTGAGTTTAACTCGCTATCGTTGAGCAAAGTTGTCAGCCGGCATTTGTCAGTTGTCATGTAAGAAACATGAACTGAGCATATTCACCTAACGATGGGTTTGCTGAATCAACGGGACTAAATTCAAACGATTTGGTTGGATTGAAGTCAACTTGCCGACTTAACTGTACTAAAGTGATCTAACTTCGCTGCATTGAATTGACTTGAGTGCACCGAAATGAACTGCACTGAACTAAACTTACTTGACTGCAATGAACTAAACTTACTTGAATGAACTGAACTCAAATTGAATGAACTGAACTTCACTTGAATAAATTGAACTGAATTTAACGTTAATGAACTGAACTGGAATGAACTGAACTGAATTTAACTGGTATGAACTGAAATTAGGACAAGAAAGAGGAACACTAATCCATTCTATATACAGAGTGTTTCAGAGGTGGTGTTACAAACTTTCAGGGATGTTGGCGAAGGGCACATGTATCAATTTGAGATAAGGAACCCTGGTCCGGAAATGACCGAATCGAAAGTTACAAGCAAAACTAGTTGTGTGGAAATTAAATAATTTTATTTCTCTGTACACCTTATTTATGTGTATTTATCTGTACATCTTGCACATACTGTATCATCTGACGTTGTTTATGTTGTCTACTTACTTTATTCCATTCAATGCGCTGTCTGAGGGATGGGGACAGGAAACTACACTAAAGCAATGCAGATAGCGTAATGTGTAACGGACATGGTCGGTCCTGATATGCACGTCTGTAGACAGCAGTGAAATGTGTACAAGTTGCAGTGTCCAGTCAATCAGTCCTAGTGAAATGGAGGAGTACACGAGAGCGGAATAAGCATACCTGATTTTCGAATACGGATGAGCCAATGGGAACAGTAGACAAGCTCACAGATTGTATCGGGCGAAGTACCCACGTAAGAGACATCCGGCCCATACCATTTTTCCACATGACTGTTCCAAAGGTTAAGGGAAAGAGGGCACGTGGTGCCAAATTACAATTCCATTTCCACACAACTATTTTTACTTATAACTTTCGACTCAGTCATTTCCGGATCGTGGTTCCTTATTTCAAATTGATACATGTGCCCTTCGCCATCATCCCTGAAAGTTTGTAATACCCGTATAAATGTGGTGGGAAGTGGCCTGTGGAGAAGACAAAACTTGTGAAAAGTTATGTAAAATATTTTATAAAGTTTGCAAATAGTATAGACTTTGAACAACTACAATAAGCGGGCTTGTATATAAGGATAAGTCATTTGTGAAGATAAAGAGGTTAAAAGTCAGAATTAAGTGATAAGGGTCGAAAATAGGTTAATTATATTCTGTAAATAAGCTAGAATGTTAAAAGGTACAATTTACTTGAAAACAGGCTCGTCAAAAAGATAGTAAATATGTAAATACTGTAAATATTTAAATGCTAGAATATGTAAATGGATTCTAGTGCTGGTACTTCATAGGTTAGCAATAGGAAAATAAGTTACACTAAGAAGTAGCAATATTATCTTGACAGTTACACATTGTAGATGAACTACATTAATAATTAGCCATACTTAACCTAGAATAGCAACATAATAATATATAATGTAAATCGATAATGTACTTGAAGGTAAACATAGGCATGTAGTATTACTTCCATTTGTAATGGAACATGCTGCTCGAAAAATACACAAAAAAACACACACATACATACATTACATACATACAACTTTGAAAACGCCTGATGTTCACTGATTAAAACCATCAGTTCTTCGTCAGTAAAAGTTTAGTTAAACTAAAACGATCGCTTTGTACTGAAGGCTTTGCGGAAATTGAATTTCCTTGCACAGCTAACAGTTGGAAATTTCTGAGAATCTGCGAACCCACTATAACCTCTGTATTAAGTGACACCTGTCGTACACACGCTCTGCACGGTCGTCAATGCAGCATTCTATCAAATTCTACGAATCAGAGAAACCAGCAATATTTTTCACGGAAATCCCATAACGCGTCGAAAATTTTAACCCCCTTTTACTACAACAATTGTAAAAATATTGCTTAACGTAAAGGAAGAGAAGAAAAAAAGAGTTATTTATTCTGAAAAAGAAAAGTGGGGAGAAAATTATGTACTCGTATAATAGAAAATCACACACGAAGAAGCATGTGGTTAATGTGGTGGATATTTCAGTAAATAACTATAAAATATGCCACCATAAGCCAAAAATTAATAGAAAAATACATGCTGGTATGAATTCACAGAATGCAATTTAACTTCTACTAGTTAAGGTAATCTGACATATAATAATAATAATAATAATAATAATAATAATAATTAATAATATCACTTTCTGAGAGTAGTAAAGCGGACAAAGTCTTACAAATTTAAAAATATATACATATCCATTTCATTCATGTCATAGCATATTCAGCTTTATTTTTTCCTGAATTATCTAAATTTTTCCCCGTTTTGATCCTGCTGTTAAAGAACACATAAATATTCACCAGTATTAATAATGTGTTCAGAATTCAATGAAATGCGTAAAACATGGGATGTGGATCTCAGCATTTCTTACATGGAATATAAATATTTTCTGATTAATATATTAAATAGTATTGCTATCTATTTGTTACTTTGTACTTGCCATTTATAGCTACATTTACATCTTTTGGTTATGATACCTATATTTATCTATTTTTATTTTTTTTATTTTGTATTTTTTCATTTATATCTATATCTGTATTTTATTTGTGTACGTATTTTTAATTTGTTTTTATAACCGTAGCTTGCATTTGTACCTGTTTTATCATTTTTTTCAAGTTATCTTCATTTTTTATGTTTTAAGCAAATTATTTTAATGTACCGAAGTACATATGATATTTCCATGCAGATATTCTGCGTCATCATACGATGAAAGAGTAATGGAACGGAGAAAAATTCTCTCCGGCGCCGGGATTTGAACCCGGGTTTTCAGCTCTACGTGCTGATGCTTTAAAATAATATATATGATATGCGTAAATCACTTCGTGATTTAAGACGGCGCTTATTCCGCCGGATCCCGGCCAACTAGTCACTCATAACGAGTGCACCTCAGCACATGTGTGGACTTCGGTCCTACGTTCATAGACATCTATGACGTAGTGCAGAGGGCGGCCACTAGAGGGAACCCAAGAGTTGGAGCTCAATCTGAGACGATTCTGTCCGACACCGGGGTGGTATCCGGTGTTGCTTAGTGGAAAAAGCATCAACACGTAGAGCTGAAAACCCGGGTTCAAATCCCGGCGCCGGAGAGAATTTTTCTCCGTTCCATTACTCTTTCATCGTTTTAAGCAAATGTTTGTACTGTCTATTGTAATTGGTGCTTTGCCCTGTTATAGACATAAATAAATAATTAAATAAATAATACATATATAAATAAATTAATTAAATAAATAAGTAAATAAATAAATAGTTATGCAAGCTGTAGAGGGATGTATAAGAAACAGCACGTGAACGAACTTCGATTACTTCGCGTGCAACCTAACTGCAGTGTATATTGCTCTGCAGGTAGCAGTGACTGAAAGATACGGCTGAACAAAAGTAAATTTAAATAAAATCGAGTTACATTAATTCTTTACACTTTTCTTCACCTTTCTAATAAATGCAATAAAATTATTTCACAACAAAAGATATTATATATGCGATTTTGAATAACAAACCAAACGTTACTTGTAATTTTCAGTACCAAATACATAATTTAAAAACTAATGGCTTGTAGCAGCAACTGCTGCTTGATAGAGATTGAAAACCACAATAAAATGCTGATACTTAAGATGAAGATGATGATGATGATGATGATGATGATGATGATGATGATGATGATGATGATGATGACGACGATGATAATAATAATAATGATGATGATGACACATTTCGTTCATTAGACTAATAACGTAATATGTAATACCGTCTATAATTTTATTTCTTTCATTTCTTGAAACATTGTTAGAAACAACATTATTTCTACATAGTCTTTTATGAGTTCTTGATGCAGTTACATTTCTAAAAGTTGAACTATAAGAAGTAAATAATACTGTAGTATTCAGTATTAGTCCCGTCGCTCTAAATTCCGGCAGCCAATCGCGTTGCAGGTCGGCTACATTTAAACGTGTGCGTCTTGTGATTCGCTGATTCATTTCTTAAGGCTCGATAAATAATATAATCCCCCGCCATTTTAGCTCTTTAGTTGGCGTTCGCAGAAAGCACACAAAGACGTTATTTGCCGCTCAATTATTTGCTGAATTACATTGTATTTGATTTATTATCATAGGAGTTACGACATGATAATGTTTAACGGTGTTGCAAATAGATTCCTCGTATGGTAGCTCGGCAACGTAAGAACAAAAATGGCGAATGATACTACCTACCTAGACTTTATAGAGCCTTCACTTTCTTAAGCAAAGAGGCGGAGTCACGCCGGAAATAACAGTGTCGGGACTATAGTTAACTATATCAATTCTAGTAATTACACACAAATAGCAAAATTAATTCGCTGTTATTTTTGGCGTGGCTCCTCCTCTTTGTTTAAGTCTTAAGCTGCGGTTTGTTTACGGCGATCATCGCTGGGCGCACATCGCTGGCGATTGTCGCCTGGAGTTGCTACCAGTTAAAATGAATGCGCACGGTTTCTTTGCAGCGATGATCGCCAACGTAGATCGTAGGACGCGACACAGATCGCTGGAGGTTGCTTCTGAAGCTAGTTCAGGTCGCACATCGCCGCACACATGTTCAATAATCGATATTTAGAGAAGGCCATGTAGATATGTTGAATCGAGTTATGACAGCAAAAGAAATGAAAATTGACAGCGATGTACGCTGATAAAGAAACCACTTCCAGACGATCATCGCTAGCGTTTATAATCGCCGGCATGTGCGTCCGGCGATGATCGCCGTAAACAAACCGTAGCTATGAGCTGGTCGCGTTGCTGCCCATTCTTTATGCTTGCCGCCGCGGCCAGTGACAAGACGCGCACGTTTAAATGTAGCCGAGCTGTATTGTGATTGGTTGCAAGAAATAGCAGCGACGTGGCTACAGTGTAGCTGATATTCTTGGATTAAACGCATTACTTGAGTCTTTTTCTGTCATTACTATTTTGTGAAATCATTTTTCATCAATGTTAGTTTATGACACTATATTTTATATTGTCTGTAATACGATAGTTATCTGTGGTTGAGGAGAAGAAACGGCCTGAAGTCCTTAACTCTACCAGACGAATAAATAATTATGAAATAAATAGGCCTAATGCACTTTTATCGAAATATTTTATCTACATAGGCTGCCTGTACCACAGTCTAGTATACACAGTCACGAAGCTTGAGTTCTGAGGGTGCTAGAAACAATAGACTCTGCAGGTACTATTTCGCATTGTCTGTAATGAGGCGATAGTAGCGATCCTAGTGGTTAGCAACTATCTATGGATGCATATTTACTACGTATTGAGCTTCGTGACTGTATATATTAGACTGTGCTTGTACTTCGAAAATATATGTCTTGTGTCTCGTTTTATTCTGTATTAAAATGAAAATAAAATGAATTCAGAGATTTCAAAACGTATACAGCATTGAGTTTTTACTTCATTTCATTTTTTCCACATAATATCGAGAATTAATCTTCGTGTTACGTTGTGACAATTGTGGTGAAAAATGTTCCGTATATATTCACAATAGGGACAATTATTATTATTTAACATTTCCCTTAAAATAATATCCTTTAATTCCTCTGCAATGTTGAAGGGGGGATGATCAATAATCACTAACTACACTTTCCTCTATTTTAACAAAATATAGCAACGCTATAAACATAGGACTACTCAGCTGTTAACGAGCGTGTTTATTGCAAGAATATGGCGGATGTCTACGCTGATAGCAACAACCCTTCAGACTGCTGGCGTGTTGTGTTTTCAGCTTTTATAATGAACAAGCAGAGTGAGCTCGGTTTGTAAAAAAAAAAAAAAAAAAAAAAAAAATACAACAAAATGGCAGGTACGTGATGTCGACATAGAATGCTATCACAATAGAACGTGGATTGTATACTCGGCAGCGCTCTATGGGCTTCATTTATTATAAAAGGAAGGCATAGCGTTCTAGTGAGGTAATAAACACATCTTCACGAACGTACGCTTCTGACAAACAAATTATGTTGTGTATCGAAAATAAATCACTTTCTTTCATTACTACATACATAAAATTAAATTAGATAGACAAAACACAAGAGAATAATTTGGGAAATAGCAAAATACGAATACGAATACGAATACGAATACGAATACGAGAGAGAGAGAGAGAGAGAGAGAGAGAGGGGGTGAAGTTTCGTTAACTATTACTCAAAAGGCACGCATAATTTACTAAGCACTCTAATAATAAAATCAACTTTTATTTTTTGGATTCAATATAAAAGGCGTCTTAACATTCTAAATGGTTAGTTATTTGATTTAATTTACACGTCGTACGGTTTGAAAAGTTACATTTAATGAAATTTGAAAACATTTATACACAATTTTAATACGTATGTTATAATAATTTGGGCGTTCTCTTGAACAAGAACGTAACTGTGAAAACTAGAATTTGAGATAAAGAGCGTCAAGCGTTTTAAGTCTCGTAAAACAGCATTGCGCAGAACGACATTAAAATGTTTCTAGAAGACGCTGTGTTTGTTGGAGAAAATTTTTTTTTTTTATTTGAAGGGAAATGCTTTATTAAGAACTAGCCGTACACGTGCGCTCCGCTGCACCCGTTAGAAATAAATATAAAGTAATTACATAATTAAAATAGGACATTTGATCCAGGGAACATTCGTGTTTGATAGAAATATAAATCGTTTAATATGTTACTTAATTTAAATTGTATTTAAAATATTAAAATGCGATCATTTTGATCCAGAGACCACTCATTTGGTGCAATGACAATTCCTTTAACATGTTTCTTAATTGTTATTACCAATTATTTTTGGACAAGCGAAAATTAACAGAAAAATTTTGGCTACAGATTTATTATTATATTATATTATATTATATTATATTATATATTATATTATATTATATTATATTATATTATATTATATTATATTATATTATATTATATTATATTATATTATATTATATTATATATTATATTATATTATGTAAAAAGTGTGTTGATAACGGATGTACTCGAATTAGAAAGTTTTTAATTTGTTGTGGGAGCTCTTGAATCTCAGGACGAACAGCTTTTACAACAGCGCAACATAATCTGCTTGGCTCATTACCCAATTTTTTTGCATTGCATATATTTTATGTATTTTAACACGATTCAATTGAGCATAGTTAAAATTTGAATTATAAACTAAAAAATTGCTAAGCTAACGTACTATTACTGCATACTAAATCAATACACTCTCGTTGTTCGTTAATTCTCTGAGATAAAAATGAATATGTTCATAAACATTATTTTCAGAAATACAGGAAATGAATATACAGAATAACCTATCAAGTTTTCTGTTCATAAGCTATTTCAATCTTACCTGTCCTCAATTCACTCACAAGTTACTGTAATAACAATATAGCATTATGTCCATCCAGAGAAACTACACTTTCCAATGATAAAATAATAATTAATTATACAAATCGGTTAATTTAGCTTCCGATATTACTTCATAAACACACAGAAACATTGTCTGTAGGCTATCGTTCATAGCTTTCGATTGTTGTGTCCAAGGCCCTTTATAGACGAAGTCATTTGTTTTTTATTTCAATACACCGCCTTAGATGGCAGTTATTTTAATTTTAAAACTCATTTATCTCATTAAATATCAGTCCTATCAAAAATTTTCAAAGAATAAAACTTATCAGAAATCATTTGTAAAGAAACGTTTGTTATGTAACATTTTCCACAAAAATCAATAATAAGCGAGATATTTCGATTTATTTAATTCAGGCCTCCTTATAACCCCCCTTTTAAATAGTGTATTTCGAATGCCATATAGCCTAAAATCTAAGTTACAACGAACTTAATTTATATTCCAATTTTCATCAAAATCCGTTCAGCCATTATCGCATGAAAAGGTAACAAACATACAGACAGACAGACAGACAGACAGACAGACAGACAGACATACAAACAAAAACTTCAAAAAAGCGATTTTAGGTTTCAGGGTGGTTAATTATATATGTTAGGACCAATTATTTTTGGAAAATCGAAAATTACCAGAAAAATTTCGGCTACAGATTTATTATTAGTATAGATTCAGTATAGCCATGCTGTTAAGTAACGTACATTAAGTTATTACAGGTAACGCCTTTTTTGCACGATCGTGTTTTTCTGTTGTACTTACAGCTATTGTAGTTAGACTTGAAAGTTAGAATTCCCACACAGAAACTTGTTGCTAGGGAAAAATTCTTCATAACATAAAACTATACTGAAATAGATAGTGTGTAATCCTTGATTCGCACCTTCTCGTACGATATCTCGTCATCATTGAATTATTGTTAATAATATAATAGTTATACCAGTTATTAATAACTCTTGGTTATATTGGTGGAATCATTTAATTATACTTAATATTACCCCATTACAATGCACTTATTGTTACTCGTACTTAGTTACCATTACAGTGCAGTTTTGAGAAGGCTTTGGAATAATATTGCTCTAAATTTTCAACGTAAAATATATTGTATTTGCAATTTTAAAAATATGATCGCGCAAAAAATGTAAAATACACGTTTGTGAAGTGTATTACAAAATCTCTGAAACTGAAAGACTCGCTCTACTCGTTTTTCAAACTTATCCTCGATTTTGTAAAAAGCACTTCCCAAGCTTGTATCTTAATATATTATTATTAGACATTTAAAAGACATACAAATTTGTGAAGTGCATCATATCTTCTTTCAAGTGGTCCACTTATACCCTAGATCATAATATATAAAAGATTACTCATCCCTATGTTAAAATCGGTAGCACTTTGAAGAGAACAATCGCTAGGATCGCCACCCGTCCGCCGTAAACGAACACGAGAGGCAGTACAGTCGCTAATGCAATTCAAATGGGAGTTATGACATGATTAGATAGCAGCATAATAAACCTGACAAAAGTTGTTACCGTCAAAGCCTATAAGGCCGAGCAATTGGGTATATATGATCTAAGCTTATACGTAGGCGTACTAGTAAGAAACGGATATATCACTGCACACTGCACCACGTGACTTCAATAGTCAACAATACCACATGATTAGTCTTTTTCAAGATGGACTAGCAACATGTGTTCTATACAGTTTTGAGGTTAAGTACGACTAAACCACAAATAAACTATAAAGAAATGCGTTCTTTGATTGTGACATAATTCAGTGTGACCAACATTGTGTAACTAATCGTAACTAGAGTTGTTTTATTCATCTATACGATCAAATTGCACAAGATGGATACGAAACCAAAATTTATATCCATTGGTCTAGAGATCGTTAAAATTGCTTCTCAATGGACGTGCCTTATATAGCGCAAAAGTGAAAGCGGACCTGCAAGTAAGATTTATTGGATCTGTCAAATACACGTCAGGAAGAGTGTAAGGCTTCAGACGATACGGAAATTTGTCGAAAGGGACATTTATTCGAATCGATTTCGTTTTAAGGATGTGAATACTGTTCTGGTTCTGTAATGGTTGGTGAGTTTCTTTCAAAGTTTCATGTAAATCGTAGCAAACGGAAGCCGCTAGAAACTTTATACTTAGTGGCTATTAAGGAACACGGAGGTTCATTCCCGCCCTCACATAAGCCCGCCATTGGTCCCTATCCTGAGCAAGATTAATCCAGTCTCTACCATCATATCCCACCTCCCTCAAGTCTATTTTAACATTATCTTCCCATCTACGTCTCGGCCTCCCTAAAGGTCTTTTTACCTCCGGCCTCCCAACTAACACTCTATATATTTAATTTCTCACCGTGCAAAGAAACATTACTTTACACTGACAGCATAAGAATTCAGGGGAATTTCAGACTTGCCTGGCGGATTTCCCTGAACTTGTATTGGCAGCATTGCCAATCATCGTCATTTCATAATTTACCCGGTACACTATGTATGCAAAATAGCGGAGAAACCACTAATTCTGCAGCTTTGAGTCTGGTGGGTGTGTCGTAGTAGTGTATATTCTCAACAGTGTATTCTACGTTGAAAATTCAAGCACATTAGATTGAAAACTACATATTTCCAACAACCTTCCCCTCTTTCATTTTTCGCTATCTGCACTGATAACGGAGTTTGTCTATGTCGCCGAACTTTTGAATCACTCTGTAGTATTGAAGTATATATCCATATTCCTCCAGGAAATCGAACCTGGATGCGTTTCATTTTAGCTAGACGTACAAACTCCACCACTTAACTCAACGGAGGACGTCGGGAACTTCTGCGTTGCAAATACCCGTGTATTAGGGAACGAAAATGATTTTTTAGATACTTATCTGTTCCGACAATCATAATTTACGACAGAAAGAGGGATTTAAAAAATAAACAAGTGAGTACAGCAAAGCCAATATAAATTATGTTATTAACGCCCAGAACTTCTATTGTGTATTAACGCCCAGAATGCTATTATTTCATTTCCAGTGTCGTCACGGAATGTAGCGGTCGAACCCGCAAATATGTACACGTTGTACCACAGCACGGAGAAACGTTACCCAATTAGTGATATACGGTACACAATGTTAATTCAATAGAGCGGGTTGATACAGTTAACAACTCAGTGGATCCAGGTCACTCTTAGCGTTTGCAATAGCCTACCACACCCGCACAAAGTAGAAAAACGAACAGACTGTATAATCCAATCTTGCAGACAAAAAGAGCAACGTGTTCTTGTTCGAAAACTTTATAATTAAACCGCTACACCGGCGATACACAACTATAAAGATTGTCACGAGTGTCACAGCACAAATCTATTCCAGGTTTTCGTACACTTTGCAGATAAGTGGTTATATACAATGTGTTCAAATTTGACTGCTACGATAGTGAACAAGTAATATAATAATAAGATATATTAATGATTATATATTTCAGTTATATGAACACTAATAAATACAATAATAGTACATTATGCAACGAGCCTATAATGATAGTAATTAAGAAGCGAGTATGGATGTTTATGAAACTGACCTTGAGCAATACCTCGTTAATTGTGAGATGTGCGCAGACGCGAAAGTATTGATTTTTTTCCGAGGAACAGATGTCCACATTGACCTTGATAGCCTATAAGAACCTACAGAGTAAACTAAATATTAACTTTGATATAACATTGAAATTAAATTAGACATTGAAAAAGAAGATGACAAATTGAATTTATTTCAATATTATTTACAATGAGCGCTAATTATTATAGTAACAGAACATAACCTTCTGCGACAGTATTGGATTTCCAGCCTCCGTGACTTTTCGCTAATTCTCTTTCGATTGCATATCCGAGAATAATCGATACTTTCGGTTTTATAACGGTACAAAGCTGACTTGTCATTGGCTGAACACCTGTAAGCTGAGTTGTCATTGGCTGAAAACACCTGTACTTTAATGAGTAGGTGTACTTTAATGACATGCATTAAAGGACTGCTACCAGGTGTATAATTACTACATTTCAGCATGGTCGAGCATAAAATTGTTAAAGATATTAGTTTTAGTCAGACATGTTTCGAAGATGCTTCTCCATCTTCAGTGACTGTTTACCACGACTGCAAAACGAAAACAAATGTAATTAATCTCATGTATAATTATATTTAAAAAATGAATGACAAATGGAAAAATATGAGATATCTGAATAGTAATATTTAAGTCTTTCAAAAACTGGAAAAGTTAAATAATATAATGGTATAATAATTTATAACCAATACATAATGCAGAACTGCACGCATTGTATTCTTCACCTGACATAATTAGGAACAATAAATCCAGACGTTTGAGATGGGCAGGGCATATAGCACGTATGGGCGAATTCAGAAATGCATTCAGAGCAGTGGTCGTCAGCACACACTGAAATGAGTAAAGGGAAAGCGGAGCGACGTGTTGTGCCCCGTCGTGCAGCAGGGAGATGTAGAGAGCATACCCGCCAGCAGTTACGAAGTCACCATAGTGGAGCGTCATATATATATATATATATAATTAATAACCAAGCAATACTCGATTGATCTGTTATATAAATAACGCAAGGAGCTTGCAGTTGAACACGGTTTTATTGTTCGGCTCTGACTGTTTTGAGTGTGATTTAACAATTCAGTCGAGACTTCTCTGCATTCTCTGAAAATTGGATTCTGGCGTGCCATATGAAAATTAATATTCGGGCCCCCGTTCTTTGAAGCAATATTGAATGCTGAGCCCTACCAAGGTATTGCCGAGCGGTTCATAGTATTATTGAAGGTGGATGAATGTGACTCCTCTACGTTCAATTTGCACTTCTGTAGCTAATTCTTTTTTGTTTTTAATTTATACAATCAATTATCTAGCTTTTATTAATCACGTAATATTTTAGTACTTTGATTTATTGTAATTGTAAATTTAATATTAATTGTAAGTTTAATTTTAATTGTATTCTTGATGATGATGTAGTTGTAATCCTCTCATAGTCGGGGAAAAAAGGTCATTCGGCCTTATGTCTAGCGCAGCGATGGGCGTTTGAGTCATTTGCCCTCCGTGCGCATGGGGAATTCCAAGTGCGAGCGCTGCAGCGCGCTGTAGTGTGCCAGCAGCTGTAACAGATCTTACAGCTTTTAAATGAGATAAATTTAGGGCTTCAGGGAAAAGAAATTCTTAATACACAATTTGCAGATAGAATTGCAGCTTTTAAGGAGAAATTGCTGTTATGGATACGTCAAATGCAAAAGGGCGAAATATATCATTTCCCATTCTAAGCGCATAGAATTTTGAACAACGATAATTTCGAAATGTACGCATGTATTCTATCTGGTCTATTAGAGGAATTTACATCAAGGTTCCACGATTTAGATTGCTTGGAAATGGATTTGCGTATTTTTGCTACATGTTCTGATTCCAACTGATTATTGATAACGTCCCCCCTTCATTATAGTGTGAATTGATTTACCTGCGATGTGATCGAGAGATGCGAGTGAAATATGATTCAAGGTCGAGTCTTATGCAGTTTTATGACGGATTCCCAAGAGGACGTTTTCCCAATCTGCATAAGCTGTGTGAGAAAGTTTTGTATTTATTTGGTTCCACTTATAGATTTGAACAGTTATTTTCTATTACGAAAATAAACAAATCTCAAACGAGAAATGATAAGCTTTTAACGGCAGTTCTTCGCATAGCTTGTGCTAATACAGTTTCTCCAAATCTTGAGAAATTGAGTAATATGAATTAATGTGCAACAGACATGTTTTGTTTTGTGTTTAAGGAAGTGTTTCATTACTTTGTGTTCTTATTTAGTTTGGTAGAATAACATTTCCTTTTGAAACATACAGTACGTACCTCAACTTGAATAAACCGGTTTTCGTGCACTCTATAAGCACACTTCTCTCGTAGTACACCGTGCAAGCACAGAGTGCATAATTCTGCCCAACCCTGGTCTAGCGGGTTAATAAATTGCTTTCGATGTGATGATGATGAATATTCCTGGATACAGCAAGACTGTGCGACCTGTCTGAGCAGGTGCAACCATGACTACATTGAGGGCACTTTCTTCTTTTTTTCTGATGGCAGAATCATATCTACAGTAATATGGCCTTAAATATCTTCAGATCTTACCAAATTAGATTAGTTTTTTTTTTTGGGGGGGGGACACTTAAAACAAATTGAGTGCAAAAGCAATCCACACAACTTAGTAGAGCTGAAAATGAATATTACTGCCACCATCAAGAGTAAAGATATCGGAGTGCTCCATAAGGTTCCTAGAAACATGGTGAAATGTATGGACAAATGCATTGAATTCTAATGCCTACCAAGATATTATAATGTCGAGCATTTCATATTCTTAGTGGAAGTGGATGAACGTGACTTCCGGATACAGCAAGAAGACAGTGTTACCTGTTATACAGCAGATCCAAACATGACGACGCTGAGGGCATTTTTTGTGGGGGAGGGCAACAGAATCATATCAACAAGAATTTAGCCTTAAGATCTCCAGCTCTTAGTAGTCAAGAATACTTTTTTTGGTGACATAACAAACTGTGTACAAAAAAATCCACACCTTGGTAGAACTCAATATGAACATCAATGCTTTCGCCGGAGTACAAACATGCTGCATCTGTCCTTGGCGAGTTTTCTATTAAATTGAACGCTCTGTATATCTTCTATGGATAGAAACTAGGCATGCAAATAATTATTGGTGGCTTTCTTGGTAGTGTAGTCGGCAATGCATATGTTACCGCTAAGACAACACAGGATAGAATATAATAAGGAACAGTCTCTTGAACATGGGATAAGTCTCTTCCATTACCTACACCGGAAAAAGAAAAAGATGAAGGAATTAAGTAAAGAAAGAAATAAATATAGGAAAGAAGAAGGGAAAAAAGAAATTAAGGAAGAAGATATGAAAGATAACAGACACAAATAGTAAGACGACGTGAAGAGAAAGACGGAAGAAAGGCTAGAGAGAGACAAAATTTAGCAAAAACAAAAGAGAAGAAACAAAATAAATACAGTAGTGAGAATGAAGAAACAGAATTGAAGAAAGATGGAAATAAAGGCCATGAATACAAATGAGGAAGTAAGGAAAGAAGAAGAAAAAAGGAATAAATAGAGAATTAGATAAAATATACAATAAAGACAAAGATGAGACAAAAAAGAACGACAATAGTACCTCGTAACAATACGATAAAAAGAAAAAGAGCAAAATGGCATAGTATATAAGGGTGTAAAAGTGTCATTTATCTTCATCGTTCCAAGTCACATCTCTGAATTAAGAAAACTCAAATGTCATGTGAAGAAAACAAACTACATCCACCTCTTGTCTCATTTCCTTCATTCCCTTTTTACTCCATTTGTCACTGACGTTTCAAATATTCACTCTTGTGAATGTGTCAACTGAAAACGTGACCTCCTATGCAACAGTTACACCTTGTAAATGACGACCCAGACGTCAAGGTTCGCAAGCTGCAACTAATTTTCAAGGGTAGTTTTTCTTAAGCTGAACACTTTCTTCAGAAAACGAGCCACTTATCACCTAAATAAGACTCGTATGTGTCCCAGGGTTCAATACAGAATGCTAATGTATTGCAAGGCGTTCATTTATATGCAACGACATGTCTCCTTCTTGAACACATTTCTATTCTAAACCCGTGGCTTATCATTCTTCTCATGCCATCCTGTTAATTCAGGTATTATACTGTAGCTACTACTCTATATAAAGGTCAGAATTACAATTTATTTTATCTTTAAGGGCACGGCGAATTTTCGCGTTCGCATTATTCCATTAATAGTCGCTTCGGAAATTCATTACAATATTAAAAGAATGTAATTAACGCTGTATCTCGACTCCACATCCTTTCTTTCCGAGGAACCGGACATTACACAACGATGACATAGTATGAAAGAGGACACATTTTCATTCCTTGAGATAAACCATAAAGATTTTCGCTACTCTACTATCCTTCTTTGCCCTCCGATTTGACACAAAGCCTAGTGTATTTCAGCCTAACCCAGTTACCATTTGTACAACGACATCCTATAACAAAATCCACCGTTTTTGGCGTGTGAAATAAGTAATGGGAACGTTAAGAGCGAGTATCTAATCTTTGCCGCAGTCTATAGGCGAGAAAGCTGACAACTGTAATTGGCAGATTTCTGACGTAACTTGTTTTTAGGATGTGGTACCACTCTCATTTGAAGTGGCAACAGATGTCACTGACTGGGCACTCAACTCAAGGACACACACCAAAAACGTGAAGTGCGAGTATCTTGCCTTTGCGGCAGTTAGTGGGCGAGAAAGTTGACAATTGTAATTGGCAGATTGCTGCCGTAAGTTTTTTTTTATTGATAAATAGATTTATTGAGCAATATTATACATACAGATGCACTACACTATCAGAATTTGCTCTTAAATACAAAGCCCAGGTCTTTTGACTGTACTTGCTTTACTAAACAAGTCCTACTTCTGACGTTAAGTTGTGTTTAGGAGGTGGTACCACTCTCAGTTGAAGTGGCAACACAAGTCACTGACTGGGCACTGTACTCAAGGACATACCCAGAGATGCAAAATACGAGTATTTTACCTTTGCCGCAGTCAGTAGGCAAAATTTAAATTAGGTTTCATTTAACGACGCTCGCAACTGCCAAGATTATATCAGTGTCGCCGGATGTGCCGGAATTTTGTCCAGCAGGAGTTCTTTTACATGCCAGTAAATCTACTGACATGAGCCTATCGCATTTAAGCATAGCCTACTTAAATGCCATCGACCTTGGTCGGGATCAAACCCGCAATCTCGGGCACAGAAAGTCAGTACTATACCGACTGCGCCACCCAGGCCGACGTCAGTAGGCAATAAGACTGACAACTGTGATTGGCAGATTGCTGACGTGACGTGTATTTGTGTGGTACCATTCTTAGTTGCACTGGCAACAAATGCTCACAAACTGGGCATTATAATCAAGGACATGCGCTCAAAACTCTGGCGCTGGCTGTACATACCGAGTGATTCAGTAAAAGCCTGCAAAAAGTAAACAGAAAGGGAGGTTGCTGTACTGAATATTTGGAGATATGCAAATGTGTGAATATCTACGTTTTTAATATCACTTTTCTTTTAATTCCGTTTAGATCTTGAAAGTCTTATTGGACGAAAAGGAGAGTAAAAACGACAAAATTCTCGTGCAGTGAACAGTAATCATCTCCCCGTCTGCTATAAAATATTCTACACAGAGTTCCACCATCTTTTTCTCCAGAAGAAAAGCATTGGTTATTGTTATTATTATTATTATTATTATTATTATTATTATTATTATTAATAATAAAAACAAATAAGTGTATCACGATATCGTGGCCGTTCAGTAAAGTGTATCGTCGGTCAAAAAAGATTGGGAACCACTGCTTTACTGTAAAGTTATGACAGTTGAATTTATGATAATAATGTTGCCTACTGAAAACTAGCAGCTATTCACGTTCGTGAAACGCAAAAACCTCAATTATCTATTCGATAGCGTTATAGGATCGATAGCTCACGTTCGAGTCACAGAAAGACGTACGAACTATAAATGCCATTACGGACGAACTAAACCGAATTAAGTTTTTTGTCTCACGTGTTGCTGCTACTAGTGGTCAGTTTCCTTTAATGTAAAGCTATGACAGTTGAATGTATGATAATAATGTTACCTACTGAGAACTAGCAGGTATCTCACGTTCGAGAAACGCAGAAACCTCAATTATCTCTTCGATAGCGTTATATAGGATCGATAGCTCACGTTCGAGAAACCGGGCATAAGTCAAAAAAAGACGTACGAAATATAAATGGCATTACGGACGAACTAAACCGAATTAAGTTTTTTGTCTCCCGTGTTGCTTCAACTAAAACGGGGAAGGGCGAGAGGAGAAAATGGAACCCTTTGGGATTCATTACTCTGTCTTATCACTCAGCTGTGCGGTTTAATGAACGGGTAACGGCGGCGCTCTCGTAGAAGTAAGAGTCATGATGCAGTCTGACCAACCGCGCGGAATTTACAGCAGACAGAAACGCTCAGACCGCCGCACGAGATAAAGTAGATTTGTGGTCGTCAGGAAGAGGGTTTCATAGCCTGGCGACAGACATTTCGACAACTGCCTCGACAAAGTACGAAACACAGATGTGAGCTCCGCGTTACACTGCGGCAAGCATGCGGAAACCACAGCCAAACGCCTGTCATAAGGACATTGCACGGTTCTGTTTTACTGCAAGGCGCTTCAATATCATTTTCTGCAAATTATTCGCGTATTTTCATTTAAGCCTACGGGGGGGGGGGAAGATTAGGGAACCATGATTCCAGGATTAACGTTAAATAACGTTAAGTAATATATATATATATTTTTTTTTTTTGTCAAAACATTACCTTGGCATTAAAATTAAAGCTTTCTCTGCACGATGAAAGTGTAATGGAACGGAGAAAAATTCTCTCTGGTGCCGGGACTTGATCCCGGGTTTTCAGCTCTATGTGCTGATGCTTTATCCACTAAGCCACACCGGATACCCATCCCCGCGTCGGACAGAATCGTCTCAGTTTAAATTCCAACTCTTGGATTCCCTCTAGTGGCCGCCCACTGCACTACGCCATAGATGTCTATGAACGTAGGACTGAAGTCCACACATGTGCTGAGGTGCACTCGTTATGAGTGACTAGTTGGCCGGGATCCGACGGAATAAGCGCCGTCTTAAATCACGAAGTGATTTACGCATATCATATCTATTATTTTAATGTACCGAAGTACATATGATATTTCCATGCACATATTCTGCGTCATCATACGATGAAAGAGTAATGGTACGGAGAAAAATTCTCTCCGGCGCCGGGATTTGAACCCGGGTTTTCAGCTCTACGTGCTGATGCTTTATCCACTAAGCCACACCGGATATCCATCCCGGCGTCGGACAGAATCTTCTTTTTCTATAAAACTCATATCGTCATTGTTCCTGCAATAACTCCTCTGTGATATATTTATTGATTTTCAGATTTTTTCTCTATTAAATAACTTAAATAGTGATACAGCAAATAAAAAAATTATTTTAATATATGTTATTATATCCCTTTGTTTCGAAAATGTAAGAATTCATAGTCTCCTATGTAGGCCTACGGCTGCCATAGGATGAATAAATGTGTTTTTTCTTCCTACTGAAATATTTTATATTTTGCACATAGAAGTTATTGAAGAACAACGTCGATATATTATACGCAACTATTTCCTGTAGTCACGTTTATCTGTGAGTGATGTCTAGAGTCCGGATTTTTATGTAATTAGGCTACATATTATTTTCTTAGTATGGATCTGCCTGAAATCTCAAAATGTTCGCAAATTAGGCAACTAAGACCCTTTAATTTTAATTTTAATACTACATATTTTTACATACATTCGCGTAATATTACACATTTTTAATAATAAGTACATATTTTTGCATGAAATTAACATTCATGCCGAATGTTGTACAATTAAATGTCTCATAAAGAAAATTCACAAACGATTAGGGAAAACACGGGAATTTTACTGGAAGCAAGTAAAGCGATAGGTCTGGAAGTAAATCCCGAAAAGACAAAGTATATGATTATGTATCGTGACGAGAATATTGTAAGAAATGGAAATATAAAAATTGGAAATTTATCTTTTGAAGAGGTGGAGAAGTTCAAATATCTTGGAGCAACTGTAACAAATAGAAATGACACTCGGGAGGAAATTAAACACAGAATAAATATGGGAAATGCCTGTTATTATTCGGTTGAGAAACTTTTATCATTCAGTCTGCTGTCGAAAATCTGAAAGTTAGAATTTATAAAACAATTATATTACCTGTTGTTCTGTATGGTTGTGAAACTTGGACTCTCACTTTGGGAGAGGAACAGAGATTAAGGTTGTTTGAGAATAAGGTGCTTAGGAAAATATTTGGGGCTAAGAGGGATGAAATTACAGGAGAATGGAGAAAGTTTCACAACACAGAACTGCACGCATTGTATTCTTCACCTGACATATTAGGAACATTAAATCCAGACGTTTGAGAAGGGCAGGTCATGTAGCACGTATGGGCGAATCCAGAAATGCATATAGAGTGTTAGTTGGGAGGCCGGAGAGAAAAAGACCTTTAGGTAGGCCGAGACGTAGATGGGAAGATAATATTAAAATGGATTTGAGGGAGGTGGGATATGATGATAGAGAATGGATTAATCTTGCTCAGGATATGGACCAATGGCGGGCTTATGTGAGGGCGGCAATGAACCTTCAGGTTCCTTAAAAGCCAGTAAGTAAGTAACTAAAGAAAATTATCAATATTTCAGCATAAACTAAAACGAAATTATATAAAAAAAAAGTAATAATTTATTTAACTAGTGTATAATATTAGTAATTATGGCACGAATAGCCTAATTTTCATGAGTATTTATAATGAAGATTACACACGTGTTACATACAACGCTTTATGCTATTCTAGCATTAATATATGTAAAAAAAAAAGAACATAAATTTACAAAATGTAATGTTACGACGTAATAAAGACATGAGTACTGGATGTGACGTAATATATTGCATGGTTGCCAAGTAACCTTTTCTAAGACAATGTTATATTTTTGTTGTTTTGAGAAATTCAAAGGAAAATGGCCATTAAACCTCTGGGTTTGGTTTTGTCGCACAAGGCGTAGAAAATGGGGTGGTGCCCCGCCGTGCATAAACAGAAAGACAGCCTACAACACTGAACATTGTAGTACTTACTAACACAAGTAAAATGATACACTCCGTAGTATCCTGACCTTTATTTACTACTACATTCTCTGTTAATGCTATCCACTCTCAAAACATGCACCATTGTTTTGTGTTTTTAAACGAATGAATATCAGAGGCCACAATACAGCATGGTCCATATCTCAACAGATATTTCTTTCTGGACACATGTTTATAGGAACTTTTTTTAGTTTCGACCTATGCTACCTCCTGTAAAAATATGCGACACTTTTTAAAACACTCTATATATCTCTGCCAAAATACTAAAAAAAAACGTACATAGTGTAGCACTGTCCTCTTAACTCTCAGTTCCACTTTAACCTCGGTTAGACAGTAACGTATGGTCCCCTGTGAGACATGGACTAGTTTGCGTACAGGTGTCCCCACGCATACAATAGCTTTTAAGTTAATGAATCCGTGCTAATGACGCCCGGAAGAGGATCCATACAATTGGATTCTATAACATAACGATATATAATGAAACAGCTTCATATCTACAACTCGCGTTACGGAACGAGCGCTTGTTCGAATTCTCATAGGCAAAAAAATTTCTCATGAAATTTCGGCCAGTGTATGGGACAGGTGCTCTCTCAGTATTATCACAGTCTAGTATATACAGTCGCGAAGCTCAATACGTAGTAAATATGCAAACATTAGGTAGTTGCTCACCACTAGGATCGCTAATATCGCCTCATTACAGGCAATGCAAAATAGTACCGTCACAGTCTATTGTTTCTAGCACCCTCAAAACTCAAGCTTCGTGACTATATATAGTAGACTGTGGTATTATCACAGTCCAGTATATACGGTCAAGAAGCTTGAGTTTGTGAGGATACTAGGAACAATAGACTGTGTAGGTAGGCCTACTATTTCGCTTTGTCTGTGATGAGGCGATAGTAGCGACCCTAGTGGTTAGCAGCTATCTATGGATGCATATTTACTACGTACTGAGCTTCGTGACTGTATATACTATACTGTGGTATTATGATTAATTTGAAGAGCTAGATATGTAGCAAAATTCTATTTCGAAAACCGGTTATAACGGCTGTGTGGATCATCGTGTTGACCACACGATATCTCACTTCTGGATGGATGATCGTTTACCTCTCCTGGGGCATGTAGACGTGTGGCCAGCAGCCGAATGGTCGGACTTTGCACTTCATGTGATGTCGAGTAACGAATTATTACTAATGACTAGGGGGTGAATGTTGATGAAAAGTCATCTTATTTTTCACATTAGGATGATGCCTATTAATATAGAAATATTTTCTGTGTTAACATCATTGTGAAAATTTAATTTCTTATATTGCATTTTTTTGCATTTTTTTACTTTTCGGACTAATAGGTAATTTTTTTTCGGCATTTTTGGTATTTTTTAATATTTTGAAGAACTTTTACATCATTTTGAATGCATTTTACTTCCTTCTTTACATATAGACCTGTTAAATCTTTCTCTAAGCAAACAGATGAGTAGTAGGCCCTACTAGTAATTACCTACTGAATAAGTGAATAACAGTGAAGTTTGAGTTTCATAGTTTAGAACAAACTCTAAAATACATCCCTCATTTCACTGAAGGCTTCACCTTACACAACAGGAGTAATATAAAATGCTTGACAACAGCTTAGTTTAAGTGATGGCTTTAACTGCTACTGTTCTTTTGTTGGTACGAGGGTGTCTTTAGAATTTATGTTTGGAAGGCGGGAAACTTTCACCGTTTTCTGAACAGTAGGACGTTTCTACAATATGGTTAGCAAAGAATGTAAGGCCTACTACAGTAGACAGTATTTTTAGACAAAGATTGCACGCTGCGCCCACAATATTTTTTGTTATTTACACTCTCCATCTGGGAGGTCTGTTGACAAAAGTGAAGAGCGGAAGGAGGATACGGAGAATGAAGGCACTGCCATGAACAACTCCGATTGAAACACATTGTAAACCCTCATTAAAATGTATAGTTTTCCCTTAAAACTTTAATTTTGTTGCATGCTCTTTTCCTTTATCTTAACCTAATTCCAGGAAGTTGCCTCCTCTCTCCGACATTCGCAGGGCAGTCATTGAAACAAAGTGACAAATTTTTAAGAAGTTATGTACGAGTACGGTGAATAATATTTAAATGTCATTTTCTTTTGATTTGATGTCATTTTTCCATTATTTGAAGGACATTTTATTGACCATTTTAAATAGATTTTTAGGTCATCAACATCCGCCCCCTATTAATGACGTAGGCTAAATAAAATCTAGAATTCGAAGGTTGAACCTATTCTTTTTGAAAAAAAAAGGGTGAGAAAGATATTTCACTTGTTGGCTAAATCAAAATCATAGGCTCCGCGTGGATTCACTTTTTTTTCCTTGATTATTATTTAACGACGCTGTATTAATGTTTAGGTTATTTAGCGTCGATGGGATTAGTGATAGCGAGATGTATTTGGCGAGAAAATACCGAGGATTACCTGACATTCGCTTAACGGTTGAAGAAAACCTCGGGAAAACCCAACCAGATAATCAGGCCAAGCGGGAATCGAACCTGCGCCCGAGCGCAACACCGGATCGGCAGACAAGCGCCTAAGCCGACTGAGTTAGTTTGTGGCTGGCGTGGATTTAGACAACCAACCTTCGAAACGGTGTTTTTTGTATACTTGACCAGCAGTAGCAGAATTTCAAGCTTCACCTCTTCTGAATAGCCAAACGCAATCCTCAGTGAGATCACTCATCGCTACCTGTATTCAGGAAGAGCGATAGTCTTCAGCTGTAAATGTAATCACAGCTTGAAACTAAGCTCTAATCTCGTACACAAACGCGTTGGCGTCCAGGTTCACGCAAAACTCTTTGTGGATCACAGCATCACTTTGATCAATGGGATTGATCTGGGTGCATTAAAAAATTAGCGTACCAGATTGAATCATACTGCACATCCCTATGTCCTAAAATGTGTAAAAAAAAATCGGTGATTTTATAATGTTTGAAAGGTTATCTCATCCCCTTCTTCCTACTCTCCAATTCGTGGTTATTTGAAATACCACTGCACTGTACTTTGTCAATTTGTCTATCGGCAGTAACGAGGTTCTGGAATTTTCATTACTTGTTTTATAGTGCGTCAACCGAGTGGCTATGTTGACATTTTGGTACTTTGACCAAAACATAAATTAATTAGTTTTCCGAAAGAAATTAAGTTCTTTTTTGCGCTAAATCAGTGTCGTGTCAAGCCCCATCAACTTAATGAGGGTCATTCTACATGACATGTTGTACATTTTCCCTGCTTTCACACATATTTTGGGAAGTATGCAATTTAGTCCATCACATCACACTTTTGAAAAAGAACACTTTAAAGGAAAATCGATTCATCACTTACAATTAAATGGAAAATAGCCAGCTACGGTATACACAACGGTAAGGACATAAAGTACAGTTTAACTTGTATAGTTAGGATCACGTAAGAGCAGTTCCTAAAAGGCTAATTTGTCCGTCTCTTCAGTGTTGCCAACTAATATCTGATATCACCAAAGAGGGTAAAATCACAATTCCATGTATAATAATAATAATAATAATAATAATAATAATAATAATAATAATAATAATAACAATAATAATAATAATAATAATAATAATAATAATAATAATAATAATAATAATAATAATAATAATAACTCATCGCGTGGATTGGAATTATTAGGAATTAGGTTTGGAAGTAAATCCCGAAAGGACTAAGTATATGATTATGTCTCGTGACCAGAATATTGTACGAAATGGAAATATAAAAATTGGAGATTTATCCTTCGAAGAGGTGGAAAAATTCAAATATCTTGGAGCAACAGTAACAAATATAAATGACACTAGGGAGGAAATTAAACGCAGAATAAATATGGGAAATGCCTGTTATTATTCGGTTCAGAAGCTTTTGTCATCTAGTCTGCTGTCAAAAAATCTGAAAGTTAGAATTTATAAAACAGTTATATTACCGGTTGTTCTGTATGGCTGTAGAACTTGGACTCTCACTTTGAGGGAGGAAGAGAGATTAAGGGTGTTTGAGAATGAGGTTCTTAGGAAAATATTTGGGGCTAAGAGGGATGAAGTTACAGGAGAATTGAAAAAATTACACAACTCAGAACTGCACGCATTGTATTCTTCACCTGACATAATTAGGAACAATAAACACAGACGTTTGAGATGGGCAGGGCATGTAGCACGTATGGCCAATCCAGAAATTCATATAGAGTGTTAGTTGGGAGGCTGGAGGGAAAAAGACCTTTGGGGAGGCCGAGACGTAGATGGGAAGATAATATTAAAATGGATTTGAGGGAGGTGGGATATGATGATAGAGACTGGATTAATCTTGCTCAGGTTAGGGTCCAATGGCGGGCTTATGTGAGGGCGGCAATGGACCTCCGGGTTCCTTAAAAGCCAGCAAGTAATAATAATAATAATAATAATAATAATAATAATAATAATATTAATAATATATTAAAATGGATTTGAGGGAGGTGGGATATGATGGTAGAGACTGGATTAATCTTGCTCAGGATAGGGACCAATGGGGGGCTTATGTGAGGGCGGCAATGAACCTTCGGGTTCCTTAAAAGCCAGTAAGTAAGGAATAATAATAATAATAATAATATTAATAATAATAAAGTATTAACAATAACGATGTCTTGCTTATTTACTTATTTACCACATCTCATCTTTATGTTTGGGAGGTGTTTTCTAAATGGTTCAATAATTTGTGAAGGAGTAGGCCTATATTTTCCTCCTGGATCTCTCGAACATTATACTGGCAATTAGTAGATTAGTATGATCTAACATTAGGCCTAAAATGTATTTGTCTGACAATATTAAATTTATTGCTTTGATTAAACAGTTTACGATTCACGAGACCTAACCTAAAAATGAATTTTGCTTGATCACGTGAAATGCTTAGTATGAACTCCGAAAAACCTAATGACACATTGAAATGTACTCGTATGCTTAAGAATATTTAATATTCTAGTTATAAATTGCTGCCATGTTATCTCCTCTCTTTGACATTATTGTAATAAAAGTCTAAACACGAAAGAAATTAATTAAAGTGTGAAATGACATTTCTATCGAACACTGAAGTGCATGTATCATATCGTATGTTATACAGTATTTATTTGCACTTATCTGAGTATAATCTTGAATTACAATGCAACCCAACACATAAAATAAATATTAATTTAACATTTATACTGATATTAATTAATTATTAATATATTGAAAGTTTACTGTTTCAGTCATTGACTTTACTGTTGTGTATGTTTTAGGAGTTAACCTTTACATTATAAGTTACAAGACGTATAAACGTTTTCGTTGAACAGTGTCAACATCTTCAGATACGAACAATCAATTTTGCAATATCATTACTCTCTACATTCTCTACATATACAATACATGCTTAATGGCATGCGGGGATAAAATCTGTTAAAATAATATAATTATAAACACATCAATATTCTAATATTCAAATATAGGTGCCCCTAATGTCAATATTTAAAAGTGTACGAATAATGTACAATAGAAATACGTTTGCAAGTCTTCACATGTGGGCTGGATTATTGTGAGGCTAGAAATAAGGTTAAATAAAAAATTGAGCTGACTATATATCATGTTGTATTATACATGTGAAGATTTGCAATTACAATGTTGTATTACATATTTTTATTCATCTTTCCATATTTTAGTGATGCACATCTTTCCAATATATATCGTAGTGTATGTTTCATGGGCTGTCATAAATACGTATGCAGATTATTGTGATAATCTTTTTGCCAAAATATTGGGTTTTGGTTGTTTATTGTTGAGTTGGTGGTGTGCGTTTGCTTTATTGCTGTTCATTCACAGGATAACTGATCAAAGTCCAATACTGTATGTATAGTGGATTATGTAGCAAGATGTGAGTCGGGTGCCTAGAATCGCTTACTTTTTGTGGATGTGCTTTCTTTAGATGTTGATCGTATTGGACTTTGATCAGTTATCCTGTGAATGAACAGCAATGAAGCAAACGCACACCACCAACTCAACAATAAACAACCAAATCCCAATATTTTTGCAAAAAGATTATGTCAATAATCTGCATAAGTATTTATGACAGGCCATGAAACATACACTACAATATACTGGGTGTTCATTTCAAAGTGTGTCATGACGTCATTGTTGATGAGTCAGCGATTTAAAGCGAGTTTCAGCTTTTCTGTCAGAGGGGTTGCCTATTAATTAAGGCGTTCAATCTGAACTTGAGAACGTGTACCTATGGTATAACTTGAACTTCGCAGCAACAGATGGCGGTCTGTACGGTCTGTGTGCTACCATAATCTCTTTCGAACTGTGTTTTCCGCGGCCAAGTGCTACGCAGGATATTTGTTATCATCGGTTGCGTACGGCAACATTCCACAATACAAATCAAATGCTCCGTGTCCATGTTGACCGTCCAAGTTAATGTCAACAAATACGTAAGTAATCGTCTTAACCCTCTCCACATATCCCGACAGTAAGAAAAAACTCACCTCAGTACATGTTTCGAAACAGTTCACATTCCTGGCACTACCGGCGTTACCGTACGTATCGGTAAGTACTCTTCTGAATGAACGCCGTACTTGCTAGGCAACTTATCTGGCACATAAGTAATACACCTCTGCGGAAGTGTAGGAATATTGAATTCTCTAGGCTCATCGACTAGCCACATGACGACATACAGCGAGCCATGACACACTTTGAACTGAACACCCAGTATATATTGGAAAGATGTGCATCACTAAAATATGGAAAGATGAATAAAAATATGTAATACAACTTTGTAATTGCAAATCTTCACATGTATAATACAACATGATATATAGTCAGCTAAATTTTATATTTAACCTTATTTCTAGCCTCACAATATTATCTTATTAATAATCCAGCCACATGTGAAGACTTGCAAACGTATTTCTATTGTACATTATACGTACACTTTTAAATGTTGACATTAGGGGCACCTACATTTGAATATTAGAATATTGATGTGTTTATAATTATATTATTTTAACAGATTTCATCCCCGCATGCCATTAAGCATGTATTGTATATGTAGAGAATGTAGAGAGTAATGATATTGCAAAATTGATTGTTCGTATCTGAAGATGCTGACACTGTTCAACGAAAACGTTTATACGTCTTGTAACTTATAATGTAAAGGTCAACACCTAAAACATACACAACAGTAAAGTCAATGACTGAAACAATAAACTTTCAATATATATATATATATATATATATATATATATATATATATATATATATATAGACTTTTCTGAAAATTTACAAAAATGAATTGCAAAAAATTATTAATGTGTTTAAATTTCACTAGCTTTCGGTAATCGGATCAGAAATCTAGACCAATTTGAATTTTCAGAATTTGCACTACCGATAACTGCCGTCACTGCAGCCAACATAACGGTTCAAAATCACTACCAGTTCTAGTGAATTATTTCTCAGTAGGCCTACCAAATTTCGAAATGAAGTTGGCAAAAGAAAATTCAACCTGCAGAGTAGAAAATCACCATAATCCACTAGCATATTATGAAGTAATGAGGGGGAAATAGCTTTCACGCTTAGGATATTAAGTAAGCTGATCCTGACTATATATACCTACAGGCATCCAATAAAGAAAACTCAGTTCGCAGAAACCAGCGGGCGTGATTTTCTCTCGCAGATGATGTATGCTCCCTTTCCGAACATGCTCTCCGTCTCCAATCACACCACCGACACTATGTGCATGCGCACTTATTGTCTTTTAGTGCTGAACTGAACACGTGTTATTGCTACAGAGTCAGGGAGTCACATAGCGTTTTATATTAAATAGTAATTTAATTTAATTTAAATATTTAAAATTTAAATATGAGGACAGTTGCAGTGATGATAGATACCGATTGTGACTTAGAAAGAGATGATGTTGACATCTTGTAATGTTATATTCACTTAATTGGTTATTGTTACAGCTGCCCTTTGAGTGCACATGTCCGCAACCGTAGCCGTTATAGCTATACCAGTAGCCGCTTATTAAAAAACCCGCCTACTGCAGGGGGGGGGGAGGTAAGAGGGGTATAGCATGCGCGGCGCGAGAAGTCTGAGCTGAGTTTTGTTTTAGGATACTATAGCAGTTTTAATTTCCCATTGACATCGTTTATAACTTAATTTACGTGTAAAATCGTGACCACACTTCGAGAACGACCACGAAGTTCACTCAACCTTCTATCAAATTGAGTTCAGGATCTTTCCAAGGGGTAAAAAGGTGATCGGAGCGTGGTGCCGACCACATCCCATTCTAATGCCGGGGTTAAAGAATGTATGGAGCTCTACCTCCATGCTCCCGTGTACATTATGGAGTGTGTGAGAGTACATTTACCTTTTAAAAAACGTCATCTGAATTCTGTCATACTATTAATTACGTGAGTTCGCGAACTAACAGAAAAATACAAAATAAATGTTCATTTTGTTCAAGTTTACTTTATTCTCCATTTATAAGGCGTATAGCTCCTTTTGTGACACATTGCAAATACCAAAAATTCTTACACAATTCCTCAGAAGAGTTTAACGATTGAACAAAACACTAGTCATAGTAGATAGTCGGACTTCTATATCTCGAAGTTATTTCACTTTCCTTGTGTTATCATATTAAATAATTTATATGTTAAATTTGTTCTGAGCCAATCTATTAACTTGAAAGTTCTGATACTCGAATTTTTCAATATGTCGAAAGACATTTCTTGCCTCAGTAGTAAAAAAAAATGTATCTGACTCAAAGTTTGGTGAAAATATACAATAACGTACAATATTATAAATGTTCTAATGAATGTGATGAAGTACCGTTACTTTAACGAGCGTTGTAATTATTGTTTTCCTTTGAGTGGAAACGTCCTCAAGAAGTAAACCATATCATTGATCCTATATTCCAATTTCCTAAAAGTTTAAAATGAAGTTAACAAGCAAACACAATTACGAAGGCCGTTTACAGAAATTTCATGGAAAGATTTACTGGAACAGATGTAGCAATTGAGCTATTCTTCAATATATTCCCCATCGGAATTGGGACATTTGTTATACCATAGGATCAACTTTTGTCTCCCTGTAGTAGTCTTCCGCCTGGGATCGGAGCCAGTGTGTGACAGCCGTCTGCATTTCTCTGTTGATCCCACGATGAACTATATCCCTTTTCATGCGACGAGCCATTCACGCTTGAGCAACGATGCCTGATTGTAATGTCAAGAATCAGTCCCTGTTACTGTCTGACCGAGTGGTTATGTCGCATCTCGCTTTTCCCCAATCGTTCCTCCTAGCCCCTCTGTAAAGGCTAGTGGCTCTGCTGTTAGCTTTTTCCCGAATATATTGCTATATGGAATTGGAAGTCTACGTTATATTGTACAACTGTCTGAAATAATTTAAAGACAAGGATTCCGTTAATTAAGGGACGATATGGATGAAATTTTGGTCGTTTTTGGTCAAAAATTTGTTTTTCATTTTATTGCATAAAATTAATCTATACGAGTCTGCAAAGCTGCAGGCCCATTTGACGCTTGAACTGTCATTAATCACGCCATATTTAAATCGCTGCGCTCTTTAAATGCTCAGTATGTATACTTTGAAAGTGATTTTTTTCTTCAAATTACATTTTTTGCTTCTTTCTATATATTCAAAATCTAAGGCTTCTACAATTTTCAAGCTATCAAGCTGAAAATTTTTCTGCGTGTTCTATAAAGTATGGTTAAAAATTTATTAGAGCATCAGATTTTTTATATGTTAATTATTTTTAATTAAAAAATAATGTGTATGTAACAATAGGTAGGCCCTACTAGAAAATTAAAAAAAATACTTTTGACAAAAAATACTTTTTTTCCTCTATTCTAAGGATATATTTCTGAAATATTGATGCTTAGTGCATTCCTAGGTACATCAAAGATATTGTAATTTTTTTCTAGATCATATACTTAATATTTGTAAGAGGAGATAGATTTTGACAATATGCCACAATTTTTTTTAGAAAAAGGGCATAATTCAGAAAACATCTGAAAATTTGCAGCATATATATAATATGTTAAATACAGTATGTGTGCAAAAAATGTACCAACTAGCTCAAAAACTACAGAAATTAGAAATTTGACCTATCTCCTCCCTTAAGTAACTGTCACGTGATTTCCCCCATTTCGGCGACCCTGCGACATAACCACGCGTACGTACAGTTGTTATGGTAAGTTAAATATTACATGCACCAAGATAAAACATTGCTGCCACGAAGAAGATGAGACGTATGAACTAGATCGCGTGAAAAACATTTTAGTCGCCTATTTCGCGGTTTATCACTGGGGAAATAGAACGCCAGTACATTTGTACGGATGCTGCTTGTTAAAAGTTAAACTTCGATGCAACTTCGTGCAGTACCAGGAATTTAATTGTTATTCGGCAGACCCACTCAAGCTGTTTCACAGTTGATGGAGGGCGGGTTCCGTTGATAGCAAACCATGAATATTCTATTACATCACGTAGACACGGTTGGCACTCTCCTGTGAGACAAGATTCACTCCCTATAAATTAGATGTTCCAACACGGATCTCGTTGAACTGACTGGGCACTTCAACGCAACACTGTTTCCACGCATGCGCAGTAAATGGGAAACATAAAAGTGTTGAAATGGAAGTCCGGGAACGACGTGTGTTAAATGAAGATAACCGTGAGCGTTTGACAGTATCAAAGTTTATTCAATTCTGAGTAATGAAACAGTGACAAAATTATGACAATAAAGTGATAAGCCAGCTCTTCAAATTGGATATCGCTTAAACAGGGAGACAAGAATAACCATCGACGTGAACTTCATTAAAATACTCTCTATGAAACTAAAGCAGCACATAGTACCGTACAGTGTTCAATAACACGCACGGTGCGAATTAACGGGGGATTGGGTAGGGGGATTTCCCCCCTGTTGGAAAGTTACCATCCTCTCATAAATTCATATTAACATCACTGCAAAGGGTAACTTCTATCCCCCTTACAAAATATAATTATTTTAATACGATTATATGTACTTTATAAGCTGACAACAATCAATAACTTAGGAATTACAAATATTATCTTAAACCTTCTCATGGATATAAGTATTAAATGATCAAGAGGCAAGACAAGCAACTCAATGTGACCAAGCGGTGAGCCGTATCGAACGAGAATAATTATTTTATGTATGGTATTCTCTATCTCCATGTCTAAAACAAGACGTAAGTGCAAGTTTGAACCAATAAATTATTGAGATTTGCGATAGATTAATTAGTTTAGGAAATTGTATATTTATTATGTAGAACTACATTTGTATATAGATCTTTTGTTAAAATATTAAGTTTTGTACTTTTGTGAACAATATCAATAAAGCTATCTATCTATCTATCTATCTATCTATCTATCTATCTATCTATCTATCTATCTATCTATCTATCTATCTATCTATCTATCTATCTATCTATCTATCTATCTATCTATCTATCTATCTATCTATCTATCTATCTATCTATCTATCTATCTATCTATCTATCTATCTATCTATCTATCTATCTATCTATCTATCTATCTATCTATCTATCTATCTATCTATCTATCTATCTATCTATCTATCTATCTATCTATCTATCTATCTATCTATCTATCTATCTATCTATCTATCTATCTATCTATCTATCTATCTATCTATCTATCTATCTATCTATCTATCTATCTATCTATCTATCTATCTATCTATCTATCTATCTATCTATCTATCTATCTATCTATCTATCTATCTATCTATCTATCTATCTATCTATCTATCTATCTATCTATCTATCTATCTATCTATCTATCTATCTATCTATCTATCTATCTATCTATCTATCTATCTATCTATCTATCTATCTATCTATCTATCTATCTATCTATCTATCTATCTATCTATCTATCTATCTATCTATCTATCTATCTATCTATCTATCTATCTATCTATCTATCTATCTATCTATCTATCTATCTCCATGTATTGTGGGTCCCTATCACCACGGCATGGCGCGTCCTCAGGTTGCGGATCGAGGAGACGGCCTCCAGATATGGAGTTAAAGTTATGTTTTATTTAACGACGCTCGCAACTGCAGAGGTTATATCAGCGTCGCCGGATGTGCCGGAATTTTGTCCCGCAGGAGTTCTTTTACATGCCAGTAAATCTACTGACATTAGTCTGTCGCATTTAAGCACACTTAAATGCCATTGACCTAGCCCGGGATCGAACCCGCAACCTTGGGCATGGGAGGCCAGCGCTATACCAACTCGCCAACCAGGTCGACTCCATATATGGAGGGTAGCTGCGAATATATTAAATAAGCAGTCGCGGACAGCCGATGAGGGGTGGTCCTCCAGCTTGGGGGTTGGGCGAAGGGCTAACAACCCTTCACCGTAAAAAAAAACAGCTTGTTACGAATCTTTCAAATAAGCCTCGGAATGGGACTGATTCTCTGGCACGACCACAGCAAGGGAATAAGGTTTTGAGATTTGTTAGGGAAAACACGGGAATTTTACTGGAAGCAAGTAAAGAGATAGGTTTGGAAGTAAATCCCGAAAAGACAAAGTATATGGTTATGTCTCGTGACCAGAATATTGTACGAAATGGAAATATAAAAATTGGAGATTTATCTTTTGAAGAGGTGGAGAAGTTCAAATATCTGGGAGCAACAGTAACAAATATAAATGATACTCGGGAGGAAATTAAACACAGAATAAATATGGGAAATGCCTGTTATTATTCGGTTGAGAAACTTTTATCATCCAGTCTGCTGTCGAAAAATCTGAAAGTTAGAATTTATAAAACAGTTATATTATCGGTTGTTCTGTATGGTTGTGAAACTTGGACTCTCACTTTGAGAGAGGAACATAGGTTAAGGGTGTTTGAGAATAAGGTGCTTAGGAAAATATTTGGGGCTAAGAGGGATGAAGTTACAGGAGAATTGAGAAAGTTAAACACAGAACTGCACACATTGTATTCTTCACCTGACATAATTAGGAACATTAAATCCAGACGTTTGAGATGGGCAGGGCATGTAGCACGTATGGGGAATCCAGAACTGAATATAGAGTGTTAGTTGGGAGGCCGGAGGGAAAAAGACCTTTAGGTAGGCCGAGACGTAGATGGGAAGATATTAAAATGGATTTAAGGGGGATGGGATATGATGATAGAGAATGGATTAATTTTGCTCAGGATAGGGACCAATGGCGAGCTTATGTGAGGGCGGCAATGAACCTCCGAGTTCCTTTTAAAGCCAGTAAGTAAGTAAGTATTCTCTATCTAAGATTCTATCCCCTCTCATTAGAAATCTTAATTCACACCCTGATAACACACATGATACGAAATAATGGAAGATCAATGGAAATATTAAAAGAACAGGATACAATGGACCAACAATATAAAAATGAGACATAAACGCGGATTATTACTATTTCTATTTTCCTCGGATATAGTACATTATTCAGCAGATGATGTCTGATGTAAGTGTACAGTAGTACAATATACAGTCCCACACGGGAGTACGCAAGGGTGGGTTACAGGGTTTGAATACCACCTTCAACTTTAAAAAAAAAATACATATTTAGATTTGAGTATTTTTTTTATCCATAATCGTTCACCCTTCTCTAATTTTTCACTGTCAGAGTAACAAAATCTACATCGACGTGAGGCATAGTCCTCCTATTCCTTCTTCAAAATATCCCTGTGTTTGGTGTTGCGGCACGTTATAATTATAACTAGACAGCGGAAAAGAAGTCAAACAAAAGTCATGTTTACGGTTTACAAGTACTGTACGCATAGACTATGGCATGAGGTGTGCACGCTTCCCAAGTAGGCAGCTACAACACGGTACCGTCCGCAGAGAGCACCACGCGAACACCGAAAACAACTGCCACTCTGCGTTCTCAGTCAGTCCACGTCCGTACGTGAACAGACAGTATTGAGATACGTAAACATATTCTTCATTTGTGTGCAGTGAAGTGATTATAATGTTTAGGTGAGGGGTTTGGACTTCTTCCATTGCTGGTTGTCACAATCAAAAAATTAAGACACAACGTTTCGAAGGGTGGTTCTCCCTTCGTCTTCAGGTGGAAGGAAGGAGAGAAAGGAAAAAACCTACTGTTGAGATCGTTAAGTTCAGCTATTCTGTATGACTGATCGATTGATTCCTGGCTTCGGTGGATCAGTCATACAGAATAGCTGTACGTAACGATCCCAACAGTAGGTTTTTTTTTTCCTTTCTCTCCTTCCTTCCACCTGAAGACGAAGGAAGAACCAACCTTCGAAACGTTGTGTCTTAATATTTTGATTGTGACAACCAGCAATGGAAAAAGTCCAAACCTCTCACCTAAACATTAATGATCCACCATTGCTTTCCAACCCCTCATTTAGTTCAAGTGATTATAATGCCGAAGACCGATGTTAAAAAACATAGGGTGCATTCTTTAATGCAAGAATATGGTGTCCACATTTTTAGTAGTGATACTGGTGAAACAATTAAGTGTCGGTTATGTATTTGTGCATTAAAAAAGATAACAAAACAATCGAAAGAACATCAATGTAATACACAGAAACACATGAAAAATGTTGCTCGTATGTTAGAAGAAAATAAGGGTTCAACTTCAAATTCCGCATCAAATATGAAATACGACTTTTGCCAGGATTTATGTAGAATGATGATGTTGCAATATTCAATTCAAAACGTTGAAAAATCCTTACTTTAAAGGGTTTATAGAAAAGTATACAAAACATGCCATTGCACTAGTTATACCAACGTACAACCAATATTCAGTGAATATTCCGTGTGTCAATACTGTGCTTACGTAAACAACAACCCTCTGACGAGACAAATTAGTCGCGTTGTAGTTACCTTCACATCCGAATGACTTTTTTTTTTACAATAATGCTATCTTTATTACAGAGAGACCTACCGCCTAGTACTGAACTTTTTAAGAAAATTAAGCTGACACAATATGAAATTTAACTCATTGTGAAACATATTAAAAGATTGTTTTGACAGTTCTGTTGCTCAGATGTTAAATATTGCGCATTGTCGATTTTAAACTCATCCACCCGTTCGTTAGTTCGAGCTCTGTCTTTATTGTGAAATGTTCGTCTAACGTTTAGTGCATTTGAGAGTTTATATTTTTAATACAATCTTCCCACTATCATTCCGTGCTCTTTGATATGTCTAAGCGACCCCAAAGCTCAATTTTGCAATTTTTTAGCAAAAAGTCTCTTTCTGATTCTCGCAATGTTAGTGAAAATTTCACATTGGTAAATGTTTCTTCGCAGCCGCAGCGTGGCGATGTTGTCCCGAACGTTCTTCCCGGAACTAGTTTCACATCCTCCTGTGAAAACTCAGCTGGTAGTAGTAGTAGTAGTAGTAGTAGTAGTAGTAGTAGTAGTAGTAGTAGTAGTAGTAGTAGTAGTAGTAGTAAATAACAATACAATTTAATGCCTAACATGGATAAAACGAAAGCTCATAAAGATAGATGTTCTGTCAAAGAAATAATTGCTAGATCCATGTTGTCAGCCATCTTGACTTAAAGCGAGGCATTGACACTCTGCTATAAAAACCAGTTGACGTTATATGTATAGGCCGCGCCACCGTTTTTGGCATGTTAAATAAGTAATGGGAACCTTAATAGCGAGTGTCTTACCTTTGTAATAGTCTATGAGCGATAAAGCTGACAATTGTGATTGGCAGATTGTTGATGTGACGTGTATTTAGGAGGAAATACCGTTCTCAGCTGCAGTGGCAACAGAAACTCACTAACTGGACATTGTACTCAAGGACACACCACAGGAACGCTAGTGTAGGGAAAGTTAAGTGCGAGTATCTTACTTTGCCACAGTCTGAGCAGCAAGACTGACAACTGTGGTTGGCAGATTGCTGACGTGACGTGTATAGGAGGTGGTACCATTCTCAGCTACACTATCAACAGATGCTCGCAGACTGTGCATTGTAGTCAAGGACATGCGTCAGAAACTCTGGCGATAGCAATACAGCAAGCGTCAACAGAATTTCATGCCTGGTGCATCGGATCCGTGGCTCTTGGAAACTACGGCTTTATAATGGATTTTTCCATAGCATTCTTAGCTCGTATGTAGTTGTCCTACGGGGAAACAGCAGTGGCTCAAAAGACTTTTTTGTTCTGTAAGAGAAGGCAATTAGAATAATTACTGGTAATGGTTCTAGGGCTTCCTGCCAACCTTTGTTTAGTGAACTTTCTATTTTACAACTTCCATACTTGCACATACGAGTATATGCTAGTGTGAAGCATGTTTATGACAATAGAAATCATTATAAGTGTTCTGAAAATATTATATGGTCACAATACAAGAAGACGGAGGAATTATTATTCCGTTTTGTAGGTTACCTAATATTATAAAACTTATAAAGCTACTAATCCAAGATTATTTAACAAACGGCTTGTTAATATTATTAGAGAATGTTCTTATTCGAATTTAGTGACATGTTTAAAGTATTATTGAAACAACATAATTGCTATAGTGTGGATGAACTATTTAATTTAAATTTATAAGATCATTTGTAACTGACGATACCTCTTACATTTTTATTGTAAAATTATAAAATAAATAAATTAGAATTTTAATTTGACTTATTGAATTTTAACTGAACAAATGCTCACGAAATTAAACAAAAAATGGCTAGTGCAGTAACATAATTAAAACTTGAATAGTTCGGAAGTAAAGCATGGTAAGTGATGTTTTAGTGTTTTGAAGTTATTTGGTAGGTAAACATTTATACATACAACAGTTTGTATAGTTACCAGGAAAGTAAAATCTGTATACTTCTGCCATCTGTTGAAATGTTGGAAAACTAACTACTGCATTAGACGCAGGGTGTAAGATACCATATTATACGCTACATATCTCATTGTTGACCAAAATGTCAGTTACCATGTTTTATGCCCGAACACCTCACTTATTAAACTATACACCTAATCATCTAACATTTTTCAAACAGAAAATTCGAAATATTAATATTACATAATTATATAAACCGATGATTTTTTCATCAACACCAACTTTCTTATTCCCCTTAAAATAGATTTCATAATTAATATAGTTGAATGCAATAAAAAGTTACACTTAAATCCTATCACATGTAACTTATTCTCGTTGCTTTCTTTTAGGAAAAAGGCGACGTTCATAATTCCCGTGCTTTTATCAAAATCAAAAATTAAAATTTGTTCATATTACAGTCCAAAGAAGCAGGAGATTAAAACTCCCATCTTTGAACACAACTGGCATTAGTAGCAGTAAGGGTGTTATTCCTATATGCTTGCCGCTCTTATCACTCCCCCAAGTTAAACTTCTTGATACTCATTTCTGTTATATACTGAGTCGAATCTGGAGTCACTGAGTGGCCGGAAGAATTACGTCAATTGGAAAATAAACGACCTTATCAAGAATACAATCCTCAACCAAAGCAGTTCTAGTGTAGTGCATTAACGACTACACTGCCGAATGTTTCTTAGTCAAAAACAGCTTGTAAATAATCTGGAGTAAAACCATGGCAATAGTAACAAATAGGCAAACTCTATAACGGCGACTAGAATAAATAGAGATATTATAATGTAATCTGACCGCGAAAAACGTGTACACCGATTCATATTCTACTTTTCAGAGACCTGAACTCGGTTCTTCAAGTTGGAAAGTCATAATTATCTTAGTAGAAAATTTCTTGGCATTGTATTACAATTAGAGATGGAAACAATATATCGGTTTTTTCATAAATTTATCTTTTTTTTTTGTGGAATTATTATTATCAACAAGAAAATCCATACTAGACAACTTCGATAATTCGTTGAGAGATGGCACTAATGAAGGTGGACAGTTGCGTAATTATGCAACCTTGAAATGTTGAATAGTTTAAATTACATGTCTAAAAACAATATGTATAGACAAGGTCAGCTAAAATGTAACAATTACAAAGAGATTGTACAATAAAAAAATCGTCAAGATTATAAAATGGATTTAAAATTAACAAACTAGAGGTGTAAAATTTGAGAGCAGCTCTGCTTAAATTAAGAATGTGTGATGGAAATTTAATTGCAACCTTCAATGACATTTGATAATTTTTTTTATTTATTTTATTATTATTATTATTATTATTATTATTATTTTTTTTTTTTTTTTTTTGCGATTTAGCAAGTCTACATTTTGTGATATTAAAATCATTTCCTTGTATTATATCATAGGAATGAATATAATTTCTTAATGTTAAAGCTGGAGGACTGTCTTTAACATACAAAATTAACTCTTGAATATGTAAATTTATTACAGTCATGATTTTGTTTTTCACAAATAATGGTTTACAATGTTTATTAAAAGTTGCATTGGATATAATTCTTATGGATCTTTTTTGAAGCAATAGGACCCTATTTATAAAAGCACTGTTGCCCCATAGCAATATTCCACAAGTAAGAGTACTTTGAAAGTAAGCAAAATAAGCATCACGAATATAGTTTTCAGGTACAACAGTTTTTAATCTCTTAAGGAAAAACAAAGTTCTTCAAAGTTTAGTAGAGATATGATCAATATGACTTTCTCATGTCAACTTGGAATCAACAATAATTCCTAACATATTAAATTGGTTTTGTTCATTGGTCTTCTTTAGAGTAAAAATCACACGTTCAGTTTTAGCTGGGTTCAACATAAATCCATTTGCATTAAACCAAACTTCAGCATCTCTTAAATTATGTTGAGCAAAGCTTTTCAAATAGTTAATATCACTATGGTTAATTAAAAAAGTAGTATCATCCGCGAACAGTAGTGTATCAGCATTTATATTATAGGCTAGGTCATTAGTAGCTAGCAAAAACAATATCAGACCCAATACGGAGCCCTGAGGGATTCCATAATAATAATTCATAACATCAGATTTTTTAACATTAAACGATATAATAAATACCTTGCTCAGATTGGCTGAACTAGAATTCGAATTCAAACTATTTAATATGCAGTACCAAATTCAAAATGCAACATATGCGAACGTGAGACTGAGACGGGAGGTTCATCTACTACTGTTTTAGTATTAATGTTCTCCAAGGCAGGAACAACTGCCACTCTGAAAAGGAACCGTCTGACTTCAATAATTTATGACATTTGTTTACGGCTATGATTTCTATGCACAGCCTAGTACTGACATTCTCTTTTCTTATTATATCTTTTAGTGCATAAACATTTATTCCTATCATCATCACGAATGATGTTTCTAACGTTGGAGTGTAATAATAACTCGCAATTGAAACTTACTATAGAAGGATTGTATCAAATAACTTCTGAAGTTTGTTAAAACTTCTAACATTGTAAATACTGTTTACTTATATTTAAAATGAATATAAGTACTGTTTACTTACGTTTAAGAATTAATACAAGTACTGCTTACTTACATTAAAAAATTCTTATGTTAGGTACAAAAGAGCAATATAGGTTATATTTGTGTTCTGGATTGAACCCAATATCAAATTAGAATAATTGAATCCTGTTCCGGTATCAAATACTGACCCATGCAGAGTTCACTTAACTCTTTTCCATTGTATCGATTAAGTTCACTCTACCTCCATCATGATTTTGATTTAGGTATTGAAAATGTATTGTTTACCGTTACAATTTTACATTTGTGCTTTGGACTGTTATGATATTAATTTCAATTCTAATAAGAAATATTAAAATATAAGTAAGTTTCTTGCAATAAATGTACACTTGGAAATGTAATTGCATTAATATAATATGTTAACTTGCTTACGGAATAGCGATATATCGATAATCGTTTCGATATATCGATATATTTTCTTTATATATATATATATATATATATATATATATTTATCAATATCAATTATCGAAGTTAGGTTTGTAATATTTTGCAATATCAATATATCGGTATTTAAATTATTTCCTCCATCCCTAATAACAATCTTCTCCGTAGCTGAAGACAGAGAGGCCGATTCGTACTAGAATACGGACTCGTGCCAGATCCCGGACGTTTCTGGAGTGATATTTTATGTATGTGTGTGTGTTTAATCGGGGATTTCCCATCTCTCACTTTCTCAACTTTACAACTTTCATTCCACCAACACTTGTCATTTCATTTTATCTTTTCTCCCATTTCATTTAACAGAAATATGACAGAGTGAAGTAAGAGCTTAGATAAAACCAGATGGAGATACCCAGATTACAACTTTCTCTCTTTGTATGACGTTACTTGGAGGCTTCTCTCTGAGGGGAACTTTTGATATACTGGATTAGTCTTTTGTACTGTGACAGTCTGCCTTATGATGACTTCGAACCCGGGATGGCTGAGTCGCATTTGTGGTGGATAAAGCCAAAGTTTCTGAAATATTTTGTCGAAATTCTACCGTTTCCATCTTCATTCAACAATCACTCTCAATTTCAATATGCATTATCATCATTACGACATATTATCTGTGCCGGTGAAGGAATTCTAGGGAGACTTGATACTTGATTTGATCCTTAAATCAACATTGCTGAATCAAAAGGTGGCACCATCTATTGAATCACGATATGTACAAACAAAGCAGCCGTTCAGACTTCAAATTTATAATAAGCCTAAAGTAGTGGTATTTACCCATCCATCCATCCATCCCTTTCCTTATTTTATTTATTTATTTATTTATTTATTTATTTATTTATTTATTTATTTATTTATTTATTTATTTTTCTTATTTTTTTTCTCGTTTATTTATTTATTTTCTTATTTATCTATTTTTTGTTTATTTTACTTGTTTATTTATTTGTTGATTTATTGATTTACTTATTAATTAATTAATTAATTAATTCATTCATTCATTCATTCATTCATTCATTCATTCATTCATTCATTCATTCATTTATTTATTTATTTATTTATACCGATGTTTCCCGAAATCCAATACAACACTTAACGCCATATGCATGAGCATAACCCTAGATCATATGTAACACATAGCACTTTGAAGAGAACAACCGCCAGGATCGCTACCCGTCCGTCGTAAACGAACACGAGATGACAGTACAGTCGCTAATGCAATTCAAATGGGAGTTACGACGTGACTTCTTATGTAACAACTAGATGGCAGCATAGTAAGCCTGGCAAAAGTTGTTACAGTCAAAGCCTATAAGGCCGAGCAATCCGGGTATATATGATCTAGGGCATAACTTAATGTTGAGATAAACTTGCTACTTAAGACTATCTACAATTGAGCCAGACTTCGAAAAGCAACATCTATCATCCACTGATAACATTATGGTACGAATCTATAAAAAAAACTGGTTCCATTTTTCACAGCAAAGACTTGATATAACGTAAAATAACTTTGATACTTAAATATATTCTTATATGAGGACTTCGCTGTCCTCTATTCAAATATTGTGTAATCAACGAATTTATGTAGTCATTCACGTAGATACTTACTAATGAAGAAAAATTCGTTCCAGCACCGGAAATCAAACCCAGCATCCTCAGCTTGGTAAGCTAAGTGCTCTTGCCATCTGAACTATGCCGAGACCCGATTCACAGCGCCGCAAAGTGGTCTAAAATCCATATTTAGGAGGACAAATGGAGAAAAATGACATGTAAAAAAATTAAATTAAACCCTTAAATTATTTTTCCTATATAACTGAGTAACACTGAATTGATAATCTTAATCAGCGGAGGTGGCTGCATAGCTAGATAAGAAGCCGGTAACATGCCACATTTCGCCACCCAGCATTCTTACTCAGCAAGCGCCGCGAGTCTGCCGTTTTCCTTGTGCTGTAACTCTGTTGTAAGTGGTCGATTCCATTCATATTTTGTATCAACATGTCAAGTAGTTCTTTAGGTATGTAACACTGTTTGTTTGTGTTACATTTAATGTTGTTATAGCATGTCAAATTAGCATGAATGGGCATGGGACAAAATATAAATATAACCATTGAGTGCAGAATTTGCTAAGGTAGAGAAAAAAAAAACCCCTTTGGTTCGTCAAAAAATGATTTTTTTTTTCACTTCCTTCACTATTTACCTCTATTTTAAATCTAGTCTTAAGGTGCGCAGATTTGCGGAAGTAATAATTTAAGAGCACTATTCTTTCGAGGTGCAGTAGTGCAATTTTTCTCGGTTGCAGTTATTTCAATATCTGTGAACCGAATCTGCTTCCGCTGTATAATTCAGGGAATTCAAGATGACAGCTTGTTAATTATGTACCATATAAGCTTTCCGAGTGTCCAAAAGATTTTGTCTAAATGCATCCCCCTGTAAGGGGCACTTCTGCTCATACCAACGTAAACAGAGTTTGTACACAAAACAAATGTACTAAGTGTAACTACTGTATAAAATTTCATAAAAATCTGTTAGATAGGACAAAAGTTACTAATTTTGTCTAATTGCGCCCCCCCTATAAGGGGTAGTTACACTTAGACCAACGTAATGAGAGCTTGTATACAAAACATACCTGTAACTAATTTGTAAAATTTCATAAAAATCTGTTAAATAGTAGTAGTAGTAGATTTATTTTGCCTGGCAGAGTTAAGGCCATGAGGCCTTCTCTTCCACTCAACCAGGTTTCAATAATACAAATACATGAGATACAAAATTTGATTGCAAAACAACACAAAAGAAAATAACTTAGAAATTACATAAAATATAGTAGGAAATTACAATAGACAAGATCAGTTACATAATATAAAATTGCAAATGGTCAAGTTGCATAGGAGAAAGGTTACTAATTTTGTCTAATTGTGCCCCCTAAAAGGGGTAGTTCTCCTTATACCAACGTAATCAGAGCTTGTATACAAAACATATATGTTCCTTATAACTGTTTTGTAAAATTTCATACAAATCTATCAAATAGGAGAAAAGTTACTAATTTTGTTTAATTGCGCCCCCCCCTATAAGGGGTAGTTCCCCTTATACCAACGTAACGAGAGCCTGTATACAAAACATACATGCTACCTGTAACTACTTTGTAAAAGTCATAAAAATCTGTTAAATAGGAGAAAAATTACTAATTGTGTCTAATTGCGCCCCCTATAAGGGGTAGTTCCCCTTATACGAACGTAATCAGAGCTTGTATACAAAACATATATGCTACTTGTAACTGCTTTGTAAAATTTCATAAAAATCTGTCAGATAGGAGATAAGTTTCTAATTTTGTCTAAATGCGCCCCTCTATAAGGGATAGTTCCCCTTATACCAACGTAATGAGAGCTTGCATACAAAACATATATGCTACCTGTAACTACTGTGTAAAATTTCATAAAAATCTGTTAGGTAGCTGAAAAGTTATTAATATGTCCCGCTAAATTTGCATTCTAGACCACTGTGCGCCGGCCGAATTCTGACGATACAAAGGAAGAGAAGAGTTCGGCCGGAGCTGTGAATCCGGTCTCGGCATAGCTCAAATGGTAAGAGCTCTCAGCGCGTCAAACTGAGGGTCCTGAGTTTTGATTCCCGTTGCCGGAACGAATTTTTCTCCATTAATAGCGAAATAACTTTATTTATATTTTCAGATTACGTATATTCAAAAGCTAAAAATTAAATTCGATACCGCTGCCAATTTATTAAGGATGCTTAATTTAACACATTCTGAAGGGTTCAGAGCCATAGTGGGCCAAGCGCCATTTATTAAAAACGGAGGAAGCAAGGTTTAAAGTTAACGAAATGCCATAGTTTATTGAAGATTGACATATCATTTAATTTTGATGTGCATACTTTATCTTACTTGCTATATATTTCATTAAATTATGGTAATCACTCAATTTTAAGCCTTGTTTTCTTCGATTTTAATATATGGCGTTTGGCCCACTATGGCTCTGAACCCTTCAAATGTTTAATGTGTCGAAGATTTACCAGCCTAAATTATGCAAAACATTTTGGGGGTCAGCCGAAATGAAATATGAGCTTCAAAGAGCCCGTGACACATAAGTTTGGAAAACACTGGACGAATATGAAATTTAATACTTTGCCTGTCTTTAGTGGAGGTAATCTGCACAGGAGTACTAAATTTCAGATCGTTTATGGTTCGGGAAGGCATCTAAAATATCGCTTCTGTCACAGGTAACACTGGCAGAGTATCCTGTCTGGTTGGGCACATCACAAATATCGAAAATCTCTTTTACGTCGCGATGTGGAAACTCCTCAGCGTACGGGAGTTGTAACAAAAGAGTAACACAGTAGCCGTGTGGAAACAAATCGAATATCCGGTGAAACAAACCCTGTGAGCGGAATTTTCATACATCACACAATACAACTCACTGGTTCAATAGTATGACGCGATACGAAATGCAAGGGTAGAATGAAATCAGTCTCCTGAATAACGAAATGAGGAGGGGAAAATGGCACAGAAAGCCTGGGTAGAAAGGAAGATGGCAACTGCGAGAAAAGTGGATTTTTTAACACGGATTTGAGATGCTGATATGTACAACGTATTCAAAGGAAAGATATTCTACGAAGCATGTCATAATGTGTAATATTCTATGTGTCTGGATAAAATATTGTACAATCTTATGGTTTCTATAGTATTGTATCCTATGAAAGAGAGAATATTCCATGAAAGAATAACTGCTCTGCATTGGGCAATTATACAGATTCAGCCTACTATACAGGGTGTTAAAAAGTATCCAATATTTTAGGAGATGATAGTATGCATCAAAACAAGAAAAAAAGTCTAATAAACATGGGTCCTACAACACATACTTCCTGAGATCTGAACACTTGTTCATAGGAGGTGCTCAATGTAACGTCGATTCATGGCAATGCATTCCTCTGCCCTTCGGCGCAATGAATCACGCATTCTTTGAAATTGGCCTGGTTCTTGATAACCGAAAGTCTAGGGGATTTAGGTTTGGGGAACGAGCAGGCCATGGTGTGGGGTCTCCCCGATCAATCCAGCGGTCCTAAAATGTCAGCATCAGTTGTTCACGCTCATTTCGGAAAAAAAAATGTGCTGGTGTGCCATCATGCATGAACCACATCTGTAGTCTTTGCTGACATGGCACATACTCCAGCAAGGTAGGCAATACGTTAATAAGAAAGTCCTGATAACGAGCCCCAGTTAATCTCTGTGGTAGCACGTATGGCCCTTAATCTATCGCCAAGAACGCCTGCCCATACGTTGATTGAGAATCAGTGCTGATGCCTTGTTTCTTCAAGTGCATGGGAATTTTCATCAGCCCACACATGCTGATTACGAAAATTCACAACACCATCTCTGCTGAACCCCGCTCACTTTCGCAGCCAGACTTTTGTTTTCAGTATAACTTGCCACGTATCATTATTCCATGCTAAGGGTATGATTTTCTGGTAGCCTGCTGTATTGTAGGGCAGAAAAATGCATTGCCATAAATGGACATCACATTGAGCACCTCCTATGAACAAGTGTTCAGATCTCAGAAAGTATGTATTGTAGGACCCATGTTTATTTGACTTTTTCTTCTTGTTTTGATGCGTAATCTCACCTCCTAAAATATTGGATACTTTTTAACATCCTGTATAATCTTGGAAGATAATTAAAAATAACAAATATTATTTTAAATTATACAAAAACGGAATTAACTGTTCTAAAAAGAAGAAATGATCCTTTTAATGAATATGTGCTCAAAGGGCATGTAACTTCTTCGTAGACCTCAAATTTCTTAGAGACCTTGAAAGTATAATTGGCAATGGATCTTTAACTCTGTGATGCCTCTTGTTCCTTAGAAGTTCACTCCATAATTTCTAATTTATAGCAGACAGTGCAAGCACTAAATTCTGGTGTTATCCTGACTTATGAGTTTGAATAACGCCATGATGTCTGTCCAACATTTTGCGTTGTAGTTTAATGATCGAGTTACTGTGAAATATTCAGACGAAAGTTCCATAAAATAAACTATAAAACATTATTAGTCCAAAGAAATTCTCGATCATAATTTCCTTACAAAATTCAGTAAAAGTATCAAGAATCAGGAATCAAGACAGAATTACTGAAAATAGAATCTCTAAACCATTCGACACGATTACATGAATTCGGAGAGAATATAAATTTAGTAAGGTTCAAGAAAAATTGCTTCGATGAACCTGAAAGTTGGAACTATGTAAAGTAGTACAAGCCGTGAGTTAATGTAAAAAGTAAACGTACAAATAAATACCGCAAATTTGAATTATGAAATGTAGAAAAATTAAACTCCATGTAAGATTGTCTTTCCCGTATTACAAAAATTATTTCAAGTCTTTAAAAACTTATTTTAATAGAAGATAAGTTAGCATTACAATAATATTTTAATATTATCGAATTATGAAATTATGATTATCTTGGAAGGTAATTTAAAATAACAAATATTAGTTTAATTACATAAAAGACGGAATTAACTGTTCTAAAAAGAAGAAATGGCCCTTTTAATGAATCTGTGCTCAAAGATCATGTAACTTCTTCGTAGACCTCATATTTCTTAGTGACCTTGAAAGTATAATTAGCGATGGATCTTTAACTCTGCGATGCATCTTGTTTCTTAGAAGTTCACTCCATAATTTCTAATTTATAGCAGACAGTGCAAGCATTAAATTCTGGTGTTATCCTGACTTATGAATTTGAATATCGCGATTGATTTCTCTTCTCCTACCTTGTCCACAGCCGGAGAACTGCATCTCTTCGTACGAGCCACATGCTTACTGCGTCGTGTACTCTACGGTGGACAGGGCCAGCCTCCGATGTGCAGAGGAGACGCTGCAATGTCTGTGGAAGAGTGATTCTGTGTCTTCCAAAGCGGTGATCCTGGTGGGGAACAAGACAGATCTAGTCAGAAGTAGAACAGTCACTACAGAAGGTAAGCTATTGACAGTTAACCCATGTCTCACAAGTTTTATTTTATCCCATGTTAAAATAAATGTTGTAATTGTAAATAAGACAATACATATAAGTTATTAGTTGACATAGTCCCTGCCGTATATACAAAGTGAACCGTAAGTAATGTCATTAATGTAAGGGTGCTATTCTTTGAGATATTTCAAGCACAGTGTTATCAATAGAAAAGGTCCAACGCAAGGCAGCAAAATATGTCAAAATGGGAAAGGGACATGGTGAAGAGATAGTAAAAGACTTAGGGTGGGAATCTTTCAAATCAAGGCGACGAAAAATCAGACTCACCGCATTGTTTAAGGCACAAATGGGACGCAAAGCATGGACCGACATCAGTGCTAGATTATCAACACCATCATACTTAGGCAGGGCTGATCATATTAGGAAGTTTAAATGTAGAAAACAAAGAACGGACGTGGCAAAATTTTCCTTTGTTAACCGCACAATAGTAGACTGTAACAGCTTACCTGAGGCAATCTTTCAGGGTGGTCCTCTCAAAATCAATACATTTAAGGAAAGTTTGAGAGATTAGACTGAAAATGTAATTGTAGGCGCAGTGTAAATATCTAAGTTGTGTCATGTAATTAATTAAGTTGATATGTAATTAATTAAGATGATATGTAATTTAGTTGATATGTAAATAAATTAAGGTAATATGTAATTAATTAAGATGATATTTAATTAAGTTGATTTGTAATTAATTAAGGTGATATGTAATTACTTAAATTGTTAATATTTGGGTGAAATAGAAATACTTATAAGTTAGGTTTACTTTTGCTTTTGTAGGTGTTATTATAGAATAGTTTTTATTTATAGTCCTAGGTTTATTGCATCTATTTATGTATAGTTAGAAATAAATTTAGGTTTACTGTATTTTATTTTTTTATTTTTCTTTTATTGCTGTAATTATTGTAGAATTATATATGGTATTATTGTATATTATATATCACTGCCACCGGGTGTATACCCAAATTGTAGTGTTAATACATACATACATACATTTATATTTACATTTTTACACTCTCAATAACAGCGGCAACGATGCGACACACGAAAGCAACTACATTTAACGTAAGTGGCCTGGCGCTGGTATGTTTGGCAACATTGTCCCGCCGAACAAGAGAACATTGCTCCGCGCTCATTTGTCGCTAGCAGACTAATTTTTGTATTATAAATTTCAGTGAAAAGATACATACTCAATGTGACAAAAGCCATATTTCTAACACACACTTAGCCCTTGCCTATAGCCTAGAACTACTTCCTGTTTCGTCGCTTTAGAACATGGAAACCAGTATAGTTCCCTCGTGTGACGTCATTGCTACATTCTTTATGTTAATATAATTACTATGTTTTCGATCTAGAAATTCTCTCCCTATTTGTAACACTGTAAATCTTTCACAATTTACTCGCGTCGCTGTTATTTCCGGCGTGACTCCTCCTCTTTGCTTACGTCCTAAGAAGTGAAGGCTCTATAAAGTCTAGGTAGGTAGTAACGTTCGCCATTTCTGTTCTTCCGTTGCCGAGCTACCGGACGAGGAATCTATTTGCCGCACTGTTAAACATTATCATGTCGCAGCTCCTATGATAATAAATCAAACGAACTGTAATTGAGCAATAAATTGAGCGGCAAATAACGTCCTCATGTGCTTTCTACGAACACCAAAAAGCCAAAATGGCGGGTGATTATATTAAGTATTTATCGAGCCTTAGGAAGTGCATAAAGTCATCAGCAGCGAATCACAACACGCACACGTTTAATGTAGCCGACCTGCAACGTGATTGGCTTCCGGAAATATGAGCGACGGGACTATAGTCAAAATTCTTTCGTGACTAGTTCTCAATTCTTACAGACAGCATTTCTAGAAGAGTTTCATGGACTTTTTTGGAAGCACCGGAAATATTTTTCTTCTTGTATTGTAAATATTACTTGTAACGCATGATAGATCTCTTATTCTATGGCAATTGGTGTCCTCGACAGTCAGAACATCCCTAGAAGCTTCTCAGATCAACCACATATATCTTCCACCAGAGTGCTGCATTGGAGTTAAATCGCTCGCTTGAACTCGGTCGAGTGTCGCACCCTCGAGTGAGATACGATCGGTTGTGACACGCTCGTAGTAAATAGCACAGTACAAGGTCATCTCACCGACATGGCTTATCTTGTATGGAAGGCGACAGATAAGATACACATATGTTTTGCTCATACGGTAAAAATAAGGCTTTATTTTCTGCGTTTATGACAAACGTTTAATGGAACAGTCAATGGAACGTACCAAAACAGGAACATGAAGTTATAAATAAAATAGTATGAAAAACTTCGATATATAGTTATTATTGCTAATTAATTTCAATATTTGATTTACCACATATATAATATGATAGGTCCATACATAGTGTTCCGCCTATATACTGCGACAATGCAGAAACGTTTTACAAAATATTATTGATATAGCAGTAGATTAATAACAATATTAGTACAGAGATAACGTCACAGAAAATATAATAAAACGAATAATCATGCTGCACAACTGTTACAGACGTAAAGACTCATACACTAATTATTAGAGATTATTATTATTATTATTATTATTATTATTATTATTATTTCTACTACTACTACTAGAAAACGTGATATAGTTCTTGCATTATCGTGATTGTATTCTCCGTTTATAATAATTACATTTACATCTAATAACATCTATCAGATGTTGCAAAAACAAAATCACTCCTGTGTGGGGGGAAAAAAACATTTACCTACAACATTTATATTACATTTTAAAGCAAGTTTTGTAGTTGTCCTATGGAGAGGTTAGTTAAACACTAGAAAGTTTTTAAATGTAAACAACTATGTTGTTACTACACAGTTCATCACTGTAACAAGAACGAATGTGTAACGCTCGGCTTATACCGTTCGAAGATTTATCGCTCGTGACAATTTTACCCATCATGGATGTGCGCTACCTATCGGATTATCGAGCGAAAACGTCCGATGCAGACCTGTGCTATTTGAATTTTAATCGAACCGATACAGTCTCTTGTTTTGGTTTCATAGCATCATAACGTTCATGACTGCGAGCCAAGTTGATTTTACATATGTTTCTTTTTCTATGATACAGACATTTGCTGTTCAATTTTCAATAACATAATTACCAACCCTCTGGCTATTAATAACGGATATGCTAGGATATCCACATAGATACTATGCAGATTTAGTCAATATTCTATTCCGCTTACATCACAACATTCCAACACAGCGTTTGAGGGCTAGGGCGCCCGGACGCTGCCCTGTGTCTGCCCTGGGCGGACCCCCCACTCCTCTGTGTCGCTGCGGTGGTGTTCGATGATATTCTGCAGGCATTGCTGGATTATGCGTTCCATCAGTCATTCATTCATCCATATGGTGTACTATCGTTTGTGCTTAACTGTTTTGAATAAGAATGAAGAGAAGTGCGTCGACAGTCGGTTCAGGATTTAACCCCTCTTGGGAGAGCTTGTATCTTATCTAATCTGACAACAACAATGTTCAATGTTTAATATGTCATATCAATGTACGGCAAAAACGTACAATATTAAGCGTCACTTTGAAGTTAAACATTTTGATACCCATGCTCATTATCGGCGAAGAGAGGAAGGCATTAATAACGAAACTAAAGTTCGAAATGCAGTCTTCTTGCGACGAGGTAAATATCATTTCAACTAATTAAGTACTCTAAGGGCAATATGATTTAATTAATGGCTAGGTTATAGTAATTTTTTTTGAACAGTTGTCAACAATGTATGGGAATTATTATAAAAACGTTTGTTAAGCTGTTAAAGGATTTTCTGTCCGTTTAATTATATATGTTTTTTTCTTTTTTTTTTTGTATAGTGAAAATGTCATTAAACATTAATTTTCCCTTCCTTTCGCAGCACATTGAGCGAAGTTCCGAAAGAGCTGTCCAAGCTATATTGTTGCCCTAATTATCGCCAAAAGTAGCCGGCCTTTTACGGAAGGAATGTTTGTAAAGGAGTGCATGATTTCAACTTCGGTGTGTCCTTCCCTGGTGACGTTATTTGAGTTAATTAGTCTCTCTCCACAAACAATGTCGCCGCGTGTAGGAACTTTGTGAACATTTTTATGACGCCCTTTATTGTAAATGTTGAGCAGGCTCCAGTCAAATTCCAAAGAGAATTGATAAGGCTTCAGTGTCACACAATTTTGAAAGATAAATATTACAATATTCCAGGCGATCTCGTTGCGTTTTATAAGAACTTATAACAAAAAGAGTTTCCGTTTATCCACGCATTGACATGCAAGTTAATTGTTATGTTTGCCTGTATATACCTTTTCGAACACATATTCTCAGTCATGAACCTGAATAAGAATAAAACTATGTCACGTTTGTTCGATGTTGCATTGGAAGCAGTGTTACGCATTCATTCTGCTCAAACAGTATTCCCTGATATAGCTGAAAGGGAAAGAAATCACAGAAATATCATTATCTTCGTAACTACAGAAAAAAGGACAATTTTATTTTGTTGTATTATTTTGCAATAGCCAATTATTGTAATTCTTGAATTCTTCCTATATGTCATAAAACGTGCCATCCATATATATGTACCTCAATGGCTCACTCTACCCCTTGCACGCGTGCAACCCTCTCAGTGATCGGTATACCATCTCTTTCCCACACCTGTTGTCCCCCTCTGGGGCTCGGCACAGCTCCTCCGAACCCAGGGCAGCCACGCGGCATCACAGGGGCTGCCCACTTGGAATGGTCTGGCTTACATGAAGAATACCGATCATGGTTCTGGGGATTTTTCTTACGTAATATTGAACAATGTTTAAAGGTACCCACAAGGGTGCGACTTATATTAATTACATAACTTTCTATCATACTGGTTGAGTGGAAGAGAAGGCCGAATGACCTTAACTCTGCCAGTTAAAATAAAACAACATTATTACTACTACTACTACTACTACTACTACTACTACTACTACTACTACTACTACTACTACTACCACTACTTACATTACATGCAATTTTTAATTGCACATCAAAAATCGAGTGTCGTTTTTACACGTTAGTCAATAATAGACACGAAAATCGTAATAATTTTAGTTGCGCAACTTGAATAACGGCGCAACTACGATAGTACATTATGCAACGAGCCTATAATGGTAGTAATTAAGACGCGAGTATGTTTATGAAACGAGCGCAAGCGAGTTTCATAATTTTCATACGAGCGTCTTAATTACCATTACAGGCAAGTTTCATACGACTTTTTATGCTCGACCATATTTCTAACTTGAAATTATTCATAAGTATTCATATTATTCTTATCTGACTGGGGAGCGGAAGTGACCTTGTGCAATATCTCGTAAAATGTGAGATGTGCGCAGACGCGAAAGTATTGATTTTTTTCCGAGGAACAAATGTCATTGACCTTGATATAATCTAAAGAGTAAAATGAACATTAATCTTGATATAACCTGGAAATTGATTTAGACATTGACAAATTGAATTTATTTGAATATTATTTACAATTAACGATAATTATTATACTAACAGAACATAACCTTCTGCGACAGTATTGGATTCCCAGCCTCCGTGACGTTTCGCTAGTTGTCTTTCGATTGCATATCCGACAATAATCGATACTTGCGCTTTCATATTGCTACAATGGTGTTTTCTGATTGGTGGAAAACCTGAACTTTAATGAATAGGTGTACTTTAATTAGGTCCATTAAAGGGCTGCTACCAGGTGTATAATTACTACATTTTGGCATGGTCGATCATAAAATAGTTTTATTATACTCTTGATCTTCTTAGTTTATACCCTAAGGGTGAAATCTAACATTTTTCCTCCTATTATACTACATATGCTAGTGAATTGTAGTAATTTTCTAGTTGTCAGGTTGAATTTTCTTGCCCCAACTTTGTTCCGAATTTAGGTACTGACAAATACTAGCTGATACCGGTAACTGGTAGTTCCTACCTGTTTTGTTGACAGCATTGTTTGCCTCTGAAGAACGAACGTTTCACCTCTCCTTCGAGCTTAAGCTCGTCAACACTGTCTAAGAATCTTAATGGCTTCATGATACAAGCCGCACTCTTGTTACCATAACAATACTCCCTAAAATTAGTTGCTCTCCAAACTTCTCCATAGTAGGTGTAACTTAAAGTGTCTGTAACTTAAAGTGCCCGAGTAAGAGGTTACTTTACCTATTACAGATTTTCTGCTTGCCGCTCCATTAGCATGAGGGTACATTAATTGCATGAAGTGCGTACCTAAGAAACTTCGACACAACATAGGAAACTTGGTAATTCAACAGACGAAACATAGCTAACGGAGGGACATCTAAGTTGATTAACAAACAGAATATCGTACTTCCTTCTACAGGTTGATGGTCCAGTACACTGGGGATATTTATGCACTAAAAAACTAGAAAATCTTCATGCATTTATGCACTCAAATTTGTTTAAATATAATGCAGAAAAATAGGAGTATAAGGGTACAGTGCATCAGTTATTCATAGATTTTAAAAAGGCATTTGACTCGGTTAAAGAGAAGTTTCATATGTAATTCTTATTGAATTTGGTATTCCCAAGAAACTAGTTCGATTAATTAAAATGTGGCTCCGTGAAACGTACAGCAGAGTCCGTATAGGTCAGTTTCTGTCAGATGCGTTTCCAATTCACTGTGGGCTAAAGCAGGCAGATGCACTATTACCTTTACTTTTTAACTTTGCTCTAGAGTATGCCACTAGGAAAGTCCACGATAACAGAGAGGGTTTGGAATTGAATAGATTACATCAGTTGCTTGTCTATGCGGTTGACGTGAATATATTAGGAGAAAATCCACAAACGATTAGGAAAAACACGGGAATTTTACTTGAGGCAAGTAAAGAGATAGGTTTGGAAGTAAATCCCGAAAAGACAAAATATATGATTATGTCTCGTGACGAGAATATTGTACGACATGGAAATATAAAAATTGGAAATTTATCCTTTGAAGAGGTGGAAAAATTCAAATAGCTGGGAGCAACAGTAACAAATATAAGTGAACTCGGGAGGAAATTAAACACAGAATAAATATGGGAAATGCCTGTTATTATTCGGCTGAGAAGCTTTTATCATCCAGTCTGCTGTCAAAAAATCTTAAATTAGAATTTATAAAACAGTTATATTACCGCCGGAGGGAAAAAGACCTTTGAGGAGACCGAGACGTAGATGGGAAGATAATATTAAAATGGATTTGAGGGAGGTGGGATATGATGATAAAGACTGGATTGGTGTAGCTGAGAATAGGGACCTATGGCGGGCTTATGTGAGGGCGGTAATGAACCTCCGGGTTCCTTAAAAGCCAGTAAAGTAAGTAAGTATACACTGAAAATTTAAAAAATATGCAGTAAAAATAGTAACAATTTTACAACACTTGTAGCAGCATGTCTGCTTCCCGACTAGCTGGCCCGGGTTCGATTCCCGGCGGGATCAGATATTTTCAAGTAAAATTTCTACCTCGGGACTAGGAGAGATGGCGGTGCACAACTTCTAATCACTATGTCTGGGTTAAATCCCGAATCTCTCCATAGTGTAGATATATGAAGAGAAAGCATATGCCAATGTTGATAGTGATTCGTCCGTCGGACGAAGACGTTAAGCCTGGCGGTCCCTTTGGTGCTATTCGACAGGAGTAGGCTACGTACCGGCACCGGGTTTTTCTTTTCCCTTCCTCATCTTCATCATCATTACTCATTCAATACAGTATACTTATACGAACATTTACACATACACTCACTTGTATAGGACATAAATCTCCACAGATAAACATCATGTACAGCGTGACCCGCCGAAGTGGTGTGCAACTAGAAAAATGGGTCACAGTCCTGCCATCTATCCGCAATATCCGGGACCCGAATCACGCACAGTGAAATGGGTAGTCATTACATACATATTACAGCACTTATAACTTAATATATTTATATTAAAATTAATTGGATTAACATTCTTGGGAAAAGTGCCTCAGCTTTTGAAGTAGGTAGTTGTCGTGGCAGTATGCAATAATTAATGCCATTTCCAGGGTTTCCATTGTGAAGTGCCTTTGCTTTCCAGTAAAAAAGCTAATTTAGGCCTATATGCTAAGACAACTCTCTCGACATCGCAGGATGTGATCGGGGCATTTTTGTACGAATTGACGTTCTGTACATTATTACAGTCTCCTTTTAAAATATCCTCAATTGTTCGCAACTTCCTAAATCCATGGTTATCTTCCAATATACGACGAAATTTCGAAGCAATTGCCTCGCCTTGCCTTTCTGGAGTGCCTCCAATAAATCCTTCCCTTTTTTTTAACAACCCTCGAAGGCTCAGTCAATGGAGTACACTTGAAGATTCTTGTTGAGTAGTGCGTTTTAGAAATACTGATTATCACCACGTTCCTTAACGAAAGAAAATTATCTTAAATATGAATTTTCATTAAATTCAAGTTCCCTTGTAAGTATCGTGATTCACTACTTGACGCCATCTATTCATTTAGATACACAACAATCAGTACCAAATGAATCCGCGATTAACGACTGGCAGTCCCTCTGACAAGGGAAGGGTTTCGGTTCGAACAGGAATTTTTGCTTAAAAATTTGTACAGAGGCTTACCTCGCAATGGTGATGAAGATCGTAAAAGCATTCATTTGTGTAACTCATCGTTTGGTTGATGTTGGTCATTACACTTCTTCAAAAATGTACATGAGGATTCTCTATAAAATGCATGAAACAGCATGGAGCAGAGCAATAAGCACAACACGCAGAAGCAACACCTGAACAATCTTCTGAACCACACTCCATTGCTATAAAGTAAACTGCCACCTGAATTACATTTTTGAAGTCCGAGACTTGTTCAGGATTCAAGTAACCAGCTGACTGCCAGGAATACTGAAGCATAAGGCAGTATGCGTTTGCTTTTTGCATAGCCCAATACGTCAGACGCCAGTAATGAACACATTTTCCCTCATTTCTGGACTTGTCAAATTGGGATGTAACAAAATCTTTTATAGCTTTGTCCTTAATTACTTTATTCCCTCGAAAGCATTTCTCACTTCTTTCCTTTTTTTTCCCACATATTCAAATATTTTTGTAGCTGGATGTCTTTTCAATAAGGCATCTTTCATGGTATTTTGTGGTAATCATCATAAATTCGTTGAAGAGTTTCTTCCGAATATTTTTTTATAATGCTGTTAACATTTCTCTATCTAAAAACTTATCTCTAGAATAATGGATTATTATAAATATAAGTTTTTAGACTGAAACAATGATTATCAGAGATATGGTCCCTTCCTACAAGGGTCAATATGCAAAAATGTCCCTTGTTCAAAAGGTCCTACAGTTATGTGTTCCCGGCCTAAAAGGTCCAATATGCTAAAATGGCCTGCGTTTCGTAAGCACCACTTTCATAAAATGTCCTTTTTCGGAGAAGTCAGTATTCAATTAGGCCTATGTCAGGTTTTTCAATGCCCTACGTATTAAAAAGGGACATTTAACTTCAACAAAAATTTGATACCAGTAAATCAAGAAAGGAATATATTTTAATAAATGAAAATAAATTTACGAGATACATTTAGGGAAAATGTGGGCGATTTCTATTTTGCTGATATGAAACCATTCTTATTAAGTTACTGCATTTTTCTATAAAATTGATGTCAGTATTTATTCATTTTTAACATTTGCACTGGCTGCGTTGTGTTACCTCTTGCTATCTTTCGTATGTTATTCAGAACCTCCGTCACTCGTACCTCTCTAATATTTGGAGGATGCAAATGGTTTTTTATACCAGCTTTTACGACTCTAAGATTTTCCAAATCTGAATTTAGTCGTACATCTCGCATTACAGCTCTATTGATTAAAACATCTCCAATATTTTCTGTCACCTTTTCGATTGCCTTAATAGTAATGTAGAGCTCGGAATTTTAGGTGCTAAAAGTTAAAAATGACACTGAGTGTAGATGAATAGATGTGGTGCCCGTGGGTTTTAAGCCTAGTTCACAGGAGTCCGATATGTAATAATAGACAACAGTCACGAGGACTGGGTAATGAATCTTGAAAATCGTGCGCTAATTTGTAAGTGGCCGTTAAGAGGATTAAAGACCTTTAACGGTACTAAAAGGAAAATACTGAATGACAAGAATGACGTGTCAAAGAAGTGGAGGCATGGCTTCTATTTTATAAACTATACCGAGGAACAATGTTAACTTTTAGCACCTAAAATTCCGGGCTCTAGTAATGATACAGATTATCGTGGTGTAATAAAATTTCTTTATTTTTTTTTACTATAGATAATTTGGGTCATTCTGAATTCTACAGTCTTGAATTTGACATTCCACATTTCAATGCTACGGCAACGATAAACGATTATTATTGAAAACGTTATCATATGAAAAGTAATTAAGTATGTGGGACATTTAGTAGAAACACATTTTAATGGTTTTACCAATTTTAACTAGGACATTAAATGTGGGACTATTTGATCTGTGGACGTTTCAGCTATGTGGGAAATTTTTGTTGAGGTCCTTTTCATTATGTTGACCCTATTATGTGTGGGACATTAAATGTGGGAATATTTGGTGTGGATCCTTCTTGGTTGGACATTATGTTATTGAGGACATTTTTGAGACCTTCTCTTGAAAGCGAAAAGATTGTCAAATATGTATTGTATTAGAATAATTTATCAACAGTAATCTCACTAGAGATTTTGATTTATCTAGAGAAAATCAAAACTCGAGTGGGATTTAACTGACTATTACACGATTAGAAGAAAGTATATAAAGATTAGAAGTAACGAAGTACTCCAATACAATAAAATATTCATTGACTTACGAAAATACAAAACTGTCTTCAAATTTGTACCATCTCAACATTATAAATATTACGCTAGTAGATGCCAGTAATGTGTTATGATAAGCTGTTTTCTTATCAGTTGTGCCAACTATGGAATCTTCATTGAACTCTGTGGACGGTTGCTGGTCAAGAAGGCTTTGTTGATTAAGTTTCATTTTTATTAAAACAGTTGCATTCCACTTCAATTATCCCGATTCCAGTAATCAACTTCACTTGACAGATGATTTTCTATAAATCTTAGTATCAAACAATCTCTGATACGTGATTATTCATAATATCATATAGCAGAAGCTATAACATAACCATAATAATATGGACGAGTGTTTTAATTAGGGATGATGAAATAAACAAGAAACGTTTTAATTAACGATGATGAAATAAAAAATAACACATGAATAATTTTAAAAGAAACAATTATTTAATGTTTTAGTGGTTGGTGGTTCAGTTTATTTATATTTGGACGTGTGCGTAAAAGAAGTGAACTCGTTGATGTACATGATTTATCCCTCAACTTATTCAGGATTTCCGAATGGTGCTCTTCATTTATTTGTAAATAGGGTTTCAGGGAAGATGCATAGCTATGACCAGTGATCTTTATTAATTCTTGTTCTTGAATGCCAATCCGAGTCATATTTGAAAGTGCTGTGCATTGACTGGAGTGGTTTGTAATTTTCTGTTTTTGACGTCCAGACCAGTGCAGTTTGAAATGTTGGCAAACAAAGAAACAAATGCTAGGGTAGTGATAAAAATAGACAAATGCTAGGGACGCGATAAAATTAAACAAATGCTAGGGACGCGATAAAATTGTGCGATAAGCAGCCGTGATTGGATGAAAGACGTCCTTTCGCACCGTTTTATTGGTCAAAAGTAGTGTGACGTAGTAAAAGTGTAATAGTCTGAAAAATACAACATTAAAATTTTACAAGTAGCCTTGTTTATGTGGTCAGTATACCGCAAGACTTATCTTAAAAAGATACAGCATAAAGACAAGGAACAAAAGAGTGTCGTATCTTCGTGTCTCTGCTGCTTATTGAATCTGGGTCCACTAAATTTAAGACAGAAACACTTCTGCTTCAGTCATGGCGGAAGACAATAACGAGTATATTTTTTCAAAGTCTCAGTTTCTTAAAATCCCTAGACCGCTGGCTGAACACTAATAAAGATGTAGCTTCTAGCTACACATTGTGTATTTTTGTTTACATAGTAATAAACCCAGCAGTGAAATGAATTGGATTGAACTGTATAAACGTATCTGATTTGTATTATGGACGCCAAGTAATGTCATCAGAGTACAGTGACCGAATCAAAGCAAAAGAATACAATTTTCCTGAAATATGAACGTGTTGATTTGTGGAATATAAACATTAGGTAGGTCGTTCAACTTCATATTTGTGCTCCTTTAAATATTAAAGATCAAATTAACAGCTCCTTAAATCATTTCGTAATGTTATAATTTCACAAAAGAATTTACATTTAACATTATCAGTCTTGTTAAATAAAGATGGAATCTTCTCTTAATATGATTTGAGTTGTTCGTCGCTAACACAGTTATGATTAAGACCTTCCTGAACTCTCTGGTTTGATACAGTTGTGAATTCCGAGGTATGAGCACGCATAAGGTGAAATTGTAGTAAATTTGAATTTTTTTAGTAGGAGAGACGTCCAGTAAATTTTGCCGATAATCCTTTCAGTCAAGGATCTCACCTAGCTTATTGTACATTTTATGTCATGCTTTCTGACTTGCATACATGATTTCTTGTACAAATTTCATGTTTCACATAAAATAATTTTTATCTCGAAAGGGAAGCAAAAAAAGAGCAAAATGTATTAAACATTGGTTCATCTTGTACAAAGATATGAAATGCATTGTTGTTTTATATAGAACTAATTCCATTCAAATGGTTTCTGAAAATTTCCACGGAGTATTTAATAATTGAAGAGTCCACTGCAAGAATGATGGATGTCACTTTCTTGTCGAAAATGAACCAAGACTGTTAATGCATAGCTTAAGACATATAGAATGTACATAGAGAGTTATATGGCATTAACACTGATAGTCATTGTCCAGTAATGATCGGAAAATCTCAGTTAAGCTTTGAGCACTAAGCATTTCAAACTTTCAACTGCTTCTCCTGCAAAATGTATTCCAAATGACATCCATCATTCTTGCAGTGGACTCTTCAATTGTGACAACTATTTTGTCCTACAGTTCTTTTGCTATTTTGTATTACTCCCGTTTACAAAAAAATTTGGTATTGTTCTTCTAGTAAATATGCCTGCTTAATAGATTAGTTTGCTGCACTGCACCGATTGTGAGATGGGATAAATCGTTAGAGTACATCACACTTCATTAGTAAAGTACGTAGTGTTGTATATACTCCACCAAACTTAACGATCCAGAACATAAATGAATACATCATTAGGCCTATATTTGGTGTAGGAATTTCGAGATGAAAAAACACTGTAGTATTGTCGTTGAATGTTAAGACATCCAACGAAACACTGTTGAATAACTGAGTGTTACATGTGGGGAAAAGTTCCCAAGAACATAAAAGACTCTAACACTTACGCCAACATACACATAATAAAAAGCGACAGAGAATTTGAGAAAATCTCTGTGATTGCATCTAACGCTTACAGTATATAGGAATTAGGGTAATGGAATTAGGATATACAAATATAATTTTAAGTCTTCAAAAGCTGTGTTATACTGGTAACGTTGTACTGTTGCCAAGTTTGGTCCCTATCTGAACAACAAAAGAATTGCTTCCAGTGAGTGTGCCAGAAGAAAATGGAGAGGAAGGTTCTACATTTGAAGCAACAAGGCAGGATAAGAAACAGAGACATCAAGGGAAGAGCCGATTTGCATGATCCACTAGTTCCGACACAACGAGTAAAATGGAAATGGGGCCTACACGTGAGGAGGATGGATTATAGCATATGAATCTATGCATCAACAATTTGGTATCCGCAAATCGGGAAGAGGAGTAGAGGACATCCAAGGTGCAAGTGCAGGTGCAAGTGCAGGTGCAGGTTCAGGTGCAGGTGCAGGTGCAGGTGCAGGTGCAGGTTCAGGTTCAGGTTCAGGTTCAGGTGCAGGTGGTCTTATATCTTCCAGAGAGTGACGGGCGCGCAGTGGATGAGGACAGCAAGGGAAAGGCAGGCATGGAGGACACTGGAAAAAAAAAACATATCCAAAAAAATTAGTAAATATTATATTGTATTTTTTCGGTTTTACAATGTTAGAACTGTACATTTTTTCGGGCAGTTATTTATTTATTTATTTATTTATTTATTTATTTATTTATTTATTTATTTATTTATTTATTTACGTAGTTACTTATTTACGTATTTGTTTATTTATTTATCATAAAGCAGTTGTTTGTTACTCTGAGTGAAATGAAGGTGATGAAACCAGCGAAATGAGTCCAAGGTCCAGCGTCGAAAGTTACCCAGCATTTACTCTTAACAGGTTTAGGGAAAACCCCAGAAAAACCTCAACCATGTATCTTCTTCCTACCAGGATTTGGATCTGGGCCCGCTCAGATATGCTAACCATTACTCCACAGCGATCGATCCTTTAATCTAAAGGATTTACTCTATTACTTTACTAAATTTATATGGCTTAAAAATATATAATAGTTTGCCTCATGACATTAAAATTACGAATGATTTAAGATATTTTAAAATACATATCAAAAGAGTTTTAACAAACCTCTGTCCCTACAATTTTGATGAAATACGTGTGGGTTTACATTGGTCCTAATTTATTGTATTTTATCTATTATAATTATTGTTTTCTATTTTAATTATTGTTTTCTCTCTTTCTGACAAGTACTATGGTTTTAACTCTTTTATGGCCAAATAAAAATGAAATGAAATGAAAAGAAAATGAAAAAATATCTTCCATGTTATGAAATAGTATTGCACTCTCCACAATAAGAATCGTGCAGAGAAGCTAGTGTCCATCTGCGGAGCATTAATATAGGGTAAAGTTTGGTAAAATTGTGATACGAATAATAATGTGATAGTTCTTTTTGAGAATTTATTACAATTTTACTGAGCGAGAGAAGGACCGGTTTTGTGCAGAAACTTGTCAACGTAGATTCCCTTAATACTTTGGTGCAAAAAACTGATCTTTCTCTCGCTCAGTAAAATTGTAATAAATTCTCAAAAAGAACTATCACAATATTACCAATCTTTACCCTACAGTAAATTCCATCGAACGTTCCCGGTGTTTCTGTCGGCCGATCAGTGGCAATCCTCCCCGTTGCCGCCGTTGAAGCGAACTCACCGTGTTTCGCCGTACTAAGTTACATTATAATATTCGGTATTCACCCTCCTCACAGTAGCTGCTGGAAGTGTTGCCCATCTTATGTGATACATAATTGACATTGTCGTGAGAAACTATCATTCACGCGCATTAGTTCCTCTGGAATAATAGAAAAAAATTCTTTTCGAATGTTTTCTTTAAGTTCTTCCAGCGTTTGAGGATTAGTTGCATAGACATACATTTTATTTTTTCAGTGTTTCCTGAAAACAGATGTCACGTGCTATTAGGTCTGAGGATCGAGCTGATCATAACCTCTGCTTATATTTCTACAACCAAATTTAAGAACGTTGAATTAATAATACGGCGAAGCGCCGTGAGTTTTCGGAGGCAGGCAGGGGCAGTAGCGTGGGAGATTTTCCGACGGTCGGCCAACAGAAACACCGAGAACATTCGCTGGGACCGTCTGTACTAACCGAGTGATCGTAGTTCTATTCGCTACGCTTTAAATTTCGCATCGTATTAAACTAATTGTTTCACTTTCATGTTGTGAAATCTATCCTTTTGTGGTGAATACAAGGACTAAAGTATTATATAATCTTGTGTGTGCAGAAGGGAAGAACATGGCCACGTCGTACGACTGCAAGTTCATCGAGACGTCGGTGGGCATCAACCACAACGTGGACGAACTGCTGGTCGGCATCCTAACGCAGATCAGACTGAAGCTCGAGAATCCGGAGCGCGCTAGGGACCTGTTCCGGAAGAGGAGCTGCTCCCGGAAGAAGAACAGAAACAAGTCTCCGCTGGGAGGTTCCGGAAGCCACAAACCCTACCGCGGTTCCAGAACCTCCACGAGTCTCAAAGTCAAGGGTCTCCTCGGCAAAGTGTGGGCTAGAGACTCCAAATCAAAGTCTTGTGAGAACTTACACGTGTTGTAGACTATAACTTCGCGAAAAAATAATGGACGGATTTTTATATATTATTTATATATCAAAACAAATAGTTTAGGGAAAACAGGGATTAGGGATTTGATATAAAGGCGACAGTAGACGGTATAGAAGTGGGCCCAATTATAACTGGTCGAGAGAGATGAAAATAAAATTCAGTTTCAAATGAAACTATGACAAATTATATAATACAGACCGAGGAGTAAATATTTGTTTATTCAAAAGTCAGAAAATATTATTCTATTTTAACAAAACTTGTTTCAATAGTTTAACTATTTTCTCGGTTTCAAATTAAATCAATGAACAGTGAATCAACCTAATATTCAGCGCTTTTTTTTTTCCAAATTCATACTAGGAAGTAATGGTTTTGCCTTCACAAATACGAATTTATCTTATTCAGTGTTGCTATGGATGTAAAAGAGATATTTTCAGCGCACTGAGATGATTTAAAACTCAAAATGGATTGAGGTAAGGGCTCTGTAATTCGTCGTTATTGTAGAAACTTCCAAAACATTTGAAGACATTCCGCAAGATTTTATTCTGAATGCTGTTCATGCCTTAGAAGAGAGACTACTAATGTTAGAGGAGAAAAATTGCGACTATATCTGAATGTTTTGAAAGTGGTTCATATCTGAGCAAACTCCATTTATTCATGAACAAGTTATATTATTATTTTTCTGCAAACTTATTTCGTAACAAAATTACAGGACTTCCAAATCTTTCTTCAGATTTGAATAACTATACATAACGACGGATTGAAATATTATTGAAATAGGTACATATATTGCTTTCTTAATTTCTTCAACTCCTAATATCACCTCCTTCTTGGTAAATAGACCCCACATGATGTGTCGATGACGAAATATTTACCACTTCAGTGATAAATCAATTGACTAATTTTTTATTTGGATTTTTTGGATATCTAGTGAACAATGTAGTAGACAAAATAGCTTTTGAAAAGTTTCCATTTCTTTATTAACATTTTCAACATCAGAATATTGAGAATTGAAAGTATTCTCTTAAATGACAAGACTAAGGAGTTTTTAACTTCCAGTCATCTGTCTTTTGTCTGTGATAAACTTGTTTTGTTCCTGAATGTTTTCGCTTGTATGCAACACTAAAACAGAGCAAACTAAATACGGTTTCCTATTTATTTCTTCCTTACAAAGTTTCCGCGGACTTTTCTATTATTTTCAATTGCTTTATAAGTTATACAAAATGGAATTATTAATTTTTCTTATTTTTACTGGAGTTCTACAAATATTATGGTTTGAAATTAAATACCGTACGTAAAATGTGTAACAAAAAACAGAAAACATCTCAGAACTGTATCAGAAATAATTTATAATTACAAAATATGTAATATAATAGTAAAGTTAAAATTGGTACATCGTATGAAAATGCTTTTGTACTAATCGAAATTAATTCAGTATAATTAAAATTGCATATATGTATACATACAGAGTGTTTCAGAAATACTTCGACAAACACTGTGGACATGTTTCTTACACCAAAACAAGAAAAAAGTTCATATAAACATATGTCCGAAAATCCTTAGTTTTTTAGTTATTAATGAAAGGACATAACGAAACATTTGTTAGATACTGTCAGCTTGGTAGCAAGTGTTGTAACTTTAATCAATTCAGAAACTCATAACAAATGTTCAAATAACAAATGACTGTAGTAAACAAGTCTCCTTGGCAACACATAGCCATCTAGGATAGAATGGGAACATCAGCAGACTTGTATCGATAACATCATTCGATTATCTAACAAAATGAATTATTATCGGTTACAAACTTAAGTTAAATTGCTGGATTGTACCTCGAAACGCGCTGAACGTAAACTTTCATTGTTATGAGTTTCTGAACTGATTAAAGTTGCAACACTTACTACCAAGCTGACAATATCTAATATGTTTCACTATGTTCTTTCATTAATAATTAAAACACTAAAGATTTTCGGACATATGTTTATATGAACTTTTTCTTGTTTTGGTGTGAGGAACATGCCCCCAAGGTTTGTCAAAGTACTTCTGAAACACCCTGTATATATAATTTTATAAAAGTATTTCTGAAACACACTGTATATATAATTTTATAAAGTACGTCAATTTATAATACTATACAGACACAACAATTACCTCATCGTAAACAATCATCGCTTAAAATGCCTATTATTTCTATGTCAAAACATGTGTATTCAATTACTAAATTACTTACGTAGCCTACTAATGCATGTAAAAATTATTTATTAATTCTGCATTTGGTGGTTATACAAACCTATACCGCGAGGTGAAGTAAATTTAGAAAGATATATGTAACTATTAAACATATTTACCAATTCGTGTTTGTTGAAATAACATGTTAAACATTATGGTCACCAAGATCGTTATAAATGGGCTCAGCTAAAATGAACAGTTGTGAATTATTATTGACCAAATACACTTCAATCGTATTAAAAGAATCACAACATGTTTAATATTATAAAGACAAGTATGTAGGGATATGAGTTTGTGTGACTTTATTTTCTTACTATGTTTTATGTGAATTTTTATAACTTAATTTAAAATGTTATTATATTTGCTTTTATTCCAAGATATTTTATTACTGTAGCATACATAAATGTTTCTAGTAATTCAGAACTGTGTTATTGCACTACTTTGCACAATATTTTCGCCGATTTTGGTCAAACGTTTCACATATGAAATCACATGCACAGAACGAGTTGTCTACTGTATTTAGTATGTGCGATAGTAATTATATACCAATCACGTTTTAAAACCGTTTATTTTTTGGAGACAGAAGATTTTTTCAACACGTTTATAACTATAGATCACATTGCATAACATTTAAACACCGTAGTTTATGTCATTTACATATTATAATGCTGTTAGCATTTTTATAAATAATCAAATGGCCAACTACACACCAAATATGTTTGTGATTAATAACTAATCAAAATTTGTACCAATCCTATTACAGCTTCATTACGCACTATGATCGGTGTTTTAGTAGTCTAATACAATGATCAAAGTAATGCACATTTTGGAAGAGGTGAAGAAGAATTTCTAATTCTCCGTAAGTGGCATATATCTTATTTTATATTAAAAAGAAGCATTGCTTGCAAGACTGATTGACTAATCGGTTAAAAGATTTTGTATCACTATCCCAGTAGGTAAACAGAAAGTATCCCGATCACTCCCATTGTAATCTGAAATCAAATATCAGTTTAACGTGATTTTTATTGCAACAGCAAATTATGTCTTAAAGTTCGCCATACTTACAAATGCGTAATATCCATAGCTGAGATATATTACAGGGTTCCATTATAAATATTATCTTACAACAGAAATTTAGCAATTTTAAATATTAATATTAAGGACTTGATGCGTACTGTGAAAATACATGGAATGTATCTTACTTGTTCAGAAAGGATTCAAAATATTCACATGACATTTAACAGAATCAATCTACACAAAAACATTGTCAGAATTGTTAGGCATAGTCGGAGAAAAATATTTCTATTCCTTATAAAGACAAAATTTATATTAATATTGGATCCACTTAATATAATTTGTATTACGTTCGATTTATTAATTATGCAGACATAGCAAAATCAATAATAATGGCTACACAATATCCTAAAATTAATCGAAAGATATTTATCTGCAACAATGGTACCTAAAAATTTTACTAATTTAGTAATCAAGGACACTCCGCAACTAATCTATAACTTGAACAAAAATTTAATCTACATTATTCAGAGCAAATGCTTTAGTGTATTGCGTAATATGGATATTAAATGACATTTTGAGATAGAAATCGAAAAGGTATGAAAGCAATGTTTTCAAAAACCTTTTCGCTTTATTTCTCAAGATCATGTGATATTTGTCCTTGACTGAACCGAACTACAAGCACATTCCAAGCATTATAATTTAAATTAAGAATATATGCATAGATTAAAAACGACGTGCAGAATTGTGCAGCGATAGAGAAATTTAAATTTCCACTAACAGTGACGGATATAAGAAAACAATATCAAGCCAGTCACTGAAATTGTACGATCAATGAGGATAAAATTTCTAATACGTCGCTTGTGGTAAAGTATTAACAATGTGATCAATGCGTACTCCAATTTTAAATGGTTAATATATTAGATAAATTTAGTATATATCACGTCAGAGTATAATGATATTTAGGGGTCCACTTAAATAGCAAAACTCGTTTAATAAAATTACTTCAAGTTGTAAGAACTTAGCGGATTTGAAATATGTTTCAATAATAGGGAGGACTGTAGACCAAGAATATTGTGACCAAAATATTAAAAATACTGAAAGAGAAGTCCTCATTAATGTGCCTTCATTTGTGTGGAAAGGCTTTCAGCAGAATCTTACTTTGTCGTTCTTTTTTTTTAATTGCAAAATCCCAAAATAAAAACGTTTTGACAGTTCGCAAAAACAAAGAAGAAATTATCAAGTTTCACTATAACTGTATAAACTAAATCAAGATCGACAAAAGTACTTAACGAATAATGAAGGGTTCAGAGCCATAGTGGGCCAAGCGCCATATAGTAAAAACGGAGAAAACAAGGGTTAAAATTAAGTGATTACTGTAATTCAATGAAACAAACAGCAAGTAATATAAAGTATGCATATTAAAACTAAATTATATTTAAATCTTAATTAAACTATGGTATTCAGAGCCATAGTGGGCCAAGCGCCATATATTAAAAACGGAGAAAACAAGGCTTAAAATTCAATTAAACATATAGCAAGTAATATAAAGTATGCACATTAAAACTAAATAATATGTCAATCTTCATTAAACTATGGTTTTCACTTAACTTTAACTTTTGCTTTCTCCCTTTTTAATTAATGGCGCTTGGCCCACTATGGCTCTGAACCCTTCAATTAGAGGATGTTTTAGTTAATAATTTGAAGTGAAATTTTAGTCACTTCTTCATAACAGAATTGGAAGTACGTGTAACTAAATTCTACAATTAGTACATGCAGTTCTTTGGACTACTTCCTTAAAACTTCTCCTTATCACAAAACATATAAAGCAGATACAATTATATATTTATTCTACAATTATAAAAATGTATATTACACATTTCAGAGACCACCACCTCAATCCGAATCATTATTTATCTGAAATTGACGAGTATCGGATGAATTTTTTCTCATTTTCCACATTGTCTTTCCCGTATTTCGATAAATATTACATAGATTCGCATTATTACTGTCTATCAAGACACCATTTCAGTTATAGTTAATGATAAGCAATCTTGGTGCTAATACTTAACTGATATCGAGAGACAAGTTTTTGGAAGATGGCTGAAAGAGCTCAACTGTAGAATTGACTCAATATGTAGAAACAATGTTCTAGAAACACTTGGAAATATATCATATTCAATGTTGTGAGAGCAACAACTGTTTTATGATAAAATATATTTCCTTTTCCAATTAAATTAAAAATACACTTGTGCACTATTTAAGTCGCAATTATGATTTAATGCTATGTGTTAAGCACGCTGAAACACGCTTAAAATATTAAGATCTTGTATAGAACTTTTGATGATCTAACCACAGCATTATGTTCATTTTAGCTTATAGAGATTTGATATGTTACTATGCTTAACTGTCTTAAATTTGATATCTTGTACAGTTAAAGAACATCTATATCTTCATAATAGCAGATGTATCATGTTGTATCTTCATACTCAAAGCTTCAGAAGACGTTTGGCTATTAGTTGCAATTTTATCGAGTACTGTGACTTTGTCAATAATAAGCGTAATGATAAAATAATATAAATTTTAATCCTAAGAAAGTATTTTTTGCATTCATGTATGTATAAGATCCAGTTGGACCACAATTTGTAGAATTTTTTTACTGTGATTTCATAAGAAATGTTATATTAATTAGTATAAAAACGTAACTGGTAACAAGATCACACTGCATATTAATTTATAAAAAAAAATAATTTCTCTAATATTGTATCATACGATATGTTTTATGTGAAACACATAGAAATGTAATTTTAATCAGCAGCGATCACTGGACTGCAATGTAACATACCAGTTACGTTTTGCAATAGGAAAATAGTGAGAGTAAGACGGATGTATAATTTGTAAATGGGAAAAATTTAATTTATTAATTTTGGTGTAAACTGACGCACCAGTTTGTAATTTATATATTGCATTGTATTATTGTAGCAAGTTACCTTGTCCTAAGAAAAGTGTATCAAGTTTTTTCAGTCAAATGTTTTAGTGTTCAACGTGAATTAAAACAAAAGAAATTCAACTTCCATTATTGCACATATGTATACATGCACCAATATATAAATATTGTCTTCGTTTTATTGGAGTATGTTGTTCATATTTCATTTCAGTGATGATTTGATGTAGATTAAGAATTGACCATTTAACATGTATTTATGTATCTTTAACACTGGAAAGAAATCATATTTAAGTGGTGTTTACGTAAAAAAACCTCTCCCTTACAAGTAATTTCTAGAAGAAATGTCATGCTTGTATTTTATATACATATTAAAATTTGTGTCTTCAATTTTATAAACCAAGGGGTTTTTCAATTTATTTATAATTTAGCTACGACGAGCGTAAATAATCAAAATGAGATCTTCAATTAATGTAATTAATTGGGAAAACGTAGTATTTATAATTCCCAGTTAACACGTTTCAGTGATCTGTTACTATGCTTAACCGATCTATGCTTCACTGTTACTGGGAACACCAATTTAGAGTTTGTCCTTTCCTTTACATAGTAATCGTACTTGAGAATTTTGGCTCGTACTAAATGAAGATTTTGGAGAAAACTACTATTTTATTGTACGTTCCTCACGTTATGTTCGAATTGTAATTGTATACCCGAGATTAAGAGCATAACCGTATGGGAACATGCATTTCAACATGGGTAATGACATTCCACTGCTATTCATTACATTACTACAGTATGCTGAAAACTTTTCGACAAAAACTGGAACACAAGTTGTAAATGTCAATTTATATACTGGGTGAACAGTATAGAGCAGAACAGGTTTCACGGCTCCTAGCTGGCTGAGGTGGGGGACTCAAGACCACGCGAGGCCAGCTAAGAGCCGTGAAACCTGTTCTGGCTGTATACTGTTCACCCAGTATTATGTAAAAGATAGACACACGTTAAAGATAGATTGTAATTATTATGCCACTGCTTTTGATGTGTAGGTTTCTTCCTCAAAAAGACAAGTAACGCCCACATTTATAATTATTTAAGCTTCCTTTATGAAAAGGTAGCCAGATTTGACAAGGTGTATTATATACAATTTGAAAAACACACCTAACAGGTAAGAAGATTACATTTCAAATAATAAACATCACAGTGTGTTTTAAAATTACACACAATAATGCATGTATGTATGTATGTATGTATGTATGTATGTATGTATGTATGTATGTATGTATGTATGTATGTATGCATGTATGTATGTATGTACCGTATGTATGTATGTATGTATGTATTTATTTACACTGCAAGTGGGCAAGCACCCGGGCAGTGATATACACAATATAAACAATACACAATAAAATTACAAAATACAATACAATTATACAATACACAATACAATTAGATACACAATACAATAAGAATACACAATACAATTATACACAATAATTACAATTAATAATAATACATAAAATAACCTAATCAATAAGTGAACCTAATTTTACATTACAACCTACCTATGTATAGGCCCTACATAAGTTTCGCATTGGTACTGATAATCTTTCACTTTACTCTCATCTCACTCACTGTACTGGCACTATGACACATTCCACTGACACTTTAGAACACATTTCACTGACACTATATAACACATTTCACTGACAGAATAACACATTTCACAGACAAATAACATGTTTCACTGACAAAATAATACATTTCACTGACAGATAACACAGTTCACTAACAAAATAACACATTTCACTGACAAGACAGAGAGATGCGTATGTTACTTTTCACAGTTACATTTACTTACCAGAAAAAGTGACAGGGTCACAATAACAGATTCTGTGCACAAAAAGTAACTGAGTAACAGTTATAGCTATCAACACACAGCTTAAAAAGAGATACAATTATGATATTTCCCCAGAACTATAATGCTTCTCATCTCAAAGGAAATATTGGATTCTATAAATTGAGTAGCCCATGTGGAAAAAAGGGGGGCTCACCATTCATTCATAGTCTTTTGTCCTAGGACAGGTCTTTCACTGCAAACCTAGCATTCTCCAATCTTTCCTTTTTCTGCCTTCCTTTTAGTCTCCGCATACGATGCATATATCTTAATGTCCTCTATCATCTTTTATCTTCTTCTCCCCCGAACTTCTCTCTTTCACCAAGGACTAACAATGCCTTTTAAAAATATCAAAGGAATTTCTCTCACATAGTAAATATTAAGTTAAAGTTGAACAAAATAAATTACTAGGCTAATATATATATATATATTTTTTTGTCTAATGGCGGATACTTGACTTTTCGTCATTCACTCATATGAAGCTAGTTGTGAAGACCGATTTACCGACAGAGTCGTTGCCCAGTATGCGCTATAGGAGGCTGGTCTACGCTACACCCGCAATGAGATGAGATGATGATGGAGATTTGTTGGAATGCCACAGGGGAACTGGAGATCCCGGAGAAAATTCCTATGTTACCTGGACCACGCTCTTGCCCAACACAAGTTATAAATCGGGGGTACGTCGGGGATCGAACAAAATTATAAGTCCAGCGCTCTCTCTAGTCACTAAACCACCGTGACGGCACAACAAAATATATTACAAGTGACAAAAATACTAACCATATTTTCGTTACTTCGATAAAAGTAACTTCGTTACAATTATAGTTACCTTATTTGAATAATAATAATAATAATAATAATAATAATAATAATAATAATAATAATAATGTCGTTACCGACCGTTACTTTTAAGAAGTGTTAGTAATAACGGTGTTACTTGTAATGCGTTACTCCTGATGTCTGTTTGTGAGATACAATAATAAATTAATCCACGGACAAAACAATTTGAACCATAGAGGCAAATTTTAAGTGCAGTATTAGGCATATTAATATCTCTTACTTCAAAATATGCAAATAGTGAAGAGGAAAACACTTATTTTTCTTCTTCTTCTTCTTCTTCTTCCTCCTCCTTCTAATGGTCTGTCACGATCTTATTCCATCGTTTTAGCTGACGGCGCAAATATATTTTTCCTCATGGTAACTTAGCATTTGACAAGGTATTCTTTCAGAAGACTCTAAAACTGGATCGAGTCTTAGTTTTCCTAAAATGTCAGCATTTTTCTTCTTTTCTGGTTTAATGTAGCCTGCAGATATTCACAAAAACTTCCTTTCATTGGGAATGATTCGGTGTTCATCACATTTACGTATGGTCGAAGCTTAACTACCAAACATGAGAATAATAACTGACAACGCCAATGTTTTGTTGGCTTGAATTCTACTATGTTTTTGAACAAGCAAGGTTTTCAAAATATTATTAATAGCATCCATTACACAATTATAACTATTCAATTTTGCTTATAGCCTATATCGTTTTCCGGTTCATAGCTCAAATGGTAGCCTAGATATTATTTCATGAAATTTGTTTTTTTTTTTTTTTTTTGTTTTACTTAGTTATTTAAAACGACGCTGTATCAACTACTGGGTTATTTAGCATCGATGAAATTTGTGATAGCGAGATGATATTTGAAGGGATAAAGCCAAGGATTCGCCATAGATTACCTAACATTCGCCTTAAGGTTGAGAAAACCTCGAAAAAACCGAACCAGGTAATTATCCTAAGCGAGAATCGAACCTAGGCCCGAGCGCAACTACGATATAATTATTCTAGATGTTTATTTTAGATACAGATTTTACAACGAAGATGAATTTTCTTATGAAACCTATTACCGGTATTTTAATTTCAGGAAATATTTCTTGTATTAATATTTTATCCGCAAGCAGAATTCTATTAATAAGAGGCGACAAAAAGAATAACATAAAAGAAAAGTCTGGTGAAAAGCTTTATACTAAGTACAGATTGATTTCTCGCATGTTAACGTATCTTGTATGGAAACTCCCTTTCCTAGAAATGAATTGAATGCAGATCAAGAACAGATAATCAAGAAGAAACATGACGTCGTCTACACAAATCTGACTTGAATATTTTCAAAGAAAAAATTGTTCCGGGGCGGGTATCGAACCCGGGATCTTTGGCTGAGCGCGCCAAAGCTCTACCGGATGAGCTACTCAGAAACTCTACCAGACCCAGACTCAATTATTCCCTTCGTATCCACATACCTCAAGTGGGTTGACAAGACGTCAGACACCCAGCATTGAGTGCACACCAAGCTCTGTGTGATTTAAGTTTGTAGTTTTCTGTTAACTAACAGTGATGTGTACCATACAAATTTGGCTTTCAGGTATAGCTCCTTGTGAAGTTGACTTGAATAATTTCAAGGAAAAAATACATCGCCTATTTTTCGAATATAGAGAACATTTGGGAAATATTTAAAATTCGTAACTATAATTGAAGCGTTGGGCCGAATAACGGTCTATGTTACAATCTGCTAACTGTGCAGGAGGCACAAAAAATGTTACATCGTAGACCGTTGTTCCAATCAAGAGAGTCATAGTTGTAACTCGTGTAGAAGCGCCTCTGGTACAGATATTGAAAAACAATTTTTCTGACAGCTGTGAAAGATTATATAGAGCATTACTCCATTAAAAAGTCGATTTTGAAAAAAACTGTAACATAGACCGTTATTCGGCCCAACGTTTCAATTAATGAACATTCATATGTAAAACAGAAACGACTGACTCAAAATTATAGATTCGATAGTAAATATGGTAATGTTCATGAGGATGGTAATAATGATAACAACTTATAACACAGAAGGTTAATGGCTATTAATGGCCAATAAATTAACTATTCTAATACTGTATAGGACAAAAATAAAAAATAAAATATTCCCTATATTAATCATAACTCTAAAGCCACACTTTGCCCCTGACGTTTTAATCTGCACGTAGTTTAAAGTTCCAAAATCATCCTATACGAATACAATCGAATTGCTATCATGGACATTCGTTTCGACAGAACAGATGTACATATTGTGGACTGGACTCAAAACATACATCCCCATTGTTACTATTACAATTCCGTAGTACAATGAAATGTTTGTTATTCTAATTGTATGGGAACAGAAATAAACACAGAAACACGAATTTTAAAAAATGGTATCTATATTTGGCTCATTCGGTTTCGAATTAACGGTACAAAATTAGCTTTCTGTGCACAAATAAAGTTTTCATATTGCTGCAGGGATTCTTCCATCCATTAGTTATGTTTTTGTCCTACTCGTATGTAAAAAAACTTACATTAGAAACCTCTGATATGTAAGTATTTGCATTTATAATAATCCATGGCACGACAACTCATGGACGTTCAATTTCGACAGTCCGCTACTAACATCATGTCCACATGCTTTAGCAGAGGTTCTTTGCATCTAATCAGCTAAAATATTATTATTATTATTATTATTATTATTATTAGCAGCAGCAAACTTTGATCCAGAAATAATATTTTGTTACAATATATTCAAGTAATTAATGCTGATAATAATAGTATCACTACAAAATTCCTCCAAAATACAGTGCATACATTTTATCTTTCCACACGTTTAACATCATCTTTGAAAAGGTAGGTAGGTAGGTAGGTAGGGTTTTTTTTTTTTTTTTTTTTTTTGTCCGCTCTACGATTTATCTCTCGTGTCTTTGACTCATCATCGAGCGCTGAGTACAAGCCGCGTGTGGGCAGCTGTGTTGTGCACTACCATTTCCATTCTTACTTCCCTAAACGTGGAAAGTTAAAATGTACACAATGTATCTTTCCACATAAGAACCAAGCACCGAAGTAGTTAAGTGCTGAAATTTTTAACAAAAGTGACGCTAAAATATAGACAACTAGTAAGTGTATTCAATACTAATTTAATGTGAAAAAAATAGAAAAAATATTACAAGTTTTAATAAAAGAAATCATACTGCAATACGAAGGAATATAACACAGGAATAAAGCAGATGAAATGAAAAATTGTTATATTGGTGAAAAAAGCTAGAAGACAATAAGAAAGGTTTGAATGACAGAAAAATAATATCAAAAATAAGTGGTGTTGGGAGTAAGGAAGAGGATAAAGAAAAGGAGGAGGACGAAAAGGGAGAGTAGTGGATAAAGTGACAGAGTGTGATTACGACGATGAAAATCTGGGGCGAAGTATCAATATATCATTTCATATTATTATTTTATATCCATTAAAAAAAACAAGTACTGTGTTTAAAAATGTCCTTATAATAACACTGAAAGACAGCATGGTAAAAATTGTTTTTATCTACTTTTTATTCACTTTCATTCTCTTAACTCAGTTATAGCTTACTCCTTTATCACGAAATTCAGTCAAACTTCAGCTTAAAGGTACAGTAAGATAGATGGCATGTTTTACAGTGACTATTACACTTCTATTACGTCATACTACTTTTGACCAATAAAACGGACGTTTTTTCAACCAATCATGGCTGTTTAATTTTATCGCTTCCCTAGCATTTGTTTGTTTTTATCACTACCCTAGCATTTGTTTCTTTGTTTGCCAACATTTCAAACTGCACTGATCTGGACGTCAAAAAAAAAAAAAAAACAAACAAACAAACAAACAAAAAAAAAAACAAAATTAAAACCACTCCAGTCGATGCACAACAGTTTCAAATATGACTCGCATTGGCATTCAAGAACAAGAATTAATAAAGATCACTGGTCATAGCTATGCATCTTCCCTGAAGTCCTATTTACAAATAAATGAAGAGCACCATTCGGAAATCCTGAATAAGTTGAGAAGTACATCAACGAGTTCCACTTCTTTTACGTTCACGTCCAATATAACATCAACTGAACCACCAACCACTATAACATTCAAATTTGAAAATTATGCTTTCAATAATTGTTCCTTTTAAAATTATTTATGTTTATTTTTTATTTCATCATTCTTAATTGGAACTTTTCTTGTTTATTTCATCATCCATAATTAAAACTTTTCTAACAATTGTTTATATTATTTAGGTTATGTCATAGCTTCTGCTATATGATATTATGGATAGTCACGTATCAGAGATTGTTCAATATTAAAGATTTATTGAAAATCATCTGTCAAGTGACGTTGATTACTGGGATCCGGATAATTGAAGTGAAATGCAACTGTTTTAATAAAAATGAAACTGAATCAACAAAGCCTTCTTGACTAGTAATCGTCCACGGAGTTCAATGAAGATTCTATAGTTGGCACAACTGATAACAATAAAACAGCTAATCATAACACACTACTGCCACTAATGTTGAGGGGGTACAATAATACAGTTGAAGACAGTTCAGTATTTTCGTAAGTCAATATTTTATTGTATTAGAGTACTTCGTTACCAGTACTTCTAATCTTTATATACTTTCTTCTAATCGTGTAATAGTCAATTAAATCCCACTCGAGTTTTGATTTTCTCTAGATAAATCAAAACCTCTAGCGAGATTACTGTTGATAAATTAAGTTAAATATTTTAGGGTATCAGAAGACAGAAGAGCTTACATTTTTAAGAACGGCGGTATTAATAAATGACTTGCAATAAACTTATGATTTCTCCCACATACACCATGATGCATATATTATGAAGAGAACTAAGCTCCATATCTGCATATTTTAACAGTAAAAGGAAGCAACATGTACCGGCCATTTTACCTTCGACATACAAGCTCGTTATTTGACAGAAATATAAACTGGCCCTGAAACTGTTACGTAGATTAGTCAAGAGGAATATCTTTTACCTCTGACCGGGATTGAACACGTGACCTTTCGATTTCCACCTAGTCATTCTATCCACTCGGAATAAATCTACGCGAATGTCTAAATCGAGTTGCACTATGAATTATGCTGGATCAGATGGGTCGTGTAAACTTGAGTTCTCCAATTCATTTCTGCAAGTTACTGTTGGCTTCATAATATACACTATGTTCCGCTTATAAGTATAATATAATAAATAATTATAACATCAAAAGTACGCGTTCAAATGGGAAAAGGTTGGTACCATTTTAAAGAGGAGGTCTGAAAGTTTTAATTCATTGTTGTTAAATGAGTCATGCATCACGCGCATGCGCAGATCATTTCATTTGATAAATCGCATCGTATCTTGCCCCTTGGGGAAGAGTTAGTCTCCATATGGACACCACAGCAGAAAGTCTTTCGTGTGTTATCACTAGCAGAACAAAAATCTGTGATTAGTGTGTAGCGCCTGTTTCGTCGTTGGTACAATCTTAGAGCGAGGGAAGCCGATCCGACGTATGTATCAATAATGCAATAGGCAGCTCAGAGAAACGGGAAGTTGGTTATCCAAAGCAAATAAACATTCCAAGCGTAAAGTGTCTAAGAAATAGGATCACCTTACATCGTATGGCCTGCCAGATCACCAGACCTAACCACCTGATTTTTTCCTATGGGGATTTGTTAAGGACCAGGTCTACAGGATACCAGTACGTGATTTGGCAGACTTACAAGAAAGGATTTATGCTGCTGTCAACAATTTCACATCACAGATGCTTCATAACACATGGCTCGAGGTAGAATACTGGTTGGACATTTCCCTTGACACTGATGGAAGCCATGTTGAGGTTTATGGGATATTCTCAGTTTTCACTCTTTGTAACAATTGGTTTCATCAATAAATTCCTATTAGTTCAGAAGTTATAGCTATCTCTTTTATTTAACTTATAAGCGGAACATTCTGTATATACCGGGATTTCATTTCGAAAGTTTTCAATCTAAATAACACGCTATGAAATGTTTAATATAAAATAATTTTTATCTCGGAAAGGAACGAAAAAACAAGCAAAATTGTATGAATTTTTTTGTTTGAAATATCTCAAAGAATACCCCCCTGAAATTCTTGACATTGTTTACGGTTCAACTTGTAGCTACACAATACAAGGAATAAAAGACCAATATATTAATCAAAAGTGTTTTTAATTCGCATTCGAATGAAAAAAGAAAAGGAAAAATCGTGAAAATCGTGGAGAGAAAAAGGAATTATTTAAGAAATTAAAGCAAAGAGTATTTCATGAGGGTAAATTAATTGGCGTTGAGAATCGAAAGAGAGTATTACTTCTTACGCTATAATATTATAGTCTATCATATGCTAATTACTATTGACTAATAGCTAATCGCTCCTCGTTAATGCATTAATAATGTATTAATAATGTATTATTTCAGGCTATTATTGATGTTAAAGCTGTGTCACTTATGATGAGGAGGCGGATTCACATGCACAAAAGACGGAATAATATGCGTGCAAGTATGCACTTAATAGTACATTATGCAACGAGCCTATAATGATAGTAATTAAGAAGCGAGTATGGATGTTTATGAAACGAGCGCAAGCGAGTTTCATAATTTTCATACGACCTTCTTAATTACCATTATAGGCGAGTTTCATACGACTTTTTATGCTCGACCATATTTCTAACTTGAAATTATTCAGATGTATACCTTTTATTTCTATCTGACAAGATCGGAAGTGACCTTGTTCTAGGTCGTGAATTGTGAGATGTGCGCAGACGCGAAAGTATTGATTTTTTCCGAGGAACAATAATGTCATTGACCTTGTGTAATCCCGTTAAACTTGGTATAACCTTGATTATTGAATTCGACATTGAAAAACGAGATGACAAATTGGATTTATTTGAATATTATTTACAATTAACGCTAATTATTATAGTAACAGAACATAACCTTCTGCGACAGTATTGGATTTCCAGCCTCCGTGACTTTTCGCTAATTGTCTTTCGATTGCATATCCGAGAATAATCGATACTTGCGGTTTTATAACGGTACAAAGCTGACTTGTTATTGGCTGAACACCTGTAAGCTGAGTTGTCATTGGCTGTACTTTAATGAGTAGGTGTACTTTAATGACATACATTAAAGGACTGCTACCAGGTGTATAATAACTACATTTCGGCATGGTCGAGCATATAAACCATTATAACATAAGAATATTGATACCATCACTTGCTAAAGTTTAGTGTTCTTCAACCCACTGCTAGAGCAGTACACTTCTGGCAAATTTTTCGTTGGCATTGTTGACAAAAATTCAAAATTGATAATTTTCTTGCGGTTAAGCTGTTCTGACATACAATGCAGTTTACACACTATCGAATTTTCTCTGGCTTGCCAGCATAATACATTGAAATATTCTGATTTGCCACGTCGGCAAGTAGAAGGCAGAAAATTGCGTTATCGGGCATATAATTATTGTTGACAGACGGGGAAACTCCAGTTTATAGAGAGCGCAAAGATGTATATCAACACTTCCTGCAATTTCAGCATCGATCATATTGCAGCGTTCTCGTGACAACTGCCAAATTCTTATGCACGCGCGAAGTAGACGTTAAGACGGCTTCTTGTTTTGATTATCTGGTCTTTTAATCTCAACTTTCATCCATCATAACGTCTATATATTATACACTTGCACAGAGTCAGCAGTGCATTTCATTACGGAGTGCTTTGTTGATTGCCGCGAAATTGTCCGCAATGATTCGCCGACAACAGCGCACTGTCTGCATGTTGTCAGATTGCAGTAAATAAAATATAACCACTGTAATGAACTACTAGTAATGGGCAGAAACGAATAATTGTAAGAATCGAATAATCTGTTCTCGAACAATATTAATAATCGAATAGTTTATTGGAATGAAAGTTCTCTAATACTTTCGTCATCCGAATAACAATTTCATTACTCATCGGTATGTTCTCGTATCTCGGTTCTCTTAGCCAACTTCCAGCATGACAGAGATAACGATAGCAGTGACAACAGTGTAGAGGTGAGGAAAAAATAAAGTAACAGCACCTTGGAATACTAAGTTCCAAAATACGCTAGTACGAAATACTTGCTGTTACAAAATACTCGTTTCACTTTCGAACTACATTATGACAACGCCTGTTCTACAGAACGGAACATATTTGGCATTATTGAAAGCAGTGGTGCCAACTTTTAGAAAATACATGGTGGGCTCAAACATTTTGAGGTATAAGTTAAATAAATGTCGTAAGTATAATGATAACACGATAAATAATTTGGTGGGCTCGGAACCCACGAGCCCATATAACTTGGCGCCACTGTTTAAAAGCAGAATTGGGAATCCCTTCGTCGCACTGAAAGAAATGTTGGAATATAAAGTGCAAGATAAATAGTAAAGATATGAAGAGTTTCATTAAAAAATGTACGCATTATCTTGAAACTAATGTTACAGAGTATAGGATTCTATCAAACAATTATTAGCATAATGCCTGTAGTAGAGTATAGTAACTACATTGTGAATTTTATTAAGGGAGATGAAAATATATGGATTAAGTTTTATTTAAAAATATTTTACAATTTTAGTTTCATTACCAATTCTTGAAATTAAACTAAATTCTGTTGAAACATGACTACTGTCGAAGTTTTTTATTTACAAAAATAGAACGGTAAATTTTCATATTTCATTACAATGAGATTATTACTCTTCATGACGGTATTAATATGAATTTTAGCACGGCCGAAATGATTATAGCTTTTATATACTAATTTTTGAAGAAATTGAACACTATAGTAAACTTCAGCTCAGCAGAAGAGAAAGAATAGGTTAGGTTTTATTTACAATTGGGATCCACTTCGATTTCGTAACCAATGAAATTTACAAATAATTTAAACTTGCCTTACATTTCCTGCTTCGAACAAACCTGATCTACGAATTCAATTTGGCATTATAAAACATTTCTTTTCCACGAATTCACATCTCGGCTTACTATGACATCATACTGCATCACATGGCATACAGGGAAGTATGTGATCATTTAGCGTCCGAAATACCACTGTTATATTACATACTATCGTACGTACATGTTCCAAAATACTACTATTCTATCAGACACTAGTCAACCATGCTGTTCCAAGATACCACTGTGCACCTTGTAGTTACACACAAGATACATATGGTATTGTTATTTCGGAACTGTTATTTGGAACCTAGTATTTTCAAGGAACTGGAACAGTTGGAACCGTAAAGAGAAAATAACTTTTCCCATCTCTACAGCAGTGTATTGTGCAAACACAGGATTTTATATTTTTTATTATAATCACGTGCTGTAACTATCTGCAACTTCCAATAAAAACATTATATTCCTCCGTTCCGTAATTTGACGAGAGAAAGAAAGAGGAGAGATATGAGAGAGAGAGAGAGAGAGAGAGAGAGACGATCTAAAGGAATCTTTATTGCACGCAACTACCGCGAGGTTAGCCGAATGTATACAATTGATGAGCAGTTAGTGTTCTCGAGGACTTACTTCTCTATACTACTTCTTTCTGTTCTCAGTCTTCATTTCTCGCAACATCTATCATCTGAGCAAAGTATTCGAATACTTGGTCACGATTCGAGATATCTCGAGCACTTAAAAGAATCGAATAATTCATATTTTTTATTCGAATAATCCCATCACTAGTTTCGATGTCTGTGTTTCTTTTGTATTCCATTTTTGCGATTTTTTCGTATTCTCAATCTACTTGCAGGAGGGGGGTGCGTTGTTTCATCGGAAACACAAAAGAAGAAAACTATAAAATTTTGGTGTCAAATTTGCTGAAATGCAACAAAAGCATGGGTTGTCGAATGTTTTGAAAATCCATTTCCTTCATTCACATCTAAACTTTTTTCTGGAAAATCTGGGTGATGTTAGTGATGAACAAGGGGAACGGTTTCATCAATACATTTAAGCACCAGATAAATAAAAAATAAGAAAATATGCGTTTATATGCGCTAAAGGCTGAAATGCGCATTAATCCCTTAAATATGCATATATATATATGTACTACAAAATCTTTACCTTTGTTTACAAATAACTTGAAATGCATTTGTGCAATGGTAGCACATGGTTTACAACTAAGGAATAAAATATGCAAATATACTAAAATCTGCCCTATACTTATGATCGTTAATCTGGAACTTCCAGTAAAAATCACAATAGTACATTATGCAACGAGCCTATAATGGTAGTAATTAAGACGCGAGTATGTTTGTTTATGAAACGAGCGCAAGCGAGTTTCATAATTTTCATACGAGCGTCTTAATTACAATTATAGGCAAGTTTCATACGACTTTTTATGCTCGACCATATTTCTAACTTGAAATTATTCATAAGTATTCATGTTATGGTTATGTAAGTGAGGAGCAGAACTGATCTGAATTGTGAGATGTGCGCAGACGCGAAAGTATTGATTTTTTCCGAGGCACGAATGTCATTGACCTTGATATAATCTAGAGAATAACATGAAGATTAGTCTTGATATAACCTGGAAATTTATTTAGAATTGAAAAACGAGATGACAAATTGAATTTATTTGAATATCATTTACAATTAACGCTAATTATTATAGTAACAGAACATAACCTTCTGCGACAGTATTGGATTTCCAACCTCTGTGACTTTTCACTAATTGTATTTCGATTGCATATCCGAGAATAATTGATACTTGCGGTTTTATAATGGTACAATTGTGATTTGGCTGAACAACTGAATTATAATGAATAGGTGTACTTTAATGAGGTGCATTAAAGGGCTAGTACCAGGTGTATAATTACTGCATTTCGGCATGGTCGAGCATAAAATAAATTTTAAAACGCTATAGTCAATATACTCGTACAAGTATCGCTAATTGAAATTCGGACTATCTGAAATACGATTCAATGTCATCCTAAAAAAATATAGTCATTCTAGTCTCTAGGCTCTTGCAGGACCACACCTTTATTTATGTGGTAGACATTTGTTTCAGCGCTACAGTTTCAACTTGTGACGTAGATGTAATCAACGTACAAATTGGAGAGCAGAGCTAATATTGCGGCACCGATTTGCAGATCAGCATAGTTAACGCGATAGCAATAAACCAAAAACTACAGCTTAAATGAGATGCTGACGTTGATAAACAAGCTCTCAGATTAATATACGCCGTTATCTCCCTGCAGAAGTGAAATTTCATTAATTAATCATTGTCAAACTATACTTATCACATTACCTTTATTACAGTGGTTGGCTGCAAAATGCCCAACAGGTACAAATTAAAAGTCATGTTTCTTAATTACGCCAATAAATACGCAATGTTCAGTCATGATGTACGCAAAGGTTACAGCGCAGTTTTCATGCTGCGTGGTGAAACTATGGTCGTACATTTGAAGTCAACTTTCAAATTTAATACTAATTATTTGAATTTTTTTTTAATTCCAACTCCAAGCCTCTCTCCTGAAAAATGATAGAAAATGTACGTAGAATATTTTTTTATTCTCACATCACGATATAGCTACTATGCTTCCGAGTAGTTACGTCGCCGCATCCCGGTTCCCCCAGCGAATAGGGATTATAAAGAATGGAAACTGAGTGAATTTTCTTGTGTTTTGTTTCTCTGTGCGCCAGCGTTTAGTTCCACTTTCAAGCGCTAGAGGTTAGTGTAATCGAGCATACGCTATGATAATAACTGAGTATAGAGTTGAGACACAGGATCCAAACATCGCCAACCTTATTGCATAATCCAGTAACGCTTTGCTTCAAATAAATTCAAGTTAACAGCTTTTCCTTATTTCTCAATGACAAACTAGTAGTAATAATTTTTCATATTTCAGATATAATAAATTATATTATAAAATAATATAATACATTATAAAATTATATATCAAATTCGTTTAATATTTGTATATAATATAATATAGGTATATGGTTTTACTTCTCATAAGAGTTTTGTTTTTCCATTTTCACTGCTATCAAATCATTACATATTTTAATTGTTGTTGGGGTCAACGTCTCAACTCTCATTATAAAGAAACTCTAGATTCTAGACATTACTGTTAATGACGGATTTATTATTTTATGGATCCAATTTATTTTATTTGAGTACATAATGTAGCTAGATGTATTAATTATGTGTTATATTTCCGCTGTGTCGACTGCTAGCTGGTGTGATGTCAGCGCCAGCTCTAGGGAGAAAGCAGAATCTCACGCTTTAGCTGGCTTGAAGGTCATTGAAATCAGTCCGGCTACATCAAAGGTACCGACGCGAAGTGTCCATTCTTTATAATCCCTATTCGCTGGCTCCCCCAGCCGTTTCTGCTGGCCCCTCTATAAAGGCTGGTGACTGGACTGTTAAGGCTGGTTCATAATAAACGGGAACGGAAACGACAACGAGAAAGAGAACGGAAATAATGTTAAAATAAAAGTATTTAAATGTGAGCATTCACAATAGTTAATTGTGGACCAGCTTTTAGGCACTTTCCTGAAAGTACTCGTATTTCCTGTACGGAATTAAGAGTATATTGTATGTAATATTATACAACTGTTTAAAATAATTTTAATGAAAGGCTCCGTTGATTGTCACGTGATTGCCCCCGTTTTGACGACCCTGCGACATAACCACTCGCACGGACAGTATACAAAGCACTTCTGATCGACTTCCGCATCTATAAAGGACTTCATTGTAGATGATAAAATTTCTGCTATTTGAAACGAAGTTTAAGTTGTCAATTCGTTGTTATACACAGGGAAATATGTTACTTTCTGTTCAGATACTACGGACATCTTAAATATTTTCGGTTTTTCTATCCTTGATCGAGAATGTTTTAAGACCTGCTATCAGAATTTGGACGCACGGTATTATAATGTATATTAAAATTAAAACGTTAATTAGGTATATCACGATATAATAAACATGTGACACTAATATACCTAATTTTTTGTTGGTCTGAAAAAATCATGTTTCCAATTGTCTTAAGAGGTGTGGTGGGTGAGATTTCTATTTTCTACACTTTTCAAGCTATGTCCTTGATTGTTTGTACACATAAATAATGATTTGGTACAACAACAAATTCCACAATTTGGGACATCTGGCCGAAATCTACGGCTGACCACTAGGATCTAGAATACAAAGCAGAGGTTAAATGAAAAATACAATATGATTGCGGAGAGAATACGGAACAATGATAAATTTAAAAATAAAGTACAATTTGATTTCGGAGAAACATGAGATGAAAATACATTGCAGAGGAATGAAATGCAGTGAAAAAAATACATAGTATTATACAAGTGATTGTGTAAAATGGATAATGAATCTCTCAATACCATTAGACAAATTTTGTTAATGTCCTCATTAGAAAATTTAAGAGAAAGGAGAATGGTTTTGGTTAACTTAAATGAAGTTCCCCTAGCGCCAAAAAGAAGTCCTTTCACTTCCCATGTACTAATATTCATTTTGTATCTCTCACTGAAGTGAGGAATACATGGGTTGTAAATAGACTTCTTTTCATCGTTAACGTTATTGGCTTGTTGATCATCCTTCTCAAAACGACAGTGGGGTCAAGAATGAGGCTTCTTTGATTCCGGCGATCGATGGCTATAATGTCTGCTCTTGTCGTTGACCCATTCATTTCTGAGAGACAATTAGTTTCTGAATTGTTAACAAAAATATTTTAAAAAATCTGCATATTTCAAAATGAAATGTGCACTATCTACCAAAAAGTAATTGAGCACTACTTTTGTCCCTTTAGAACCTCGTGGTACCACCTCTTGTTGCCATAACAGCAGAAACCGTGTCAGGCATGCTCTCCACTAGTTTGTGTAGAATATTCACTGGAATGCGTCGCCATTCCTCTTGCAACATGACACTCAGTTGGACAATGGAAGTTGGCCCCATGTTTCGGCGGCTACTATGCAGTGGTATGCAGACAATAATGTTCACCGGTTGGACTGGCCTGCACAGAGTCCTGATCCCAATCCCATTGAGCACCTTTGGGACGAATTGGACCGGCGATTGAGGTCTCGGGAGATGCGGCCAACTTCCATTGTCCAACTGAGTGCCATGTTACAAGAGGAATGGCGACGCATTCCAGTGGATATCCTACATACACATAATAGGTGCGTCCGTTTCGTCTGCAATATTCGCCGGGCTGATCACGTAACACCATCCCTCGAAATGTTGTCCTGGCTCCGTCTAGAAGATCGTAGGAAAATCCACTGTCTTTCCCTTCTCTTTCACATATTGCATTTCTCCACTCCTGTCTATCTTGCGTCTCGTTTTCAAAATTTATCCACCCATCATAACCTAGACACACGATCACAACACTCCTCAATATTATCCATTCCCTCCCACCGAACATCCTCATATTCATCTTCTTTCACTGTGGCTGTTCCTCGACTTTGGAATTCCCTACCGAGTTATGTCAGGGACTGTCAGACATCAAATCAATTTAAGAATAGGCTAACGAGATATTTTCTAACAATTATTGTCAACAATAATAGCTGTTTCAGGTTTCTCAATGTTTAATGGTTATATATATCACAGATAAATATCTAAATTCTCTCATTATTATTATTATTATTATTATTACTATTATTATTAATACCATTATTATTATTATCATTATTATTATAACTATTTCTTACCAGTGTTTATTATTGTCACACTAATATTAGTTACGGTATCCAATTTTCATTATTTACTTTCATGTTGTTTTATGATCTAGATATTAGCCTAATGTAATAACTATGTAAGCAAATGTATTTAATTAGAATTAGAGTCTGGCTGGGCGGAAGAGAAGGCCTACTGGCCTTAGCTCTGCCAGATTAAATAAATAAATTATTATTATTATTACACAAACTTGTGGAGAGCATGCCTGACAGGGTGGCTGCTGTTATAGCAACTAGAGGTGGTACCACGAGGTTCTAAAGGGACAAAAACAGTGCCCAATTAAGTTTTGGTAGAAAGTGTATCATATAAAACAATTTTTATCTCGAAAAGAAAGCAAAAAAGAGCAAAATTGTATTAAACCTTTTTTATTTGATTTTTTTAAAGAATAATCCCCTAAAATTAATGGCATTACTTAGGTTCATCCCGGTATATAAAAGACAATGTATAATACAATATACATATATACAGACTGATGAAACTTAGTCCGGAAAGAACAACACATTATACAGGAAATCAAGTTACGTAAATTCAGTATAGGAACCTACCCTCTAACTTGCAATTTCACTCCCTAGTCAAATGGGATATAACGCGTTTAAGTTATTGTACTTGTATTCTGTGACTCACTACAAGTGACTCCAGCAAGATATTTGAAGCGAATCATATAGCAAACCTGAATAGCCTATAAGTACGTACATTAACCAACATGAACACATTGTGCCCAATTTGTTTAAAATATTAAACGTGTGCTTAGAGGATAGGTTCCTTATATTTAATTTACGTAACTTCAAGTTTCCTACCACATGCTGTTTTTTCAGACATCTAGAAACAACTTGTACATACATACATACATACATACATACATACATACATACATAGGCCTACATACATACATACATACATACATACATACATAGCGCCTGTGATGCACGACGCTAGTTGAAAGCATGAAGGGATGGGAGAGGACAGCAAATATTTTCATAATATTGGCGAATAAACATGAGAGGCCTCCTTCTGCAAAGCGAACATCGGCAAATATTGAACTTCGCCATACTCGACAAACTACATACATACATACATACATACATACATACATACATACATACATACCGTTCTGCCAAATAGCAGGTCTTTCACTGCAAACCCAATATTCTCCATTTTTTCCTATTTTCTGCCCTCCAACTTAGTCTCTGCATATGATCCATATATCCTAATGTAGTCTATCGTCTCATATCTTCCTCTGCCCCGAACTCTTCTCCCGTTCACCATTCCTTCCAGTGCATCCTTCAGTAGGCAGTTCCTTATCAGTCAGTGACCCAACCAATTTCTTTTCCTCCCCCTGATCAGTTTCAGCATAATTCTTTCTTCACCCACTCTTTCCAACACAGCTTCATTTCTTATTCTGTCCATTTCACACGCTCCATTCTTCTCCTTCTGAAATGCTTTTAGTCGTTTCTATTCACTTCGTCGTAATGTCCAAGCTTCTTCCCCCTTATAATGCCACACTCCACACAAAGCACTTCACTAGTCTCTTCCTTAATTCTTCTTCCAGAGGTCCGCAAAAGATGCTTTTCCTATTAAAAGTTACCTTGTATATACCCATATACATTGTATCATATACGAAACGATATGTAGAGTATATGATATGATGCACATGACAAGGAAATGGCAATATAATAGTACTTGAGGAATACTGAAAGGTGAATCGCAGTGAGTTTGAAGTATTTGGTAAAAACCTATCCACAATGGCCTTTCTAAATTAAATCTCACATTGGTTAGTGAGAAGGAATGTTAGTCCCTTTCGATGAAAATTTGTGAGCTAGAGAATAAGAGAAGTAAATAATGGAAATTATGCACACACGCACAGTAATATTCGTGATATAAGTGAGAAAAAGGTTTTTGCAAATAATCTTACGCAACTGCTCAACATTTTAATTCTAACAGCTATTGTTGGTCTTCAGCTGAAATATATCAGTGATACTTCGTAGAAAGTAATTATCAAAATACTTATAAATGAAGTTATAATGAATCATGCACAATTAACGAACACTAGAAAGTGAGATTGGATATAGGCTAGTTAATGTCTTTAGTCTACATCTTAACATGCGAATATCTACCGTAAACCAAATTAATATTAGGAATTTCTTCAGTCCAGCATAATGTTATAACCAGCCGTTATTTTCTATAATATCAACATACAGTGGAATGTCTTGCCCAGTTAGTATTTCAAAAATGAGCCTGACAAATTCGAAAGAAGTATCCAATTTTTATGAAGCGCATTCAGTTAATATTTCAGCAGAACATGTATTTAGTTAAGACGAGAATTACAGTACGTGAAAAAGTATTACGATTTTCAATATTGACTCTTTGGTTCAGAAACTCAGACACAGAATATGAAATATGTAGTGGACAGAACTATATGTCAATTTGTATAAAATTTAATTCATGCTATGACATTTAATATTTTAATAACACGCTACATTTGGTTGGATGTTGGATGTAGATGATTATTTTCGAGTAACGCTGAAGTGACCCATGAATTATGAGAGTTAATTTTCTACACCTAAAAAAATATGCATATTTTCAAATATTTTATCAGTGTTGTGTTCGATTCTAGACAGAGTCAAATATTTCTTTCTGATTGAGGAATCCTTTCCATATCTCTCACCTAATATAGATATACCAAAGTGAAAAGAGGCAAACGATCTCTCACTTCAGCTCACATGGAACAAATTACTCCAAATGCTCTGTGAATCACTCACTGATTTCCAACTCGACAAAACTTGACATCGCAACACGTTCTCTAGTATTTATAACAAAAGGGAGAGGAGTGTGTGCTGTGTACCGAAGCACAAAAGTCTATATGTAGAATGTCACATTTATGCATTTTAGTCGGTTATTTAACGCCGCTGTATGAACTGAGAGATAACCTAGCGTTTCTGGAATTGATAATAGCTAGATGATATTTTGGTGAGTTGAGACAGAAGATTCGCCATGAGACTACCTGGCATTTGTCTTATAGTTGGGGAAAACCCCGCAAAAAGCCAAACCAAAAAATCAACCCAATCGGGATTCCAACCTACATTCAAAAGCTGCATCGGATCACGAGTGAAATTAATTGAAATGTATTTTATATAATAAAAAGATAGTTACGCTATGCCTCTTTTTAAAGATGTTTCCAAAGAAATGCAATAAATGAAGGATCAAGCGGAAGGAGAAATAATTCAAAGATACGGAATCGCGCGTCCTTGCAAGAGAATTTGAGGCTATGAAGAAGAATCTATGCGAGCTCCAAGCCTATTGGCCATTTTTCCCATTTCATTTTTCACAGTTCCTATGAAGTAAACGAAAAGAATGATGAAGTAGTTTCTAATTCTGTTCTTCTATTTATATTCACTTTGATAACAACCATAATTTCCTGCTTTAATGTGCGATGTATACATAATAACTGTAGCTGAATTTGTTAAACATTAATTATATCTGATTGAAAACCACGAAAATGATTTTCGTAATATTTCATGTAGTAATATTACTGAATTAAAAGTACAATATATTTAATCGAAAACTAAATTAGTATCATCATCATCATCATCCTTCAGGTTTAACAATGTTTACACATTTTTCCGGAGCTTACTATTTGGAGCGAGGGGATGTTTACCAAAATTTACAAGTAATATCTTTAAATCTTTTGAAGATTGTGCTGGAAATTCTGAAGACCTCTCTTTAAATTCTACACTATCATTTCTATGTTAACACACAATGTTTTCTTTATTACGTAAAAATATAAGTATCTGTCTACGTCAGTAGTGTCAGAGTTGTAAGCTCCGAAACCGGTTGTGGTGCTAGAGACGTCCAGTCGGAGCGTGAACTTGCTTATGTCTGTGGAAGCACCGGAGCACGCATCGAGTTATAGTGGAGCGCTCCGCTCCGTTTAGCCTGTGTCTGACAACGCTGGTCTACGTAGTGTGTCAATTAGCATATAGCATAAGGACATTTGACACACTACATATAGATACATTTCACTTTCACTTATTGGTGAACTGATATAAGATTTATTTGGTGTAAGAGAAATTTGGCATACGACTATATACAGTACATTATATATATATATATATATATATATATATATATATATATATAATTTAAGTTGTTAAAATTTCTATAACAGAATTCACTCTCAAATTTAAGTACGGTAAATAACAATGTCACTGTCAATATTACTTCACCCATTTGGATGGTGAGACCTTGAACGTGCCGTCAATCAGCCACACAGTGCATTGACTCAAGTGGTACAGACCATTCTTAATTGCAAAGATGATAATTTTAGAATTTCCTACGTGGTCCAAATTATCAAATACATGAGTCCTATCACCTCTCACACTAACCTTGAAACTATCGAGAATTTCAGTCAATTCTTCCAATGTTTTTGGATTAGAAGGCAAAAGTGCTTGGCGTCGTCGGTTCAAAGTGCGACGAATTGTAATTCTCTCTGGCATATGGGGTAGTATATCATCATCTACATCCTCATAATGTTGTCTTATCATTCTAATAGGTGGCTCTTCGGGATGAACAGATACGTCTCTCTGACGGCCACTATTTTCTTTTTTACTGTTACCACTTCCTGATTTGAAGCGTGTGCTTAACAACTGTAGGATTGTCATCATTCTCAGTGAACGCTCTTCCTCGGCATCCTTCTTTCTTCACACACAACCAATAAGTTCTACCATTATTTTCACTAATTTATTCTCTGTTTATGAAACAAAAACCCTTCATACGAAAGATGCGAACCATTTATATTTGTGGGGATCATTTCTTCTGTCATCATAAATATACTCTTAAACATTGAAATTCGAAAACGAGAATACACAAAACGAAACTATGGATACAGGTTTCTTGAAAACAATAACAATTCGTAGTTTTGTGTTATATAATGGAACGTTCAAAATATGCTAAGGGACAATATGTCAAATTATGTACCGCAAAGTAGCTGTAAGCAAGATGTACAGTAGGCCTATGTCAGTTCGAACGTATACCACAAGACTGTAGGTAAATTTATTAGTATGTGAAACAATTGTTATACCAAATTGTAGCATACGAAACGCAGTTTGTCAAACGACACACAATCGTCCATCTATGCTCATCTGTATAGGAACAAAATAACTAAAAGTTATTTGTACATATTTTTGATTAAGATATATCTTGTACAAATAAATTTTAGATATATCTTAATTTTAAAAAATGTACAAATAACTTTTAGTTATTTTGTTTCTATACAGATAAGCATAGTCGGACCTTTGTATTTTGAATTAATAAAACGTTACAGCTTATCGGGACAAAAATTATGGCTTTTAAATTCACATAAATTTTAGTTTTAAATGTACAAAGCGAATAATTATTTTCCTCATTTCATTTTTCTTTATATTTTGATGTTTGTAATTCAGAATCCCATTGGTCAACCTCACTTGAAGACAATGATTTTCAATAAATCTTAATACTGTTACAAATTATTTGCTTTTATTTGTCCCCTTCGCTTTCATCCGTCTCTCGACAATTTTTCTTCCATGACTCTTTCCCTCTTGGACGTAACAAATTCCTTTATGCAGATGCCAGGTCGTCTTCCTCTTCTCCATCATACAGGTGGTAGCTATTCCAAGATTCTCTTTGATAGTCTTTCATTTGTCATCCTTCTTATGTGTCCATAAAATTTTACTTGATTTTGTTTAATAAAAATCAATAATTGGATTTGAAACAATCCTTGTATCTCTAATAATTTTATGCATTCCTGATATTTTCCACCCAGATATCCTTGCAGACAATCTCAAAATGTATTATTATTATTATTATTATTATTATTATTATTATTATTATTATTATTTGTTGCTTAGTCAACTGTCCGAAGACAGGTTTGAACTTCATAAATGACACCAATAAGGCATCACTCATGAGGCAAATGTCAGGAGTTAATGGGGTAGAGTGGCCAGTTCCTTCCCCCCTCCATTTCATACATCGCTGACTACTAGTAACATACTACACTAATCAGACTCCAGATGTATACAAACAATAATTATTCTTCCTGTGACACATATCTTCATGTGATAATACGTGCACATATCAGCCAGAACTTCAATAAGAGATAAGAACCTCCGAACAGTTGCCTGAACAACAACCTTCTGTGTGCTAGTCTCTTCAATAAAGAATGCACAGAAATATCTATACATTATTCATTCAGACTTGTCAACATTATATCAAACTGTTTCTTGATTTCCTTGAACTACAAAGTATGATGTTATCCACGATTATTTACGTGGACGTGATTTAAAAAATGTGTTATATCTTAATGACTTATCGTTACTGAATTCTACATGTACGTGCAAACAATTCTCTCCCCAGTACTTAAGAAATTGGTAGCGTATCTTATTTATCTCGAGACGAAACTTTCGTTCAATAAAATTTCATTCTACTTTGTTATTTAACAACGTCATATCAAATTCTAGATTATTTAGCGTCGATTGAATAGATTAGAAAGATAAGATAGGGGATTCGCCGCGTGATTGCCTCACATTCGGCTTACAATTGAGAGAAACCGGAAAAACCCAACCAGGTAATCAGCCGCCTAAGAGGAGCTCCAGATAAAGAGACAAACGCATCTAAAACCTGACCTACACTGGTGGCTTCTTCTTATTTTCGTGCATCATTTATTTATTTATTTATTTATTTATTTATTTATTTATTTAATTATTTATTTACTTATTTACTTATTTATTTATTTATTTATTTATTTATTTATTTATTTATTTATTTATTTATTTATTTATTTACATGTACTAAAATATTATTTTCAAGTTAGGAAAAGAATTTTCAGAATTATTCTGCTCGGATAACCCCGATGTTTCGAGTTTTGCAATATCTGCGTAATGAAAATAAGATAAATGGTGTGTGACGTCACGTAGCATCCAGTTGGAAATCATTGCACGAAGTATTATGTCTAAGACATGGTTTAACATACAATTTCGATTTGTTAATACCCAAGCGGGTTATGAAAAATTTAATTTCATGTTTTGTATATTTCAATTTAAATAAACTGCACTGAGTGCATGTGTCATAGATTTTTATTAGAAACGAACATAAGTATGAGATGCAAAAATAAATATTGAGATACTGGAAGAAAGTACGAGAAATAAAGTAATCTCCCTCTGGAATCGAACCCAAAACATTGCTAAAAACCAACAGTTTTTACTCTTCGTTATGTTAGATTTTTCGCATTCGTTGACGTAACGAAAGAATGATTAGTAACCTTTCTATCAGTTCAGGAATTTCATTTTCACCCTTCTAATTTTTTCATGAATTTAGGATATACTTTTGAATTTGTCCTCATTTATAACCGAGACGTGAATACTTTTCTTTTTTTCTAGCATTTATTTACCTCTCGTAGTCAGTATATCGTTTGTCCTAGTGATATTTTCTGCAAAAGAGAGGCATATCCTTGTATACATGTTAATACCAATGGGAAATACAACTGTTCGGATATTTCGGGTAATAACAAAAGAGCCACGTCGTTGTCACTTGTACGTCATTTGTTTTCTGTGTGGATTGTATCAGTTGTATGTATATCATACTACAAGAAACGGGGCCTCTCCTTGGCCAGCGACAGAATTAAAAAGATTCCTAGTTGCAAATAATGTAGTGGAATATTCTATAAGTTGTAGAAGTAAAGGTAATATCTTGACGCTATATATTTCATAAGTTAATGCAGTTACACAAATATTGCGCTCTTATTATGTATAAATATAAAATTAATTATGATAAAGTAATATCAGAAGGTATCTGCTTTCAGTATCAAATACTGTCATCAATAACCTTAAAAAAACTACAGGAAATCAGAATATTTTTAGGTTTACAGGTATAAACTTTGAAGTTTTCTTAGTTTCGTCGTATATATTTTGCCTTTTATATTGTAGACCTAAATATTTAGATATAGACTAATATTTATACAAAACTTATCTCTTAAGAATAGCATTTTTATAATTATTATAACGAAATAGTTTATATTACATAAAGTACAATTGTATTTTATGTAGTAAATATTATAGTATTTCAAACTGAGAAAGACTTCCAAATCATCCACAGAATTTAATAGTGGCTAAAGCGAATGGGTAGCAGCCTTAACAAAAATATGAAATCATACTAGCTACTACAAAATTAAACTTTTCGAACTATGTTTACTGTTACAGTCTTGCTGAAAATCCACAGTTAAGAATAGATTGTGGACTCTTAATATACTAATTATTTTTGCTTTCTTGTAACATTTTGAAAATTGTAGGTACACTATCCAAACGAAGTGCATATAATTTAGCAAGTTTTCTATGAAAAAATATTCTACTTTAAGTCAAGCGTGAGCCAAATATCTACTTTGAGGAAAAAAAAAAGCATCTTACTTCTGTGACGAATAAAGTATGCTAAAAACAATTCTTTGGTCAGCGGGAAAGAGCACATAAGTCAAAAAGAATCATTTTTCAGGAGAGACTTTATTTTCAATTTACTCTTAACTGAATATAAGTATAATAATGAAATTCATGTATTTTGGTTAAAGTAAGACCCTTTTAAATTTAAAATACAAGAAATTTTATTGTTTCAAAAATTAGAAAAAATACTAGACTTATGTGATTGGGTACAACAGAAAAATCGACTTTTTTTTTACTTACGTGACTTTTCCCGCCGATCAAAGAATTAATTTCTACACACTTCAATCCACTCAGATACTGTTTGTTTCTTGAGCCAGCTTCTAAACGCGTGGATGTCAAAATGAATTATGATTATTTCTCTCAACCACTTCCGAAAGTAAACATACGATGTAATGTATCCCATTGTTTCTTATTATTTATGTATGTTGACAACATTAATAGTTCCAGAAATAGTAATGCTACTGTTTTTATTTATGACCCGAATTTATATTTGTTTTTAAATTGAAAAAAAATATATATATATATATATATATATATATATATATACATAATCATTCTGGGGTTCCAAAAATCCCAAATCATGTCTTCACAGAAAATCAAAATTATGGGCAATTTTGACTCTTGGTGCCCCAAAATTTTAATTCTGACTTATAAATCTGGTATAGAAATGTTTCAAAAGTGATACTCTTCATTTCTATCAAATTTAATTATTCAAAAATTCAAAAGTATCCAAGATACTGCAAAAAAATTAAAATATAAAAATGTATAGTATACGCTACAACAGGACTGAGGAGGATATGTAACCTGCTGAAAGATCTGTTCTATATACAATACAAAAATCTGGATAAATATTGCAACACTTCCTGTAAGATCCTCAGTCTATTCTTAACTTCAGTTCTTTACAGTGACCAGTCAAGTTCCAGAAAGAGAATTTCCATGTGATTATTCCGAGTGGTAAATGGACTAACTCACTATCACTATTCGGTGAGTGGAGTTTTAATTTAAATTAGCGTCATAGAGGAGTTACGTACTCATACTGTTATAGGTTAAAATAAGAAACTGAGCTTACAGTTTACTATAGTAGAATTAACATTTCTTTAGAGTTGTGACAGCTTGCTAGCCGCGTGGCTTACGGGTCTTGTCATGGCAACGTTGCCAACTTGCTGCTGCTGTTAGGATCAGGTCAGTTAGTCAAGTGTGGTATGTTTGATAATGTGGCGGCATTGTCCTCGAGTTTGAGCGAAGAGAGCGAGGAGCGTCAAACTATGTTTGGCTACTTCCAAGGTTAACCTTGGTTGTCATGACAACAACCAGTAATCCACGTGGTTAGCGATCGTAAGCCATGAGGCTAGCGAGCTGTCATAAGTCTAAAGTAACGTTAATTCTACTATAAATTGTTACTAATATTATCAGCACTTCACATTCACCTCAAATATCAAGAAAGCAAAATATGTCAGGATACATAACGAGACATTAAACTATTATAAAACAAAAAAGGTATGAAGTCATTTGACGATAAGAAATAAAAATGTAACTAGATGGAAGAAATTCGTTTTTGTGTATTAAATAATGTAGTTCTTCAGAGTTTATACAACACTGTTCGAATAAATGGACTGGATAAATAAAGTTTTCGCTAGAGGCCCCGGTATTCTTAATATTAAGTACTACTTCAACATATCATTTGTTTTTAAGTACACGTTCACCTGTCAGATTTAGAACATTGCCCTTTCAAGGGAACATAAATATAAAATAAACCTATATCACAAAAAAAGTTTAAGTCATAAGTATAGGAATATACTACCTATAAGGCTCTTCCAGGCAATTGTGCCACTTTGAGGCATAATATTGAACACAATGAAGCTACAAGACTTCAAGGTTTCACGGTTTGTACTGTACAAGTAGTATATTGTATCTAATATTTCGAACAGCTCACAGTCTTCATTATTATATGAGAAAGAATTGTGAATGATATAGGATATATAGCATAAGTATGTCGTCGCTGCAACTCCAAAATCTACTATATGTTTTTAAAAAGATTTTTCAGGAGAAATAAAAATGCGTTGTTTCTTTTAATTCTCTTGATTTTCAAAGCTTCTTTCGGTATAATTCTATCATTGCTCTTCTAATGACTGAAATTATACCGAAGGTAGCTTGAAAATCAAGGGAAATAAAAGTGATAGTGCTGTTTTCTTATTCCAGCAAAGTCTTTTTAAAAACATATAGCGGATTTTGGAGTTGCCGCGACGATATACAGAGTGTAAGGGGTATAAGTGCCGTCCTTTTCACAGTCGTCGGGGACGGTCTACAGGATCAAAAAATGTCCACACAACATACAGTCAAAACTTGATAGTTTTCCCAGAAAAAAATTCTTCTCTTATGTTATTCACGTTATACTGTTTATATCGTTAGTAAAATTACGAAAACAATTACATCAGTAGGTATATCTAGCAAAGAGTTAATATTAGTTTAAATACGTGTTCTATTACGTTTACGTGAAATTAAATAAGATTTCATGCTTAAATTTGTTAATATTCTGGCGTGAGAGACGTGGCAACGTGTTCAGTAGACAGTACTCTGCACAGACGTGCGTACATGTCAGCTGAGTTCAAGCTCCCTGTCCATAGGTCTACTGCTGAGGGGATGACAGTTCGGTACCAGGTATTCCATAAACAACTTACAATGTCATTCACAGTTTAGGAATATCATATGTTATTAATTTATGGAGAAAGTCGTCGTAATTCAAGTGAGACAAGAAGATGTACACTCAATGTTTTCCGCAATGAAGGTTAATCGACGAACTTTTGTAGTGGTTTCTCAAGGATTATTAGAAAGTAGGAGTTTCTTACCCCGTTTCAAAAATCGCACGAACAGAAATTTCTTTAAAAATGGTATTGCTTTATGGAAGTGGAAGAGTTTATAATGTTGCATTTAAAAAAAAGTCCGTGTGATTTTGTGCAGTAAACCATTAGTTTATTTTTTTAAACGTAGGCCTACAACAAAAAATGGACCAATATTGCCAATATTGTTAAATAAAATGGAAATTTATCATAACGTTCTATTAATGAGATTGAAAATTTGTATTTTCTGTTACAGTAGTTTTATGTAAACAACGGTCCAACCCTGCATTAGAACAGAGCACTTGTTTTGTACCGGTATGTCTGTATCGGCTTGAGCTGCACTGTGTATTTGTAAACTCCCTCCTCCCCACCCAGGAACGTTGTCAAGCGTCTAATATTGTAAACTATAATAATTAGTTAAATATTGCAATTAGAAAAAAATTGTGAGGACATTTTTCTTCCTTATGACATGAACAAACATCAGTTAAAATAATGGTACTTATACCCCTTACATACTGTATAATATGTATTGTTTTTTAATGACGATTTAAATTTTTAATGGACTCTCAATGTCTGAGTTAATCTTTGTGACCATCCACCGACAGTGAAATTAGTACTCTAGAATCAAACACAGGAATATCCGATTACAGAGTATGGACATTCTGACACACTTATCTAGTTTTTTTTACATATTGTTGCATAACATTACAAAATGAGTTATGAAAAAGTAAGCTATGACGATATATTGGATACAATATGCTCATGTTACTGAATAAGGCACATTATACTCGTTATCTAACAAAAGTAACATTTATGTTGCATCATGTAACAGTTTTTTGTTGAACCTAATTTGTTTATGATCATGTGAGTCAACTATCTAAGTGTTCTTGCATTAGTTAAGGAACGAAGTGCATGTATGTCAATGTTATGGTAAAATATTGAAACTTCCTTCAAATACAAGGCAATATGTACTCAGCATAAATCCAGAAAAAGAGGCTCTTCTGATTACAATATTTTCGAAAAAATATATATTTTTTAATAAGTAGCTCCATTAATGAACATTTTGTTGTTCACTATGAAGTTCGTTATAACACACTCCTACAATAGATGTCATCTTTAACATTTCAAATAAAATTCATCTGAATATGTGATGAAAGATGCCGTTATTTTGAATAAATAATGTACATTAACAAATCTATTATTTGAACTATTTTCCGATGTAATTATAGTTGAAATATTTTACCAGGTGACCATTTTGCATGTGGAACGTAAACTGAGGCGCTGTGAGCTTATGTTATTATTCTGTGGAAAAGAGAGACATAGTCTATGACCAGAATAAGAGAGCGATTGTACTGTACAAGTGACGTAAGCGGCGCGCTATGTATTAGTACAAGCAACTGCCGTTCAACAAACAGAATGGTCTGGTAAAAACGTATGATGTCAATTAATTTGTAAAACAGCCCTTTTTTCTGGACGGGATTATGTTTTGTAAATAAACTTTTCCCCATTGATGATTGAATCTACAAGAAAACAAGTTATGTCATTAATTTTAAGGATGCAAATAACTCTTCTGAATAAAACCGATTTAATTCTTATATTACTAAACTTACACTCTAGTGCCCAATTTCTGGCACACCTCAATTAATTCTCAGTTACTTAACTGCTCTTATAACTTTAACTGCATTGATAACTTCATGAGTTTCCGGAAATTTAACTGTAGATTTATCAGCGCTTATAACTAACAGATGAGGTAACTTCAACTTCAGCATCTATTGTCGTCCGTAGATATCTCCACTAGAATTTTGTTAATGATTTTTTTACTTATTTATAGTTATTTTTATTTGCAGAAGTTTTCAGTAGTAATATGGCTGATAGGTACACAGTGAGCTCTGTACTAGTAGGTGCAAGGCTTTTTAATTAAAGAACCGTATGATAAACGATAGTGTACAATGATTACTTCCATCTCAATCGTAATATGATTAAAAATCAATATACAGGATGTTTCAAAAATACGGGGCATAATTTCAGGTATGTATTTCCCACATGTAGACAATCAAAATAGTTCATTACAACATGTGTCCGGAAATGCTTTATTTCCGAGTTATGGCCTTCACAACATTGAAATTCACCGGAACCATACCTCATGTTTTAGAAGACACTCCACTGATCAATCGTCAACACGTTCACTTCTTGCAGAATGGCGCTCCTGCACACTTCAGTCGTACGGCTCGCCGGTACTTGGATCGAAGGTTTCCTGATCGATGGATAGGTAGAGGTGGCCCAATTGCTTGGCCTCCACGCTCACCTGATCTGAACCCTGTAGATTTCTACTTGTGGGGCCATTTAAAATCATTGGTTTATTCGTCTCCGGTGCCTGATTTGGAATCCCTTCGGAATCGAATTGTGGCATGTTCTGAGGACATAAGCAATACTCCTGGAGTTTGGGATCGTGTTCGCAGGTCAATGAGACATCGATGTGAGGTCTGTATTCAAGCAGGAGGTGGACATTTTGAACATCTTCTGTAATGACAACGACCTGCGGAAAGAAAAACGTTCCGGTGAATTTCAATGTTGTGAAGGCCATAACTCGGAAATGAAGCATTTCCGGACACATGTTGTAATGAACTATTTTGATTGTCTACATGTGGGAAATACATACGTGAAATTATGCCCCGTATTTTTGAAACACCCTGTATATGTTGGTATTGGGCGTGATCATCGAGGTAAATAAAACTAGTAGAGAGAGGGCTAGATGTAACTTCCTTCAAAAACTACAACCGTAGTCAGCTGTGGTGACTATGGCAGCCATATTGATACAGGCATGGAAAAATATTTTATATTCGTCCATGCTTTCGTGTGTTCAAATGGATTTTTCGGAGCCCGAAATACCATTAGAATTGGTAGAGCACCCAAGAATAAAATATTCCTTGACTGACGACATAGAATCTGAAGTTGATGACGAAACTTAAGCGTGAGGTATTCGATATTTTCTTAACAAACACACATTATTATCCTAATATGTCATAGAACGTAGAACATTTACCGTAAGTTGCGCAAATAAAACGCCAATTTTCTTAAAATATATCGATAATACAGGACTAGTAAATTAATTTATTATGATTTTTATTATTATTTAATACCAGTTATTATAATTTACGAAACAGTAATACAGTAGCGCCGCATGTCGATATTTGTTCAAATCAATAGTAACAGTCAGATAACTACAGGCCGAGGCACAGTTACCAGTTTAAGCACATATAACTGTAAAGATGACGATAACTGTTGTTTCAGAAACGCATTTTAAACTTATCAGCGCGTTAAATCGTAGATAACTCTGTATGTACAGGTACGGTAACTGTCTTTCCAGAAACCGGGCATAGGATTCTAGATAATGGATTATGCTGCAAACTATCCGACACGTCATATAAACATACGAAAATACGTATGAATGATTTCTGTTATCTACTACAGGCTCGATTGTAATATTGTGCATGTTGAAAAGGTATTACGTTTCATGTCCGACACTTTGAACAGATCTTGTAAACAAAGATAAGGCTTCACAGTACGATAAGAATTGATACAATATTGCTAGTACTAATGGGTATTTTCAAACTAACAATAACAAAATATTTAACGATATTTTAATGTTGTCCTGGTGTTCTTTTACAAACCTAAGTAACAGTAACCCATGTAACAGAAATAACTTCATAATATCACCGTGTTTCAAATTACACTTCAAAATATTGTATCTCTGAAACAATTCCGTATTTAAAAAAAAGCTATACATATTTTTTGTTCCACCACCACCTAGCATTTCACAAAAACCATTTGAATCGCCCATTCGACTGGAGTGACAAAGCCTGCTGGTCAAATCAGTACTGACCCCTTACAAGGATTTCAGAATTCCTTCCACTTTCTTATAGCCACTCGTAATATACTAAACTAATTGTATTCTAAAATTTTTGTACACTGTTCAGAAATATTATTACACCACACAACTCAAATACTCTCGCACAAATTTCGCCAAACAAATTCACTTCAAAATTTTAATAAAACTTTTATTTAGGATTTGACTTTGTCTTAAAAAGTGTAGTATGCAAAATAATAAATTAATATTTCCTACATATTTTTTGTAAACTTTCACGCATTTTAAATATAAAATCTTGCAACACCGAACATGAACTTATATTAAAAACATTAACTAAGTGTTTTACAATTAAAAATATGTCTTCTTGAAAACTATGTTTACTATTTTTTGAGAACGACATCTGTATAAACGTCTTACAATTAAATGTTATGTCTTGTTTATGACGCAACGTCAACTTTTTTCTGAAATATCTACGATTTAATATTATATTATTTCAATCTCATTAAAATTAAAATAAACCCACCTTTAAAATAATGATTTAATGAGGTTATGTTATTGGCCAAAATATTTAACCATTTGCCGATATTTTATATAAAGGAATAAAATCCAAATATTAAAATCGCATTAAAACCAATACCTATAATACATACATTTTATCTTTCTACACTCACAGAGGTAGAATGGAAGCGGTAGTCCTTCGCGCAACTGTCCAAATACGAGTGTGGAAAGATAAAATGTATGCACTGCATACTAATAAATACGTCACAGCAATTATGTCTTGCTTTATTTTAATGAACAGAAATCTAGTTGTTCAGTTAATTAACTTATATGGCGATATTTTCCATAAAAAAAGTCGCGGTTCGATCTCCGGCAGATTCTGAGGGAATTATAGTTGACAAAATGTTTCTAATGCGGCACCTCCATTCCTCGCCATTTTAATCTACTATACTGTAGCTCCATTATTATCTTTCTGCCTGAAAGTATATGGTCTCTGTATCTGAAAAGAGCTATTAAATAAAGAAATGCAACAATCTCTCTTGCATCCATAATGGAATGAGAAGTTTTAAATAAATAATGTACATATTTCCTTAATAAATATTTCATGCAGCTGAATATGAAGTATTTAGTTTACAGAAGATTTCTGATATAAATGCACAGGTCAGATTATGAAATAAACTACCTCCTGATAATAAGTCCATACATTTAAGAGTCGATATCAGGTATGCATACTTCAACCCTGCATAATTTCAAAAAAACATTCAATTCAAATCTTATAATTCTGGAAAATAATTATTTTAAACTAGAAAGCATTTGGAAACACCACATAGGACAGATGTTATTTAATAATACATTTTATGACTTATCTTTCACATTTAAAAAGTACAGGCTTTCCTTTTATGCCTTCGCGAGAAAATATTTAATACATAAAATGGATTCTAGGCCTACTATTGTTAATATCTTGGGATTACTTGTATATATTTTAGATTATACTGCAAAATTAATGAATATCTGATCAAACTTTGGGAGTATATTCCATCGGCTCTGAGGATAAAATAAGTTGTTATTAATCTAGATCTATACACGCTTCTCCCCCGAGTTAAAGCTCACATATCTGCATATCAAAGAAAATGTTCGAAGTAACTTCCTTCAGTAGCGATACACGGCTTTATGCGAGGAACCAGTGTGGCATAAACAAGTGTATGAGTATCGTCAAAAAAAAATACATGATGGGGTTTCCTCTCATGCTAACAGAACTGCCAACAACTATCTTCACAAACAGTATCCTAGTCGATGGTTTGATAGGAGAGGAAGCATTGCATTGGTCCACGCTTTTCTGATCTCATTTTCCTCAATTTTTTCTATAGGCAACAAAACGCCCAACAAGGTACATTCGTGAACTGCCTGACTGATAATGGTATAAAATCAAATACGATGGAAAGTTCAGCTACCCATAGTGCAATTATATATGTTTAGGCCTATATGTCTAGATATATATTGGTATAGTAATGAATACGGAAGGAAACTCATCTATAAATTATTCTTCTACTGATTTTAGCTGTCCTTACATATACTTAAACATGTTTGTGGGTGTTGATGTAGAAATCTGTTAAACACAATTAATATAAACGACAATAAGCATTTTGCATGAAAAATGCATTTCTGCAGTTGGAAGTTGAGTAACTCGAATCTTCAGTGTTCCAGATAACATTGACAGGCCTTCAAATGCATCACATTCAACTGGAAAAGCAGCTTTCTTTAAGGCATGCTTAATAATGTTAGTGATTGTGGGGGATAAACACATACAGGTAACAACCACTCCATCTGGTGCAACTTCCCTTTTTCAACCGTTGGATGTATACTTTTTTCGTCAATGGAAGAAATTCACCAAACGTTTCTGTGAGAGAGTTTTACTGGACAACATTTTATTGACCTCCAGAGCCGTAACGCTATCATCAATCTACATGCACTTACCCATAATCAGTTCAATGCCCCCATATTCACGAACATGACTAAAAATGCCTGGAAGAAAGCTGCTTTTCCAGTTGAATGTGATGTCTTTGAAGCTCCTGCCAATATTATCTGGGACACTGAAGATTCAAGTTGCTCAACTCCCAACTGCAGAAATGCATCATTCATCCAATGTGCTTATTGTCGTTTACATTATTTGTGCTTAACGGATTTCTACATCAACACTCACAATCATGTTTAAGTATATGTAAGGACAGCTAAAATTAGTAGAATAATCATTATTTATAGATGAGTTTCCTTCCGTATTCATTATTATACTAATATCTATCCAGGCTCATTAACATTGTACAGGGACATCATTTTATTTTTTTATATTAACCTGGCTATACCTTTAGAGAACCGGAAACACCGTTCGCTACCCCCTTCCACGACTGGACTTCGATGATACTGGCGTAAAACACAAACAAATCACTTTACTAGGTATAGGAGGGAAGAAAAGTACTTCAGCCCTTTACGTAAACTAGGAAATGTCGCGATTTTGATTTCGATAATTTTCATTAGGTTTTTGTTTAATCAAAATGCAGTACTGTATTAATAATAAGTGTTTTTACTCACGAATTAAGTTATCCATGCGAACGTATTCATTATGCAGTGTATATTATACTGTCTACAGCACATTACGTATAATTTAGAGAATGAAGTTAAATTGAAAAATAATCATAATATGCATATTTAAACACATATTTGAAAATGGTGGCCGTTCATTTCGATACAGGCTTCAGTCCTTTTGTGCATATTATCGCACTATAGACTATTGCATCTAATTCCAATTGGCAGTTTCGTCCTTCGTACTAGTAACTCATGTTGAAATAATTCTGTACCTGCTCTATAAAAGAGTACTCTACGTACTGTAAATTCAATCTTCACTTCTGCCTGACCCGCACAGATAAAATTACTCAGACATGTTATCTACTGTCCGTCCAAGTGGTTATGCCGCAGGATCGTAGAAAGGGGTGGGGGAAATCACGTGACAGTTAATTACTTAACGAGGCCCTTTTATTTAAGTTATTTTAAAAAAAAGTTGTATAATATTACGTAAACGTCCAATTCCTAACAGAAATTAATGTTTTCAGAAAAGAGCTAAGACAGCCGAGCTTTTACAGAGGGGCGTGCAGAAGAGGGTGGGGGGAAATCGGGATGCGACGTAGGCAAACGGACAGTACTTGTGCGAAAATATTCTTCAATATTGAAAGCTCTTTCGTCACTGGAAAACGCGAACATATTTCTGGAACGTACTATACTCACTAACTCAGCGCTGTTTACTATATGCGGCCCTGATTCTGTCTGGAGGACAGTTTGAACTTCATTAGTAGAAGGGGTGGAAGTGAAGTACATTAAAAAACTCAGGTACAATGAAAATTGAAGTAAAAATAAAATGATGTCCCTGTATAATTGCACTATGGGCAGCTATAATTGGTACCATAAACATTACAGCTGAACTTTCCATCCTACTTGATTTTATACCATTATCCAACAGGCACTTTGCGAATGTACCTTGTGAGAAAAATGTGTGTACACTACATTGTGCACTTCTTCGCATTCGGAATGCTGCCGAAAATCTCGAACGTTTACTGCAGGACTTATGGAAACGATATAAAAGGAGACAACTTTTTTCTGTAGAGTGCTAATATGAGGATTTAAGGATTATAACTCGGATGAGAAGCATGTCCGGAATAAAGTGAACATGAGCTTATTCTATCCTCTTAATCTACAAAACAAGCTCTCAAATTCTGCTTAACCAATTCGAGAAAAGCCTGCAGAACCTCAGACTTCTTAGCTTTGATACCGTTATCTGGTAACATTTATCTAAAATTACAGACTTTTAAGAACATGTTCCCTCATTCCAAAAGGAAAGAAAATATTAAGATATTAACGACAATTCATATTAGAATATTAAGACGCATCATGGATAAATCGACCTAAGCTCAGCACACTATACCTATACATATAAAACCAAGAACAACTAGAGATTAAAAAATTTAATGGACTTGCATTTTCTATCTACTTTCAACTCTGAGTATACTAGATACAGGGCACCGCGATTAAAAAAATTAAACCTATTCCGTCATTTTGATTTGTTAAAGTCATGAGAAACAATTTTCTATCTTTGAAACAGGATTATATTTTTAGAAAGGCTAAGTTTCTCTTTTAACCTTTTATGTTTGTGCAAAATGCAACATTCTGTAGGCCTACTACAATATATCGGGCTATAAATCTTTAATAGCCCATGCATTATGGCAGTACTTTTCCAAGGATCATTTTCTGTTTCAACAATACGGTGTACATTATCTTAAATACTGCACATTATCTAAACGATTTGCTTATGAAGAATATTCTATCAACATTTTCCCCCAATAAATTTATGTTGAACATTCGTAAAGAAGATATAACGAAATTATAAAACAAAAGTTACTGCGCAGTATTTGAAATACAAATGCTATGAATTTCAATATAAAAGTTTCTCAAGGCAGATAAAATGTAAAATGTATAAGTTTTAATTCGAAGAGCAAAAACATGATGATCAATTAACATATCAACAAACGTAACCTAAATATTTATTGAATTCAATTTTCTGTACCTAAATGTTACTTACATAAACAATCTTCAATCCTCCAAAGATTAATTTTATAAAAATAAAAGTAAGCAAAGCATAAAATAAGTATCACTATTACAAACAAAACATTAAGAATAACAGCCACCCCTACTTAATTGCATATTTAATTACCCAAATTATATTACAAAAAGCTTTTAGACGAAATATTAAATAAATCAATGAAGAACTATATTTCGAATACTTGTAAACCGAATTCAATAAGGAAGTTACCAGTTTCAGTAAAAATGTAAACGATTAAGTAATTGATATGTTAAGTTGTGTTGCAACTACGACGCTTAAGAACAGAAACTGATGCAACTTTGGCCTTTTAGGTTGATTTTCATCATGTATAATTCTTATGTCTAGATATATGTATAAAGTATGCTTTCATTGTTAGTAACAAGCTATAAAAATTAAATTGTTCGGAAATACCTTGTAAGTCTAATGACTGTGTTAATTTCAAGTATTCTACTGAAAAATGTAATGTATTTAATAATGAAGAGAAAGAAAAATTTTAAATTATATTAGACAGCAATTATTACTGAAATTACTTTTGTTTATTCTTCCCCTGTGTGTTAATAAACAAATATAATGTTACAGTATAATAATTAATTTGAGTGTACATTGAAATAACGCAATTCATTTTATTTGCATAAACTGAGTGAAAATATTTAAAATTAATCAAAAGCTTTCATCTTCCACTAAAAGACTTTGAAGTAGCTTCAATAAAATATATTCAATTTAAAAACGTAATTTGGAAGAACGTTAAAGAGTATTAGAACATAATTAATATTTGTAACTGTCATCCTTAATTTAAATGCTATATTTAATTAACATCGCTTTTATAATTGTGATTAATATTAGAGTTTTTTTCAATTGAATCAATTACCAGTGTGATTTATATACACATGTTGACACAAAGGAAATTGTAATCGAATGTCAATGTTTAACTTATAAATTAATTCTCCATAAATTGACTCACAATACCACAAGACAACACATTCGACCGAAATACAAAATAGATAATTCTTAATTTTCAACTGTTCGTCATTAAATTGAATTCTAAGAACTTTACATAATAATATATATTCAACTTTTATTCCCGTAAAACAAATTTTAATTTACCGTTATCTTTACCTTGCAGCAATAAATGTTTATTTATTTTAACTTTTTGTGTAAAATTTGCATCATCTTTTTAACACATAACTTTACGATAACATTTCTCAACCACAATTTCAGCCTTCACAACAACAGAACGTATAGGTGAGGCCTACTATGGCTATTGAAAAGACAATTAATAAAATTTAGATTGTTTGTCTAATTTAATCACTAACATTTTACTTCAAAATCCTTTATTTACCTCATAACTGAATGTTAGTAACATAAAAAACCTCATCTAAAATATTTTCAGAATTGAGGTGCATTAATTTTTTTTTTCTGGTAAAAATGTCAATGAACAAATACTTACAAACATAAAACGCCATGGATATGTATCTTTATATTATAAGCAAAGAAAAGAGTTGCTAAATAAGAGATTAGAAATGGTTGCATAAAAGGTAATTCATGGTATGAAACTTTAACGCGTATTTATCAGAATATTTCATTATTTAAAATAAGAAATTGGTCTTATTTTGGAAAAATTTAGAGTTAAAATGTGACCTCGGGCATTAAGTATGTTATATGGTATGAAAAGTAGTATGTACAGTAGTGCGACTCTAAGAAGTTAAAGACTTTTGTTTCAAGTGAAGGCACTAGAAACAAGCTCTTACCAAGTAGTTAACCCTGGGTACGTTTTATATAATAAAGACAAAGAACCTTTTACCATGTATAGACTACATGGTTATGTTTATAATGAATTCACTTCTTTAAACATGAAATTCAATCAAAATAATCTTTCCTTTAGGATATCTGACAACAATATCATGTTTAATAACGTAGTGTGTGTGTGTGTGTGTGTGCAGCTCGATTTCTGTGCGCTGAAGGGACGAGCAGTATCGAAAGCAAGTCGCTGCTGTATGTTTGTTGTCATTAGTTTATGGTTAAATTACAGACCTACCAACTTTCATCCATAATACGCAAGTCACCCGTAATTAGCTCACTATTTAAGTTTTTTCTGAAATGACAGAATAATCTTCGGAATTTAGAGGCGACCACAGAACTTTCATGTCTAACGTTATATTTTGTCCCACTGATATTATTTTATTATTTTTATTAATATTAAAAAGGGTTTTCCTTATGAAATTCCTATGTTTCGCATTTCATCTCTCGTAGGTTGGCAGGTCTGATGTTACATGCGCTCTGACGTAAGATGTTTAGTTAGTATTTCGCCCATTCTGTTACACGCGTGGTCGCATAGTACTTAGAGAAGAACAGTGACTTATGTGAGAGAGTAATCCAGACGAATTTATTGGAGATTCACCCCTGCGGAGAGTAGGACTACAAAAGGGTGAATCTCTGTACGGAAGATACTACAAACCTAGTAAAAACAGTTGTACTTGCCTTTAATATAATCCTTAAACTAATACATGGTATATGTCTGCAGTAGTTTCTATAGTATAGTATTACTCGACCAAGGCTAGTGGAGTCCTGCAGGCCGGAGCCATGGCGCTACTGCTCCTGCGTTCGTAATACCGCATCGCGATAGTTCACATTACGTCCGCGGCTCCACTCGCCTCGGTCGAATAATAGTGACTCCAGCCCTATTTTATGTTTGGATCATAGACGTGTGTTCCTTCTATGTAAACAATCGATCGAGACTCGCTCCTACATTTTATCATTCGCAGGTACGGAATTCTCTATGTTCTGACGTTTTGTTGAATCAAAAATTGTTTGTTATCTCTCGTTTTTCCATCCAAGTAGGCGAAGAATTTCTCATAGCATGAATACGTTGCCATCAAAAGTAGGTAATAGAAGATATTAATTAAACTTTGACATTTTCCGAGTCGATCTCTGCTTTCTTGTTATAAGTCATTAAAGGCTGATCCACAATAAACCGGGAACGAGAACAGGAAGCGAAGAACGTGAACGGAAACGACTATGATATACTATATGTTAATAACTACATGTAAAGTCGGTATTACGAGTTCTGATGTTATTTGTGTAGGCCTATACTTGACCAATGGCATTCTCTCACAAATACAAGCCAGCCAACAGAAACACAGCTTCACCAACTTCTAAATTTAAGACATGGAATATTTAAGAATTCAATTTAGATGGTAGTTTGGTCACATAATATGGAAAGTGATTCTACTGAATTTCTGGGTCAGTTACAAGCAATGAATGAACAATAAATTATGTCACAGCCTCCTTGCTACAAAATATGCAACGAGCAAATAGCTTTTTGATGACAAGAAAATGAATCTAGTAGGCTGTGATCGGAAACGAGAACTGCGAAGTTAAAATCTGGCCAACTCTCACGTTCCCGGACTCCGGCAAGTTTTTTGTTAATTGTGAATGCACACATTTAAGTTAAATACATTTATTTCAACAATTTTTCCGTTCTCGTTATCGTTTCCGTTCTCGGTTAATTTGTGGACAATAAAATTATCATCTTCATCAAACATATCCAAAAACTACCGAGCGAAACCTTAATTGCTTCGCCTACTCTCTTCTGAGAGGCTTTCAACTTAAAGGAAGCTCCTAGTTCCGTTTCTGGCTGTAAGAATTACTACATATTTGCAATTATTTCACGAGTTTGACTATGCAACGCTTTCCTGTTTAATTATCTTTTAATCGGGATCATTTTAATATCAGTAGATGTTTTCACCTCCGTCAGTACGATATCAGGGGAAGAGACTAGGCACACGATACACACACTGTGGATGGTTAAACAAATTTGAACCTTGCACTTCCTGGTTTCGTAACTTAGAATCATGAACTCGTCCATTGCTTTTGCGCGTTCTTTACACACTGTTCTTCTCTAATAGTACGCCCTATAATTATTGTGTGAATGTGTATACAGTATATTTATCATTTTGTTCATTCCTGGTTCTGTGTGTTGTATTTTGTATTTTATTATATATTTTTGTTTACTTCATTGAAATTATTCTTGTATTTTTTAATCTGAATAATTATTATATTAATATTAGGATTGTGAACATATATCCATTATTATTATTATTATTATTATTATTATTATTAATTATTAACAATCATGATCTTTTCAGAATGAAGATTAGTATGCAATATACTAGCCTATATGTGAGAGTTAGTGCATTTATTTTATCGTTTTATGCAATATAAGCATTTGTAGGAGTGTTTGTGTGTATACACAGTGGACAAAAATAACGGCACAAAATTAGAAATACTCTATTTTCGGAAATACATAACATTAATTTATAATGAATACACTGTTGGAAAGAGTAGACTTTAAAGATGAGCAGGACTTTGTATTATGTTTTTTGAGGTTCAATTAAAATCTTATGGTTTTTAAGACAATTTATTACTTCAAAAGCAGAATGTTGGTAAAATTAATAATAATTAATGATCTTTCAAATAATCAAAATTAAAAATGATTCTCTATGTGACTGCCATTTGCCCGCACAACCATTTGTAAGAGTCTTTTCCATTGTCCAATAGCACTGGATATCTGTCTTTAATCAAGCCGGTCCCAGCATTCAAGAAGGCGTAGTCTTAAATGTTCAATATTACGAATTCTTGTTTTGTAGTAAACTGCTTTTTGTAGTTAACCCCATACAAAACGGTCCTTAGGATTAAGATCTTGTTTGAAACTCAAGCGGAAACCATCAGAGAATCTGAGAAGTGCGATCTTTCAAGAAAAAATCTCTCAGGAGGGATATCATCACAGTCTACTATATACAGTCGCGAAGCTTGAGGTGATTTTTTGCAAATCTCGCGATAAAGCGCTCCAAGCGGTTAGCAACTAGAAACAATAGACTGTCCACTGTCGACTTTGGATTTAGAGTCGACTGTGTCGTATTTCTATCGAGTGCTAGGTCGTTGCGTATTTCGCATTGATGCTTGTGAAGAAAAATCCTAACATCTATTTCTTATTTTACTTCTAGATGCAAAAAGTGGTTAATAAACAGCAGGAGGGAAGATCTAATGACAAATAATGAAGCATATCTTTATAATAATATAAAGTTTTGCTCTCTTCATTTCGAAAACACACAATTTATGAATGAAAACAAAAATAAATTAATCTGGAATTCAGTTCGAATTTTGATGTTTCAAATAAACCTGTTCTGTTATTACCTGCAGCTGAGAAACAAAAGCTTTGCACTAATTCTACGTCTGTATCAGCTGATTCCTTGAATAATTGTACATTTTCAGACAACTTAGGCCTACTTTTTTTTTTTTTCAAAGGATATGTTTTTAATTATATCTGTTAATTTTGTTGCTATTTTTATTTGTTACTTTACTAGAGACGTAGAAAAAGTAAGCCTGTTACAATAACATTTATTGATCACGTTTTATTTCCAATTCTGGTGTGATTATTATTGCTTAACCTCATCCCACTTTGTTAACTACGTAAGCCTACACTACAAGCACCGGTACACGTAAGTTACTCCCATTAATTCATATTCCCATTATTATTATTATTATTATTATTATTATTATTATTATTATTATTATTATATTATTGTTGTAAAGGGAAATGCAAATTAATATTTATTGGTTTCATAGTTCATTATCGCTATAATCTTGAATGAGTGAAGCGATTATAGTAAATTTCAGTTTGTTTTGCACAAACAAAAATAATATTAACCTATTTCTTGCAGGTATTTTCGAGTTTATGGTGGAATTTAATATACTTCATTAAAATAATAAATGAACTTTATCCATTTAATATTTCAATAATGGAAGGAAAGTGTTAATTTTTCCAAAAGAACCCGACAACGAAAGTGTAACATATTTTGTCGTCTGCTAGGAGAGATCTGTGATGATGAGGCGATGGTAGCGATCCTAGTGGTGGGCAACTACCCATGTTTGCATTTTTACTACATATTGAGCTTCGCGACTGTATATAGTAGACTGTGATATCATGTCCGTATCTTGCTAATCAATCGCTGTACATTTGAAACAGACATTCTCGCTGAGCGTAGTTCCTTACAATTTGACGGGCAGATAAATTATCATATTGTGCAAATGTTTAATTAAAATCTTCTCTTCGTTAAACGGAATAAAATAAATGATGACAGCACAACAAACGGCTTGGCCTGCTGAACTCTTAAGGCCATAATGCTTAGTTCGGCATAAACGATCGATTTTGCACTACCTTACAAAAAATGAAAGATAGTGTTTAATAAATTACTAAAAAAATAAATTTTACAGTACTTTCTCGGTCTACAAGGACTGTGAAATTTTCCTGTGAAATAAACTTTCAAATGAAATCATTAGCTACTGGAATATAACCATTTAAATTTTGTGCCTTTTTTTGGTCCACTGTGTTTATGAGTATCTGTATGATGGGTAAGGTGGAAATAAATTTCACGCAATATAAAAGAGGAAATATACGGAACAAACAAACAATTTCTCCTCTATTGTGAGGTGATAGCTTTAAAAAATACCCGACTTTCATTACAAAAATATTTCCCCTCTTGTCAGTATCCATTTCCCACACAGGTTAATAAATGTAATTGTAAATCCAATTAGGAAGCGTAATCTAATTAAACACAATTAATATCGATTGTTGCCCTTACATTTGAAATTGATAACTTAAAATACTATTTTGATGTCATTTCATTTATATTATGTATTAAACAGTATTATACACAATGTGTATTCAGGATGTGTGTTCTAATTGCATATTTGATATACAACAGCTTTTGCTAACAGTACAGAAAATTAAATTCATTGTATTTCCATACAGCAAATTATATCCACAGAACTGGAAATATTTTGCACATATTGAATAGAAAGACTTGTTTTAATATACATTATAGGAGCTACTATAGTCCCATCGTTATTTCCGGCAGCCAATCACGTTGCAGGTAGGCTATATTTAAAAGTGTGCGTCTTGTGATTCGCTGATGATGGCGTTATGCATTTCCTAAGGCTCGATATACTTAATATAATCGCTCGCCATTTTTGTTCTTTCGTTGGTGTTCGCAGAAAGCACACGAGGGAGTTATTTGCCGCTCAATTACAGTGCGTTTGATTTATTATCATAGGAGCTACGACATGATAATGTTTAATGGTGCGGCAAATAGATTCCTCGTCTGGTAACTTGCCAACGAAAGAACAAAAATGGCGAACGATACTACCTACCTAGACTTTATAGAGCCTTCACTTCGTAAGATATAAGCAAAGAGGAGGACTCACGCTGGGAATTACAGCGTCGCGACTATAGAACTAAATTTGGAGTAACCGTTTAAAATCCCTAGAAAGTCATTTTCAGTGTGACGGCACTTAAAACATTAAGTGTGTTCTAATATAATATTATTATGCCTTTACAAAATGCACAATCCAAAATACTGATTAGTATTTAAAAAATGCCGACTTTATGTAAAGCGCGCCCAGACGTTCTCAGAGTGAATATCATTATGGTAAGATAGTAGTACTGATTAAGTTGCAATAATTTTGATGGTGTATGGGAGCTCTTATCCTTGAATTATTGTATATTTGCATGTTGAACCTACTTTCCCACTGTTATTATAGCAATTATAATTTCTACTTGCAAACGCACTAAGTGAATTGATATATAAAAAAAGTATATGTTTGTAGTGGGGAAGTGGGTTCGAAGACAATATGTCTGTATCAAGAGAAACCACAGTTCATGACCCATCTCCTCACCACTAGTGTGGAATTCATATCAAAAATATAGTAATATTAATATTAGTAATTTTTGCCCTGGATATGAATTTGTATATAAGAAAACTAACTTGTACATAAAGAATAACCTATATTAGATAGTGATTATACATACGAGAAATGTGTGCAAACAATAACAGTGTAATATAGTGTGTTTTAATTGTGTGAATTTTTATTTTTATATGTGTTTTAATTTTATACAGATTCAATGATTTTGGTTTATTGTGATAAATAGGCTAGTTCCAGAAAAAAACATACATTATTCAATCTATGTAAATCTCCTCTTCCATTTGTACAATACTATCTATTATTGTTTATCATAAATAAAAGTAATAAAACAACCACAATCTATTACAATCAATTTCTTACAAGAGAGATAAGTATGTAAGTTTGGTGTTCTCTATCGTTGCTAGTTTTTAAGGGTAGTGTGTAGTGATTCCTGTGTGATTAAAGAATTTCAGTACAGAAGTTTAGTTCAATATTTCTAGGCTTTTAGTGTTCAGAGTGAAATAAAATTGTCCGTGGTCATACAATAAATCATGAATTCAGTAGTATAAAAAACAACTTAGGCTATTAGTTTCGTATCAAAGTGCGAAAGAAAGGCCCTAATTGATAACATGTTTTTCACTTCGCTAACTGTACCAGTACCTCATTTTTCAGGTGCACATTACTTATTACAATCTTCACTCATATACTTCGTGTTTTTTTAAGTTATCGAGTAATGTATATTCTAAATTCTAAAGCAAATTTAGTTAAATATTTCACTTTTAGTGAAACATAAAAAATATTGAACTGTGATTAACATTTTTTTTCTATTTTTTCAATGTATATACATATATTTTCCCTCATGTTATGTGTGTGATATTCATAAACACGTAGGTCTACTTTGTAGACAACAGGCTGCAGAAAACATTGTAAAAATTTCATGTAAATATATTCAGTAGTTTCACAGAAAAATTCACTTGTTTTAAAAATATCAACTTAAGGAAAACTGCGTTAAAAAAAAAAAAGATGTATGAATTACATACGCCGCCAGATTTAAAGAGGTCATTTAAAAGGCTTATCTGCAGGGTTACCCTCACAATATATATTGTTTTAAAGAGCAAGTTTCGTACTTTTTTAAACACAAAATAAAAAAAATCACTACTCGGTTCTCTTAAGCTGATTTCTATACCGATAAAATTGTACCACTTTCTTGTACACTACAATGGCGTCACCGTCTGGCACGCGCATCCTACCCGTTAGCGACAGTGCGTCGATGCTACCCGCAACACACAGTAACCTATACTTCGTTCCATAATATCTGACAGGAGAAATAAACATTTCCGGTAGATGGGATAGGTATAATTACTATTCAGTCAATGGCAGAGGTCTCATTCCACGCTTGTCTTGAAGTTGGGCGGTCTAAAATGTTCTACCTCCACTCAACTTCAAGACAAGCATGCATTGAGACCTCATTGGTTGAATTGCAATTATGCTTCTCTTCTCCTCGGGCGGAAATGTTTACTCCTCCTTGAATAACCACTTTTTTCAGTCTTATTGTAGCATGGTTGGTGACGAGTTAAAGAAGAATATACGCGCGCATACAGAAAAATGCCAGTCCTCACCTTTCCAACAAACTAATTTCAGTGACAAAGGGTAACATAGTAATTGTTATATTCATGAAACAAATGCATAAATAATTCAATACATAACACAGGGCTCCCACAAAAGACCTTTACGATTGTGAACGCATGTAACTGACGTTTAATGAATCTCAGATACATAAAATTGATACCAAGAGAAAGAGAAAATCAAAAAGTTATAGTATTTTACCTCCGAGATGTTCAATGTTCTTCTGGTAACATGCACAGTAGTCTGTGGTCGATTGATGCTTTAGTTCCTGCGATGCAGGCTCGTAGATCAAGCAAGTTCTGTGGTAAGGCTGGCACGTAGACTATCTCTAACATACCGACACATAAAATAATCAAGGGATATCAAGTCTGGAGAACGTAGAGGTCAACGAAAGAGTTCACTGTCGTTCCGACCATCCCAATTCATCTGGTAGTCGGTTGTTTCCTTTCAAAAATGTAGGCGATGTTTTTCCTGATGCACTTTTTTAGTTCTTCCAGAGTATGTTCATTATTATTTATTTGTATTTTAGAGTTAAGTCGGGAGATCAAGAGGGTCACATATTGTCTACTGATAACTTTTTTTTTTAATCTCTATGAAGTTCATCCATAGGATATGGCTGTATATGTCGTCATGAAATATTGTTGGAAAATGGCAGAAGCACGCTTCCTATCCATTACATCACAAAACTTGGATGAAAAATTACTAAATCACTTCCACATAATACTCATAACGAATAGTTATTAAAAATAGAGTTCATTATCTTCTCACCATTTATTGCACACATACACCTATTTTCACATCTTATACATGAAGTTTATGAAGGAAGTGCGTAGTTTCTTGAGGCTTCAATACTTATTATTTTTGGTATCTTCATACCCATGGAGATGAAGCCGGGTCTCTTCTGAAAACAAAAGAAGATTATAGTCAATTTCGTCGTCATGACAAAATTCATGCCTAGGTACAGGATTACTGGGCCATATTTCTTCAACAACTGTAAATTTATAAGGTTTTAACTTCAATATCTTTGCAGCAATTCGCAAGGAACTCTTATTCCCGTTTTCTGCGAAAGAGAACGAAGAAATTTTTTTTTAGGAGAATGAGCCAAGTGAGTTCCAGTGTCTTTCAAATTTTCCTTGGTGAGCACAGTACGGTGTCTTCTGAATTTCTTAAGGGTGGTTCACAATAAACCGGGAACGGAAACAACGAGAACCAGAACGGAAATAATGGTTAATTGTGAATGCTCATATTTAAATATATTTATTTTAACATTACTTCCGTTCTCGTTCTCGTTGCCGTTTCCATTCCCGGTTTATTGTGAACCATCCTTTATCCGTGACACTTCCGGTCTCGCGGAATTTATTCACAAGCCTACTTGGAACGTTATCTATCACTTGATAATTTTGCTGAAATCGTCGTCGAACTACACGAGCCAAATTTGTTGACACACATTATCGCTGTGCAATTCTATAACTGCCTGACATTTCTTGCTAAAATGTAATAACGATCATACTAGTACAATTGTGTCAATTTTCACGAAAGACTCAACACGACTCGGACAGACTTTTGGAGCCAGCCGCGCAACATTCTCATTGACCAAGTTCTCTGCGTAAGAGGATGCTACGAGTGACCCGGGGTGGAGCCAGATTGCCGCGTTGCGGTTTCTCTACTATCCACTCACCTAGTACATACAGTACCTAAAACAATTCTCACCATCACAACACCATAAACTGAGACATTTACCGTATCTGAGTACGAGCTGCATTCCTGTGTCAATTGAGGTTGCCATTTGGGAACTTAAACATGATATCACCATCCACAAACTTCTCATTGGGTATGAATTCTTAAAGCATATTATCGTTAAGGGCAATGAAACTTATTCAGTCTGTGAATATCGAAACCAGAGAGCAGTTAAAACAACAGACGCACGAACATTCTCCAAACAAACCCAGAAAAAGTTCAAACAAATTTCGCCTGAAAGCTGTTCTAGGATAGAGAAAAGAAGTGATTGTGATTGTACATTTGTGGAACCGGGAACAACAATAATAGCTGAGAGGTACTGTGAAACACTACAAAAATTGTGCATGGAAATTCAGAACAAGAGTTGAAGAGTTGGTGTAAAATCATGATTGAGCTCGTGGGTGCCAAACGTTCATGCCCCGATACCATAACTTTTTGAAATTAGGATGTTACTGTATAGAATCAGACTAGGGTAGTGGATATGTGTTGTATTATAGGTAAATGTTAATAATTCGGAAGTTAGACCTATACACAATACCCGGTTGTTATTGATAATAACCATTGCATTTGGTTAATTGAATTAATATCTTTAAATATACGAGTATCATCTTTACCAGATATTATATGAAATAAACAACGAATTAAGAAGAGAAACTGATAGGGCGAAGAAAGATTAGATGAAAAATAAATGTAAAGAAATAGAATAACATTAAAACGAGTTATGTAAGTCCTCTCTATAAATTCTCATAAGCTTTTAAAATCGTAAAACCCTTTTTGAATCACTCTGTATATAAAACTATTAATATCTGAAGGCTTATATATTTTTAAATAATGGCGTAAACGTGCTCCAAATGATGTAGGAACGAAAACATTTTAGCACTGAAAAATTTATTAAATATTTTCATGTTTTGCAAAAAAGTGCTCCATATAGTTTTTTTACTTGGTTATTTAATGACGCTGTATCAACTGCGGGGTTATTTAGTGTCCATGGAATTGGTGATAGCGAGCTGGAACTTGGCGAGATGAGGCCGAGGATTCGCAATAGATTACCTGACATTCACCTTACGGTTGGAAAAACCTCGGAGAAAACCCAACCAGGCAACTCCGGATCGGCAGGCAAGCGCTTTAGCCGACTAAGTTACGCCGGTGGCTGCTTCATATTGTGCCGGTCTGTAGTGATAAGTATGATGTTGATGACAATTACAGTGAAAGACATATTATGGTATGAAGGTATCATTATTATTATTATGATTATGATTATTATTATGATGATGATGATTATTATTATTATTATTATTATTTGTAATTACTAATGTCACGTATCATGAAATGATTAACAAAATAAATAAGCTTCGAAACTGTCGTTTGTGCTAGCAAATATACTCTCCTACGGCGATGTAGATTCGGTTAATGCACGAATAAACACACACACACATACACACATATACAATAATCCAAAACTGTTACAGCTGCATTCCTGAAGTGGATCAATGAGAAGGTACAACGCACGAAGCTAACCTACTGTATTATACAGTGTATCAGTACAACAGCAGTATTGTGTGATTGTGCGTTGGTTTTTTTAAACAGGGGGTTATTGTACCTACGTTTACTTTCTCCAAGAAGGAAGGTCTAATTTTGCATCTACAAACAAACGTTCGTATTACAGTTTAATAAAAGAATCATAACTCTTCACCATAGATATTAGAATACAATGTAGTCTTTGTATTTTAATTTAAATTATCATCAGTGCTTTCAAAGTTCAGTTAATATAGTTCTGTGTATAAGGAAGCATTTGTGGTGGTTTAAATTTAGATTTAGGTCTTCCGTAAATAATACTGCGTTTTAATTTCCTGTCCATTGTGCTCCTTTGTTGCCACACGATCAGTTTTTCCCATTCAAGCCAAACTTGTCTGAAGTATCGACCACAGTTTCGAACACATTCTCGCCAGCAGTGCGATATGTAAAGGTAGAGGTCTAAAAATAATTCTTCGATTACTTACAGTTAGTTCATTTTTCTACTCCTCTTATAAATATAGGTATTATTATTATTATTATTATTATTATTATTATTATTATTATTATTATTACTAAGTTATTATCCTAAAGGAGGACGGCTAGCCTAATTCTGGAGCAATGTCCATCTGATATAACAGTTACGTTGATCCCCAGCCAGGCGTAATCCCAACTCACACCGGCTGACTAGACTACGGTTTCCTGAGTAAACAGGTTTCGAGGAGACAATTCCGCTCATTTCTAGATGACCCCCACTCTGAATGTCACCAGCCGATGATAATAAAGTGCTGTTCAACGATAAAATGTAGTAGGACGGAATGATGGTGCATAACTTGGGGAAGCGAGAGAACCATCAGAAAAACTCCAACTGCGATCTTGTCCGTCACAATGATAAATCCTAGTCCTTACCGGGACTCGAACCATGATAGCCTGTTTGAAAACTATAAACTTCCCACGGATATATTAGACTTTTTTGTTATATTCAATATGAAGAATTCGCTCTGCAAAGCTGAAGGGTTATTTCACTTCCACCCTGCATAAAATAGCTTCCGCAGTGATCACATCCTATCTAATGTGTGGGTGTATTATGATTTTGAGGTTATTTTCAATTATGCAATTACTGTAAGTTTCTTTTCTCCCGTGTTTGATGTGTAGCTGGATCGAAATTTCACCTAACTTAGGGTAAAATATGGTTCAGTAAAGTCAGGCATTTGTTATTATTATCATTATCATCATCATCATCATCATCATCATCATCATTATTATTATTATTATTATTATTATTATTATTATAAATTGTATCATCAGTGATTTAAATAGGCCTAAGTGTATCTTAAAAACAACATGTCAAAGAACTGTGGTCTTCAGCTACAAAAATATTCCCCATCTGCCATGTCTGAAATGCAAATTCAAGCACGTTGGGTCGAAGAGGCAAGGGACGGGAGTTGAGTGTAAACTCGTGCCAGAACCATGGAAACAAGCGCCCACTAATCCAACCCCGTGGACGAAATTCACACTGTCCTTGCGTCCTGGGCTTCGTGTAGCTTCAATCCAATCTTCCATGCTAACATCGTTCATTTTGATTTTCAACACTTTTGCGCTGGATTGCTTAAACAGTAGTTTGATGGGTAATTATTTCTTTGTTAGAACGAATTGAATTCTTGGATGATTAATGAATCAGTCGATTTTGATGTATTAGTTAATAATTATTATCGACTGAATGGACATTTGAGGGGATTAATTAAATGATTGGAACGTGATATGAAGGGCAATGCATTATTAATGAATAATAAAAATATTAGATATTGACATCGTATGTATTGAAGGCGATGGAATGCCATAGTATTGTTTTGTTTTTGTTCTTTTTTTTTTTTTGTTAATAATTATTAGTCTATTATTTTGTAATACAGGGATTTAAAACGAGAATATAAACTCCTGCAAAGAAAGCATTTTAAAATAGCATAGCTACTCTTCGATATATCGATCGATAGCTAAGAACTGATACCTCGTATCTATAAATTTTCAGGTGAATAAGAAATGGTTTCAAAAATTAATTTTTCTCGAACTACACAAACTTTTTATATAGGTGCTGTATGTTACTGCTTTGAAAGATTTTCTACTCTACTGTCGAACTTTGTGAACATAATAATGTTTTTGTTTGTTTAGTCAACTGTCCGAAGATAGGTCTGAACCTCACGTATGATACCAACAAAACACCACTTATGAGGCAACTAAGCCAAGAGATAATGGGTAGGGCGGTCAGTTCCTTTTTCCCTCCACAGATATAGTCTATCGCCGATTAGCTACATATTACACTAATCAGATTTCAGATACATACAAACAATTATTCTTCCTCTGACACATATCGTCAAGTGAGATGTCTGCCTGATAATAGATGTAGGCCTACATGTCAGCCAGAATCTTAACCAAAGGATAATAATGTAGTTAATCTAAGTAATAACCAGGCTTCGAGACTTGGGACCCGATACAATAAGTTTACTGTGCATGTACTATAGGTTTTTGACTCGCTGTAGGTAGTGAAAGGTAGAGATGTGTTGAGGTAACAACGTTGGTGTTTAGAATAGAGTACGGTAGTATGGGGAAATATACATTACACAATGACAATGTCAAAATAATGTGGAACGCATTTATTTTCCTGTCTTTTATAAGTATTTGTTTTTAATTATACACAGTGTTAATGGTGGAAAAAAAACATGTAGCAATTTTAATTTCTTCATTTATCCTATTGGTCGTCTTTAGGAAGTGCAGTTACAGTACCGAATTGCAATACAGTATACTACAAGATACATTTTCAGTGTCTCAAACGTAAATCTTTTTCGATTATCTGCCAAACACAATTTGTACTGTGAAAAACTGCGCTCTACGTCACATGACGAAAAAACCTAACATCATTGCAGTCTCTAAGGGACAGTCCTTTATTCTGGGGTGACTCTATATCCACTAATTTACTGTTTATATTACACAGTGATCCATACCCATTATTTTTACATAAAATTGATTTCCACTTCTATTTTACACGTTCAGTAACCGGTGTACTTGATGTCTCATTAATTCTCTGCATCATTTTCTAAATTAATTTGAGGGCTTCCGGCATCTCTTGCTTTGACTTTTCTAACCGTGTAATAGTTTCAGACACAGTTTGAAAATATATTTGTATGAAAACCAAATTATTCGTCAGAACCTTCAAATCCAGAGCGTTTTCCTTTGCGTATTTGTTGGCATTCAATCTACAGTATCCCCACCCACTGTACGCTTTACCACTATACTCAGAACGACGTTATGCGGATTTCCCACTGAACTGCTCTATCGGGTCCGAAGTCTCGAAGCCTGGTAATAACCTAATAATGTGGTTAAAATAATGACAAATTTTCTAGATACAAGGTATCACTTCTTAACCGTCGATGTATAGCCAAGGAATGGAAGCTTTTCACTATAGATCAGGGTTTAAGCTATAAAATAAATAATTGTTGCAAAAATGGACAAATGAAAAACTATATTTGTGCAAGTTGCGAAATGCTTGTGTGTGTGCTCCTGAGCACGAGTCTTATTCATAAAGGAGTGGGCTAGTTTATCTTGCATTGTATTAACTTGTATTCATTTCAAACTTGCTAGCAATAAAATGAATAAATAAAGCGAAAAGATAAAATTAATAAAGTATGCAGGAACAAAAAGTTATGTAATTTGTTTCTTGAAGTTTTATTACTTTCAATCCATCTTATCACATTCTAGATATCCTTGTGTAAGTATAAATTATACTGCTGAATTTACATCACATTAAAATGCATTATTTTATGGGCACGCTGAACATGAAATTCTTTACTAGTAGGCCTTTCAAGATTTATTGTTAGCAGAGTGCTAACTCTTTTACTGAAAGACGGTTTCTAATTCCAGTTTTCACAAGATGCATGCACCTAAATCCCGCTCAGAATTTACAGTATGCAATGGAATTATATAAATCAATTAGAAGAAATTGTTCACTTAACTTAGTCTACATGAATTGCACCAACTCTTTGAAATCAATTTCTGAAGATCTATTGCTCAATGCCTTTTTGAACATAGCCCATGCCATTAGCATTTCATTTAATTCAGATTAGTTCAAACACATCTCTGATTTCATTTTCTGCATTACCATCTTCGTTTCTGAAGTCCAATTTGGTTGTCGCATTTTTGCACATTTACATTCAAAGTTTGTTGCATTTTTTAGAATTCGAGTAGCAAAATGTGACAAATATAACTGTGACTTAAACTCTGTATAGATATTGAATTTATAGGTAACCTTTAATAGTAATATCATTTACTTAATCTTGTTCAAGTGTTTCTGACACACTAAAAAAACGGAAGTTTGGTTCATTAAGTTATACTACAACCTATAACGCTATTTACATAAGTTATCTGATATTACAAAAAGCCTTTTCGCTTTCTGTTTAAACGGAAATAAAAATCCCCTTGATAAATTAGCCACAATCACAAAATGTCTAACAATTTTTACGCCAGAAATTTATTAAACTTCTGCCAATGATTGCTAGTTTGTCCAGAAAACCGCACTCTTATTATAGATGTAAGATCAACTCATACACAAGACAAATATTTACTTCCGCTTAGAATATCCGGAGAACCCAGAAAGAGCAACTTCATCCTACCAAATCTATACAACCATTCAATCTCCACCTCCCCTTACTCCAGACAAATAAACACTGTGTCACATTCAATCGGCCTTGGTAAACCTGTTCTCATGCAAGAAAGAAGCGAATTTTAGAAACAGTCTACTGGTTCCGCTTTTTTTACTTGAATATTCTATAGATACATGGAAAAGTCCTACAGCACAAATTAAACTTCTAGAATAGCCCAAGACTTTTATCCAAAATGATGTTATATCCATCCTTTACTTTCTCATTATAATAAATTAAAAACATGTGTCAGTCATTAATCTTCTCTTCAGTCTGATTCGTATCCCTTTTTCTGTGAAAGAGTTCCCTCTAATAAATTTTACCTTTGCTTCACATTAATAAATAAGGTATGGAAATAGCGAAGATTTCGTTGGAAAGACTGAGTATGACATGCTTCTACGAATTAGTAATTTTATTAGAATGTCTAATATATGCTGTTTCTTTTGTGGAACTTTAATAGCAAACTTGAAACGCAATTTAATGTTCCCGTTAGGAAATTTTAAAGATGTGCTAGAAACACATTTATCAGTAAGTCCCGGATTTTTATGTAATTAATATGAAAGTGCCAAATATGCACATACAAATGTAGCAAATATCGGGGAAATATGTAATTAAACATGTAGTATTAATAAAATATGTAATTTAAAATCACTATTTATTAATGCATTAAATTCACAAAAAAGTCGTCACAATTTAATTGGTCAGTTGAAGTGGGAGGATATAGCCTGGAAAGTGACTTTCCATTTCCACCTCATTGTATAGTTTACAAATAAAGAGTGCGGCAAAACATCCTCCCTAATTTAAAGTTTAAATAAAAAACAGATGGATCAAAATAAGGAAACTGTATTAATATGAATTGTATCTAAACAGTGGGAAATTTAGGTTTATACATGCGTTGCCATAGCGATATCAAATGACATGCGCAAAAAAAGAAAAATTGAATAGGACATTGAATACACGGAATTGACATTCAATTAGTGCAAATTGTAATCTGTAACGAATTCAAACTATTCCGTGGACGAGTAAAGAACATGCTTACGCTGTGGTATTGTTTCTGGTAAGTGGTAATTCCGTTGTCGCTGCTCAGATGTTTCCCGGACGCTTAATTTCTTCACATGGCGACGTCCCCTGGCCAGCACGATCACAAGACCTTGCACCCTGCGATTTTTTTTCTATGGGGGCATCTTAAGGCTGAGGTGTTCAAATGTCTTTGCCAAACCTAAAAAATGCAATACACGAAGAAATTGGTCTTATTCCTCAAGAAATGCTAGTTAGAGTGATGCAGAATTTCCGAAGTCGCATTCAACAATACATTGATAGTGAATGACACCACTTGAGAGACACGTTATTAAAAAAATGAAAAATTCCCACTGTTAAGATATCATTCATATTAATAAAGTTTCCTTATTTTGATCCATCTGTTTTTTATTTAAACTTTAAATTAGGGAGGATGTTTTGCCGCACCCTTTACAACTTGTCTCTGCCACAATTTATGCTTTTTTTTTTCTTCAGCCTTAAGATTTCCTAGAAAAGTATTTTTCTGTGACACACATAATGGTATTTTGATTTACCGACCCAAACCCCTCGCTAATAGCCTACTTTATGCTAGTGAACAGCGACACCCTTCTCATAATTGCACATTTGTGCGCAATTCCCATATTATTATTAATAGCCTACTTTCAATTTGTAACATAGTCAAATGACCGGCGCACCTGACCATCCCAGATTCTGAGAAACCATTAGGACAAATGTATACAGTTGAGGCACTCCGAACTGCTATATTTTACAAACAAAGAGTTGGAATCCCTATGTTTGTGTTTTTATTTATAAAAGAACTATTCTCTTAAGCCAGCTTTAGAAATTGAAGTATTTTCTATAGTTGTGAACAAAACATAACGACGTCAGTTCCGGGCCCTCCCTCTTTACCAGCATCGTGTACTATAGTGAGAACAAAAGGCGGCCCTCTAATCGGAGTGAAGAGACAGGGACGTTAAGACATATGTCCAAGTATATATGAAAAAAAAATTCAATAATTTACTCTGAAAAATAAAAAAGAATTTAATAAAAAAAATTAAAACTCAATAATTGCTTAGATATGTATAAAAATGTTACATTCTTTACATAATATGTAAAATATTTTTTTTTATTTTATTGGGTTATTTTAAGACGCTGTATCAACATCTAGGTTATTTAGCGTCTGAATGATATGAAGGTGATAATGCCGGTGAAATGAGTCCGGGGTCCAGGACCGAAAGTTACCCAGCACTTGCTCGTATTGGGTTGAGGGAAAACCCCGGAAAAAACCTCAACCAGGTAACTTGCCCCGACCGGGATTCGAACCCGGGCCACCTGGTTTTACAGCCAGACGCGCTGACCGTTACTCCACAGGTGTGGACTATGTAAAATATGTAATATTACTAATAATATATAAAAATATGTAAAATGAAACTCTACTACAGTGGTTGCCAAACACCACGAAATTGTGACGTAATAGAAATGCAACCCGCACACCACTATCGCAGGGAGAGGGATGGAGTGGGATCTCCTCAGGTAATGCAGTGAATAACAGTGCAGAGACGGACTGTGACCAAAAAACGAAAGCAATATAATATTCTTCTACTTATTAACTATAGGCCTACATACTTTTTCCCATGTTAATTTTTTATCCTCCTATTAATTATTTTTGTATTATTAATAAAATAAAATAAATTTGCTTTCTTATTTACCATAGAAAGAGCGTGTACTTTACATCAGCAGATATTTGAAATTAGAAAAACGTACCAGACTGGTCACGAAGTTGTAAATTACACTACATACTTCAAAAAAACGTTGAAGTATTTTACTCCGATTAAGACATAGAAGCCGATATTTTTTATTGTTTATTTATTAATGAAATATTAAAATTACACTACATATGTCGAAAAAAACGTCGATGTATTTCACCCCGATTAAGACATAGAAGCCATTACTTTTTATTGTTCGTTTATTATTCAAGTTACAGGTAAGGGCGTGGTAGTCTTCATAACAAGAAAAATAATGACAACGTACATTGTTCTTTTATACTTCATTTAAAATTTTACAACAAATTAAGTATCTCATATGTTTGCCATCTGCACAAAAATAAATACTTTTCCTTCCATGCTCCTTAAAATTAAGTTTTTACTTACTGTTTTCGAAAAGACATCGAAACATATATAATCCTACACACTTGTAACATTACATGCGTACGTCCGCTGCTGATAAATGTCTTTATTTATATCGAAGTTATGGCTGTAAACAGAGGGTGGGGTATGATGCCATGGTTATGCTTGAGTGGAGACAGGGGCATGTGTCGCGACACAGCTTTTGGCGATCACTGCTCTACTATAACCATATCAGAACCACAAATCGCCGACATTTGTTATTTTCAGTAGTCTACAAGTAAAGGAATGCACTATGTAATTACATAAGAATCCGGTCTCTACTTATCAGTACTGTGTTCGAATTTGAGGGAAGACGATGGTATAATTTGACATTTTTCCTAAATGATGCACATTTTTTATTTTTGTAAGTAGGAACATCATGGCTGCAACAACTTAAACCTGAGATTAGTTTAAAAAAGAATTCGGAGCCCAAATTTTGAAAAAAAAAAAAAAAAAAAAAAAAAAAAAAAAGTACCAGTATGCAGTAACCTACGGTAAGTAAATAAGTCATTCCGTACGTAGGATCGTGATTTTACCACAGTCTAGTATATACAGTCGCGAAGCTCAATACGTAATAAATATGCAAACATTAGATAGTTGCTCACCACTAGGATCGCTAATATCGCCTCATTACAGGCAATGCAAAATAGTACCGTCACAGTCTATTGTTTCTAGCACCCTCAAAACTCAAGCTTCGTGACTGCATATAGTAGACTGTGATTTTACTTCATATGGTAATATCTGGTAACAGTTGGTAACACTGACATCACTATAACTTCATTTCCTTTTTTCCTAACCTGCTGTACAGGACTCTAATGAACACGTCATGCATCCATCGTAGGGTGTAGATAGCCTATATGATCAGATGTAAATACACAGACATAGTTTGCATCAGTTACAATGAATGCTGGATTTCCGACCTAATTTAAAACTTTCAGTTGAGTTGCAACATTATATGGATCACAATTATCATATAAAGCTTCATGTTTCCGTTTCACTTGCCGGTAATAGTGGAAATCACTATCCTATAAAAGGACAGAAAGAGATGGGAACAGCCAATTCTTCAGGTGTATTGAAGCGACGACTCGTTAACCTAGGTAATGGAAGCACCGAGTCTTGAATTCGACATAATGACGTAAGCCTTGGGTTTCCTGTCTCCAACTCGCTGCTGTCATCCATCAGAAATGTCGCTACACTCCGTTCACCGGAACGAGATAGTTGGTGTTGACAAGAGTAAGCTAATAATATTGAAATAAGTAAATGTTAATAATCTGACACACTTTCAACTACAGGGATTATTTAGATACAAGACGACGATGGAAGCGATAATGGAGCAATGGTAAAATTAGAACAAAAGGAAGAACGTTCCAACACAGCTGTTCTCGTTCATCACAAATATGGGTGCTAGTCGGGATTGAATTTGTTCTCCATCTAACTGAATTACCATCGCTTATAATTAAGGTTCGGATAAAGTAGCTGCATCAGGATAGGCATCCTTGGTCCGTGCGTTTTGTTTACAAACATTAACTAGTTGTCGCGTGTTCCCCAATCGACAGTAGTGATGACGTATAGCCTATTCAATTCCTATCGGCTGTACTGTCCATTCACTGATATTTTAGCTAGGGAGTGGGGATCGCTCTTCCCAGCAGGTAGAGTTTTAGCTAGTGAAAGGGGGTAGTGTTTACTTAATCTGAAACAAGTCAAGGCCCTATCCTATATAGTTATACAATCTATTATGATAAAGCTACTTTATCGGAATCTTAGTAATAATTGTACTTGTGGTGTACGAAGCTATTAACATGAGTTGCTACCCGCCCATCTCAAATGTCTGAATTCAATGTTCCTAATTGAAGGGTTCAGAACCATAGCGGACCAAGCGCCATCTATTAAAAACGGAGAAAGCAAGAGTTAAAGTTAAGTGAATGCCATAGTTTAAATGGAGATTGACATATCATTTAGTTTCAATGTGCGTAATTTATAGTACTTGCTATATGTTTCGTTAAATTATGGTACCGGTAATCACTTAATTGTAACCTTTATTTTCTCCGTTTTTAATGAAGGGCGCTTGGCCCACTATGGCTCTGAACTCTTCAATTATGTCAGGTGAAGAATACAATGCGTGGAGTTCTGCGTTGTGTAACTTCCTCCATTATCCTGAAACTTCATCCCTCTTAGCCCCAAATATTTTCCTAAGAATCTTATTCTCAAACACCCTTAATCTCTGTTCCTCTCTCAAAGTGAATGTCCAAGTTTCACAGCCATACAGAACAACCGGTAATATAAATGTTTTATAAATTCTAACTTTAAGATTTTTTGACAGCAGACTAGATGACAAAAGCTTCTCAACCGAATAATAACACGCATTTCAAATATTTACTCTGCGTTTAATTTCCTCCCGAGTGTCATTTATATTTGTTACTGCTGCTCCAATATATTTGAAATTTTCCACCTTTTCGAAGGATAAATCTCCAATTTTTATATTTCCATTTCGTACAATATTCTGGTCACGAGACATAATCATATACTTTATCTTTTCGGGATTTACTTCCAAACCTATCGCCTTACTTGCGTCAAGTAAAATTTCCGTGTCTTCCTTAATCGTTTGTGGATTTTCTTCTAAAATATTCACGTCATCCGCATGAACAAGAAGCTGAATTAACCCGTTCAATTCAAACCCTCTCTATTACTCTGGGCTTTCGTAATGGCATATTCTAAATAACTAATTAAATGTACGTAAAGCGTTACACTAGACAACACATAGCAAGAACGCGGTACGTCTCTTATGACGTCATTGGACTTGTCTTTGCATAAAAAGACAACCCTTACTGTGAAATAAGAGAGAAGGGGATAGAACCCGGCTATCGTTGAACTTGGTGCGTATCAACTTTAATAGGTAGACGATAGTAATTCTCTCACAGCGAAAAAATATGAAATAGGTAATTCATTAATCAGGACTACTTAAACATGCCGATAACCTACGTAGAAGTCTGGCAAAATACTAGAGAAACAGCGCAAATCTACAAAGCTCTTTTTCAACATAGAAGAGCTGCACATTGCAGTTCAAGGTCGCGTCTATGCAGCGTTTGGCAGACCAGTGTTGCCAACTGGACGGAAATTCCGTCAAAACTGACGGAATTTCAACGTAGCGGACGGGAAAGAAATAGCTTTGACGGGTGACGGATTTTCTGGCAGAAATTACGATTTACATCGTCTTTTGATATTTTTAGCTGCTGTCATTTTTAATTGTTTGATTTTTTAGAGATTTTACTTTTTATTTGAACAGCCATGCCTGTTCCATACTATGTTTAAGAATTCCCTGTTTCACATTTCCTCGTAACCAAGTTACATGTTCAAGAATTATTATTTTAATCAGGCTTAGTAAGTAAGTTGTGTTAAAATTTGCTTATATATTATATATATAGGGTCTTGTTATTTTTTTTTTTAATTTTGATGAATTCTGACAGATTTCCAGGTGTTATATTGACGGGAATACAATTTATGTGTTGGCAACACTGTGGCAGGCTTAGGAAACGTGATGCCCTTCAAGGAAGATCATCATAACGACCACCGACTTCTACAGACAGAGCAAAGGAGTTTGGCGCTCGTAGAAGAGGATCCGGGGAGAAGTAGCAGAAAAACAGGACGGAGCTTTTCACTGGTAGTATTAGGAACCTCAAGAGACTACAGCTGACACTCGTGCACTGGATGCCAATAATGCCGTCTCGTTCTTTAAGTCGTGCTGACAACGGATCTGCATCTTCTTTCCCCACCCATATCGTGAACTTGCTGCTTAACTCAATTATATGGTGTATTCCGGTTTTCAGTGGTGTTCATGCTAGAGTAGTAGTTACACAATCAGAACTAGCTACATGCCAGCATTTCAGAGATGCAGTGACACACCACTGCTCGTACGAATGGCTATACGGAGTGTTCAGTTCAAAGTGTGTCATGGCTCGCTGTATGTCGTCATATGGCTAGCCGATGAGCCTAGAGAATTCAATCTTCCTACTCCCGCAGACGCGTATTACCTAAATGCGAGAGAAGTTGCCTAGCAAGTACGGTGTTCATTCTGAAGTACGCAGAGTCCGTGGATACCCACGGACTCTGGAAGTACGTACCGATACTTGTGGTAACGCCGGTAGTGGCAGGAATGTGAATTGTTTGGAAACACGTACTGAGGTGAGTTTCTTTCTTACTGTTGGGATATGGCGAGAGGGTTAAGACGATTACTTACGTATTTGTTGACATTATCTTGGACGGTCAATATGGACACGGAGCATTTGATTTGTATTGTGGAATGTTGCGGTATGCAACTGATAACAAACACTCTGTGTACGACTTGCCCGCGCAAAACACAGTTCGAAAGAGGTTATGTTAGCACACAGACCGTACAAACCGCCATCTGTTGCTACGACGTTCAAGTTATACCGTACACCAGGTATGCTCATTCTCTGACTCCCGATTACATACTGTAATCACAACCTTCCAATGTAGAGCGTGCTGTTCCTCGTTCGAAGCTCGACGGATGACTGCGGAAGGCAGTTCAAGTACTTAGTAACGTACGAACAGTGCGGGAAATGACACAGTCAAAATCTTCTGTAAGCAAACGATCATTCCGTACAGTGTGGGAGGAACACTATTAATTGTTTTGCGTTCGGTAAAGTGTTTACTATGTTGTAAGGTACTGTCAGGAATACTACTGAGCAACATTTATTTTAATTGACGAGTTAATTGGTTTACAAAGTAACGTAGAATTCAGGACTAAATGCAGAGAATATGACTTGACAAGCATAGAAGTATTAAAAAATTAACAAAACGAAATATCCCAAGATGAGCTTATTCTCTACTAATATGTTAGCTACCTTGCCTCGACAGACGTGTGCGAAGAATTATTTTAGAGAATGAAAGTTGCTGAATCCAAACATAGATCCCGATTAACAGATGAGCATTTTTCGAGTCAGCTGCGCATTGCAGTAAATTCGTTGGAAATAGATTTCCGATTACTTGCAGAAAAGAATTCACATGTTGAACAGATCGCAATGTATGGTGGAATATGAAAATATCATTATCTATGATATAATATCATAACTATATTAAATATAATACACAATGTAATAACTGAATATTACAGTGTATATTCTTTCCTTTTTCAAATTCAGTTTATTATCCATATTTGTAAGAGTATGAGAGCGATGCCACAGGCGGTGCTGCAATGTAGTTGCGGAGCCCAGTCCGTACACTGTGTGTGTTACGCAGTGCAGCATCATCCGTGTAATCGGAGCTTTTACAATTTTGAGCATACCTGCCGTACACGTTCTCAAGTTCAGATTGAACGCCTTGATTAATAGGTAACTTCTCTGACATAAAAGCTGAAACTCGCTTCAAATCGCTGACTCACAACAGTGACATCATGACACACTTTGAAATGAACAATCAGTATTTGTTTCTGTGTATACATTACTAGCATAGCAGTGGGAATGGGCTGAAGTACTGACTGTAAACATAACTTCAAAACTTGACGGCATTAGTGTAGGCTAATTGACTGTATCACTGCCAACGTGTTCAATATCTTACTTGTTAGTATCAAGCATGGCAAGAACGGTTTTGTCGTTTGCTTCAACAAGAATTCCCGCAATTTTTTATCACATACTGGTGACAGATGAGGCGTATAGTTTAGATTTGTTAGTTAACATTCCAGTATACTGTTGCCAAACGTGATGACAGACTATAAAAACTCATATTTTAGGAAACGGCAGAAGATAATAAAAAAAATTCCTTAAGGACTTTTGTTATCCTTTCCACCATATCTATTAGTTTAAAGATAGACATCTACTGGGTGTCCATTTCAAAGTGTGTCATGACGTCACTGTTGTTGGGTCACCGATTTGAAGCGAGTTTCAGTTTATATGTTAGAGAAGTTGCCTATTATTTAAGGCGTTCTTCAATCTGAACTTGAGAATGTGTACGGTATAACTTGAACGTCGTAGCAACAGATGGCGGTCTGTACGGTCTGTGTGCTACCATAACCTCTTTCGAACTGTGTTTTGCGCCGGCAAGTCGTACGCAGGGTATTTGTTATCATCGGTTGCGTATGGTAACATTCCACAACACAAATCAAATGCTCCGTGTCCATGTTGACCGTCGAAGTTAATGTCAACAAATACGTAAGTAATCGTCTTAACCCTCTCCCCATATCTCGACAGTACGTATTTCCAAACAGTTCACATTCCTGCCACTACCGGCGTTACCGTACGTATCGGCACGTACTCTTCAGAATGAACGCCGTACTTGCTAGCCAACTTCTCTGCCTCTTAGATTATACACCTGAGCTGCGGAAGTGTAGGAAGATTGAATTCTCTAGGCTCATCAGCTAGCCACATGACGGCATGCAGCGAGCCAAGACACATTTTGAACTGAACACCCAGTATATCCCAAATTTCAAACTGTATTGTAACGAAATCAACGCATATGAAAAATATAGGCTTACATAGCCGTGAACTCAATGTTTTTGAAACTGTAGACAGCCTAATATGAAAAAGTAAAAATGCCTGACTTGTCAGTGGGGAGGCTGCCCCTACTGGCCCTCCTGTGGGCGCCCCTGGTATCAAGTGATGCTGAAGCTACCTCAATACACTGAACGAACAGTACGAGGCATCATAATCTCAGACTCGGCTAACTCTCCCTCTGGAAGCGACTGACAGGTAACAGCTCTCCTGTGGTGAGGAGAAAGTGCCACTTAGCGTACCCTTGCACATGCTCTGACGTCATCACCTGCTTGCTACAGTACAACTATTCAAACACGAATGTTTCAACTTCGTTTCTCGTTTCATTTCACAGTACCTCCTAAATCTTAGATGAATGCTATTACATTTATAGTCCATAATATTCTGTAATATCGAGTTCCTGAATTATTTGCAGAGGTTATTGCTCCAATAGGCCCATATGCTGGTTAAGAATACAGTTGAATCAGGAATTGCAGAAACAGCACATGTCACTCTTTGTGGCGAAATGAGTTTATTCGAGTTTCATGGACTGTTGATATAGGGCTATCATTCCATGCAGAAACCACATAATATGTCAGTATAGCCGTCTCACATTTGGAGACCTGTGAAATCCTGGAAGCGCGCAGAAACAACTCATGTAAAAGACATGTGCCGACACATTGGTTCCGATTCCAGACGGCAGACATCTACGACACAAGGATACAAAAATTGATCCCACTGAATGACAAATGTCTCAATTCTGGTGGTGAATACGTTGAAAAATAATTCAACAATTGCTATATGTTCCAATAAAAAGGTCCATGAAATTTTGTTCCCTTTCTATAAACGGCCCCAGGGAAAGTTATTTTTTATGCCCTTCGTAATTGTGCTCGAGTGACCAAAATTTGTATAAGCACTTCTTTTGACATTATTAAAATGATGGAAGAAAAAAGATTATTTTTTTTTCTGCCCCCATGAGAATGTTTGCTTGTAAGTACAAAGGAGAATACCATATTTACCTTCTTCATTGGCATATTTAGACAAAATCGTGCCAATTCAAAGAGAGAAGCTTGACGATATACGCAAACTAATGCGTTACATACCACACGAATATCAAGAATTTTACAATAATATTCTTCAGTGGCATACTGTGGAAAAATATCATTTATATGCTGAACTTATGCATTAAGTACACAGTAGGCCTATGCATATATTATATCCCTAATTTGGCAAATAAACTTTAGTTGAACTGAAATTATTATACTACAGTTTTGATTCCTTGCAGAAACAGCACATGTCAAGCTAATATATATTGATTTATTTCATTAACAATTCATTAGAATCTAATAAATTTGGTATAAAACGACATATCTATTAGTCTTATGTCTGAAGGAGCCAGTATTATAACCAATGATGTGGTCTACCACCAGTAATACTGTTTTTTGTGTCTACTGAAAAATTTAGTTTTCATGACATGTGCTGTTTCTGCAATCCCCGATTCAATTAATATATTTCTTTAATATTTGATTATGACTTATCAATTTCGACATTATTACGGCCTGTTAGCACAGGTAATAATAATAATAATAATAATAATAATAATAATAATAATCAACATCATCACAATAATAATGATAATAATAATAATAATAATAATAATGATAATAATGATAATAATTACAATAACAGTAATAATATATCATGCTTTACACCAGCAGCCCTGTCACCGGGACCGTACGGTATATGGAAACCTACAATTTTTTTAAGAATCGTATAGGGAAGTTAATTATTGTGATTTCTCGGTCTCTGATAGGGTCAAAAACCCTGAAAGAACCGATATTTAACCCTTGCGGTGAATTTAGGTGAAGTCCAAAGGACTTAATTAGTCAAATCCACTTTCGTCACCTCCACGCTGGAGCTTCCTGGTATCTTTTAAGGTGCAAAGAGAGAGTGGTGTGTGGAAAGCAACCGGAAGCTACCCCATTTATCTTTCCCAAGAAAAACTGCAAACATGGCATGGTGAGTCTCTTCACTGTACAATGGAGAAAAATGGAGCGTGTGAAATGGGCAGACAGAATAAGAAATAAAGCTGTGTTGGAAAGAATGGATGAAGAATGATGCTGAAACTGATGAGGAAGAAGAAAAGGAATTGAAAGGGGCACTGAAGAAACTGCCTATTGAAGGATGTACTGGAAGGAATGGTGAACGGAATAAAAGTTCAGGGCAGAAGAAGATATCGGATGATAGACGATATTACGATATATGAGGAGCATAGTATCAAAGTTAGACAACTCCATTTTTTGCGATTTCGAGATACTGATTGTTTCTCATAGAATTTTGTACGCTGAATGCGATTCTGGAACTGTTTAGGTTCAAAACGGACAGAACAAAGCGAAAATAGCACTTAATTGTGTGCTTTAGAATCAAAATGTAGACAACTCCACTGTGCCTTGGTTTCAAATTAGGACAATTCCTTCAGTAGCCAATGAGAAGCCCATATTCGTACGATCTGTTCCCATCACGCATCGCAAATCCAACATGGCTGATTGTTTATATAATCGTTTGTGGATGAATAAGTACTATTTTACGTAAATTTGCTTTGAAACCGAGTTAGAAGAGACTTAGATTTAAAAGTAGACAATTTCACTTTAAATATGGCTTCGTTTGGTTTCAAAAAGAGACAACTCCACTTTAAATATGGCTTCATTTGGTTTCAAAAACAGACAACTCCATGAATTAGTTTCAGAGATGGACAACTCCACTTTTTAAATTTAAATTTCGACCTGAATATTAATTTCAATTACATTTTGAGACTGAAAAAATATTTCTATGACCCATGAGGATGTTTAAAAAAAATGTACGTATAACGGCGACATTGGTTTGCGAGGATCTAGTTTTTCGTCTCTTCTGTAAAAAAAGCAAAAGTGAAATATTCAACTTTGTTACCAAGCTCCTCATATGCATCATACGCGGAGACTAAGAGGAAGGCAGAATATAGGAAAGATTGGAGAATGATGAGTTTTCAGTGTAAGACATGTCCTTGGACAGAAAACTACGAATGAAATGAATAGGGAAGAAAAAATTTTGGCCATATGGAGCCACATAGCGTATGATTCCTTAAGTTTCAAACACTGAAATCTACAGGCTGTTGCAAAAATAAACCGAAAAACATTATATGTAGTGTTCTTTATGCATAAACTACTATGAAAATACATTTTAAAATGTTATTTGGGCACATGTTCATTGTCTGTCCTAGACTCTCCCTTTCCCTCAAAATATAAACACCAATGCGAAATGTCCTTCAGTATCATGTGTCCATGCAAGTATATGAGTTACGAACGTAACTTGGTCTGATTGCCTAGTTGCGTTTTGCGAGGTTTTCCCCAGCTGTCAGGCAGATTTCAGGTAATTAATGGCGAATCCTCAGCTTCATCTCGCCAAATACCATCCCGCTATCACAAATTCCAACAACGCTAAAATAACCTAGTAGCTGATACATCGACGTTAAAAAACAGAATAAGGCCCGATTGTATAAACTATTTGATCTTAGACCAGAGATGAAACTGATCTCCTTTCAAGCTGAAATATTCTAAATTCTTGTTGTATAAACGTTAATAAGATCAATTCGCCGTGAACTAGGATCAAATGTGACTGAAGAAATTTCTCCGTTCAAGTTTAAGGGGACATAAATTTGGGTTAAAAAAATATAGGCCTATATTATTTTGAAAAAAAATCATAAGTGAATACATATTTTCTAACAATATATGTGAATCGTTTTTGTGTTTTTATACTTTCCCAAAACCATTTCATTAAGTGCATCATTTTCCTGGTTTGAAGAATTCGAGATACACTCCTTAGGCCTATATTTATTTTGATCCATTTCTTTAAAATAAAAGAATTGCCGGCGTGGCTATGAAACTGTAATCCCAGCTGATTGGCGATGTTGTCAAAAGCATTTCTTGCGAAATTAGATCACTTAATCGAAGGTTAATGTTATACAACAGAATTTTTATCTAAACTCGGTTCGTTTCCCGATCTTAGATCGAAGTTTATCTTTAGTTTTATACAATAGGTTCTAAAAGAACTGTGTGAATTTGACGTAAACAACGAAATGCACTCCTCTGTCTGCCTAAGCTCAAAATGCGAACTTTTTAACTAATGCAGTATAAGGAATAAGAACTGTCGTTCAGGGTTCAGAATGATGTAAATTCCACATTGCATATGATTTTGTGCGAGATCGTGCGTATTTGCTTGGTTTCCGCACAAAATCAATCCGAGGAAAGTCTAAACTTCCACATTCAGTGTTCCCAACCTAACACACAACAATTTCCCTCTTCTTACCGCTTATAAATGACATATTGATTTTACTGCTTTAGGCTTTTAATATATTATTTTTAGAGACGTTCAATATAGTAATAATTATAAATTGGAAACTTACCACTGCAATTTCACCTAAATGCACTGTTAGTTATTGTTTTTAAATATTTGCAAAAATTAAGTAAACTCTACAACTCCACTAGTTACTGCATTCGCGATGCAAGTAACATTAAGGAAGCCGTGAAAAAATCAACAATATTCCAGACTCATCATAGACTGGGGAAAAAAAAAAGACAGACGTATATTACGGCCTGCTGGAGTATAGTAAACACAGAAAACATTTTAAAGCAACAATGTTGAAGATAGATATTTTTGTTTTGCAAATTTGCCGTCATTGAACAGAAACCAAGGTGGAGATTTCATTGCAACTAATTAAAAATTCTTCTTTCAGGTATGTAATAAACGATCTTCGCACAAAATAATGTACGATAACGAGCGGTATGTTTTCTTACTATTCTCGGAAATTAAAAAAGCTCAACTACGTTTCGCTTTTTCAAACTTTTCCTCGAACATGAAAACTTCAACATACCGCTCTTGTAACGCATATTAATATTTCGGTTTAGTTTTGCAACATCCGTGTTATTTTGCACACGGAGATCTGTACAGAACTTATATGATCTCTTGCTTTTTCTAATAGTCCCACATTTTCTGTGATGTTTATTTACAGCGCTGGAATCCAAGACCATATACTCTATATTCTATAAGATAATGAAGTGAAACAATGCATCAACAAACAGAGACATTATTATTACGTGATGCGAGAAAACGGCGGGTTACTGGCGGCCTGCTCCCTGCGCGGTCTGCGATACGAGGGCTGTTAGAGGTGCGGCTCAGTCGCCATATGGCATTCGCTGTAGTCACCAAGTTGTGTTACAAAACTCTTGATTCTTCAAATCAAAGTTGGTGTATAAAATTTAGTGATTATTGTGTATTTATTGTGTATATAATATGTACAATACGTACATAAAAAGCAAACGGTCGTGTTCGAAAACAAGAAGTAAATTTCGAATAAAGTTTCCAAACAGACCTGTGCCTTCTGCCGAAACAATATATTAGAAGACTAGTTAAAAGATTTAAAGAAACAGGCTCGTACAGAAGAAAAATTAGATGAGATTAGTGACAGATTGGGGGAAATTTTCAGCAAGACTGTGAGCATTTTAAGTCTAAATTATTGAACATGTTATGTATTATAGAAGTGCTGGAGAAATGGTTACGCGCTCGCCAGAAACCACGCTAGTAGTGGGCCACCAGTCACCCGCCATTTTCTTGCATCACATCATAATGTCTCTGTAGACGGAAAAATATTATTAGGCCTATTATTATTATTATTATTATTATTATTATTATTATTATTATTATTATTCCTAGTTTTCTGCCTAAGGGCAGGTCTTTCCACTGCAAACCCAGCATTCTCCAATATCTCCTATTTTCTGCCTTCCTCTTAGTCTCCGCATATCATTCATATATCTTAATGTTGTCTATTACCTGATATATTCTTCTGTCCCGAACTCTTCTCCTGTTCAACATTCCTTCCAGTGCATCTTTCTGTAGGAAACTTCTTCTCAGCCAGTGACCCAGCAATTCCTTTTTCTCTTCCTCATCAGTTTCAGTGTCATTCTTTCTTCACCTACTCTTTCCAACACTTCATCTGTTTCTTATTCTGTCTGTCCATTTCACACGCTCCATTCTTCTCCACATTCACATTTCAAATGCTTCTAGTCGTTTTCTCTTCACTTCGTCGTAATGTCTATATTTCTGCCCCATGCAGTGCTACACTCCACACAATGCACTTCACTAGTCTCTTCCTTAGTTCTTTTTTTCAGAGGCCCGCTATAAGATTTTTCTATTTCTATTAAAAGCTTCCATTATTATTATTATTATTATTATTATTATTATTATTATTATTATTATTATTATTAACCCATTATGTTTTAACTAAATGCACTTATATTTTTGTTGCTTCAATGATTCCTTTAGAGAAATTAGTTCTGCGGCTAGGAGGAAAAAGGTCTTAAGTCAAGTTTTTGTGAAAATGAGATTTTTATATATTCTGAAAACGAAAAAAAATCTCTACAATCTGGTAAAACGGTCAAATAAGACACCTGACTGGATTTATAGAGCGTTACCAAATGTCCTAAGTACTTTTTGAATCGATCACACACAAAATAAAGGACTTAAGAATATTTAATGCTTTATTCCTTACAAACCAACATACGTTTACTTTCCATGCTTCTGTATTAAAAAGGTCTAACTTGTATTTTAGCCATTTTATCACATACTAATGCCCTTTCCTTTTAAAACTTTAAGCATCAGGGTAAGCAGTCCTATATTTAAGACACATTTTGCATTCCTAATAATTTACATTTCTCATTTGTTTTGACATGAAAAAGGTCTTATGTTTAAATAGTCCTTTCTACTCAGTTTGCATTCTAGTCTTAAAAGGGCTTAAGTGCGGCTATTTTTATAAATAATCAAGAAAATTGTTAAATAGCAACATTACCTATTTTAGAAGAAATATAAACAAATAATATCCAGGGAAAACCTCTTGATTAAAAAAACTCTGTAATTGACATCAATTTCAATCTTTCTACTGCTCTCCTGAAAACGTATAAAATTTTTACTTCAGACATTTTTCCTCCTGGCCCTAGAGTTATTACAATAATAATACTCTATTTTATTTAAAAAGATGACGACATTGTACGTGTCCGACTAAGACCTAAATTTAGTACAAAGAATGGGAACGGAGAAGTTTTCGGGTCATGTGTTTTACATTGTTTAGGCTACTCTTTATGGCAGCCATTCCTTTATGATAAAATTCGTGCAAAGAGAAAGTGCACATTCCAGCAAATGACAAATGAATCGCGACAGAATGAATGAAATGACAATTGGCCACTAGCTCTTGCGAATTCCAACAAGCAGAGGAGACCACCAAGGCAGAAGAGGAAGAGGGAATCCGATACATACAATAACCAGGAGTTGGTGAGCTCTAGTTTGTTTTGACTCGTTAATGGCTGTGTGACAGTTGCGAGAGCGGTGATGGATTGCTCAATGCCATCTAAGTGATGGTCCTATTTAAAGCTCTCTACAAGCCAAGAAGGAAGGTGAATGTTATGCGAACTTGTAACATACAGCTACCTCACCATTTCCACCCGCCTTTGAACTTTCAAGGAAGTAAAGTATTAACACAAGTCTATCGTTATACGGTTTAAAATATTCATAGGCTATTTGGAAGATACAGGGACATCATTTTATTTTTACTAACATTTTTAATATTAACTTGGCTATACCTCTGGATCAACGCCGTTTGCTACCCCGTTCCACGACTGGAGTTCGATGATACTGGCGAAATATACAAACAAATCACTTTACTAGGTATAGGAGGGAAAAGTAGTTCATCCATTTACGTAAACTAGGAAATATAGCGCTTTTGAATTTGATCCTTTTCCATTAGGTTTTTGTTTAATCAAAACACAGTACAGTATTAACAATGAGTGTTTTTACTCACGAACTGAGCTGTCCATGCGAACGTATTCATTATGCAGTGTATATTATACTGTCTACAGCATATTAGCGTACAATATAGAGAATGAAGTTAAATTGAAAAATAATCATAATATGGATATTTAAACACAATTTTTAAAATGGTGACCGTTCATTTCGATATAGGCTTCAGTTCTAATGTGCATATTATAGCACTATAGACTATTGTACCTAATCCCAATTGCCAGTTTCATCCTTCGTACTAGTAACTCATGTTGAAATAATACTGTACCTAAACAGTTGTATAATATTACGTAGACGTCCAATTCCCAACAGAAATTAATGTTCTCGGAAAAAAGAGCTGGCGAATAAAAGCTGGTGGGGGAAACCGGGATGCGACATAGGCAAACGGACGACAGTACCTGTGCGAAAATGATTCAATATTGAAAGCTCTTTCGTCACTGGAAAACGCGAACGTATTTTTGGAACGTATTGTTTACTACGACCGTAAGGCTACTATGACTGTATATGCGGTCTTGGATCTGTGTGGAGGACGGTTGAACTTCATTAGTAGAAGGGGTGGGAATAAAGTACATTAAAAAACTCAGGTACAATAAAAATTGAAGTAAAAATAAAATGATGTCCCTGTATAACTGTTTACCAAGGTTTTCCAGCACTCTAGTGTTAAGAAATTGTTGATTTACTACTATACTGCCACCACCACCACCACCACCACCACCACCACCACCACCACGACTGCTACTACTGCTCTACTATTACTACTACTACTAAACTAATAATAATAATAATAATAATAATAATAATAATAATAATAATAATTTATTCACTGATAGTTTTCAGTCCAAGGGCAGGTCTTTCATTGCAAACCCAGCATTCTCCAGTCTTCCCTATTTTCCGCCTTCCTCTTAGTCTCCGCATACGAGCCTTGTAGCTTAATGTTGTCTATCATCTGATATCTTCTTCTGCCCTGAACTTCTCTCCCGTACACCATTCCTTCCAGTGCATCCTTCAGTAGACAGTTTCTTCTAGCCAGTGACTCAGTCAATTTCTTTTTCTCTTCCTGGTCAGTTACAGCGCTACTCTTTCTAGCACAGCTTCATTTCCTATTCTGTCTGTCTATTTCACACGCTCCATTCTTCTCCATATCCACATTTCAAATGCTTCTATTCCCTTCTCTTCACATCGTCATAATTAGAGACGAGAATTCCATGCAAATGCATGTTTTTATAGGAATATAGGACATAGCTCAATTAACTTAGTACTTATCCATTTCATTACTTTCCGTTTCCAAATATGCATATTTGCATCTTTTTGGCGTTTTGGGGATAAAAACATGCATAATGCATATTTAAGCAATTTTTAACTTAATCGTGCATATAATATATATTTTTTTTATTTATTGGGTTATTTTACGACGCTGTATCAACATCTAGGTTATTTAGCGTCTGAATGATATGAAGGTGATAATGCCGGTGAAATGAGTCCGGGGTCCAGCACCGAAAGTTACCCAGCATTTGCTCGTATTGGGTTGAGGGAAAATCCCGGAAAAAACCTCAACCAGGTAACTTGCCCCGACCGGGATTCGAACCCGGGCCACCTAGTTTCGCAGCCAGACGCGCTGACCGTTACTCCACAGGTGTGGACCATATAATATATACATTATATTCAGTTTAAATGCATGTTTTAATGATTTTGAGTGGACACCTCAGTTTCTCGATTTTTATGTCAGTTATTTTAACTTCAGGAATCAGGAGTGAATAAGGAAAAGAAAGAGAAAACCAAATAACAGAAGAAGGTTTATTCAAGTTTGCACCCATAACTTCTTGCGATTTAGAGACGTCATTCTCTGCCTGCAAAAATATATTGACTGACTAGCGCAGAAACCTCACAGAAACCAATTTAGAAATGATGTTAGTTGTTAACTGTGCAAAAAAAGGTGAAGTTAAATAAGAAATTTGGGACAAAAATGAAAGTGCATATTTTAATGTATTTTTCGCTTGATCGTGCATGTTTCATAGTTTGATAGTGCATGAATGCATGCCTATTTTGGGATATTATAGTACATGAAATTCTCGTCTCTAGTTATAATGCTTATGTTTCTCCCCATATAATGCCACACTCTACACAAAGCCTGATCTATACAGAAAAAATGCATGACACAGCGTTTAAATCCTATTAATAATAAATCAAGTCCCAAATAGAGTAAAGAATAAAGACCTGTATAATACTTACTTACTGGCTCTTAAGGAACCCGGAGGTTCATTGCCGCCCTCACATAAGCCCGCCATTGGTCCCTATCCTGAGCAAAATTAATCCATTCTCTATCATCATATCCCACCTCCCTCAAATCCATTTTAATATTATCTTCCCATCTACGTCTCGGCCTCCCCAAAGGTCTTTTTCCCTCCGGCCTCCCATCTAACACTCTATATGCATTTCTGGATTCGCCCATACGTGCTACATGCCCTGCCCATCTCAAACGTCTAGATTTAATGTTCCTAATTATGTCAGGTGAAGAATACAATGCGTGCAGTTCTGTGTTGTGTAACTTTCTCCATTCTCCTGTAACTTCATCCTTCTTAGCCCCAAATATTTTCCTAAGCATCTTATTCTCAAACACCTTTAATCTCTGTTCCTCTCTCAAAGTGAGAGTCCAAGTTTCACAACCATACAGAACAACCGGTAATATAATTGTTTTATAAATTCTAACTTTCAGATTTTTTGAGAGCAGACTGGATGATAAAAGTTTCTCAACCGAATAATAACAGGCATTTCCCATATTTCTGTGGTGTTCGGGTAAAGGGGTATAAGTCATTTTTTTGTCCAGGTGGAATTTTGTTCCCCAGATGAACACACAAGTTAAATGATACAAGTGGGTGTGCAAAAATGAAAGAATACTAGCAGTTGATGTGTTTTATTGTGTAGAAAATTATTTGTAATAAGGGATCCAAGTTTAATTTTCATTTATCTCCGAACTCATTTTTATGACTTATCTCCCTTTACCCAAACACCACAGATTTATTCTGTGTTTAATTTCCTCCCGAGTATAATTTATATTTGTTACTGTTGCTCCCAGATATTTGAACTTCTCCATCTCTTCAAAAGATAAATTTCCAATTTTTATATTTCCATTTCGTACAACATTCTCGTCACGAGACATAATCATATACTTTGTCTTTTCGGGATTTACTTCCAAACCTATCTCTTTACTTGCTTCCAGTAAAATTCCCGTGTTTTCCCTAATCGTTTGTGGATTTTCTCGTAACATATTCACGTCATCCGCATAGACAAGCAGCTGATGTATCCCGTTCAATTCCAAACCCTCTCTGTTATCCTGAACTTTCCTAATGGCATACTCTAGAGCAAAGTTAAAAAGTAAAGGTGATAGTGCACATCCTTGCTTTAGCCCACAGTGAATTGGAAACGCATCTGACAGAAACTGACCTATACGAACTCTGCTGTACGTTTCACTGACACACATTTTAATTAATCGAACTAGTTTCTTGGGAATACCAAATTCAATAAGAATATCATATAAAACTTCTCTGTTAACCTTAACCGAGTCATATGCCTTTTTTAAATCTATGAATAACTGATGCACTGTACCCTTATACTCCCATTTTTTCTCCATTATCTGTCGAATACAAAGTATCTGGTCAATAGTTGATCTATTACGCCTTAAACCACATTGATGATCCCCAATAATTTCATCTACATATGGAGTTAATCTTCTCAAAAGAATATTGGACAAAATTTTGTACGACGTCAACAAAAGTGATATTCCTCGAAAGTTACTACGGTTAGTCTTGTCCCCCTTCTTAAAGATAGGTACGATAATGGACTCCTTCCATTGTTCTGGTACAATTTCCTTTTCCCAAATAGCAAGTACAAGCTTATAAATTTCGTTAGATAATGCGCTTCCACCCTCTTGTATTAATTCTGCTGGAATTTGATCGATACGTGGAGACTTAAAATTTTTCAGATTTTCTATCGCAATTTCGACTTCAGAAAGTGTGGGTTCGGATATAAATGGCTCAGCAGTTTGAATTTCAATTTCGTCCCGATCATTTCTATTTGGCCTATGTATATTTAGTAGTTGTCCAAAATAGTTTCTCCATCTGTTCAGGATTGAATGAGCGTCTGCAGGCAAGTCACCATTCTCATCCTTGATCACGTTTACCCTTGCCTGATATCCATTCTTGAATTCCTTTATGCACTTATATAAATCTCTAATGTTTTTATTCTTACTATTTGTTTCTACCTCATTCAGTAAAGACCTGTATAATATTTATATAAATTATAGTATTATCGTCTTCATTACAATACAACACGATAGGAGGCGCCAGACATTGACGACGACGTTGAACATAGGTTGGACAGGATGTTGAAAAAATGAATGAGGAATTTTAAAAATAATTTTATATAAATGAGCAAAAAATAGTATTTTTCCAATTATTTTGGCATTCCGGGACAAATGTAACTCAATCCAGTACAAACCATTAAAATCCAGAACAATCCTGGGAAATGCAGAATGTCTGGCAACCCTGGTTGTGGCAGCGATAAAATTGTGAAAAATTCGTTTACAGAGGCGGGAACATATTGAACCTTCAATCATAATCAAAATACATTAATTTGATCATTGTTAGTGCATTTAATTTAGACTATCTCTTCATTAAACAATAACTAATCTTGTCGCTAATAGTGGCCCTACATCTCAGTAATGTTCAGAACGAACGAGGCACAGAGAGAAAACAAAAACACAAAAAATATATATATATATATATATATATATATATATATATATATATTTCTCCTGGCAACGCCGTCAAAGGCAAACGTCATGCTCATACTGTATGTTGGCGACACTGTGTGTTGGGTTCCATTTGGTTATCATCGAAACGATAAGACTGAAAGCTGCGCTACATTCTCCTCCAGCATAGCGAAAATGTATTATTTAGGCCTACTTTAAACTTTGAGACATTCCAAAACCATCAGTTGCTTTATCTCTAAACAGAAAGAATACTAGAGGGATGTGAACTTAATTGAGTCCGTACATTGAAAACATTTGCAAAAATTGTTTTGAACTAGTAGTTTTGAATGTCCCATCACTGTGAATAGAAATTCTATAGCAGGTCTACTTGTAATAAAAATAAGACATAATTCAGCGTCTTTACTAAATGAAATCTCTGTTCATATTAATAGTCGATACCTCACTTAATTCAGAGTTTAGCTACATCGTCAGTGTTTCTAAGCAGTCGTGGGAAACAAATTTTGAACGAGCATAATAAATTAATAAGATGCGCTTTTCATATTGTTTACATAATTAGTAATATATACACATTACTTTACCGTAGACCTCTGTGAATCATTTTACTCGGTTTTCCGTAGGCTAAATATTATGAACTGCTTTAGGTTATATTCAAATACTTACAGATTGTATGTTAAGAAGGCCCTCTTCCTTCTCTTGGTCGTGAGTGGCTTGTAGGCTACAATGTTACTTGTCTTACTTCTGATACTTTCAAAAACACTTGCATTATGATTTTACACACCATCTTCTTCCACCACTCGCAAGAAACTTACGAAAACTGATTTATAGCCACCGATGACCATTACATATTTTCCATGTTGACTAAGCATACGTGAAAAACAAGCCGACTCCATTTTGACGAAGCGATTCATCGAGGCTATCATAGTTTGTAATGTCATATTACAGCACCCTCTGACATAAAAAAGTGTGTTCAGTTAGTCGCATATAAATTCGTGTACTCTAAACACAGACGTCGCTGTATCTGGAATCAACTCTCGTACAGCACTGCCCTCTGATATACAACGTGTCTTCTCCTAGTCACATATTATTCGTCATGTAGTACTCTAAATCTCTATTTATTTGTCTATGCTCTAAATACATAGGGCCGTGTCAACCTCGTATCATCCTTTGACATAATACAATGTGTTTGATCATTTTGGATACGATGTCTCAAAATAAGTTAAAAACATACAATACAGTATGTGTTCTATTAGTAACATATAGGTATAGGGGAGTCTACTCTCTAAATCTAAAGTGATGCAACGTGTGTACTGTTGGTTGCATGAGGTTGCTGTCAGAAGTCAACCCCACGCTACCATCGAAAATAAGAACAAGACTTGCGTTTCCACTATAGTGCGAGATTTCCGCTCTTATGAATTAACAGGCTATTGCATGTCAAGTATTTTCACACAATGAAACAAGTACGACAGAATTCGTACAACATAATTATTATGCTTTCGTTCGTCACGTTACAAAATGGTGAAAAATTAATATTATCCATGCTATGGGCATATAAATCAGGTTGGAGCTTTACTGGTTAGCGATCTTTGCAGTGCATATTTACGTACCTATTTTAAAGAATGTGTAATTCTCATATTTGGCCGAATGGTTAGTCGTTCTACCCTTCAATGTGGGGACCCGTGTTCGATTATTGTCTGGGCCAGGGTGAAATTTGTAGTGAATAAAGCGGATGCAGGGGGTTTCGGCTTTTCTATAGCACACGACACTGAAATTTCCAACTTGGGTTGGGTTAGGTTAGCTTCGCTCATCTCATAATTGTTACGTTGTAATTTTTTTTTTTCGGTATTCGCGTTAACTTACATCAGGTTAGGTTAGCTTCGCCCAGAATTGTTACGGCATGATTTTTTTTTGTACCCATTAGCGTTCATTTTGAAGTAAGCCTACTTTATTTTACAATCACTTTTAGGTTACCTACACCGATCAATTCTTTTCAGTTTTTAGCTATTTTTTAATATGTTTTCAAGTCTATTGACGTTGTATATGTATTCTTCACATTCCAAACTACCTTCCCTCAAAAAATTAGGCCATTCTCCTTTTTTTTCCTATTTGTAAAAAAAACTTTTTCCTTGCAATTCTGTTGTTTCCTCGTATCATCATAATTAAATCAACACTCCACAATTACTCTTTAGCTACTATGAGATGTCCCGAGCTAGGTGTTCAGAGCAAATCATGTATGTATCATATTATGTATTTCTAATACCATCAGGTTGTTTTATATTTCTCGTCTTCTCTCCTTTTGGTGGCTTACGTGTAACCCACATCTGATATTACTTCAATGTAACAGATTTAAGCTGAGAGCAATTACAGCTTTTCTCACAGGTCATGCTCCTGTGAAAAACATCTTAATACGATGGGTAGGTATGCTTCAAGGTAACCTAGACGGTAGATTCTGCGGGAAGGAGACTGAAACAGCCCAGCACCCATACTTTATCTTTGGGAAAGAATCTCTAGAACCAAAAGATTTTGAACCGAGTTCTATATCTGGACCGTACACCTTAATCAAGGTAACAGGGCTGATGAATCGATATTAAATTATAACATAGGTAGCATTAGGGTACGTACACGTTGGAGCAACGATAAACGATAAAAGAAACGAGCTAGCGACACTTTGGTATTATCAAAGAATCAAGTGTTCATATCGGAGCAACGAGGACGCGGGAAGCGAACATTTTGATTTATCAGTAGAAGATATTCTATACATCCACTTAATGAAAGAAGATATATAGGAAATATCAGCTGCTAAGTTCAAGGTTAATATAACTTACATACGTACAAAATTAAACCCGTTTCTCATCCCAAAGATAGTATAAATTCGTTGTGTTGTGACTGGTTCTTGTGATCACATAACAAAGGACGAATAAATACACAACTGATCAATTTGTCAATATCTACAATAATTAATTTAATAAGCCGAAATAATAATAAATCGATTAATATTCGGATATATTGATAACCACCGGTATTTATACAGATTAATATTATCTTAATCAGAGATCATATGAACGACAATCCCAAAGACTTCACTCCAGTTAATTTTCAACTACTGCAGAAGATAAATGAAATGAGGGGAGATGGAAAGTTGGTGGACCAAAAGAAGGAAATGGAAATGCGCCACAAAAAATTCTCTGTAACGTTTTCCCCACAATTTAAATTCATCATGGTCACTCATGTGGTCTAGGGAGTTATAATATAGCGGGACTCGTGATCCGAGAATGAGCTCGGACATATGTTCGAATCCCGTTTGGCCTGATTATCTAGTTCATTTATTCCGCGATTTTCTCCAACTTTAAGGCGAAAGTCAGTGAATTCTCGAACTTTGTCACCAATATCATCGCCACTAGGTAACTTCGCAAGAGATACATCGACGTTAATAACCGTTAACAATTCACGAGTAACGTATTTCAGTGCCTGCAATCCTAGTCATGTTATAGACGGATCCAGGGAAGGTTTAAGGGGGCTAGCCCCCCGTCCCCGAGCTGTTATGATAATTACACTGTCTACCAAAAAGTAATTGGGCACTGTTTTTGCCCTTTTATAACCTCGTGACACCAACTCTTGTTGCTATAACAGCAGCCACCCTGTCACGCATGCTCTACACTAGTTTGTGTAGGACATCCACTGGAATGCGTCGCCATTCCTCTTGCAACATGGCACTCAGTTGGACAATGGAAGTTGGCCGCATCTCCCGAGACCACAATCACCGGTCCAATTCGTTCCAAAGGTGCTCAATGGGATTGAGATCAGGACTCTGTGCAGGCCAGTCCAACCGGTGAACATTATTGTCTGCATACCACTGCATAGTAACCGCTGAAACATGGGGCCAACTTCCATTGTCCAACTGAGTGCCATGTTGCAAGAGAAATGGCGAAGCATTCGGTGGATATCCTGCACAAACTAGCGGAGAGCATGCCTGACAGGGTGGCTGCTGTTATAGCAACAAGAGTTGCTACCACGAGGTTGTAAAGGGGCAAAAACAGTCCCCAATTACTTTTTGGTAGATAGTGTATATTTAAATTTACGGAGTTACTTTACTTCGATGAAATTAAATCCAACAGTTTGTGGCATTGTATGGGGCAGAAACATGAACATTGCAACGAAATGAAGAGAAACGAATAGAAGCACTTGATATGTGAATATGGAGAAGAATGGAGCGAGTGAAGTAGACAAACAGAAACTGATCAGGAAGAGAAAAAGGAATTGGTTGGGTCACTGGCTGAGAAGAAACTGCATACTGAAGGATGCAATGGAAGGAATGGTGAACGGGAGAAGAGTTCGGGGCATAAGAAGATATCCCTTTTTTTAGTAGGTTATTTTACGACGCTTTATCAACATCTTAGGTTATTTAGCGTCTGGATGAGATGAAGGTGATAATGCCGGTGAAATGAGTCCGGGATCCAACACCGATAGTTACCCAGCATTTGCTCATATTGGGTTGAGGGAATACCCCGGGAAAAGCCTCGACCAAGCAACTTGCCCCGACCGGGAATCGAACCCAGGCCACCTGGTTTCGCGGCCAGACGCGCTAACCGTTACTCCACAGGTGTGGACGGAAGAAAATATCAAATGATAAACGACATTAAGATAAGTGGAGCATTATGGAGACTAAGAGGAAGGAAGAAGATAGGAAAGATGCTGGGTTTGCAGTGAAAGACCTCCCCACTGGCAAAACACGTATGTATGTATGTATGTATGTACGTATGTATACGTAGGTCATCACAGCATTTGCTAGGGGTGACCGTACACACCTTGAATAATAAATAGTGGACTCGTTCTAGCAGCAACGATGTAGGAAAAAAAGTTAGCCTCCCTCCCTTTACGGAATCTTTGATCCGCCACTGCATGTTATGGTTCGACAAGCGCAACAACCGAGATGATGATGATGATGATGATGATGATGATGATGATGATGATGATGATGATGTCAAAACATTCAAGGTCAGTAAATGATCAGTACCACAAAGAGAACCAAACCTAAAAGCTGAAAGGTGACAGGCCAACTTTTGTTGTTATTGTTGTTGTTGTTATTATTATTATTATTATTATTATTATTATCATTATCATTATTATCATAATCATCATCATCGGCTGGCCGAAAAATTATTATTCTTCCTTTCTTCTTATATTTTTATCTATATATGTTGTTCTGGAAATTGTTTTCTACATCATTACCGGTATATGAAGCTATTTGTGTACGACAGATGTTAATTAAATGTAAATGAAGAGGAAATATTCCTCTCGAGTGAAGTTGATTGAAAACGGCAGGGAGTCTAAACCTAAGACGTGAGCTACTTATTACTACGATGTACACCCATAAAGCTACAACTCGGTAAAGTCAAAGAACTCCAGGCAGATTTGATCGTACAAAAAGTGTTACATAAGAGGATTTTCATAATTACAATTTTAAATCTTAGATCATGAGGTATTTTTTAAAACAGCTTTGTACATGTCAACTAAATATAAAATAAAATGATTATATTCGAGAAACACAAAGAAAGCAGTTGAAATCTAAAAGGATCTTTGATTGGAATCCCTGCTCAGCATCACGAAAGCACAAATACTAAGAATGTAGAAAGTTACAAAGTTATACAGTTTTCATCACTTCTTTTGTAACAACTTTAGAGTTCCTATTCCAGACTTGTATCTTTAGCACCAAATCATGAATAATTGCATGTTTTAAGAAAGATCATACCTGTATTATGCAACCGAAAAAAAGAAAAAATGCATTTCAAAGCTCGTCTAAAGAGACATGTATACCGAGTTAAGCTACAAATCTGATATGAAGAGTACATAAATTTTTTCAAGCCACACTTGTTTAGCACGATGATGATGATGATGATGATGATGATGATGATGATGATGATGACGATGAGGATGATGGTGATGGTAAAGACGACAATCAACATCTTGAAAATTCAATTTCAGGAAGAGGATAGGGGTTACCACTAAAATTCAATCTGATGAAACTAAATTTTATACTGATTAACTTTACAAATTTATTTACCGTGATAACTTTTTAGGAAATTACCTGACTGACTAGTTTCGAAGTGCTATTCTTCATTGTCCAAAGCTTAGTCAAGATCCCGTGCTATCTTCTGGTTTCTTGTTGTGTTCATGATTGTGTCGAAAAAGGTGTGTATTTTGAAATTGAGTTGAGTGTTCAGGATGTGCTGGGGGTGTGTTTTTGTATGTTTGTAAATTTCATATTGTTCTAGGGGTCAAGTTTCTGGTTTTTTGGTTGGATGTGTAATATATCTATGCCTGTGTCTATGTTGCTGTAGTTGTGATTGGAGTTTGTGATGTGTTCTGCATAGGTTGAATTGTTATGTAGTTTGGTTATGGCTGTGTTATGTTCCTTGTAACATGTTTGAAATGATCTTCCAGTCTGCCCAATTTAGAAGTTGTTGCAACTATTGCATGATTGTTTATATACTCCTGTTAAGTTGTATTAATTTGTGTGTCTTGTCTGTGTGTTAAGATGTTTTTGTAGTGTGTTCTGTGTTCTGTATACAATGTTGTATTTTAGTTTCTTGAAAGATGATGTAATCTTGTATCTGTTATTGTTTTCGTATGTTAGTGTGATGTATGTGTTTTGTTCTTGTGTTTTCTTGTTTGCGTTTAGTCTTTCTTATGATGTTGTCTATTATATTGAGGTTGTATCCATTTTTCTGTGCTATGTATTTGATTGTATTTCTTTCTTATAGTCTTGTTGGCTCATAGGAATGTTGATGAGTCTGTGTATCATGGATCGAAATGCTGCGTGTTTGTGTAAATGGATATGTGCACTGTAGCTCGTAGTAAGAACCTTATGGTGGGGGTAAGTGAGCTCGCTATCTACAAGTGGGAGCATAGCGAGGGAGGGAAGCATCCCAGTCCACTTTAGTAGTAGTAATAGTAGTAGTAGTAGTAGTAGTAGTAGTAATACACAAATGAGACTGTTATTTTAAATATGATGATTATTTTTTATATCCTTTTTCCGCCTAAAAACATGCACTAGTTTGGTAAAAGAGAACTCCAAATGAAATAGAGGAAATTCTAAACAAAACAAAAACTTACTCTAAGAACAAGTATATCTTATATTTCCTAGATATGTATCATATGACATAGTTATAATTTACATATGACGAAACAATAGAATTACTATATGCACCAGTCATATCAAATACAATAGTTCATCTATTTGAAATATAAACACCTTCACACTCAGTTTATTTCACTCCAATTCAGTAAAATTGTCTTCATAGTGTTTTGGCAGATTCTCTACAATATATACATGTAACAACAGAACTATTTCATGCACACTATTGAAAAAATATACACAGTTCATTCATTGTACTTACACACAAATGTAAAGAGTTGCAGCAAGAGAGAAGCTCCTCAATCAGTTCATATGTATATAAACAAATAGGATGTAATTACAGTAACTATATCACACACTCTGCACTCTTACAAAGAATTCCACTATAATCTTCAATTATTTTACACCAATCATATGGTCTCAAGTTATTAAGAGCAAATGTCTGTAAACTCTTAAGCGTAAGTGACGATGGAAAAATAGTTGGAATGCAGTTTCACGATAAATTACATAAGAAATAACTACGGTATGTTATTAAAAGTAATTTCATGTTATTAATCAGTATCTCTGCGACTCTCAGATTTATAAAATTGCGAGGACTAGCCATTACTGTTTTGTTTAAGTTTTACATGATTTTATTCTTTCTCCAGGAGCAGATAGAGAACGATTATCTAAAAAATTAGTAGGCCTAATGACCATTTCTGAAACTTTCAAGGCATGAAAATTAAGTAATCCCACATAAGTATACAGTGTGGGCCACTAGAATGTACCTAATTTCAATTGTATGTGACTGGTGAACGGCTGAAGATAGAGCCTTACGGTAACGTTTATATGAAAGGAAAACTCAACAAGTTTCGAATTTCTGTTGGTACTGGCTACGGACTGGGAGGTCCGGGGTTCGATCCCAGGTGGTGACAGGATTTTTTCTCGTTGCCAAACTTTCAGAACGGCCCCGAGGTTCACTCAGCCTCCTATAAAATTGAGTACCGGGTCTTTCCCGGGGGTAAAAGGCGGTCAGAGCGTGGTGCCGACCACACCACCTCATTCTAGTGCCGAGGTCATGGAAAGCATGGGGCTCTACCTCCATGCCCCCCAAGTGCCTTCATGGCATGTTACGGGGATACCTTTACCTTTTTTACTGTAGATGGTGCGCAGACACAGTTTCTTTTCGTAGATTGTATCGATTGTCAAAATGGCGACACCTCAAATGAAAGCGCAAACTGTGTTGCATGCAGAGTTTAAATCAATTGTTAGAGTTCAAAGGGAGTATCGGCGAGTGTTTAACCATGATGCTCCAACTGCTAAAAGCATTAAGAAGTGGCACGATACATTTTTAGCTACAGGACCGGTGTTGAAGAAGCATGGTGGTGGTGGTAGAACATCCGACGAAATGGTTGCAAATGTTCAAGCCACGTATGAGTGAAGCCCGCAGAAGTCATTAAGAAGTGTTTCGCAGGAACTTCAAGTACCAAAATCAACATTGCAACGAATTGTCCACAAACATCTCAAACTGTATGCATACAAAGTGCAGTTAATGCAAAGTCTGGAGCCGGATAACAAACCCAAACGAGTGGAATTTGCCAATATGGTGCTAGACCATCTCGGTGCTGATCCTGATTTTATGTCCAAGATTTTCTTCTCGGACGAAGACACGTTCCATGCATCAGGTAAAGTAAAGATAAAGTGTACGCCACTCCAGTCAGAGATCTTCGTGATCTTCAGGAGCACATCATAGAGGCTATTGAGAGCATTCCAAAAGACATGCTCCAATGTGCTTGGCAAGAAACCGTTTATCACCTCGATATCATCACAGTGACAGCTGGAGCTCACGTAGAGATATGGTGATGTGCATATCGAAACTTGTTGAGTTTCCCTTTCATATAAACGTTACTGTAGGTTTCTATCTTCAACCATTTACCAGTCACATACAATTGAATTTAGGTACATTCGAGCGGTCCACCCTGTGCAATTTTTACCAAATAATAGTTCGGAAATTTATAGTTTATTAGATACGATTTTTGTAAATAAAGAAACTATAAACAGATAGCAAATATATTTGCATGAAATGTTCGAGAACGTCATGCCTAATTCTGAGATGCATACAAACATCAATTTTCTATTTATTTTTTTTATTTTCCTACCTTCTTAGCTACAGCTTCATTGAATATCAATGAAGTGTCTTTATATTAAATTTTAATGAATATAATAATAAACTCTGGCAATAGACGTTAATAGCAATTTTTAATCGGAAATATCCATTACGCAATGTTAAAGTGAACTTATGTATCTTTCAAATTTAACAACCTAAACTACCTAAACATTGGGAAACCTGAATTGTATTTTCATCATGTACAAAGGATACTGAAATTCATGCTTTTATTTTATTATTTTATACGATTTACTAAGAGTTCACAGACATGTACAAGACTTAAGAAAATTCTATCAATACCGATAATTAGCTTCGACATGTCACTGAGAATATGGGCAGCATATTTAAATCGAAGATCTCAAATACACATTCGAGAAGCAGTATCTGTAGTAAATGCACAACTGACCATAAAATTGGTGATTTCTTTGAAAAATATTTTATTTTAGGCTATACTACAAAGTTTAACCTTATCATAAATTAATTCTGTAACAGTCTTTCCCATCAAAGACGCAGTTAAATCAATATACCATATACTAGCACAATTCCTAACATTTTAAATAACAGATCATCTAGTGATGAACTTTCCTGTCACATTGAAATTCAGATATTGTATTTTATTATAGAGCACCCAGACTTTCTTTTAGATAGGTATGCTTTTTATAAGAGGGTTCATTACAACAGAACTCATATTCACAAAGTTTTTATTTAAAGTAAACTGCACGACATTCAGATGTGAAGAAAATTTTGTAGAAACTTTATTATCAGAATGATAAGAAAGTCTAATCTGAAAGTTATATTTTCCAGAGCTTCTGACAGCTCACATAAATTCAAATGTGACTTACATCATTCAAAACTGACGGAAAATTCTTCTTCAAAGATTTTATGTTTGTCTTGCGACTTGCTATTTCTTTTCTCAAAATCATTGTGTTGAGAAAGAAAATTCTCAAAATTATAGCAGCTTTAAACAAATTTGAAAATATGCAACAACGCTTATCAAATTACTGACGAATGTTTTGTAGTCTCTATATTAGCCACATTGTGCCATGCATGTATGCATGTAACTATGTATGTATGTATGTATGTATGTAATGTTCTTGATTTAGCAATAAAGCCATTATTCATCATGCTTACCAGTATTCTGATACAAGATCATAATGTGTATGAAGAGCTTGGCAGGTCTCTTGTGCCAAACATAACCCTAATTAATTATCAGTAATTACTATCTGAGGATGTAAATTGTTTTCTATTCTTCATTCACTCCAAGCAAAAAGTTGAAGTAAACACTGAAGTCCCATGACGAATGCTTTGTTTGATTCCTGACTGGAATATCAGTAGAGCTATTCATATATATCGGATTTATAAAATAAAAACCTTCTGCCCTTCAATAAGGGTGACCACAAGGATCCAGAAAACAAATACATATATAAAAGTTTACAATGAAAATACATACAATAATTTTCAAAAGTAAATTAAAGTGAATCATATTACTTGAAATAGAGATGAAATTGCAAAATTTGAATCGAATCCTTTAGAATTTTTCTAAGGATTTTCTCAACAATGTAAAATGTGAATCGCTTTGATTTTAAAAGGTTATAGATGTATTTGGAGATGGCACCACGAACTACAAAAAGAAGTCCGTGTACTGACCAATGATTAGCCATAATGTTATACTGCTTGCTAAAATAAGAAATGCAAGGTTTATAGATGATTCTCTTTTCATCATCAATAAGTTTTGGGTGTTGTGCATCTCTTTCAAACCTGATAATAGGCTCTAGTATTGTTCCTGTGTTCTTTTTTTCTATCAATAACAACAATATCTGCTCGTCTTGTTATCATTATGTTTTAATAAATCTTTTCCAAATGTTAGTTTCATATTTAATTTATATAGCTCACTCTGTTATTTCGAAGGTATTCCTGCACACACTACTGTCAGATACCAGACTATAAGAAATTCATTTACCACATAGTTGTAAGAATTTCATTTACCGCACAGACTATCTATAATGTTCAGGCAGTGACTCAAAGCTTAAGTCCATATTACACACTAGTGACTAGTAAATAGGTGACTTGTAAACTACACACTACGGAGTTTTGGACATGTATGCTTGAAACATGGCCTTCTTCATAGACTATTTTTCTAAAAACCATGACATCACGATGGAGCTCTGAATTAAAAAGGAAGTGTCCCAATGCAGTTTCATTACGGTGGAAAAAATAAAGGCCTAATATATTACAATAATGTTTAAAACATTGTAAAGAAGATACCAACAATGTCAATGTTCAAAGTTAACGTGTTATTCTACATTACATTTACTTTATTTCAGTTCCAAAGCATCTTCAGACATCATAACCCCAATTGCTGATGAGGTATCCATGTTTGTTTAGTGAACAAGTCAGCAATCAAGCAAGCATTTTCGTTTACTAGCTACTAAGGACTTGATTGCTACGCACTATGTAGCTTTGGATCATGACTTCTGATGTAACATCCGACTTATTAGACAACTATCTTCACTTCAGCTGAAAATGTAGCTTTTATATATGGCTTAGATAAAGCCATTATTCATCATGCTTCCCAGTATTTTGATACAAGATCATGGTGTGTTTGAAGGGCTTGGCAAGTCTCTTGTGCCAAACATAACCCTAAATAATTATCAGTAATTATTATCTCTGAATGTAATTGTTCTATTCTTCATCCACTCCAAGCAAAAAGTTGAAGTAAACACTGAAATCTCGTAACAAATGGTATGATTGATTCTTGACTAGAAAATCAGTAGAGCTATTAATTCATAAAATAGTTATCATTACGTATTAATAAATCTTTGCTAACTGTTAGTTTTATATTTAATTTATATAGTTCACTCTGTTATTTCGAAAGTATCTCTGCACACACTACCGTCAAATACCCAGATTGTAAGAATTTCATTTAGCGCATAGTTGTAAGAAGTTCATTTATTGTACAGTCTATCTATAATGTTGTTTAGAGTTCATGGCTGCATGATCACTTAAAATCTGCATTGTGCAACAATACATTACTCAGTTCTTGTAATTAAGACTGATTGTATCTTAAAATTTTAAGCAGATTTTTAGGTTTCATGTAAAAATGAATGATGGTAAAGCAGGGAAGCTTTTTTTTTTTAGTAAGTTATTTTAAGACGCTTTATCAACATCTTAGGTTATTTAGCGTCTGAATGAGATGAAGGTGATAATGCCGGTGAAATGAGTCCGGGGTCCAGCACCGAAAGTTACCCAGCAAGGTAAGCTTTAATTGAGTAACACTAAATAACCAACAATAACAAAACTTTTAAATTAAAAGAAGTGCCTTAATAATGGTACATAGTGTTATCGGAAATAACAGCCGAAATGTGGCAGGGAGACATAGAGTATATTATTGGAGAGAGAGAGAGAATATGGCTGCCTGACAACACTGTTGATCACCCAATTGTGAATGTCAGTACATCATCTTCCAGTACATCTGAGAGTGAGTTTGAATTGGAGAAAAACTCACAGACTGATACTCGAAATAATGTGAGTTACAACAGTGTGTATTCTACAAGAAATTATTTTATATTGTAGCAAATAATTACATGGAAATAAGTCACTGAGTGTATACCTGTACAACAGCTATGTTTATGCAAAAATCCACCATATAATACATTAACACAGAAGGATATGTGAAGTCTTTCTTTACAGCTACTTTCTTCTTGAAGTGAATGGATTTTAGAATAACAATCTAACGCTTTTTATTACGTCTTAAGTCTCTAGTTTAAAAACTCAACCTGAAATTTATAAACAACTCATTAAACATAACAGTAATATTTTTCCATGGCTAGGTCTGAAATAATGTAATTAAAGTATTTTTGTTATCTTTCCTTAAGATCAAACTAAATAATAAGTTGTGCCAAAACACAAAATAACAAAACAGTTTTATGACCCGAAAATAAAGGTATTATAAGTCAGCCACATTCAGGACAAGTAGGGGAAGAGGTCAACCATAACATATAAACAAGAAACGAAAAGCCACTAGTATAGCTCAGTCAGCTGAGGTGCTTTCCTGCCGACCGGGAGTTGCACTCGAACATGGGTTCGATTCTTGCTTGGGCTGACTACTTCACTGAGTTTTTCCGAGGTTTTCCCCAATCGTAAGGAAAATATCAGGTAATCTATGGCCTCATCTTGCCAAATACCATCTTACTATCACTAAAGTTCTTTTTATGAAACACCCTCTAATGATGTAAGTACAAATTAATGAAGCAAATTTATAATGTTACTCATTCCTAACTCTTTGGTTTTGTGTACTCATGAAAGTTTTGAGAAGGGAATGCCAGGATTTGAAACACAATCCAGAGCTAGATGCGTATAATGAAATACAATAATTCTCAACATTACAAAATTTCACACTTTATTATAGTACAAAATATAAATGTGTATGTCACCCTCATGTGTAATATAAATCAATGACATTTCATAAATATTTAATGTTGAATGTAAATAATATCACTGTTCAATATGCATTAAGATGTGAATAACCATAGTCAGAAAACATTCAATATTTTTTATCTGTAAATTCTGAAAATTGTCATCAAAAACATTCAAGAGTATAAAAGACATAGTCTTTTAAACACACCAGAAAGAAATTTCATAATTAGTTTCCATAATTTTATTGCCTAAGTTCATTTTTTATTATAAATTAGAAAGGCTCAATCTTAGCACCTTAAAATCTGCAAGGGAAGTAGATTTATTGGTGTGCTTGCAAGACAAAGTATCACAACCGTGAGTACTCTTTCTCATCGAAACTGACGCCATGAGCTCAAGAAAATTAAGAATATATAAGCACAGTGTATGTTAGAGTTATAATTTTCTTTCATTTAAATTGTAGTTTTGTTATCCACAACAAAACTTGATCAATTTATGTTTATTCGTATTTCACATTTATGTTTACTCGTAGTATGCATGTTTTAAATATTACAGAGTTGATAAGGTGCGTAAGATATGCCATGTCCTGCACCACAAACCCTTAGGCCCGTTTCACACATATATGACAACTGTCCAAACAGCACTGATTATATGGTTAAAGGACGAAAGTTACACAGTGCATTCATTTTATTTTTCCATGCTCACATGTGTGCACTGCAGCTTCTGTTCTCCATCAGAGAGCATGGAAAGATAAAATGTATGCATTATACAAGAGCTTTCACACGCAATGTTGTTATCTATACAGTAACCATCCATCGTGATGTCACCGCCGTGCCTTCCCACCGGTGATGAATTCAGAGGACGACTCAAAGCAGGGGTAGGGGGGGGGGGAATGTCTCCCCTCAATTCCAGATTCCAGAATATTCTCGTCCCTCGAAAATTTCAGACTGTTTTAAACTAAAAAAAAAAAATAATAATAACACAGTCAACTCTAGATATAGTGAACTCGGTTATACTGAACTTTCAGCTATAGTGAACCTAATTGTTGGTCCCAACTCGCATACATTAAAAAGTATATTAATATTTCTGTTTATAGTCAACCCTTCGCTTCAGTTATAGTGAACCTTAAAAATTGAAGTTACAAGAGTTGTATCCTGACAAATTCTTATTTGAAGTTAGACATTCTTGTATAAAATTGAAAGAATGTGTTGAGAACAACATTCTTAGGGTGCTATTCATAGATATTTCGCTAGCCCGCGCTACGAGCATGCTAAACTAGCCCCGGCTATCGACTGATTACTTGTACGGGATTCATATCATATCACATCACTAACACTGGTTTATGAATACGAAAGACGTTAGTTCGCCGATCATCCACCGGAAGCCCGTGCTAAGAATGTCTATGAATACGGCCTTAAGTTTCTTACTCCTTTAGTCAAAGGACAAAGTTAGAATTGGTGATTCCTAGACATTGAGCTGTATTGTAAATCCAGGCAATGCGTGGTGACCTTGTCTCACTCCACCATTGAAGGGTTGCCATTCTGTTCTCAGGCACACTACTGTTATTTCTAATCCTCCACCATCAAAGGGTTGCCTTTTGTTCTCAGAAACATTGCAATTATGACGGACAGGATCGAAACAATAAAAAATGAAATTGCCTTCTCTTATTAAAAGGGGAAGGACGTTATGTCCAGAGCATAAATGAAGGTAAGATTTCGGTGGCTTTCAAACTCCGTCAACCCCACTCCCAGTTTCCATTAAGTGACTCCGGAAATTCCAAGGCTGAGTATGCAGTCACACCGTAACATCGTTTGTCATTTCTACTTATCAGTCTGTTTCTAGTGTTAGAACAGTGAACGTACTGTATAAAAATGTCGAAGCGTAAAGAGTTTTCTTTAGAAGGTAAGGCGAATATAAGTGACATTGAACGTGGTTTTTCGCAAATGGACATGGGTCGACAGCATACCTTAAGTAAATCAACTGTGAGTAACAGTATACAGTGTAATCCATTCCACAAAAATGAAATATTTTAATTACTGTAGGCTATAGGATTTTAGTTTCTTGTCCATAATTTCATTCATTCCTGCCATTTAAAGTTAGGGGAGAGACACTTCGGATTTAGTGAACGAAATATACAAGTCCGCTGAGGTTCACTATATCCGGATTTGACTGTAATTTATAAAATATATTTAAATTTAATGTGACTTTTCAGTAACCAAAATAAATTCTGTTGTGTAGATTTTCAGGTAGTTGTTTCCTTAAATTATTTTTTTTTTTTAGGTTGAACATGAAATCGAAAATAAAAATGATGGGAAACTAAATATAATTGGTTATATTTTGATCATACTCGGGGTGGTGCATTTTGTAAACTGTGTGAAATACACTGAAAAAATGACTTCGAAGTTCTTCAAGAGAAAGGCAGGGTATTCATATCATTGCCATTCAGAAAAGCACTTGGAAAATGCAGTCATCTAATTTAATTGAGGATTAATTACAAAATTTAGGCGTTTGTTTCAAAAGGACATGCAACACCGGCTTTATGTGACAATTTTACACAGAAGGTAGTTCATATTCGCCGTATTTTATATAACAATATTAACAGTTTTAAAAGTAATATCTATACTAACATTTAGTATGTAAAAGAAATAGGAAATCAATGAAAGCTCTATTTCTTTAAATGACCTCATTTTTTATGTTCCCTTTTACAAAGACTGCCTCCATTAGCTAAGATCTGAATTATTGTTTCTCTTACTGTCAGTTCCACTTTCCCCCTGGTATAGTATAAATCTTCCTGGAGGAAAAGCTCTGAATTCAACACCGCTTACCACTACAAGACCCAGTAACATCATCTTATCGATGCAACAAATGGTAATAGCATGTACAGCAACATGACAAATGTAAATGTTGACAATGATAAGCTATTTCTTTAACTGGAGCGAGGACAGTAGCTTAGGACGAAAAAAGTGTTGTGTACAAAGATAAAAATGAAACGGAAAATGCTTGGAGGAAGTTTTAGTAATCTCTAAATTCCGCAAAAAGTACATAAAATGTCCAAAACTCTTTCATTTTCATATTTAATGGGCGAATCTATTGAAACTGTTCCTTGTTCTTTTTTGATGTGCCTGTACATTATCATCAACGCTATGAAGCATCTATAATCCAAACTGGGAAGCAACAAAACCCTAGAATAACAGACTCCGGATATGGTCAGCTGTGTGAAGTGTCCAAGAAAGGTCACCATTCCATTAAACAGTGCTGTTTGGACAGTCGCTGGTCACCGTATATTGTGAAACAACTCTTAGTCTATTCCTTGTTCGATTTTTGTCGAAGACTTCTACATGCGTCCTTCCCCTCCCATTATATTTTGCCACTTTTTGTGATGGTGCAAACAGTGTACACTAGCGTAGCTCAGACAGTAGCACATTTGCCTGTTGAATCAGAACTGCGCTCGGGCGTGGGTTCGATTTCCTTTGGGCTGATTACCTGTTGGGGTTTTTCCGAGGTTTTCCCCAACCGTAAGGAGAATGCCAGGTAATCTATGACAAATCCTCAGCCTCATCTCGCCAAATACCATCTCACTATCACAATTCCACTGATGTTAAATAAGTAGTAGTTGATACAGCGTCACTAAATAACCAAGTAAAATATATAATTCTATTTTCTGAAAGAATTAATGGCTAAACTAGCGCATAGGTACTTTCCATCGTACTCTGCTTATACACCTCCAACAGTTTTACAGCTCTTTCCTCAGTCGTATCAACATAACCTAGGTGACATTACGAAAGTTTCACGCTAGCGTACATTCAAATGTTTTATATTAAAAGTGTTAATTTCACAATATGCACCTTTCGTATGCTTTGCATATATGAATCTGTGACAGGTTAGGTTAGATTAGATTAGTTTAGGCTTTAGTTATGCCTTGCATATACGAATCTGTGACAGGTTAGCTTAAGTTAGTTTTGGCTTTGGTATGCCGTACATATACGAATTTATGACAGGTTAGATTAGGTTAGGTTAGTTTAGGCTTTTGTTATGCCTTGCATATCCTCAAAATTGTGTAAGAATGTGCTCTTTATTGCTGTTCGTCTTCCTTTGTAAAGATTTACCAAAAATGTCAGTAGATTATATGATTGAAATCTTCAAGGTAACATTATTATTATTATTATTATTATTATTATTATTATTATTATGATCATCATCATCATCATCATTTAGGTTAGGTTAGGTTAGCTCAGATGGCGTCTATCCTGATAGTCTACATGAAGGTGAAGATGACAGCAACTGAGTGTAGGATTTTCAAACACTGTGCAGAGGTTGGTGATTTTTGTTAGTGATGTTGTCAGTACTGATCGTAATCAGTGAGAAGCTACTGTAATGGCAGACATACAAACGAAGTCACATTACGAAAACTGTGTGGTTTTTTTTTTTTGTTCATTATTTGTTCTGTTTCACTATTTTTGAGTGCTTGAGTGGTTGAGTGTAAGAGAAGGCCTTAAGGCCTTAACTCTGCCAGGTTAAATAAAGCCATTATTATTATTATTATTATTATTATTATTATTATTATTATTATTGTTATTATTGTTATTATTATTATTCCATTAATACAAGATGTGCGTTCTTCACAGTACATCATATTGTGTGTTTTATATCTCTGCAGTTTCTTCTTTCACTAGAAACCACAACATGGTCACCTTTATTACGATACACTTCTCATTTCAAACATAATTTACTATGTTTTCCAACAATTTTTCTTTCTCCAAACATATCACTATAAAATCCTTCCATTTTCAACTCCATCTCCACAAAAAATCCCTTATGAATTCAACAATTTTCACTATCAAAATCACCAGAATTACCTATGCTCTAGTTTCTCCGAATTAATTATCAATTGAAAAAAATAAAAAAAACTTCCTTTATTTAACTTATTTATGAAGCATGTAGGAATTAAATAGAATCATACCATGAACTCTGAATTTCTTTCTTTAATAATGTTCCATACTGTACTTTTTTGTATTGAACAACATTCAAATGCAGACAGATTCCACCAAATGAAGAAAATCTGACCATTTCGAAATGACAGTCTACAAATTTATTGATATTTATTGACTCGAATTGTTTGTTACTTACTAACAATACATGTAAGTTAAATATAGTTACTTTAAAAAAGAAAATGACGTCTAGAAAAATATTTAATAATGATTTGAACTTATTTGCACTATAATATAAAGTAAAATGAAACAAATTCCCTGAAAACAATCCAACTGGCAGTGCCCCAACCAATGTGCACCGAATTATCACAAAATAATTTGTAGTTACAATTGCTACTACGCATAAACTTGATATTCAATATAATTAATTTCTAGAATTGTTTCATATTGTACCATTTTTCTATGAAAGACTGAATTTTACTTACTCACACAATACTGATACGAAATCTACCAAACTTATAATAATAATAAACAGGGATTCAGCAAACCATCTGAACTTGCAAACATGAAATAAGTGATATTATGTGGAACTTCTGTGCATTATGATTGGTCAAATTAGAACACACAGCCGACAATTTTACATGAAATGAATCACTATGGAACTCAGAACTATTAAATAATTGATTTGACTTTGATATGAAAATATACACCAAAATTATAATGCACAATATATAAAGAAAATAAAATAAATATCAACACGTAAAAAATTCGAGATTTCATTTCATATTATTAATGTCTTATAATAGAAATAACTGGATGCATCTCATCTTTCACAAATCCAGAACTAACGTATGTTAAGAGATATTTATACTGTAACACACAAACTGATATTTTATTGCAGGAAGATAGTAGTCATAAAATATTTTACAATAACGAAGTAATATTTTCTGCTTTAGTTAAATAAAAAATTATCATTAGAGGGATGTTAGAATCTCTCATTCATAATTTCAATTCATTGACTATTAAATGTGTATTATTATTATTATTATTATTATTATTATTATTATTATTATTATTATTACAGAAATTAACTTTTATTTCATCAGATTATCTACTATGAAATTCATTGTCTGCCTTAAAAATCAATTAAAAATCAAAGAGGGCTTTACTGTAAATCGATATGAATACAGATAATATAACCCAAAAGTTAACAAAAGGATTCTGCATCAACATTTCATATACCACCAAGTAACTCACAGACTATAAATCAATTGCAAATGTCTAAGTTTACATATTGGTAATAATTGACATAGAAAAGACGGCTTATATATCTTTAATTTACTGAGCTGTATTGAAACTATCACTTCACATCTGTTCTAATTCAATTCAGAAGAATCAACAAGAGAATTCTTTTAAACGATCAGCGGATAAGCCAGCTGCTATCTCTAAAAGATGCCAACATCGAGATAAACATGAAGAGTACACACAAGGATTTTTAAATAAGTGAAACTCTCTTCATACCTTACGCTGACACTGTTACTCACGCAGTCTGGATATGAGACAATGTCCCAATGTTGAGCGACATCTAAAGAATAAGACCCTCATAAGACAAACGTTCTGACTCAGGAGAATCCATCCTGTTTCGGAGGTGTTCTAGTGTGTTGGTAAAGTGCTTGTTTATTTGTTCCGTTTCTTCATTGGCTTCTAGATTTGGTAACTCTTCTCGGATTTTCGCGATCAGTTGGTTTAACATCTGGACTGTAACCTAAAAACATAAAACATTCATACATTATTTTTAACATAAATGGAATGAAAATAACAATGTCAGCATTCTATTCATGCCTGGTTTATAGAAGCATGAAAATAATGCAACTGTAATAAAAATAATAAGCATGATTTTTGCTCCTTTTTTCAGTTTCCTTTACATTTGATCACAATTGAAGAAGAAGATTTCAAAATGTCCGTAAATCAATTTTTTTAAGATTTCAACTGGATGTAGGTTCAGAATTATTGTTTCATCTGCCATAAGAGTTTACTAAAAATTATTATTTGTTTTGGTCCTACAGAATACATCTGTTATGGTACAGCTGGCGCCAGCATTTTTGGCATGTGTCCTAGAATATAATGCCCAGTTTGTGAGCATGTTGCTGGTGCAGCTGAGAATGGTACCACTTCCTATACACGTCACATCAGCCATTTGCCAAACAGTTGTCAGACTGACTGCGGCAAAGATAAAACACTTGTACTTAACGTTCCCAATACTTATTTCACACGCGGAAAACGGTGACACGGACTGTAACAATTAATATTAGAGGAGAAAAATTCGCTCCGGCGCCGGGAATCGAACCCGGGTTCTTAGTTCTACGAGGGGGATCCAGGAAATAACGACCGTTCGCGCATACCCGCCGCGCAGCTGACTCTCCTTCCTTGTTTGAAGGTCAAATGGCTTCCTTAACATGTGTTCTCATAATGTTGTGAGTACTGGTTGCAACAAGTCGCCATTGTGCATTTTGTGTTACTTGAAAATGAACGACGTGATTGATAATCCCGCCGACTGTGAGGTGAGGAGTGTGATTCGATTTTTGAATGCCCGACATTTGAAACCTGCAGAAATTTACCGGCAATTGAAAGAAGTGTATGGTGATACTGTAATGAATGAAAGAAATGTGAGAAAATGGTGCGAAATGTTCAACAATGGGCGAACAAATGTCCATGATGAAACTCGACCCGGACACCATCACTCATCACAGAAGACCTGAAGACTAAAGTGAACGACAGAATCTTGCAAGACAGGCGCACATCTCTCGACGAATTGCATATTGCCTTTCCTGACATTTCTTGTTCTTTGCTTGGTGAAAATGTGTCGCAACATCTTGGCTACCACAAAATCTGTGCACGATGGGTTCCACGGCAACTGAGTGACCAACACAAAACTCAGAGAATGGCCTCAGCATTGACATTCTTGATGCGATATCACACAGATGGAGACGCCTTTCTTGATCAAATTGTGACTGGTGATGAGACCTGGGTGTCTCACAACACCCCAGAGACCAAGCGCCAATCACGTCAGTGGCATCATCCCTCATCACCCAAGAAACCGAGAAAATTCAAACAGACTCTCTCAACACAAAAAGTCATGGCTACTGTCTTTTGGGATCGCAAAGGTGTTCTTTTGCTGGATTTCATGCCAAAAGGCACTACGATCAATGCAAATCGTTATTGTGAGACTTTACGAAAACTACGGCGAGCCATCCAAAACAAAAGGCGAGGAATGCTTTCGAGAGGAGTTGTGCTTCTTCACGACAACGCCCGCCCGCACACTGCTGCTGGATCAATTCGGTTGGGAAATCTTTGATCATCCGCCCTATAGTCCAGACCTTGCTCCTAGCGATTTTCACCTTTTCACTAAGCTGAAAGACTTTCTGGGTGGTACGCATTTTGGAAGTGATGAAGAGTTGAAGAAGACAGTGAACACCTGGCTTAATGAACTGGCGGCAGAGGAGTATAACACGGTAATTCTAAAGCTAGTGAACAGATACTACAAATGTTTAAATGTAGGTGGTGATTATGTAGAGAAGTAAAGGAAGCTTCAGTTATGTAACAGACTTTTTTTTTTCAAATAAATATTTTTTTTTTTTAATTATTACAACAAAATGGTCGTTATTTCCTGGATCCCCCTCGTACATACCAAGTGCTCTCAACATTGAGCTACGCCGAAGTCCAATCCACAGCACCGGATCGAACTCCCCTCCTCCAGTGTTTTTTCCTTTTGTGGCCTGACTCCAAGTTAGGCATGTATGTTGACCTTTTATTAGGTCAACTGCCATTAGCAACTTTTAGCAACATTGTATATTTCTGTACATATTACTGTGGAATCCCGGCCACCAAGTCACTCAACTGAGTGCGCTCCTTGTATAATTGCAGTTGACTTAATAAAATGTCAACATACATGCCTAACTTGGAGTCAGGCCACAAAAGGGAAAAACATTGGAGGAGGGTAGTTCGATCTGGTGCTGTGGATTGAGCTTCGGTGCAGCTCAATGGTGAGAGCGCTTGGTACGTAGAACCAAGGATTCGGGTTCGATCCCCGGTGCTGGAGCGAATTTTTCTCCTCTAATATTAATTGTTCCATAAGAGGGTTATTCTATAATGCTAAAAAAATCTTAAGTAACATCTGTATAACAAGTATCAGTGACCAAGCCACTTATTTTGAATGATCAGAAATTTTTCAGATTTGGAAACCTTTCAACTTATGTATTTTATCACCACATATCTTTGTGAAACTTCATTTTCTGCCATGACTGTGCTTAAAACGACACAGAGGAACCACCTGCTGCAACTGTATGACTGTCTCTGTTTGGCTATCACTTCAATTCATCCCAGAATTAACAAGTTAATGAAAAGAACACAGCAACAAAAGGCTCACTAGCCCCCTTCAAAGTTTATGTAGCTTAGGTGGAAAAAGTAATTTTGGAGAATTCGTTTATAAGAGTAAATTACTGCATGCAATAGCTGAATAAACTTCTATCCTTGATTAGTTAAATTGTTCTGTTAGACCAGTTTGGAGTACTATAAATGAGTATTACAGTGATAAATTGTATTTTCATCAATATACGAGCAGTTTCAAATAATGCATATACCTTTTAAAATTTTATTTGAATAAATTTTTAAGATTTTGTTTTGTTCTTCAGGACATGGCCAGAAACATCGTTTTTGGGGAGTCTGGCATATCGTCAACTGTGCATGTAAAACATTTATCTTTGCTTTTGTCTGCTACAGAGCACATGGACCAGAGAGTATAATTCTGATACTCTCTGATATGGATATTGTTCCTGGGCAGGGGTGAAGGGAGGCACCAGCTGTTTGTAACATTTTGATTGTTGATTTTAAAAGTACAATGACTGCTGGCTGCCATTGAATTTACGCATGAACGTTCATTCAGTGTTTTACTGTTACAGCAAAATGTGTCTTTTTTGGCAACATGTCAAACTATAATTATTTATTGTAACAATGATCAGTTATATCCATTATTACTTAGGCTATTATATCTTATTTTTATTTGCTCCTCTTAAACACATAAAATAGTAAAACAGGTTTCAGCTAACAAACGAATTTCTTAAAATAATTAATGCTGTAAAATGTTATTTTTAAAAACATTTTTGCTATCTGTTAGACAATGCTTGGAAAGAATGATGAATGAGAGAAAAGTTCAAGACAGAAGAAGATATCAGATGATAGACAACATTAAGATATAAGGATCTATAAGAGAAAGGCAGAAAATAGGAAAGATTGGAGAATGCTGGGTTTGCAGTGAAAGACCTGTCCTTGGTCAGAAAACTATGAATTAAAGAATGAATACAAAATATTAATGCTATTATTTTACACTTCTACTGATTTACAAATTCGCATTATTGCAAAGTTTGTTAATCTGCCCTTCTTTCTTACAAGAATCCTACAGGCCAAATCCCTACTCACTGTGGGAAAAACAGAAACGAAAATAAATCACAGAACATTGGGGGAGAAAAATAAATCACGCTGAAACTAATCATCACAGAACATTGGGAGAGACAAATAAATCACGCTGAAATTAATCAGGAAGACAAAAAGAAATTGGCTGGGTCACTGGCTGAGAAGAAACTGTCTACACAAAGATGCACTGGATGGAATGGTGAATGGGAGAAAAGTTCAGGGCAGAAGAAGATATCACATGATAGACAACATTAAGATATAGGATCACATGCGGAGACTAAGAGGAAGGAAGAAAATAGGGAGGATTGGAGAATGCTGGGTTTGTACTAAAGGACATGTCTTGGGCAAAAAAGAATGAATGAATGGATGGATGGATGAATGAATGAGCACACAGGGACAGTTTCAGTAGCATAATCTTGCATTAAAGTAAGCCATTGTCTCAGTAACTCCATGAAATGCATTACCTGAAATTTTGCATACATTACAAACATTTTAGAACTTGCATAGGTATGAAAGCATTATATTTCTAATCAAAATTAAGTCATTAAGTGTATCCATCTCTTTTACTGGCCAGTGTACTGTAGGGTTCCCATTCATCCCGTTTTTCCCGGGACAGTCCTGTTTTCTGATCATATGTCCCGGTGTCCCGACTTTTTTTCAAATGTCCCACTTTTGAATAGCCTTCCTAAAAAAATGGGTTACGAAAGTTGTTCTTTTTTCAATAAGTAGCGCTCCTGGTGACTAATTCATAGAACATTATTTCTATTGCAATGTTGGTGATACTTAGAGTGATGCTCTTTCCTTCTCTCTCCATGCTTATGTTGGCAGTATTAGTTATAATTTCTGTTTCCGATTACATTCAGTAACATAGCATCATACCGAAATGATAGCATCAAAAGAGAACTCCCATTCATCAAAGGTGCTAAGGAAAATGTGGAATGTACATTGTGCAATGCTAGATTTTGCATTTCACATGGTGATCAGTCAGACATAGTCAACCACGTCCATAAATCTGAGAAATACTTGAATGCATCTTAAAATATTATATTCACTCTTGTTTACAGTACCTATCATCAAGTTGTATTTTAATAATAATAATAATAATTTGAAGAGTTGGCAAATGGGCATTAGAATGTATTTTTATAATTTGATTAAAATGTGATTGTGGCGTATGTTGTGGATTTATTTAAAAACTAGCTGTACCCACGCGCTCCGCTGCACTTTAGAAATAAATATAAAGTAATTACATAATTAAAATAGAACATTGGGTCCAGGGAACATTCGTGTTTGATAGAAGAATAAATCGTTTAATATGGTACTTAATTTAAATTGTATTTAAATAACAAAAATGCTATCATTTTGGTCCAGAGACCGTTCATTTGGTTCAAATATAATTTGTTTAACATTTTTCTAAATTAGTCTTGAATGCATCCTTTAATAAATCACTCCAAATTAATAGAGTTGATTGTGATGGTTAATTAGCTTCTGAGATTACTTCATACAAACACACAAAATATTCTCTGTATATTAATATTGATAAATGTCAAGGCCGCCTTAAATAGACGGAGTCATTTGTTTTGATTTCATTGTAGCCATCGTCGTCGTTCCTGCATTAACACCTATGTCATATATCGATTTTCAGATTTTTGCTCTACTAAATAACTTAATGATGCAGCATATAATACAATCTACTATATATAATCTATACTAATAATAAATCTGTAGCCAAAATTTTTCTGGTAATTTTCGATTTTCCAAAAATAATTGGTCCTAACATATATAATTAACCACCCTGAAACCGAAAATCACTTTTTTGAAATTTTTGTTTGTATGTCTGTCTGTCTGTATGTTTGTTACCTTTTCACGCGATAATGGCTGAACCGATTTCGATGAAAATTGGAATATAAATTAAATTTGTTGTAACTTAGATTTTAGGCTATATGGCATTCAAAATACATTATTTAAAAAGGGGGTTATAAGGTGGTCTGAATTAAATAAATCGAAATATCTCGCTTATTATTGATTTTTGTGAAAAATGTTACATAACAAAAATTTCTTTAAAAATCATTTCTGATAAGTTTTATTCCTTGAAAAATTTTGATAGGACTGATATTTAATGAGATAAATGAGTTTCAAAATTAAAATAACTGCCATCTAAGGCGGTGTAATGAAATAAACAAATGAATTCGTCTATAAGGAGCCTTGGTCAACAATAATCCAAAGCTATGAATCATAGCCTACAGAGAATGTTTGTGTGTTTGTATGAAGTAATATCGGAAGCTAAATTAACCGATTTGTGTAATTAATTATTATTTCACCATTGGACAGTGTAGTTCCTCTATATGGACATAATGCTATAATGTTATTACAGTAACTTCTGAGTGAATTGAGGACAGATAAGATTAAAATAGCTTCTTATGCACAAACAACTTGATAGGCTATTCTGTGTATTCGTTTCCTGTATTTCTTAAAATAATGTTTACCTCAGAGAATTACGAACCACAAGAGTATACTGATTTAGTATTCTGTAATAATATGTTAGCTTAGCATGCCATTATTTTATAATCCAAATTTTAACTATCCTCAATTGAATCGTGTTAAAATACATAAAATACATATGCATTAAATGCAATGCAAAAAAATTGGGTAATGAGCCAAGCAGATTAAGTTGTGCTGTTGTAAAATAAAATTTGTTCCTCCTGAGATTCAAGAGCCCCCATAACAAATTAAAAACTTACTTATCTGTGTACATCCGTTATCAACACATTTTTTATATAATATAATATAATATAATATTGGTATAATATAATATAATATAATATAATTTAAGTTATTTAAGTTATCTGAAGGTTTCAGAACCATAGTGGCCCAAGCGCCATTTACTGAATACGTAGAAAACAAGGGTTAAAATTAAGTTATTATCATAATTCAATGGAAACATATAGCAAGTAAAATAAACTATACACATTAAATCTAAATGATATGTCAGTCTTCATTAAAGTATGGATGCATGTAATAAAAATTAAGAAACATGTTAAAGGAATTGTCATTGCACCAAATGAGTGGTCTCTGGACCAATATGATCGCATTTTAATTATTTAAATACAATTTAAATTAAGTAACATATTAAACGATTTATCCTTCTATCAAACACGAATCTTCCCTGGATCAAATGTCCTATTTTAATTATGTAATAACTTTATATTTATTTCTAACGGGTGCAGCGGAGCGCACAGGTACGGCTAGTTTAATTATATTCCTTTCTTTCGAAAATGTAAGAACTCACGATCTCCTATGCACTACTGCCATAGAATGAATAAATTTGTTTTCTTCCTACTAAAAAATTTAATATTTTGCACCTAGAAGTTACGGAACAACGACACTATAATCTGAGGCGGCGGTGGAAATGTATTGTATTGTTATTTTAAAACTCTTGTATATCCTTAAATATCAGTCCTATCAAAATTTTGCCTGGAATAAAACTTATCAGAAATCATTTTTAAAGAAACTTTTGTTATGTAACATTTTTCACAAAAATCAATAATAAGTGAGATATTTCGGTTTATTTAATTCAGGCCCTCTTATAACCCCCCTTTTAGATAAAGTATTTTGAATGCTATATAGCCTAAAATCTAAGTTACAACGAACTTAATTTATATTCCAATTTTCATCGAAATCCGTTCAGCCATTATTGCGTGAAAAGGTAACAAACATCCAGACAGACAGACAGACAGACAGACTTAAATATCAGTCCTATCAAAATTTTTCCTGGAATAAAACTTATCGGAAATCAGTTTTAAAGAAACTTTTGCTATGTAACATTTTTCACAAAAATCAATAATAAGCGAGATATTTCGATTTATTTAATTCAGGCCCCCTTATAACCCCCCTTTTAAATAAAGTATTTTGAATGCCATATAGCCTAAAATCTAAGTTACAACGAACTTAATTTATGTTCCAATTTTCATCGAAATCCGTTCAGCCATTATCGCATGAAAAGGTAACAAACATACAGACAGACAGACAGACAGACATACAAACAAAAATTTCAAAAAAGCGATTTTCAGTTTCAGGGTGGTTAATTGTATATGTTAGGACCAATTATTTTTGGAAAATCGAAAAATACCAGAAAAGTTTCGGCTACAGATTTATTATTAGTATAGATTAGCAGTTTTCATTGTGTCCCGTTTTTTATAATATGTCCCAGGTTTTTAAGTAAAAAAATTGGAAATGTCCCAGTTTTTTTAAATTACATTATGGGAACCCTAGTGTACTATCATTAATGGCCCCATGTGGAAGCCTACACCTTTGAAAACAAAGCAACAATCGGAACATAACATAGGTTCCGTATGTAATAATTTACTTGAACTAAATAAGTATTAAAACTAGAACAAAGTATAGTTTCAAAATGAAAACTTGTATCTCAACAGAGAAATGATATAGGAATTTCATTCATACTTCAATACCTAATAAGTTATTGAAATAAATAAGTAAAATACTGTACAAGACATTTCAGATGTGTACCTGGTCATTGTACTTCTCATAGAAGTAAATGTAGTGATTCAGGAGTTCTACAAATAGCTGAACTTGTACTGATGGGTCCATACATTGATTTCCTATGCGAACACCTTTCTTCAGACATTCAAGAACACGCTTTCCTTCGTTCATCTATAAGATAAAAATTACAAATGTTATAAAATTCCTTTACAAATATATTTCAATTAGAATATGACACTTTGCTGAAAACAATGATGAAATTAGCTCAAGAAACAAATGAATCGGTTATAGTTGAAAGGAACTAAGTCCACTTTTTAAAGTTTTGAGGTAATCGAAAAAAACTGTTTTGTGGATAATCTGTCGCAGATTAAAGCAAAATATATTGTACACATATATTTCACGTGTACAATATATTTTGGTTTAATCTTCGGTAGATTATTCACAAATCAGTTTTTTTTCGATTATCTCAAAACTTTAAAAAGTGGACTTAGTTCCTTTCAACAATAACCGATTCAAATGTATTTGTGAACAGCATGTGAGGCTGTAACATGAATACTTAACTCATACCCATGTAAGTTTACAATGGTTCACAAATTAAAAGTATGATCATGAAAAGAGGCTGCTATACTGCCAGTAGTTTCAGAGATTCATCAACCGACATGAACCTGAAGTTTTAAAAAGAATTTTTTCAATGATGAAGCAACATGAATCATATGGCCAATCTTCTACACCGGTTCCACTGATTCAGATGTGTACTGTTCCAAAATAGTGTATCCATTTGTCACCCAGCTGAAGATGAGATTGATCATTATTTATTTCAGAAGTGCTGTAGGAAGTAATTTTACTTATTAACTTATTTATTTTTATTTTTCTAATAATTGTAACATAAAATATAATAAATACAGAAAAACTTCAGCTCGTCCCTGAAAGAGTACAACTCGTGCTCAGGGGCGGATTCCTGAATTGACATTAATAAGTGTACAATATAATTTGTCTTATGTCTACTATGCAATTATAATATATAAATTTAAATTTACAATTTTTCAATTTTTATAAAATCCATACATAACTTTCTAAATTTAATACTAGAACTATTAGAATTGACAAGATTAGGATATTTAAATATAAATTTGTTATATATTCTTGGGCCTAAATTACTACTATGATTAAATACTGTAACAGTGTTGCATTTTGGTTCAAACAATTTTAAAGAATTCATACCTTTTGTTTTATAACTATGAGAATACAATTCAAAATTATTTCGATATTTGTGTATGAATTTTATTAATACAATATAATAAATTTGTCTAATGTTAAGTACATTAAAGTCTAGAAACAATTTTTGAGATGGAAAATCAATAGGTTTATGAAGACATATTTTAATTATTTTCTTCTGTAATAAATAAAGTGGATTAAAATTGGATTTAAATGAGCTACCCCATCCTATAATTGCATACATACTTATCGATTGACATAAAGTTAAATATATTGTGCGTAATAAACTTATTGACAAGTAATTCCTCAATAAAACAAAATAATATACTATTTACATCTCAGTATCCTCTCCATATAAAAAGAAACATAAATTACAATAAGCTAATTTCGCTTATAGAAAAAGAAAATTGGGATTCCGTGCTTAACTGTGAAAATGCTGAATTGTGCTTTCAAGTATTCCAAAATTTAATATCTAATTATATAGACATAAGCACAGATGTATCTTACTTTAAAGTATCTTCTAAATTAAGAAAAATAAAACCCTGGATCACCACAGGTATCATTAAGTCAATCCGTATAAGAGACAAATTAGCCAGAAATATTAGAAAAGAACCTGATAATATAAATCTAATAAATTATTACAAAAAATACAGAAATACTTTAACTCTTATTATAAGAAACATGAAAACTCAGTATTATCAATCTCAATTTCAGAAGTATCGAAATAATCCTAGGAAATTTTGGCAAACTATTAATGAAGCCACAGACGTAAATGTGAACCAAAATAGTATCATATCAGAGATTTTAAATGAAGAGGGAGAAATATTTAAAAACAAAAAAGACATAGCTAATGAATTTAATAAGTATTTCTCAAAAGTAGGACATAGCATTGCATCGAACATCAACAAATCGGCATTTAACACGAAAAATTATTGCAGTGGCCATAATAAGCACGCATCTTCCTCCATGTTTTTATCACCAGTAACCGAAGAAGAAATTTATAATATTGTTAAATCCTTAAAAAATAATGTCTCACCGGGAATCGACAAAATTACAAATAACACATTAAAGATTATCATTAAACATATATTAAAACCGCTTGTTTATGTATTCAATCTATGTCTCACCCAAGGAGTTTTCCCAGAATCTCTGAAAAATGCTGTAGTTGTACCGGTCCATAAGTCAGGGGAAAGAAAAAGTCTGAATAACTATAGACCTATATCCTTGCTCTCTAGCTTCTCAAAGATATTAGAAAAATGTTTAAAAAACAGATTAGTAAATTACTTAGAGAAAAATGAAATTCTCTCCAAACATCAGTATGGCTTCAGAAATAAATTATCTACGGATGACGCAATTATTGAAGTCACTGGTAAAATTATGCAGGAGTTGGATAACGGTTCTAAATGTTTAGGGATTTTCTTAGATTTAAGGAAAGCTTTTGACACGGTGAACCATCGTTTACTTCTGGACAAATTATTTGATATAGGAGTCAGGGGTATTGCGCATAAGTTATTTCAAATCATACTTAAACAAAAGAACTCAGGTAACCAAAATTGATGATAATATCAGTGAAAATGTAAATATTGATATAGGTGTCCCTCAGGGAACAATTTTAGGTCCTATTCTATTTTTAATATATATTAATGATTTATTAAACATTGATTTGAAAGTACATAATGGCTCCTGTTATTCTTACGCTGATGATACGGTGGTGATTTTCAGTGGTTTAACTTGGGAGGACACTTATAAACATGCCAATGTAGGTATAAATTTTATCAAAAACTGGCTTGATGCAAATTTGCTATCTCTAAATATAACTAAAACTACTTTGGTGCCATTTTCTTTAACAGTCTCTGGATTGAACAAATTGAAATCACTTTCTCATTTAAAATTAATAATCCACAACTCATTTTGTAAACTCTCTACAACCTGTAAATGCCCTTGCCTGAAAGAATCTGTAGATGTGAAATACCTGGGAATTATTGTTGATCAGCACTTGAAATGGGATAGACAAATCACCTTTTTATGTAACAGAATACGTAAAACAATTTACAAATTTGTAAACCTTCGCCATTACTTGCCTACTCACGTATTACGTTTGGTTTATTTGGCTCTAGTTGAATCTGTTATCCAATATGGTATAATTGGATGGGGAGGCATTACAAAAACTGCTCTTTTTTTTTCTAATTATGTTGCAAAAACGTATAATCAAAATTTGTTTGAAAAGGCGACTGGATTATCCAACAAATTTGATCCATTCTGAATTGAATGTTTTTAGAATTGACCAAATTTATGAATACTCTTTAATGAAATTCTATCATAAAAATAGAACGAAATTTGTAGCTCAGCCACATGCTCATAATACGAGACGAAATGAAATTCTTAAATTAGTTGAACCTAAATATTTCACATCTGCTGCTTTACTACACAGTACAAATTATGGTCCACGGCTATATAATTCGATAATAAAATTTCATCCAGAATTGACTACTTTAAGCAATGAAATTTTCAGATCCAGAATTAAAAAATTTATATGACAGACTTCCCTGTATATATATTATGTACCATGTATTGTAAAACAAGTTTATTTCTATCCTAAGTGTATTTTTCTATTTTATCTTGGTTACTATGTCAACATGACCTGCACTAATTATACTACTAATAATAATTTAATATTAATCCATCAATCTAAACATCGTCTCTTTTTTCACTCAGTTATTATTAGTATTATTATTTACTAATTTTATTACAATCTTTATGTGAGCTTTTTTCTTAAGTATTTTGTCTACAAAGTATGTGTATCTATGTAACGGAACTGTCCCCGAACACGAGCTTTGCTCTTTCGGGGTATTTTAATGTAACGTTTTTATGTATATGTTATTATCAGGGAAAGGATTTATATGTAAATACATATTTACTTATAAAGCTAATATAATTTATATTTTGCATTATCTTTATGTTTCACAATGTGTAGGGTTGAAAAATCCTACTTTTACTTTCCATATTTTTCCATATTTTAGAGTTTAGTACATATTTTCGTTAATTTCCATATATTTTCCATATTTCATATAAAACAGTCCATATTATATTAGGTTTAACAATAAAACAAAACAAAATTCCATTAACTTTTAAAAATACATTTCAACAATAGAGATTTAAACACATGTTCAGTAATCCCTTTAACATCAGAGTTATTTGAAAATTAGCAGTCCTATCAACAATGGGAAAGTAAGTTACAAAACTGTATTAATTTAATTTAAAATTTTTAACAGACTTCAGTTGTGCAGCTCAACAGTTAAATGCCAGTCAGAGTACACATAGGTTCAGTTTTGTAAATCATACTATAAAGACGGTAAATATGCCAAAAGTACGTCATTCAGTCAATTTAAAATCAAAACTAACAAGTTACATTTCAGAATTTAAAGAAGATGGTTTATCAACTGACAATAAAATATTATTTTGTAATTTGTGTCAGTGTGCAGTATCATCTACACAAAAGTTCCTGGTGCAACAACACATTACAACTAGTAAACATCAGGCCAACAAACAACTAAATTCCAAGCAGAGACAATTGTTTTTAACACAACCAACAACATCGAATGTAAGATCTGAGTTTAACATCGACCTGTGCCGTTCTCTCATCTCTGCTGATATTCCTCTCTACAAACTAAAGAATAAGGTCTTCAGGGAATTCCTTGAAAAATATACTCAACATACAATCCCGGATGAGTCAACACTTAGGAAGACGTATGCTCCATCCATCTACGATGAGACAATACAGAAGATAAGAGATGAAATTAAAGATAGTTCAATTTGGGTTTCCATTGATGAGACTCCCGACAAAGAAGGTAGACTTGTTGGTAATGTAGTTATCGGTTTGTTAAGTGAACAATATTCTGAACGAATTCTTTTACATTGTGATGTTCTAGAAAAGTGCAATAACAAAACTATAGTTAAATTGTTCAACGAAGCTATGGGTATCCTGTGGCCAAAGGGTATTATGTACGATAATGTGTTATTCTTTATTAGCGATGCTGCCCCTTATATGGTCAAAGCTGGACAAGCATTATCTGTTGTATATCCTAAATTGACTCATTTTACTTGTGTGGCGCATGCATTTCATCGTGTGGCAGAAGTGGTCAGAGACAATTTCCCTAAAGTAGATTTGTTGATTTCATCAGTGAAAAAAGTATTTCTCAAAGCTCCCAGTAGAGTTAACGTGTTGAAAGAAATGTACCCTGAAATTCCATTGCCACCAAAGCCAATTTTAACTAGATGGGGTACATGGCTAGAAGCAGTTGAATATTATGCCGAACATATAGACTCTATTAACAATGTTCTCCTTGCATTGGACTCTGAAGATGCAGTCTCAATTGATACTGCGAAAACAGTTACCTGTGACATAAGTGTGAAGAATGACTTAGCTCACATTCAGCATACATTTTCATGCATCATAAAAACGCTCAAAAGTCTCCAAAATAGGCACCTTTCACTATCTGAAAGTTTTGAAATTATAAATAGTACTGTGGAACAACTGAATCGTGGTAGAGGTAAAGTTGCAGATGCAGTAAGAGCTAAGGTGGACACTGTACTTTCAAAAAACCCTGGATATGAAGAACTACAAAAGGTTGTTGCTGTGATGAGTGGTGAATCAACAGTGAAGATTAACTTGGACTTATCCCCAGCAGACATTGTGAAATTGAATTATGTACCAGTTACTTCTTGTGACGTCGAACGCTCTTTTAGTCAGTATAAATCTATCCTCAGAGACAATAGAAGAAGATTCACTTTTCAGCACTTGAAAGAAATGTTTGTAACCTATTGTTATGGTAACAGACAATAAAAATTGTGTTTTGTTGAAACTACATTGGAAGATAAGGTACGTCCATTATATTTTTTGTTTAGTTTGATTAAAATGTACCAATATTTAACGTACATAGTCATTTTTTTATAATTTTAAGTCCATATTTAATTCCATATTTTGGTAAAAATCCATATTTAATTCCATATTTTGGTAAAAATAACTACATATATATTTACATATTTCATATATTTTTAGTCCATATAAATCCGTTCCCTGGTTATTATTAAATAAATAAATAAATAATAAAATTTTACGTAATTTATTACAAAGGTAATTAATGTGTTGGTTCCATTTTAAATGATTACCGAAAATTATGCCTAAATACTTAACTTCAGAGGACTCTTTAATAATCGGACATTTACACTGTATAAGACAACAATCAAAATTATGTAATTTAATACTTAATATAGATGTAGGAGGTTTGTTACATTTTTTCAGATAATGAGAATGGAATAATTATGGTTTTATTTTCGTTGATAGAAAGATAGTTTATGTCAAACCATTTTTTTATTAATTTAAGTCCGTTATTTGAATTATTATATGCATCATACCAGGTTTTTCCACCAAAAATTAAAACTGTGTCATCTGCATAAGAATAGTGAACACCATTGTATTGGTGTAAGTCAATTTTTAATAAGTCATTAATATATATTAAAAATAGAATAGGGCCTACAACTGTGCCTTGGGGAACACCTATGTTAATAACTGAAGGTTCACTTGAATAATTGTCAATTTTCATTATTTGAATTCTGTTGCTAATAATTTTTAATTGTTTAATAAACTTTATTACATAAAACAATGACAATGAACATTTAATATACTGTACCCCATAATAAAAGGAGAATTGTCTTATTCAAAGGTTCTTACCTCTTTCCCACCAGTGGCCAAACTCTTGCCTGACCAAAACAAATGTGAGCAGGTTGCAACACCACGGCACTGATCTGGTTTCTTCAGGAGCTTGGAAGCTGCCAAGGCACACTGTGTTCGCAGAGGCTCATGGTTCTCTTCACTGAAGCACGCCATCTGCTCGAAAGTGGCAACAATCAACGTGATTGCTGCCAGTTGCGCCTTGCTGTCCGAAATTTCATCTTCATACAGAGAAAACGCCTAAAACATGCAATCGTTTTGTAATTGGTTTATTTAAGTTATCACTAATATACAAAATAAATGTTTGAGAATGAATTTTTCCTTTTTCACACAATCATAATTACAACTTGTTTATTTTATACTGGCTACCACCTTAATTTAAAACAAGTTTATGGAACTCTAATTAACCAAGTAAGTAATTTCAGGAGCAGGTATTAACTTCAAATAGCAAAATATTTACTTAAAATCTATTTATTTCTGTTTTGTCGCACAGTCCCAGAGAGGAGGCAGTGCGGAAGATCAGACATAGAACGAAACAAAACTAATTTTATTACCCAACTAGTCCTTCTCTTGTGAACCAGGTCGCTCAACCTCTGATCATGCTCACTGCCTCCTTTGTGGGACCTATTTAGTATCTGTGCGAGAAAACTTTTTTCCAAGACTACATAATCGTGCCCCTCATGCCAAAAACTATGAATTTGTATTTTCTTCAACTTCCTATGGCTATATCATAATACTTATTGAAAATTGTTGGAGAATGAAGAAAAAAATTATTTCTCAATAAATAAATCAATTAAAGAGAAACTATTGTTTTAGTATAAAGTCAACTTATATATTCATGAGCTCTAAAAAACACATCTGTCTAGTTTCAAATGTTTTCGAGAAAATGTCCTTTATGCAATATATAATATAACACTGCCAAGAATTCTGTATCCCCTTAAAAAGTTAGGTTAGATGAAGTTACTACAGAAACGAAGCTAATGTATAGTAGCAAGGCTAGTGGTTATTTAACTTATGATTTACCGTAATTTAATTCAGCAAAAGCTCTTACTTCTGAACTAATGTTTTGTGTTGGTCTTGAAAGTCACATTTTAGTATTTTAGAGCACTATTGTATTGAATTCTGTATTGATGTTGAGCTTATTAATAGTACTATTCCATTCCTTAAAATGCACAACACACAACCAGTAATTTAGTGAAAGAACTGATCAAAATAATAAAAATGCATTACAAATAGAATCTAATTTTTGCACTACTAATATTTATTTTATATGTTGTAGAGTGCAAAACGAAATTATATCTTAATATTACAACACATTTAAAGTAATATCACACATGTCTAGTAAACTTATAATATTATATGTTTCACAAACCTGTGACATAAATTCATAAGCAACTGTTTCGTGGTTCTCAAACTCCATCAATCCAACCGCAATAGCACCTTGCAGAAATAGTCTTAACGGAAGTTCTGCCAACTCTGCTTTGATAAGTGCAGTTATAGTTTGATGACAAAATTGGAAAATTTTTTGGCATTTCTTTTCCCACATCTCATCCTGAAAAAACGCAGTATTTTATCACTGTTGTACATAAGAATGTAATAAAAAATATTCATCCATAACATTCAGTTATCCTCTGATTGAGGTTCTGGCTGATATGTACATTATCAGGCAGTACATCTCACTTAACGAAATGTGACAGAGGAAGAACAATTGAAGCGTCCAATTCAAAAACTGTCTAAATCCATTTTTTTTTTAAATTGAGATAATGGCAGTTTCGTCATCTACCTAAATGTCTCTAGCAATTTTCTAATGAATGTTGTGCCTAAATTCCCTCTTTTCTTCCATAAATAAGCTTCAAATATGACGAACACTGCAAACAATTAGGAAAAAAGTTATCAGTTTTTGGCGTTTCCTGAAAATTGTTAAGAATGGATGTAGACAGTTTTGGAATTGGAGGCTTCATGCATCTGAAGTCTGACTAGTGGAATATGTAGCTAGTCAACGATGTATGCAATGGAGGGAGAAAGGAACTAGCCACCCCGCCCCATTATCTCCTAGTCTAGTTGCCTTACAAGTGGTGCCTTCTTGGTTATCACTTGTGAGGTTCAGACCTGTCTTCGGACAGTTGACTAAACAACAACATTCAGTTATGCGTGAAATAATTTGGATTTTGTCACTAGTATGGTAAAACTGTCTTGAATTGCTTCTGTGAAGTATATAGGTCTCGCCAGCTATAGATATATTTTTATTCCTCCAAAACACGGAAGACATATATATTCTTCAGAAAGTTATTAATACACTACATAGATTATTTATATAGCCAGCTTTCAGTGTAGATAATGCAGTCTGGTACCTATTTTCTTTGCTTTATTTAACTTATATCCGTCCAACAAAAGTTGAACTGTTTTCTACAGACAGATGGGACAAATATCTGTGGCTGGCAGGAAAAAGGTCTTAACTCAATTTTTTTGTGAAAATGAGATTTTTATAAATTCTGAAAGCGGAAACAATTCTCTACAATCTGGTAAAACAGCTAAAGTCAAATAAGATTCCTGACCGGATTTATAGAGCGTTACCAAATGTCCTAAGTACTTTTTGAATCGAGCACACACAGAATAAAGGACTTAAGAACATTTAATACATACTTTATTCCTTGCAAACCATCACATGCTTACTTTCCATGCTTCCCTATTAAAAAGGTCTAACTTGTATTTTAGCCATTTTATCACATACTGATGCCCTTTCCTTTTAAAACTTTAAGCACCAGAGTAAACAGTCCGATAATTATTTAAAACCCATTTTGCATTCCTAATAATTTACATTTCTCATTTATTTTGACATGAAAAAGGTCTTATGTTCAATAGTCCCTTCTACTCAGTTTGCCTTCTAGTCTTAAAAGGGCTTAAGTGCGGCTATTTTTGGAAATAATCAAGAAAATTGTTAAATGAGCAACATTATCTATTTTAGAAGAAATATAAACAAATAATATCCAGGAAAAACTTCTTAATTAAAAAAAACTCTATAATTGACACAAATTTCAATCTTTCTACTCTTCTCCTGAAAAGTATAACAATTTTACTTAAGACCTTTTTCCTCCTGACCACAGATATAATGAACACATAAAAGAGGTATTTCTAGATTATATGATATATACACAAACACATCTAAAAGTGGTTTTGCACTACTTACCTCATTCCTGAGTGCTTTATATTTAAATGCAAGTTGATATGCTTGGAAAATAATGGGAGGTAAAGTGTATTTGATGCGGCGATTGCCTCCCGCTCCAAAATGTTTCCGTGCTGTGCTCAGGATTAGATACTGCTGGTCAGGAGTGTCCGAACGTAAATGGTGAATAAACCTGAAAAATGAAACATAAAGCAATGGAGGGGGGAAAGGACTATGTGTTCTACTGAATTAGTACGAACACTAAATTCAAACCTCCCAGAATAACTCCTTGTCTTATATAATTTATTCTTGATTTTTAATGTACCCAAAAATTATAATGTACAAGGTGTTCAAAAAGTTCCGCATCATAGGCAATTGCATAAAATTTTCAATATCACTTTCAAGTTACAGACAAACATATCGAGGTCTACCTCAGGGCGCTGTCCTCAGCACAACTTTATTCAATACTTCTATAAATGACTTACCCTCCCTATTAGAGGAATCAAACATGAAAACAGCACTATTTGCAGATGATATAGTTTTGTGGACTTCCGGATCTTACAGACATAGAGGCAAAATTAAAAATTCTGCTCTTAAAGCTCTAGCTCAACTACATGAATGGAATACATCAAATTTGATGACATCAATTTAAGCAAAAGTAACTACCAAATTTTTCACTTGGTAAAAAAGAAAGAGAATTCAATATCCAATACAATGGCCAACACCTTCCTAGGACTTATGAATCCAAATATCTTGAAGTTATTTTCGATAATAAATTAACATGGAGCAACCATTTGAAATAATACATTTTTGAAAAAGCTCGTAAAAGATTCTCCCTTCTAAAAAGATTAGCAGGAAAGAAATGGGGATGCTCTAGGAATACTTTGAACACTACATACAAAATGTTTATACAGCCAGTGCTGACATACTGCGGAGAAATTTTAATTACTTCACCTTTCATAAACGAAATAGAATATGTCCAAAACCAAGCTCTCAGGCTCATTACTGGTGGAATCAAAACAACTCCAATAGATTCTATGAGATTCCTCAATAATATTAACAGCATCAAAATGACAATAGAAGAAAAAGCACTGATTCAATATGAAAAACTTATCAGATTACCAGGAAACAATTGGCATTCATACAGTCCTCTCTGTAGATTGAAAACTCAAAAAAGTTTCATATCCATGGTTCAAGAATTAAAACAGAAAATCAATATCCCGAATTTATAAGAAAACTTACAAATTAAACCAAACCCTTTAACTCTATTAAATATAGAATATAATCTAAATTTAACAGAAGAAATACTGAAATCAGAAGTAAACACTGAAATACTGAAACAATTGTCTTTAGAGACAATTAATATTAGGTACCCTCCACAAAACTGGCTTCATTTATACACCGACGGATCCTTGATCTCCAGAGAACAACGTGCCGGTGCAGGTGTTACGTGCTGTCTCTTCTTACTTTATAGATCTCTTGGAAATTGAACAACAAGTTTTGATGCAGAAATCGTTGCAATAAGTGAAAGTCTCAGGAATCTTCTATTTCACATCAATAAATTTAAGAATGCAGTTACATTGTCAGACTCCAAAGCAGCTATTCTATCAATAGTCTCTAAACACACATCTTCATCTCAAACAGCAGAAATAACTAAAATCATCTCTCAATTAATATCACTCAATAAAAGAATTGTATTTCAATGGATACCATTCCATTGTGGAATCCTAGGAAACGAGAATGCGGATGCATTAGCAAAGAAGGGCAGCACTACTACTTACAGACCTGTTACTAATCTACAAATTACTCTGTGAAAAGATTTATTAAATCTACATACTTAGACTTCAACAAACAAAATTTGATAACACAATCCCAAGGGAAAAAATGGAACTCTCTGCATCATAATCTACAGTTAATTCCCGATTTACCACGAAAATCGTCTGTAGCTGCATTTAGATTGGCAACAGGCCATGATTGTTTGGCCAAACACCTGCATATAATTGGAATATATCAGTCCCCTAACTGCCCATTGTGCAACTCAAACCAAGAAATGGATTCGGAACACCTCAAAATCTGTGCTTCAGTGGCTGACCATGATAATATCTTTGAAAAATATTGGAGTGCAAGAGGTCAAATGACTTTATTGTCAAACGCCTGGCATTAGAAAACAACAACAACATATCATAAAATTTGTAGTGTGCAGAGGTGGCGCGATGAGAACTTACATAATTGGTGGATAGGACGTAGAAGACCCAGAGAATGATCTCCAAGGTCGCCAGACTTAAATCCCCTTGACTTTGCCTTATGGGGGTGTACGAAGTGAAGATTCGTGATCTGCAACATCTATGAACATGGATCGTGGAAAAGTGTCGTGAAATCACCGCTGATATGTTACACCACATTCTCAATAGCATGAAGTTTCGCCTCCAGACATGTTATGAACTTGGAGGTGCTCAAATTGAGCACATATTATAATTTACCCTATGATGCAGAACTTGTCAGACACCTTGCAGATTAGAATATCAAATAAGATGCATTCAAATGCCTTTAAAGCTTCCTTCTACACAAAGACAGAAAATGAATCAGATTCAATCGAAACTTTCTTTCTTTACTTCAGTTGTTGTTAGGGATGTACAATATTTTTATCTGCCACTTTGTCCATTGTGCAGTCTTCAAGAAGAAATGGATCAAACCATCTTCAGCGATGTCCAGCCCTTTTCTCGAAACCCACTGTGTGTGAGAAATATTGGAAAGCAAGAGAGTTAATGGCCAAGAACTCAGCATTAGTTGACAACAACATCATATTTTTATTTGCAAAAATTGTAGTGGAGCACAAATGGGTGCTATTCATATTCACTTATAACAAAGTGCTCCATAAAATGTATCTTTCGAAGTGCAGCAAACAGTGAAGAACTTCAAATATTTCCAAGTGCTTTTAACAAAATGTTCCACGAAAAATAACAACAGGATAAAAAGAGTCTTCATAAAATAAATATTCAAATTCGACTTTGATCTTCATTACCAATTTTCATAGATGATGTAATCACAGTCTAGTATATACAGTCACGAAGCTTAATACTTACTAAATATGCAAACATAGACAGTTGAAATATGCATCCATAGATAGTTGCTCACCACCAGGATCACTACTATCACCTGATCACAGACTCTTTCCCTAGCAGACCATAAAATATATTGTACTTTCGATATCGTGTTCTTTTGAAAAAATTAGCATCTTCCTTCGACTATTGAAATACGAAATACACAAGGTTTATATATTATTTTCATAAAGTATATATTATATTCTATAAACTCACCTTCATAGATCTTTTGGAAGAAGGATAACTCTAACCTATTTTTTTACAATTTATAGTACTACAAACGTCTCCTTGTCCCATATTATTATTCAAATGACTGTATTTTTAGCCATTTACAGTTATTACAACCGATAACGAACATTTCACAGTTTACATAGGTATTCACAAAAATGCGAAATACGGCACAGTCAATGCTTTTTCGATCTAGACCAGGCCGTAATGTTTGTTCGGGTTTTCTTTTTCAGTGTATGGAGCTCAGTGAAATATTATAACTTTATTGCTTATCATTGCTATGCTTTATTCAGTGTAATGTGTCCATAAGTTCCGTTTACTTCTTGTTGCATAATATGTTGCAGAAATAATTACAAAACTGTGTTATTTTAATGTGAAGAGAATTTTACATGTTAACATAATCTGTTCGCATCAACATTTCAAGTATAGAATGGAAACTATTTTGAGGTTTAATAAAAAAGAATTTATATTGTGATTTCAATTTAGCACATCTACCTTCCTTAATTTTAGACAAAACATTTATCATACCACTCCAGTGAAATTAGTTTACGTACAATTGTGTTACTTCGTCTCTTAAGTAGTAGATAAATACAATAATTCAGTACCGTACTCAATTGTAGTATTAAAATACAGACAAATTGAATGTCCGGGGTGTCATATATGACATTATGCTTAATTATAATGTATGATTGCGAATTTAGGAATATAAGTTAAATATAGTAAACATAATCTATAATATACATATGAATGGCGAGGCATTGGAGATCACGAAATTTAGACAGAAAGGGGCAACTGGTACAGTAAACATAACCTATAATTTCAACATATCTAAATATCCGTGCGGTGCAATTGAAAATTATTGAATCGTGCATAAATTAATGTACAAGAATTTCGCAATATTTAATCGAAATAAAGGCAAGTATTACACATACGAACAACGTAATTTTCACACCAAAAATAATATTACACCTTAACTCGCAAAGAATTATGTCTGAAGTGTCCCCTAATCATTTTTTTTCAATTTATTAACGCAATTACACTACATTATAGAGAAATATGCATTTCAATTAATTTATATGGTTGAAATACTGCCCTTCGTGATCGGGTTAAGCGAGTCACATGGTCTGCCTTACGGCCTGTATTAGATCACGATGGCAGTGACACAGTCTATTGTTCCTAGTACTCACAGTGCTCCAAGTGGCTAGCAACTATCGCGAGAAATGCAACTCGTTGGCAAAAAATCATCCCAAGCTTCGTGACTGTATATAGTAGACTGTGATGTAATGTTAATAGCAATTTCTTAACTATATATATAGTTGAATATACACTTAAAGGTACAGTCACATGTCGCTACTTTTGCAGCACTGCATTACAAAATACTGCGGAACTCCCATACTGCGACGTGTGAACAACAGTGCAACCCAAAAATCAGCAACTGCCAAACCAGCTGCCCACTACTTTTTCATGCTGCGCACAGTTTAAAAGTAGCGATGTGTGAACGGGGTTCAGAGGGTTGCAGTCGCAGCATTTTTTATATCAGTTTTGTTTAAACTTCTGCAGTGGTTGCAAACAGTGTTACCACCCAAACGTGCCAATGATATTTTGTATTGTTTAGATAAATTCTAATGTTTGATGTGATGAACATAAATGATGTGTAACAGTTACTAAATGTACAGAGTTAAAAAAGAGAATTTCAAACTTAGCAAGTAAAGAAGTTTGAATGTTTAAAATAAATGTGATAAGGTGAAAACTTGCACTAAAACCAGAAGTAAGTGTAAGTTAAACCAACATAAATTTAATAGTTATATGATAGAAAATTGTTATTAAATTGTATATTTATTGTGTATATTGTGTTTATGTACTTTTGAAATATTAATAAATAATACCAATACTAATACTAAATGTACAACACAGAGTATATTTTTTGATTATATACTTCATTTTTTTAATTTCCCGTAGCGTAGTTTCAAACAGAAGGGTTGCCAATATTGCTTACGAGAATATGCTATTTGTTATCATGAAGTAAGGGGGGAGGGGGTACAAAAACCGAGGATGACCGAAGTACAGATGGTTGGATGAAGTGATGGAAGACTTAGCAAGGATTGGTATTCGGAATTGGAGAAGGAAAGCACAGGAGCAAGAGAATCTGGAGAAGAACTGTTGAAGATGTCAAGGCTCACCTCGGATTGTAGGGCAGATGATGATGATGATGATGATTAAGACTCTCCTAGATTCCACTAGTCTGATGGTGTGAATTCCATTTTTGAGATGGAAGCATGCACGAAGTGGAATCACTAGTCCCAAATAACAGGGTTTACAAACAATAATAATGTAATGACTAGCAAAGTCGAATTTTGACAGGGCGAGAAACTGTTAGAAAATTCTGAACTGAACTTGAGTGAATGTAAATGTTCAAAATTTAATCACATAAGTTAATAGTATTCCACAAAGTCAAGACAATAATTTCTTAACACTAACATAATTTATATATTATTATGATGTACCGAAGTACATATGATATTTCCATGCAGATATTCTGCGTCATCATACGATGAAAGAGTAATGGAACGGAGAAAAATTCTCTCCGGCGCCGGGATTTGAACCCGGGTTTTCAGCTCTATGTGCTGACGCTTTATCCACTAAGCCACACCGGATTCTACCCCACCGTCGGAAGAATCGTCTCAGATTAAGCTCCAACTCTTGGGTTCCCTCTGGTGGCCGCCCTCTGCACTACATCATAGATATCTATGAACCTAGGACCGGATCCCGGCCAACTAGTCACTCATTACGAGTGCACCTCAACACATGTGTGGAATTCGGTCCTAGGTTCATAGATATCTATGACGTAGTGCAGAGGGCGGCCACCAGAGGGAACCCAAGAGTTGGAGCTTAATCTGAGACGATTCTTCCGACGCCAGGGTAGAATCCGGTGTGGCTTAATGGATAAAGCGTCAGTACGTAGAGCTGAAAACCCAGGTTCAAATCCCGGTGCCGGAGAGAATTTTTCTCCGTTCCATTACTCTTTCGACTAACATAATTACTTCTAATATACTAACCTTCCCAATAAACCTTGCTCTTCTGCAAAGTCTTCAGGATCTTCTTCTCCAGGAGGTTGATCAGACTGATCTTGTATTAATGGCGAGAGCATTGTGAGTACAGCATCCACCTGGAGTGGAAGTAAGAACATATTCACGGATTATTGCAATAAACACATTCATCAGAAAGTAACAAACAACGAAACAAAGAGATAAAATAAGCCCATACTTATAATACCAAGATGTTTGAATGACACAATGTAGCAAAACAATACTTAAGAAGTAAACTAAAAATAAGTGCTTATGAAACAGTAATAACACTGTGGAAATAGGAGTAGAAACATCCAAAATTAACATTTCAGAATCATTAGAACTGGGTATAGTAAAAGAGATAAAAGTCAAAACAAAACCAGAGCAAATTAAAAATAAGGGCATAAGACATACATACAAACATACATACATACATACGTAAGTATTCTACCCAAGGGCAGGTCTTTCACTACAAATCCAGCACTCTCCAATCTTTTCTACTTTTTGCCTTACTCTTAGTCTCCGCATATGATCCCTATATCTTAATGTCCTAAATCATCTGATATCACCTCCTGCCCTGAACTCTTCTCCCGTTCACCATTCCTTCCAGTGCATCCCTCAGTAGGCAGTTTCTTCTCAGCCAATGACCCAACGAATTGCTTTTCCTCTTTCTGATCAGTTTAGCATCATTCTTTCTTCACCCACTCTTTCCAACACAGTTTCATTTCTTATTCTGTCTGTCCATTTCACATGCTTCATTCTCTCCATATCCACATTTCAAATGCTTCTAGTCACTTCTCTTCACTTCGCCGTAATGTCCATGTTTCTGCCCCCATACAATGCCATACTCCACACAAAGCACTTCATTAGTCTCTTCCTTAGTTCTTTCTCGGAAAGAGTGGGTGAAGAAAGAATGATGCTGAAACTGATCAGGAAGAGGAAAAGGAATTGGTGGGTCACTGGTTGAGAAGAAACTGCCTTCTGAAGGATGCACTGGAAGGAATGGTGAATGGGAGAAAAATTCAAAGCAGAAGAAGATATCAGATGATAGACGACATTAAGATATATGTATCATATGCGGAAACAAAGAGGAAGGCAGAAAATAGGAACTGGAGAATGCTGGGTTTGCAGTGAAAGACCTGCCTTTGGGCAGAACACTATGAATGAATGACTATCCATAAAAACAATAATTAAAAACAGATACAAAGACCAACACAACCAAAAACTACACAACAAAGGCAAGGACAAAAAGTGGAATATCATTATTAATAAATCAAGCAGTTCGCAAAACTACAGTAGCAGAATTCAGACCTGCCACAAAACATGAATGTTTAGCGAAACATTTAAACAAAATAGGATCACAATAACCCAAACTGTCCTCTAAGTGATCAAAAAAAAGAAACCTGTAATGCTCTACTCTACTTGCTGGATCCATAATAGAAAAATGATTGAGAGCAAGAGCGCTAATGGCTTCACTGCCAATGCCAAGCATTAGACAACAACAACATATAACATGTACATGTGGAAACTATCTATATAAATCTAAACATATTTAAAGAAACTTCCTTACCTCCTCTTGAGTTGGGATTTGTGTCTCATTATCGAGAGCATTAGTGACTAGATAGGCTGCCAAGTGTTTTCTACCATGATAATCAAAAAGATCCAGTAGGGGACCATAATGCTGCAACTGAAGGACTGTTAGAAGGTTGTTATAGTTATCAACTGGAATCTTCATCAGTCTCGTTAGTTCTCGAGCCACTGCAGTGTTGTATTCAATTCTGCAAAGAAACAAGAAAATGAAATAATACTGGTGAGCAACATTTTTCCCATGGTGCAGCTGTTAGTAAGCATAATTTTACAAGCTGAACTAAAAGGAGGGGCTACTCATCAATTAGCACTGGTCAGCTTGATGAGTTAATGACCGAATTTGGTATAATTTTTCTCTATTCAATACCTAATTTCAAATTATTTTAGTATTCAATAGTACAGTAACATTAGTAAGTTGGCAACATTGACCCTTTAGAGTCTGAACTATTGTCGTCTGCAGCCCCTCATAGCAATGACCTATTTTCTGCGACGCGCTCAGCAACCACTTTCTCTCTCAGTCTATCCACTGACAAAGTAACTGTCCTTTCTACCTGTGACTTGTTAAAATCTTGTTTCAATTCCTGCCCATAGAACATCTCACTATTCATCCTCTTTTACTGTCTCAGTCCCCTGTGAATGGAATTCTCTACCTCAGAAGATTAGGGGCTGCCAGACAATAACCACTTTCAAGAAAAGGCTAAACGATTTCTTACGGGCACAGTCAAATTGAAGTTATAATTGTGTACGAGTTTAATAATTTAATTTAATTTAGGTATGACTATTATTACTATTACTATTATTATTATTATTATTATTATTATTATTATTACATAATTATTTTATTGGTGTTGTGAAGATAAAAAGAATTGTTATTGTATTATATTAATTATGTATTATATTGTCTTGTATTGTAGTATTGTATTGCTTTAAATTGTATTGTATTGTATTATATTGTATTAATTATGTTATATTCCTAGCAATGTAGTAATTTTCTATCATACTGGTTGAGTGGAAGAGAAGGCCGAATGGCCTTAACTCTACCAGTTAAAATAAACCATTATTATTATTATTATTATTATTAATTCCCTCTTTACCCTTTCCTATCCAGTCCTCTGACTGAACTCTTACTTCTTCGACCTCGATGGTATTAGAGCATTTGAGGCCTAGGGGTTCATTTCACTTTCCTTCCTACCGTTTTTACTTTTCTGTTCCTAGTACTGACCTGCTATGGCACTAAAATCGTCCTCCATTGGCTTAAGGAGGGAAAGCTGGTGATCAACAAGATCTCACAACTAGGTCTAGTAGATGCGTCGACCAACAGCAGCATGTGTGGTCCTCCAGACATTCTGGGGGTTGTGTATGGATGAAGTAGCTACCAAAACGTTAAAATATGGTGTTCACTTAAATCGGCTACAACTTGCCATTTGAATCTTTGAAAAATATTGGAGTGCAAGGGGCCAAATGACTTTATTGTCAAATGCCTGGCATTGGAAAACAACAACAACATTTTTGTTGAATTGATACCAGCACTTCTTCTAACCTAATTTATCTCTGTAAGCTGTAGTTTTTTTTTGCAATTCGACATTCGAATTTTTTACTTTAATGTTAATTTTTCAAAATGCAATTCATCATTTTAGGGTTGGTTATTATCTTGGATATCATCTTGGCGAAGGTATTCTTCATGTATACATAAAAATGTGTAGGTGCATTGTAATGTTTTTTTTTTTTTTTTTTTTTTTTTTTTTTTTTTTTTTTTTTAATCCAATGCCACCAGGTTGTCTTTTCGACATTTCTGGTCTTCTCTCTTGGCTGTGGCTTAATTGTAACCCACTTCTGAGGTTGGGGCGCCTGGAAGGCGGAGTTACATTACCCTGGCATTGTAATGTACATTGTACAGTTTGAAAAGCACTTGTTTCAGGTATTAAACATGGTACCGGTATCCAATATATTAAACAGCATTCTATGGGATAAAGATATCACAAACTGAACATTTAATTCGTATTTCTGGAGCTCTGTATACATCTAATAAAATATTAAACTGGGAAACAAATTTTTTTCTCATTTTCTGTTACATGAGATTTTTCAACTATATATTTTTTGAGAGTTTAAAGAGCAGTATATGGGTTGCAAAAAATAGTGAAGTGCATTCCATAACATCTATTCAAATCCCACCCTCACCCTTCCATAGCGTAACATGATTTTAACAAATGAGGCTATGGAGACCGAGTCACAGAGGTGTAACTGTTCCATAACTGCAGGAAATACCATTTCAGTATGTTGACCTGCCATGGCATGCACAATCTCCTAAGTGGAAGAGAGGTTATGGTCAGTGGAGTTGTCTGACAATCATCTCGGCTAGGTCATATGGATCTACTAACCAATGGCAGGTGTGACCCTCTAAAACAGTTTTGGATATAACTGCCATAATATAAAAATATTTATTTTATTTATTTATTTATTTAACCTGATAGAGAAAGGCCATCAGGCCTTCTCTTCCCCTCTACCAGAGGATTACAACTACAATATTAAGAATACAATTACAATTAATATTAAATTTACAAATACAATAAAAATCAAAGTACTAAAAGATTAACTGATTAATAAAAGCTAGACAGTTTATTGTAAAAGTTAAGAAGAGAGAAGCATTTCTTTTACTGATTAAGTAAAAATTAAACCTTAAGCTTAATAAGTTTGCTTTTGAACGCTACTAAATTCCAACAGTCTCTGATGTCACTGGGTAGGGTATTCCACAAGCGCGAGAGCGAGATTGTGTATGATGATGAATACGATGATGCCTATGATGCCTATATTAAAATGTTTATACTTTTTGCTACTGTGTGGTAGCATGTCTGCCTGCAAACTAGTCGGCCTGGGTTCGATTCCTGGCAGGGTCAGAAATTTTCATACCGAGTTAGGTGTGTGGTAGTGTGTCTGCCTGCAGACTAGCCAGTCTGGGTTCGATTCCTGGCGGGATCAGAAATTGTCATGTAAAATTTCTATCTCGGGATTAAGAGAGATGGTGGTGCACAATTTCTAATCTCTAGATTGTGTACCAATATGCCTGGGTAAAATTCCAAATCTTTCCACAGTACATATGAAGAGAAGGCATATGTCACTGTTGATAGTGATTCATTTGTTGGATGGGGACATTAAGCCTGGCAGCCCCCTTGGTGCTATTCAACAGGAGTAGGCTAAGTGCCAGCACGGGTTTCCCCTTCTTCCTGTTCTTCACAGAGGTATTTTTATTGTAATAGGTTATTTTACGACACTTTATCAACAGCTTAGGTTATTTAGCATCTGAATGAGATGAAAATGATAATGCCGGTGAAATGAGTCAGGGGTCCAACACCGAAAGTTACCCAACATTTGCTCATAGTGGGTTGAGGGAAAACCCAGGAAAAATCCTCAACCAGGTAAATTGCCCCGACCGGGAATCGAACCCAGGCCACCTGGTTTTGCGGCTAGATGCACTAACCGTTACTCCACAGGTGTGGACTTCACAGAGGTATAATTGTTCCATAAAAATGGAGGAAATGCCATTTCAGTATGTTGACCTGCCATGGCATGCACAAGTATCTTCTAAGTGGATGAGAGGTTATGGTCGGTGGAGTTTTCTGACAATCATCTCATACTAACCAAATGCAGGTGTGATCCTCCGAACAGTTTTGGGAGGTTATGTGTAGGTGATATAAATGCCATAACATAAAAATATGATACCTGTAATAAAACGGTTATACTTTTTGCTGCAGTGAGCTGAGATAGCTGTGTGGTAGCATGTCTGCCTGCAGACTAGCCAGCCTGGGTTCGATTCTACCACGGGACTAGGAGAGATGGCAGTGCACAACTTCTAATCTCTAGATTGTGCGTACTTTCTGCTCCAGTAAAAATTATACAGTATATGCAATCATATGACTACAAAATTACCTGTCCACATTCAACTTCTGGAAGATCTGCACTGTAGTAAGCAGAACTTTATCCACGTAATCCACTCGGTCTGGGTAGCACTTGTGAGCCAGATTTACAAGTGACACTTGCAATGATACAATATCCTCTGCTGGCATGTCTTGACGTGACTGTAAAAAGGACAGATATCAGTTTTACTTATTACCAAATTCTCATCATTACAGTCATTATATTTATTATAATCTTTAACAGAACAGACAAAAGCAGTTTTAATAATGAAATATATGTACACGAAAATATACCAACGGTTTATTAAAGTTCACAATAACCCTATAGAACTCCCTTACTTCTGGTAAATAGACGCACAGTGCAATTCGTTATTTTCATTCCTAACAGTACGCTCATTTGTAAATAAATGCTTAGTCACGTCATATGCTAACAAATATTCGAATTTTGTTAATACTCGTGAAGACTATTACAATGAAAAGAAATTCCCTTAGTTAATGAACATGCTAAATTAGTTCTTCCTGTGGAGGAAGTTTGTAATTCACTGTCTTTAATTCTCGTACATTTCAAACATATTTTCTTAGAAGGCTATATAGTATGGCACAGTATATGATTTCGGTATTTGGAGAATTAAATACATTCATGAATTGTATCTTAGAACTGATGAATCTGACGTTATAAATGAATTCAAAGAAAGAATAGTTAAGGTACGGTCACACGTTGCTACTTTTTCTGTGCAACTTTTGTACTGCAGCTGCAAAAGTTGCGTGTCATATTCACACGTAAGCCAAAAGTATGTGCTGCACGCTACTTTTCGTGCTGCACAACCCAAGTACTCCAAAAGTTGCAAGTCTGTTCACACACAAGGCGCTACTTCTGCAACCGCAGTCTTGCTGCAGGTTTCCAGCTCCATGTTGACTTCTCAATATACATTTTGTGGTTATGTTCGCATTATTATGAAACTCATGCGATAGCTTACTTATCTATTATTTGCTTTTCTATCCTAACTAGTATTCAGAAATTGGCATTATTTTTACTATAAAGCTATTAAAACGCCCATATACTTAAATGATAACCAACAGCATTTTCACGGAATCAATGTTGGCAACCCTCTTGTTTGAAACTATGCTACCGTATGGAAATAAAAAAAAAGAATTATATCAGCAGCAAATATACTCAGATTATGTTGTACATTTAGTAACTGTTACAAATAACTTATTTTCATCACATATAACTTTAAAATATATCCAAACAGTAAAAGTATCATTGGCACATTTGGGTGGCAACATTGGTCGCAACTGCAACAAAAGTTTCAACAAAACCGAAATAAAAAATTCTGCAGCTGCAACCCTGAGAACCCTGTTCACACATCGCTACTTCTAAGCTGTACACAGCATGAAAAAGTAGTGGGCAGCAGGTTCAGCAGCACTACTTTTCGGGTAGAACTGTTGTTCACACGTCACAGTACGAGAGTTGCGCAGTATTTTGTACTCCAGCGCTGCAAAAGTAGCAACAAGTGACCGTACCTTTAGTTGGCTGGGACAGGTCATGAGGAAGGATTAAAATGACCTTTGTGAAGAGCTAACCCTCACTCTTCCAACTCCCCAAGATGCAACAAGAACAGTTAGAGACACCCACTAAGATGGCTGGAAGAGGTTGAAAAAAGCTCTTTAAATCTGCAAGTGTCAGAGGATGGAAAGAGGGGACGCTGAGGAGAGGTGAATGGTGGAAAATCATCAGGGCAGTCAAGACTGGAAACAGGCTCTAAAATTACTTACTTACTTACTTATTGGTTTTTAAGGAACCCGGAGGTTCATTACCACCCTCACATAAGCCCGCCATTGGTCCCTATTCTGAACAAGATTAATCCAGTCTCTACCATCATATCCCACCTCCCTCAAATCTATTTTAATATTATCTTCCCATCTACAGCTCGGCCTCCCCAAAGGTCTTTTTCCCTCCGGCCTCCCAACTAACACTCTATATGCATTTCTGGATTCGCCCATACGTGCTACATGTCCTGCCCATCTCAAACGTCTGGATTTTATGTTCCTAATTATCTCAGGTGAAGAAGACAATGCGTGCAGCTCTGCGTTGTGTAACTTTCTCCATTCTCCTGTAACTTCATCTCTCTTAGCCCCAAATATTTTCCTAAGAACCTTATTCTCAAACACCCTTAATCTCTGTTCCTCTCTCAAAGTGAGAGTCCAAGTTTCACAACCATACAGAACAACCGGTAATATAACTGTTTTATAAATTCTAACTTTCAGATTTTTTGACAGAAGACTAGATGACAAAAGCTTCTCAACTGAATAATAACACGCATTTCCCATATTTATTCTGCGTTTAATTTCCTCCCGAGTGTCATTTATATTTGTTACTGTTACTCCAAGATATTTGAATTTATCCACCTCTTCGAAAGATAAATCTCCAATTTTTATAGTTCCATTTCGTACAATATTCTGGTCACGAGACATAATCATATACTTAGTCTTTTCCGGATTTACTTCCAACCCTATCGCTTTACTTGCTTCTACTAGAATTTCCACGTTTTCCCTAATCGTTTGTAGATTTTCTCCTAGCATATTCACGTCATCCGCATAGACAAGAAGCTGATGTAACCTAACAGTAAGCCTCAGAATGGGACTGATTCTCCGGCACGACCACAGCAAAGGAAAAAGGCTGTAAAATTACATGAAGAAAAACTCTGTTCACGCAATCATGCACACAAAGCAGTTGTTTGTCAATGATGAACACTACAACTATAATATAATGCAATCCAAGACTCAAAAGAAGGACAGAGCTGTATGGTTCAGTCCACGAAATAACTCAAGAATGTGCTATTAATTTTGGGATTATTAATTAGGACTTTTAGGTTGCATTCTTACCTGAATAATTGTGGCAACTTGATCTGAAAACACATCAAAAAGCCGTACATCACTGGGAATTCCACCTGCTCCTACAGCAGCATCTGCTCTCTGAGAGAATGTGGCCAGTCTGTCTATGAGTGAGATGATAATGTTCTTTACATTGACTCCTGTCTGAAGCTCCGCACACGACTTCAAAAACGCGTGCAAAGTCTGTAAGTGGAATTCGTCTGGAAACACCTGCAATATAAAACATTCCGTCACAAACACTAAATAATACAGTAAAACCTGTATTAAACGATCACTGCTGGTTCCATGAAAAATTGGTCTTTCAGAGGGGTGGTCCCTCAATAGGGGGAGTTATTTTATACAGATAACAGGTTAAAACGTTTCTATGTTAATCAAATAAAAACGTGGAAAGTATTGCTAACAATAAAAGCTTGAAATCAGAACTTTATTTTTTTTTTATTTTACGTTATTTTTCCTATTTTCTCCTTTGATTCCCCTTCACAAAATCATAAATTGAGCTCTGTTTAATTTTTTTACATTTCCTTTTTACAATCTCATTTTCAAAACTATTCTTTAACATGTTAAGAAGTTCATTTATATGTTCTCGATTCATACAGTCTTTTAGTGGTGCCGATTGTTGAATCTCAATATTACATAAGGCTTGTTCTAGTCACATTTTCTCGGACTGAAACTCTCTCTTGGCTTCAACCTGGCAATCCCCAGCATTCCTTAAGGGATTAAAGAGAGAGGTGAGCATTCAACGAAAATACGATATCACTTAACAATGCTACAGTAATGCAATAAAATACTAAATTGTAAATTTTTAAAAGACAGTATGGTCTTTTAAAAGGGGTAAAATTAAGGAAATGGCTATTCAATCACTGGTCGGTGGTCGGGGAGAGAGGTGGTCTCTTAAAAGGGGTGTGATTTACATTGGTTTTATGGACAACATCGAACAACTAATGTAGTTGAAGGATGGAAAAATCACTTTCAAAAACACATCATCACACAACTCTCATCAATCTGCAAATTCATGGAATTCAATAAGGACTAGAAGAACAATGAAATTATTAAATAACCCGATTGCTTGGTAGTACCTGATAAACTTAAGAAACGCAGACCAGATTGCTCAGATTTACAACTACTACAAGGAAGAGGGTAACACTGCAACATAGCTTAAAGCTCTTAGATATTGTTTCAATATATATGTTGTTGTTTTCTAATGCCAGGCATTTGACAATAAAGTCATTTGACCTCTTGCACTCCAATATTTTTCGAAGATATTGTCATGGTTAGCCAGTGACACACAGATTTTGAGATGTTCTGAATCCATTTCTTGATTTGAGTTGCACAATGGACGGTTAGGAGACTGATATATTCCAATTCTATGCAGATGCTTGGCCAAACAGTCATGGCCTGTTGCCAATCTAAATGCAGCTACAGACAATTTGTGTGGTAAATCGGGAATCAACTGAGGATTATGATGCAGAGAGTTCCATTTTTTCCCATGGGATTGTGTTATCAAATTTTGTTTGTTGAAGTCTAGGTATGTAGATTTAATAAATCTTTTCACAGAGGAAAACGTAGATTTAGTAACAGGTCTGTAAGTGGCAGTGCTGCCCTTCTTTGCTAAAGCATCCGCATTCTCGTTTCCCAGGATTCCACAATGGGATGGTATCCATTGGAATACAATTCTTTTATTGAGTGTTATTAGTTGAGAGAGCATTTTATTTATTTCTGCTATTTGAGATGAAGGTGTGTGTCTAGAGACTATTGATAGAATAGCTGCTTTGGAGTCTGACAATATAACTACATTTTTAAATTTATTGATGTGGCAGAGAAGATTCCTGAGACTTTCACTTATTGCAGTGATTTCTCCATCAAAATTTGTTGTTCCATATCCAAGAGATCTATAAAGTGAGAAGAGACACCACGTAACACCTGCACCTTGTTCCCTGGAGATCAAGAATCCATCGGTGTATAAATGAAGCCAATTTTGTGGAGGGTGCCTAATATTAATTGTCTCTAAAGACAAATGTTTCATTATTTTAGTGTTTACTTCTGATTTCAGTATTTCTTGTGTTAAATTTAGATTATACTCTATATTTAATAGTGTTAAAGGGTTTGGTGTAAGTTTCAATATATATTAAAATGAAGAAGCAGCAAAAGACGACAAGTAGCTAATTGGTTAAGTGGACATAAAATTTGTAGATGGACATAATGTATTGGACATTCATACAGTGAACGTAAAAATTTGGACATAAAATTTGTGTTTTGGACTAAAATAACGTGGACCAATAATTCAATGGTCATAATTTAGTGGATGTTTATGTAATGGACATAAAGGGGACATTCAATTCTTGGTCATAATTCAGTGGACTTTTATGTAATGGACATAACAAAGGGGATATTAAAATTTTGGACATCAGACAATAGACCTCGTGTCTGTGTTTCCTCCAGACAGCATAGGAAATGAAAAGTCAGTTTTATGACTCCTCTGAAAGTTTGAAATAGCATGCATCACATCTTACCTGTATAATACACTCCATGAGGTATTCCTGTGCAATAGCATCCCTGCAACTGACTACTTGTTCCAGAATTCCAGGCAAAACCAACTGAAAAGATAAAGTTAAGAGTTGTTGCAGAGCAAACCATACTTTCCAACCACAAAGGTTAAGTACAGGTTGGAGCAACTATTAGGTGCTTATGCTAGGTATCTTTACTCCATTTCAGTTAACCGAAGTTCGATTAAGCGGGATTTTACTGTATTGTATTTTCAATACTAGAGTTGCATTGAAACTTCAGACGGTAATTTTAAGTAGAAATACGTATTTCATAATGAAAGTTCATATTCTAGAGACAGCAAGTATGCATTTCAGTTATTTTGAAGATTACAGTTACCTATTCCTTTACCTATAACATGCAGGTGAATTCTACTGCATGATTCAGTCTCTGAAGATATGTATGTATTCATTCACACTGCAATGGGTATATACCCGGTGGCAGTGGTAACTAATTACACTCAATAATGACAATAATAAACTTATTAATTAAAAATACAATTAATAATAATACTAATAATTAATACTAATAATAATAACAGAGAATATCCTAAATTAAATGAAGCATGATCACTAAAAATAACATTTAAAATAAATCTAATTTGTATCTTAAACCTAAGTTCGAACTAAAATCCACGAGTATGATATGTTCATATATGCACAAGTACCTTTCAACATTACACTCATTTCGCTGTCAACTCACTCACTGCACTGGAACTACGACACATTTCACTGATTCTATCCTGATTTCACTGACACTTCAACAACATTTCACTGTTCAAATACTTTGCACTGCCAATATAAACTATAAAGCTTCACTGACAGGAACACGTTTCACTTACACAACACACTTCACTGACACAACATAATTCTTCACTGATACAACACTTCAATAACAAAATATCATTTACACCCTTTAACTACTGTGTATAATTACCTTCTATTAGTAAAGTCCTTAAGCCTATTTTTAAATACATTTTTGGTTGTTGGTAGAGCCTTTAGTAACTCTGCAGGTAAAGCATTCCAGTCCCTGATAGTACGATTGAGAAAAGAAAACTTTCCAGTGTCTGTCCTCTGTCTTCTTTCCCTCAATTTATATGACTTACGACATTACAGGATGGGATGGAATCTCCATTAAGTAGTAAAGTTCAAGTAGGCTTATTATATTCCGTATTTTCTCGAATACCCCGCACACTTTTCTTTTTCAGAAATATAAAAGTAAAAAATATGGGTACGCGTCTTATTTAAAATGAAGTTGGCAACATTGCCTGATTATCCTCATAAGGTGATAGCACATGTTATTTATCTTCCAGCATGGGCATTTCTTTCTTTTTATTTGGTTATTTAACGACGCTGTATCAACTACTAGGTTATTTAGCGTCGATGAGATTGGTGATAGTGAGATGGTATTTGGCAAGATGAGGCCGAGGATTCGTCATAGACTACCTGGTATTCACCTTACGGTTGGGGAAAACCTCGGAAAAACCAAACCTGGTAATCAGCCCAAGCAGGGATCGAACCCGCGTCCGTGCACAACTTCAGACCGGCAGGCAAGCGGCTTAACCGACGAGCCACGCCAGTGGCTGCATGGGTATTTCAATTGTTAACACTGTTCAATGGTAAAAACATCGAAGAATGAAGAAGTTAATAGTGATAGCAGGTATTTATTATAACACACAACGTAGTATCACACAAAATAAAGGTAGTCAATTTACTAACATGTGCTATTAATGTTGCAGTATATTGTGTAAACGGCCAAATAAGCAAGACAGCTGACGTGTGCAGTGGGTGCGCACAGGATGGGTTTGAAATGCATCCTGTTCCAGGATAACATTTATTGTCAAGTGAACTGTATTTGTATTTATTGTTTTTAATTTGTAGTGAATACATTTGTTGAAATTTTATTTTTGTAATTTGTCTTTTCTTTTTTGCCTTTCAAAAGTGAGGTGCACAGCTTATTCGAGGACATGGGGTATTTAAGAAAATACAATATCTGTATCGGATCAGTTGCATGCCAATTATGCATTACTGGCTACCTAGTTCGACCATATAAATCCACAGCATGTGTTCCTTTCCAAAAAACCGTTCCCTAGATAATAGAACTTCGTCCCAAATCTCTGAATCACAGAGACGAACCAGGGGAAGGGCTTCCATCCCTCAGATCTCTGAGTCATCTGCAAGTGTCACTAGTGCCATCTACCATATTTGGATTTACTAAGAGGACACACGACTTCTAACTAAAAAGCGGCTGAGACAAGGATACTCTCTATCATATCTACTGTTTAATCTGGCTCTGGAAAAAGTAATAAGGGATGCGGGCATCCAAAAAAGAGAGATCACTTTTTATAAGTACTAGGTACTAGCTTATGCAGATGACATCGACATTATTGGCAGGTCGGAGAGAGACATAAAGAGAACGTTTGTGGCACTACAAAAACTCAGAGGAGAGAATGGGATTGGAAATAAATGAAGGAAAAACGAAACATATGATAGTTAATGACAAGAAGAAACACACAAATGAAGATTTCCTAAAAACAGAAGATCAAAAATTTGTTGTTGTTTTCTAATGCCAGGTGTTTGACAATAAAGTCATTTGATCTCTTGCACTCCAATATTTTTCAAAGATATTATCATGGCCAGCCACTGAAGCACAGATTTTGAGGTGTTCCGAATCCATTTCTTTGTTTTGAGTTGCACAATGGGCAGTTAGGGGACTGATATATTCCAATTCTAGCAGATGTTTGGCCAAACAGTCATGGCCTGTTGCCAATCTAAATGCAGCTACAAACGATTTTCATGGTAAATCGGGATTTAACTGTGGATTATGATGCAGAGAGTTCCATTTTTTCCCTTGAGATTGTATTATGAAATTTTGTTTGTTGAAGTCTAAGTATGTAGATTTAATAAATCTTTTCACAGAGTAATACGTAGATTTAGTAACAGGTCTGTAAGTAGCAGTGCTGCCCTTCTTTGCTAAAGCATCCACATTCTTGTTTCCCAGGATTCCACAATGGGATGGTATCCATTGGAATACAATTCTTTTACTGAGTGATATTAATTGAGAAAGCATTTTAGTTATTTCTGCTGTTTGAGATAAAGGTGTGTGTTTAGAGACTATTGATAGAATAGCTGCTTTGGAGTCTGACAATATAACTGCATTCTTAAATTTATTGATGTGGCATAGAAGATTCCTGAGACTTTCACTTATTGCAATGATTTCTCCATCAAAACTTGTTGTTCCATATCCAAGAAATCTATAAAGTGAGAAGAGACAGCACGTAACACCTGCACCGGCACCTTGTTCTCTGGAGATCAAGGATCCGTCGGTGTATAAATGAAGCCAGTTTTGTGGAGGGTACCTAATATTAATTGTCTCTAAAGACAATTGTTTCATTATTTCAGTGTTCACGATAAAAAATTTGAGAAAGTAGATAGTTTCGTATACTTAGGATCCTTAATGAATAATACTAATGATATTAAAGAAGAAATAAATAGATGAATACAGAGTGCCAATAGATGTTACTTTACGCTACTAAAGTATTTCAAATCCAAAATACTCACAAGAGAAACGAAGGTAAGAATCTATAAGACATTAATAAAACCTGTACTGACATATGGGGCAGAGACATGGGTATTGTCTGTGGGCGATATGGCTAGACTTCGGGTGTTTGAAAGGAAGATTCTAAGGAAGATCTATGGGCCGACCAATGAAAACGGAGAGTGGCGAATAAGATACAACAGAGAACTCTGCCAACTATAGTTTGACAACTTCAAGTGAAATCCCGTAAAACACGCCAACTTCTGGAATCTCTCTCTTTTTTTTTCTCTCTCCCTCAACCCGAGTCATTCAGTCACCAATCCCCCGTTAGTATCTGAGAGGGTGTGTGTGTGGGCATCACAACCAATAGAAGAACCACTCTCCAGTATTACCACAATAACAGATTCTTCATTTTTGCCTCGACTGTCGGCTAGGTAGGTTCCATTATGCTAGCATTGCAGGCAACTAGTCAACCTTTTAATACTTTTCTTAGCAAGTTTGACAAACTGTGAGTGGACCTGCAAGTACAATACAACTGCGATCACAACGTTGCCGATTTAAGTCTAACTGATTGTGAGTTGTGTTGTGTCCGTGCATGCATGTATAAAGGTTCCTAAGCTACAGTATTATCAAATATTTAATTGACACTGATGGAGACAGGCAAGAATAAAGTTGTACATAGTGAAGGAAGAAGTATTGTTGCCAAGGTAATTGAGTTGTTTGATGCTGAGAAGAATAGGAATTAATTTAATTTGCCACTTCTCAAGCAACAAAACGAGCTACAACAGCAACTGGAAAATAGGAATCATTCATTAAAAAAATTAGGAGAGAAATGAAAGTAGCTGACAGTAACCAAACCAAATTATCCACACTGGGTAAAAACAGAAAAGTGAGCAAAAAATTCATATTGGATGACATGGATAGGTGCATTATAAGGTGAAAAATACAAGAGTACTACACAGTAAAACATGAAGTACCTACATTAAAGAAACTCCGTGCTACACTGCAAGATGACATAGGTTATAAGGGTAGTTGAGAGTGCCTCAGACGAGCATTGCATTCTATACTAATAAATACTACTTCTATAATAATAGTAATAATAATAATAATAATAATAATAATAATAATAACAATGTTATGTATCCCTGTTACTAAATGTGGCAACGCTGAGTTCATAGTGCTCTCTCCCTTCCTCCCGTGCTTTCTCACCTGCTCACCCCAAGACAGCCAGCGCTCACGTAGTAACTTGGTCAGGGTTTCAGTTTGATTTGTCAATCTATATATGATTTCTCAGATATTATTACGGATATTAGAGTGGCAAGACTAAGATGGGCTGGACAGGTTCAGAGGAAGGAGAGAGGGGATATGGTGAGGAGGATAATGGAAAGCAGAGTGGAGAATAGAAGAAATGTTGGGAGACCGAGACTGAGATAGATGGATGGATGGATGGATGGGGTCGAGGAGGATGTGAAACGGTTGGGGATCAGGAATTGGTGGCAGGTCGCCAGAGATAGGGACATCTGGAAATCAGTTTTGAGAGAGGCCATGGCCCGCTTTGGGCTGTTAAGCCGATGATGATAATGATGATGAAGAGGACACACGTGTTATAGCAGGTGAACTAGTCAGCACAGACAACACACGAATGCTATATTTTATGACCAGAGATGTGGACTGTGTTGACGGAATGAAGGGAGAAAAACAGAGAACACTGAGAAAAATCCTCATAACTTGGCTTCGTCCATAAAAAAGTCATGTTCAGAACTGGTGACTGCAACCAGATCTGCTTATAAGACAATCCCCCAAACTGGCAGTAAGTCACTAAGCCATGTACGAATGTGCTACCAAAGCTTTCATGTAGCATTGGTGATGGGACTGCATCTTTCGCTACCAGTCAATGTTATTTCAACCACCTCACCAAGCAATGTTCTGCTAACTATGTATAATTACCTTTTTGTACTTGTCCAAGTTGACATTTTCCAACTGAGAAAGTCGAACAAGGTTAGTGCCTACAAGAATACGTAGTTCTTCACGCTCACGTTCCCGTCGCTCCTTATCACGTGAATGTCCCTGATGTTGCATTCGAACCCATAACTTGTTCATTTCTGCAAAATTCATAAGCACGAAGTCGATGGAATCTCGCACCTGAAACAAAAAAAACTATTAATTTCAACTACCAGTGAAGAAAGTGAAGATATCACATGTGATAGAGGTTCTAAAATAGATCGCCAGGCATCTGAATATCCGGTGGAAGCAAAAAAAAATTATACATTCGTGAAATTTGTTTTGAAGAATAGTGCTTGTCACTAAGTAGGGAAAGTGCTCAAGAAATATAAAGTTTCGAATTCATTCATTCATTCATTCATTGTCATAGTTTTCTGCAAAAGGACAGGTCTTTCACTGCACACACAGCATTCTCCAATCTTTCTTATTTTCTACCTTCCTCTTTGTCTCCTCATATGATCCATATATCTTAATGTCGTCAATCATCTGATATCTTCTTCCATCCCAAATTCTTCTTCCGTTGACTATTTCTTCCAGTGCATCCTTCAGTAGGCAGTTTCATCTCAGCCAGTGAATCAACCAATTCCTTTTCCTCTTCCTGATCAGCTTCAGTATCATTCTTTCTTCACCCACTCTCTCCAACACAGCTTCATTTCTTATTCTGTCTGTCCACTTCACATGTTCCATTCTTCTCCATATCCACATTTCAAATGCTTCTATTTGCTTCTCTTCACTTCATCGTAATGTCCATGTTTCTTCCCATACAATGCCACATTCCATACAAAGCATTTCACTAGTCTCTTCCTTAGTTCTTTTTCCAGAGATCCGCAGCAGATGCTCCTTTTTCTATTAAAAGCTTCCTTTACCACTGCTATTCTCCTTTTGACTTCTTGGCAACAGCTCACGTTACTGCTTACAGTACACCTCAAGTATATTTAAAGCTGTCGACTTGGTCTAGTGTCTCATTTAGAATTCGCAAGTTTACCTTCTTTATTTTTCTTCCAATAACAATGGTCTTCGTCTAGTTTGTATTTATCATACTGCTCACAGATAATAAAACTGGTCTTGCTATTACATAAGTCAATTTTTACAAAAATCAAATTATAAAGTTTGTTTTAAAATTAGTAGAAGCTATTACAAGATCAGTGTATTTTTTTTATGTTGCATTTCTTATTAAGCAGGACAAAACATTTATAGCACAGGTCAAATCTCCAACACATGAGGAGGGATGATCCATTTCCATTTCAGTGTTAAAACAAATATTCCTACTGAAAAGTGTTAAATATCCAAAGTTTCATAATTTTGCCATATAAAGATGGCTCATTAAAACCATTACTTCGACTCAACAATGCTAAAAATATTTATTTCTGTAAAAATCTCATCGCCAAATTATTTCAAGATAAGTTGTATTATCAAGGTCAGTGGAATTAATACAAAATACCGTTTGTAAAGGAGAGATAACACAAAAATTTTGTGTTAGAAGTCCTACAACTCAAGTAACTTTAATTTAGTTAAAATCTGTAAAAGGTAAAGGTATCCCCGTCACATGCCATGAAGGCACTTGGGCGGGCATGGAGGTAGAGCCCCATGCTTTCCATGACCTTGGCACTACAATGAGGTAGTGTGGTCGGCACCACACACAGACCGCCTTTTACCCCCGGGAAAGACCCAGTACTCAATTTTTTTATAAGAGGCTGAGTGAACCTCGAGGCCGTTCTGGAAGTGTGGCAACGAGAAAAATCCAGTCACCACTTGGGATCGAACCCTCGAACCGCGGACCTTTCAGTCCACAGCCAGCTGCTCTACCAACTGGGCTACCCGGCGATAAGTTAAAATCTGTAGTTTTAAAATTGGTTAACTGTTGGTTTTCAATCAGCATTATTATTTGGAGTGGTGCAGCACCTAACAAAATTCGGATACAATCTTTTCAAAACAAAGTAGTACGAACTGCTATTAATGCACCATGGTTTGTCCGAAATTCACAACTATATAGAGAACTGGGATTATACATTGTACAAGAATTCATCCTTACGCAGGCAAAAACATTCTTCTCCCGCCTTAACAATATCTCAGGGGCAGCCTTCTTTTCCCTCGGAAAAAGATCCATTCAACCGTTAAGAATCAAGAGTTATCTTCCATAGTACTTTCTACTAGACCCTTCAGATTCATTCACTTCATCTGATGAAGAATATATAATTTTATTAATTTAACACAGGCCTAATTGTTTTCAAACCTTTTTTTTTTTTTCTGTCAGAGAGAGACCTAAAAATTGGCTGACCTCCTTCTTGTTAATTAATTATTGTTAGGTATGTTACTTCTTTTTCCACAAATCTGTATAGTGCTACAGCGCTGAACAATCAATAAAATCTATTTTTAAAAATCGGCATTACTGATATCATGATTAAAATTTCTAACGCAAATGTATGTTATGTTAATTATCACATTTTTCCCGCTACTACAAAAACTTCAGCTATATTATAAATTCGTAAATGATGAGTAATTTTGTACCAATAATAATATAAATTATAGCTTTAACACAGATCCGAGAAGTCCGTAATATTTCTCTATTTTTTTTAAACTTACAAAACTGAAATCTCAATAAAATACTAACTAATGCATAAAATAAAAAAAAAAAAATCCTACATCGTATTACTACATTTCTGAGAGCTGTCAAAACCTCCCAAATCTCTGTTCTTACCTGAAATTGTTCACATTTAAATAATTACGTTACAACACACTTTTGTTACTATTAATGAACTATTACATTATCACAATTCCATCAAATATCTTGTAATTATCTCAAAATGATCAAAATCTCTTGAAAGTTAGACTGCTAGCCGTCTTACAATCAGTTGTCATTGAGACCACCATATTGCATAAACAGTTGAACTCATTATAGGCAGCTTATCTTGATTTGTTTCAAAGTTCAGAGAGCTTACAATAATACAGTCCAGGTCTAATAACACTGCAAACTTATATAGTGCAGGGTCAAAATGGGTCAATGGTATGTAGAAGTTAACACTAGTGCAGTTCGCATATTAATGAATTGCTGATTCTTAAAAGCACTGTTTTATAAGTCTATTTGATGAGCAAAGTGTTTCTGCTCACTATCAGTGACAGCATGGATGGTTTTATCAGTAATTATCATGCACTCTCGTATTATCTATAGTTATTTTCCACAACTTAATTGGGAGTGTACTGAGATATCTTGCGTTCGTATATATGCAAAATAAAACGGCCATATTTTTCTTGGAACTTTCAGTGACAGCCATTCTAAAATCGCTTTGGAAATATAAATTGTTGAGTTACAGCATGTCTGACTGTGAAACAAGTGGGTCCAGATTCAAATCCTTGTTGGGACAAGTTAGCTGATTGAGGTTTTTTCCAGGGTTTCCCCCTCAACTCAGCAAGACTAAAAGCATATGCTCGATAACTTTTGCCACTGGACCAATTTCGCTGGCATTATCACCTTTATTTCACTCAGATGCTAGATAACCATGGCACATGATATCTCGTAAATATTTTTATTGTTATTTATCCATCTGTATGAGAGTAATACCAAGCTTGTATTAACTTTCTATTGTTACACATGTATTGTGAATGCATCTGTTTCGTGTCCATATCAAAGCACAACTGAATAACATTATAACCCCTCTCTCGTGATTATAATGAACTCTTCCAAGTAGGTTATATATATGCAGACTCCAAATGTGTCTAGGAATAGGTTTATTCACAGTAATGAGTTTGTCGAATATGGCATAAGCATTTTCATGGCGACCAGTATTAATTTCTTTTCCACCAAATCCTTTCAGCTTTTCTAATAATCAGAGCAAATATGTTGTAGTTGTTGTTTTCTAATGCCAGGCGTTTGACAATAAAGTCATTTGACCTCTTGCACTCCAATATTTTTCAAAGATATTATCATGACCAGCCAATGAAGCACAGATTTTGAGGTGTTCCGAATCCATTTCTTGGTTTGAGTTGCACAATGGACATCAGAGCAAATATAGACATTACACATCCAAAAAGAATATCTAATGATTATTTACCGACAACTATAATTTTGTTTGATGTCACTAACCTTCAAATAATGAATTATTATATAATACACATGGGCAATTACTCTGAAAAACAAATTTTAAGTGAAAGTGTGTAAATTTTACGATTTTGAATTTTTTGTGTTTATTGTAGTATAAAATGATAAAATATAATCATCCTCAAAAATATTTAGCTCTAGATTTAAAAAAAAAGTAATCTATATCTTTGTATCAAGAACTCACTAAATAAATATAGGCCTATATTTATGTTCCAAGATTCAGTCAAAACAATAAATTTTAAGTGAATAATTACTTGAATTGTGTGACATCATAGGCATTGATACATCTACTATTATCAGGCAGTACATCTCACTTGACGATGTGTGTCAGAGGAAGGACAATTGTTTGTATGCATCTGAAGTCTGATTAGTGTAACATGTAACTAGCCAGTACTGTATGCACTACTTTCAACATACAACAAAATCTTTAACATCTTCCATGTCGTCAGAGGAATCATATATGTTTTTCATTACAGAAAAGATGGGTAATGACCTTGGGTTTCCCATCCTCATTCTTTTGATACTTGGAATCTTCACGAAAGACACTCTTGATGGAAAAATAAGTGTCCAATTTTATTTAATGTATGAGGGGGAAAAAATGCAAGGAAAATAAAATTCTCAAAAGCATGTCGTACAAATCTTGGGGAGGGACAGAAAAATATGCGGGGAGGAGTGGAATTACGTGAGTAAATATGGTATATACTGTATATACGACAATAAATTTGTACAATAGATGGCAAACAAGCAACTGCCAGGAAGATAAGATATACTAAAAAAAAAAATGCTGGGTACTTATTCGGTATTCCAGTCCAGACACTAGAAACATAGCATTAAACGTTGTTGTACTGATCTGGTTTTCTCTCTCTGCAGTTCGACTGATTGTGAAAATGGACAGATTATGTTTCCTTTTCTGGTAATTGTGATTCTATTTTGTGTTCATTCTTGGTCATTTTATTAGAGATATAATTCGTGTTTGTGGACAGTAGCCATCATGTTACTATGGGTATATTGTTAAGGTGGATCATAGGAGATTAGGCCTAAGTCATATAGAGAGTGTATATGTTTGTATGGAGGTTTCTTTTTTGTAACTCGTTCATTTGAGACAATGCAAGTGATTTGTGCAGAATGTTTTAATGATGTGGAAGCTGCAATGTAACTTTATGCTACTTTGTGTGCATTTGTTACGATTTTGACTCCTTACAAAAATTTTGTGTTAGTTCATGGTGTGCTGTGAGTGTGTCATGTTAATTTTTGGAAACTATGGAAATATTTTGAATGTGAATGATCTGAAAATAGGACTAAGTGTAAGAAGAGTGTAGTAATTAATAAGAAGGGCAAACAGTGCTGTTTTTCATATACTGTACATGAAAATACAGGTATTCTACATGACGTGGGCACATGTGCTGATAGCTAAGTAACAGGAGGCCAAGGAGTGTGACAAGGTAAAGAGTGATTTAGATGAGGGGATAGCTAAGTGACATGTAGGTTATATTGCATCATTACTTCTTCCAATTTTTTTGACCGATTCTAGTAACACAAATATATATTTATAAATACTGCATAAACCCTTACATTTCAAACATCATGCCACTAAAAAAATCATGCTTTTAGGCAATTTCTTTCTTCCAAAAACACACTGTGTTTGTATCATACAGAATTCCCGAAAATACTTTTTTTCAGTTCTGTTCACATTGTCAGAAAGTATATTTAATATACTTACTTATTTACAAATGAGTTTTAGAAACATTGGAGGTTCATTGCCGCCCTCACATAAGCCCGCCATCAGTCCCTATCCTGAGCAAGATTAATCCAGTCTCTATCATCATATCCATTTTAATATTATCCTCCCATTTACGTCTTGGCCTCCCCAAAGGTCTTTTTCCCTCAGGTCTTCCAACTAACACTCTATAATTACGCATTTCTGGATTCAACTATATGTGCTATATGCCCTGCCCATCTCAAATGTCTGGATTTAATGTTCCTAATTATGTTACATGAAGAATACAATGCGTGCAGTTCTGTGTTGTGTAACTTCCTCCATTCTCCTGGAACTTCATCCCTATTAGCCTCAAATATTTTCCTAAGCACCTTATTCTCGAACACCCTTAATCGCTATTCCTCTCTCAAAGTGAGAGTCCAAGTTTCACAACCTTATAAAACAACCAGTAATGTAACTGTTTTACAAATTCTAACTTTCAGTTTTTTTGAAAGCAGACTAGATGACAAATGCTTCTCAACCGAATTATAGCAGGAATTTGCCATATTTATTCTGCATTTAATTTCCTCTCGAGTGTCATTTATATTTGTTACTGTTGCTCCAAGATATTTGAATTTTTTCACCTCTTCAAAGGATAAATTGCCAATTTTTAAATTTCCATTTATTTATACATTTATATTTAATACGCTGTAATTATTTTGTTGTGCCACAATCCTTCATGGCAACTGTTCATTCAAAAGTAACTGGGTGTCTTAGGTTACTTTGGTATAGATTTGAATATAGTATTTTTGGATACAAATGAAAAATTTATGTACACATATTAAGCTTTTCTAACTAATTTTTAAGAATTGATGAGGTTTCTGACAAAATCTAATGTTTTTATCGTGTTCAGGAGGTAAAAATACAACGAAGATCGTTTATTACATACCTGAAAGACGAATTTCTAATTAGTTGCAATGAAATCTCCATATTGGTTTCTGTTTAATGACGGCAACTTCGGAAAACCAAAATATCTTTCTTCAACATTGTTGCTATAAAATGTTTTCTGTGTTTACTATACTCCAGCAGGCAGTGATATACGTCTGTCTTTTTTTTCCCCCAGTCTATAAATGCGAACTTAAAACAAACAGTAAGGTTATGTAATGATTTATTTTTCATTTTAATATTTTAACAATATTATTTATATAACATATTGCAGTAATAACATCGGCATCTGGAATCTTGTTGATTTTTTCACGGCTTCCTTAATGTTATTTGCATCAGGAATGCAATAAGTTTCGTGGAGTAGTAAACTTTACTTAATTTTTGCAAATATTTAAAAACAATAATTAACATTGCAATTTAGGTGAAATTGCAGTGGTAAGTTTCCAATTTATAATTATTACTAGACTTCGATGAATTGCCACACGCAGCATGCTATCAGGTTGCCGATGTACGGTAGTATAGAGGAGGTGAGTGACCGCCCGGTCTCGTAGTATAAGCAGTTCATGTTAAGAGTTGTGACCGGTCCAAATAGAAAGAGCAGCTACAGTTAATGTATACCTATGTAAGCACTTGTTTTTGCATTACTTTGTTTGAAATAGTCAAAGCTTAACATTTGTTCAGTGCAGACAAGAATTCAATCAAACATACTACAATGAGAGTGTTGCTGTTCCAAACAATTTCCTGGAATACCCTTACCCTCGAAACCAGTACAACTCTCAGAAGCCCTTAATATAGTGTATAATGTATCACAAACCGTTATCCAAAATAACAATTCACTAATTTCAGAAAAAGTGAAATGTAAGTTGAGAAACAATATTGCTGAAAATTCTACCTATTCACAACTTCGTATTATAAATGATGTACTATCAGGTCACGACAAGATGTCTGAAGTTGGTGTACTAAAAAGTAGTGACTTTCCATTCTTCAAATATGTACCTATTACATCGTGTGATGTTGAACGTACATTTTCCCAATACAAAAACTGTTTGAGTGACCATCGGAGGTTCACTTTGCAGTCACTCAAAATGTACATAACTTTTCACTGCAATAAACATATTCAAGGATGATGTGAGTATATTACATTAAATTTTAAGAGTTAATATATCTCACTACAAAATAATTGTGTATTTACATGTTTAGTCATTTCCTACTTCAATGATCAATCATTATATTTCTTGACTGCAGGAAACAGGTTTTATTGTAACCGCAACATACTGCCCAGTGTTTACATCAGAGGCTTACTCCATCCGTTGCACGTCCCCTTCTCATACAGTCTATATCGCGTGCGTAGTAAACCTTACGATTCTCGTGGCAATTCCACGAAGTCTAATTATTACTATGTTAAACGTCTCTAAAAATAATATGTTAAAAGCCTAAAGCAGTAAAATGAATGTTGTGCTTAAGCGGTAAGAAGAGGGAAATTGTTATGTGTGTTACGTTGGGAATACTGAATGTGGTATTTCACACTTACCGCGTATTGGTTCTGTGCGGAAAACAAGCAAATACGCACGATCTCGCACGAAATACTATATTGAGAAGTTTCGGAAAGTGTCCACCTCTCGTAAATTTTTACAGTAACACAGCAATGAGATATCATTCCGAGTCATGTGCTCTTTTATACTTTTGCATTTCACCAACAAACACAAAAGTTACTAAAATTTTCCTATACATATAAGATTTATCATAATTCCTACCAAGAATCAGTTTTCGACGAAAATAAAATGCATGCACGTTTCGTATTATCCTACTCTGACAGTTCATAATATCTCAATTTTGTTGTTATTGATCCAATGTCTTGGCACTCGACAATAAAGTCATTCGTCGTCTTGCACTCTAGTATTTTTGTACTATGTTATCTTCTTGTAGCAATGCTCTGCATCTTTTGATGTGTTCCATGTTCATCTCTTTATTTGAGTCACACAATACACTGACAGGTGTATGAAAAACTCCTATCCTGTGAGGTGACTTGTCAAACAATTATGTTGTTTTCTAATGCCAGGCGTTTGACAATAAAGTCATTTGACCTCTTGCACTCCAATATTTTTCAAAGATATTATCATGGCCAGCCAATGAAGCACAGATTTTGAGGTGTTCCGAATCCATTTCTTGGTTTGAGTTGCACAATGGACAGTTAGGGGACTGATATATTCCAATTCTATGTAGGTGTTTGGCCAAACAATCATGGTCTGTTGCCAATCTAAATGCAGCTACAGACTATTTTCTTGGTAAATCGGGAATTAACTGTAGATTTTGATGCAGAGTTTTCCATTTTTTCCCTTGGGATTGTGTTATCAAATTTTGTTTGTTGAAGTCTAAGTATGTAGATTTAATAAATCTTTTCACAGAATAATACGTAGATTTAGTAACAGGTCTGTAAGTAGCGGTGCTGCCCTTCTTTGCTAAAGCATCCGCATTCTCGTTTCCCCAGGCTTCCACAATGGGATGGTATCCATTAGAATACAATTCTTTTATTGAGTGATATTAATTGAGAGAGCATTTTAGTTATTTCTGCTGTTTGAGATGAAGGTGTGTGTTTAGAGACGATTGATAGAATAGCTGCTTTGGAGTCTGACAATGTAACTGCATTCTTAAATTTATTGATGTGGCATAGAAGATTCCTGAGACTTTCACTTATTGCAATGATTTCTCCATCAAAACTTGTTGTTCCATACCCAAGAGATCTATAAAGTGAGAAGAGACAGCAGGTAACACCTGCACCGGCACCTTGTTCTCTGGAGATCAAGGATCCGTCGGTGTATAAATGAAGCCAGTTTTGTGGAGGGTACCTAATATTAATTGTCTCTAAAGACAATTGTTTTAGTATTTCAGTGTTTACTTCTGATTTTAGTATTTCTTCTGTTAAATTTAGATTATATTCTATATTTAATAGAGTTAAAGGGTTTGGTTTAATTTGTAGGTTTTCTTTTAAATTTGGGATATTGATTTTCTGTTTTAATTCTTGAACAATGGATATGAAACTTTTTTGAGTTTTCAATCTACAGAGAGGACTGTATGAATGCCAATTGTTTCCTGGTAATCTGATAAGTTTTTCATATTGAATCAGTGCTTTTTCTTCTATTGTTATTTTGATGCTGTTAATATTAGTGAGGAATCTCATAGAATCTATGGGAGTTGTTTTGATTCCACCAGTAATGAGTCTGAGAGCTTGGTTTTGAACATATTCTATTTCGTTTATGAAAGGTGAAGTAATTAAAATTTCTCTGCAGTATGTCAGCACTGGCTGTATAAATATTTTGTATGTAGTGTTCAAAGTATTCCTAGAGCATCCCCATTTCTTTCCTGCTAGTGTTTTTAGAAGGGAGAATCTTTTACGAGCTTTTTCAGAAATGTATTTCAAATGGTTGCTCCATGTTAACTTACTATCGAAAATAACTCCAAGATATTTGGATTCATAAGTCCTAGGAAGGTGTTGGCCATTGTATTGGATATTGAATTCTCTTTCTTTTTTACCGAGTGAAAATATTTGGTAGTTACTTTTGCTAAACAACTTTTGTCAAACAATTATGACCCATTAACTTATCAACCTGAACATCCAACAGCAGATTCACGTGGCTGTTGGAGAATTATCTCAGGATTAGTCATTAAAATTTCCCAGGTTTTATCATTTCCTCCATTCGAATTTTTTTTTTGGGCAGATCTGAATTTACTTTTGATTAGTTGTTTTGCAGAACAAAATGGAAGTCCGTTATAAGGTGAATGTAAAATGTCAGTACCCTAGACAAAAAGTCTGCCGTTTCATTTTCCTCTGTATCACAATGGGAAGGAATCCACTGCACGTTATTAATGAAGCCATTATTGGTAATTTCTAGAGATGAGGGAAAAAAAAATAACACAACAGTTATTTTGGAACTGTTCCGGTCTCGGAACTGTTGCAAAAATGAACAGTAGATCGGAACCTCCTGTTCCAAAATAACACTGTTCCGACTCCGAGCTGCTCACTTGTCCAGCTGTTGCGGGCCTGCAGTACTGCGTTGCGCAAGGCATGTTCCGACTCCGAGACAACAGAGAACAGTCGGAACCCATTTCGTCGACCCGTGATAGCTCCGGCTACATTATTCTCATTGTTCTTTATGTTGTACTTGGAACTTCGTTGGAACTTGGAACTCTCAAGTGGATGGATGGGAAGCATGGAAATTGAAATCCTTGGAATGTGGTCATGAGTAATGACACTAATGAAACAGAGTGAGATGTGATGCAAAGTTTAAATTATTACATAGGTACAGATGCATTTCTAACATTTTACTAAGCCAGTGTGGGGGTTTCAGGTTTTACTACTGCTAATATATAAATATATAGTTATATCTTTTTATTATTTATGAAATTATAATGTAATTATTATTATAACTAAGCATTAAGAAAAGTAAAAATAAGTATTAAAGATTTTAGTTTTTTTTTTTTACTACATAACACTGAGAACAAAAATTATATGCTACACATTTTAAATGTCACGTCAAATTTTTTAATTGGTTAATGTGTCATTATGATTTTATGTACCAAACCTAAGTGTTGCATTCTGACCTTGTATTCAACAGCTGTTTATCTACTAAACATGAAGCTTCTGCCCGCATACACAGCAAGTTTCCAAAACCAATTCGAATGTGCGTTGGAATGTCATCTATTGAGAAGCATGTGTTATGCCATGCCGACAACATATTTCAAGAGTAGTCCAAGTGATGAGTGCTCCAACGCTATGTGAAAGCTGCTTGGGGAAGAGGGAGGGTACTCTTTTGAATTCCTCAAAAGGAGCGAGAGTCAAAGAAATGGCTTGCATCAATGAACGATTCGGACTCATCTCTACTTGTAACTGTTATTTCGGAACTATTGTTTGCAACATAGCATTTTTCCTGAACTGCAACAGTCGGAACTGTTCCGAGAAAAGAACAACTTTGTCCATCACTAGACTAATTTCCTAGGAGGCGGGCAAAATCCAAAATGGCGGGCGAAAACTGCCACAATAAAGTACTACCAACTATGACTTCAAATGCCACTAAACACTCCAAAATCCAAGATGGAAAATTATAAATATATTGATATTTTAAAGAAGGTATTAAAACATAATATAAAATATTGTAATTGCTCAACTTACCAAATAAAGTGAATCCATTATAGAGTTAATATTAGTGAAGATTTCAGAAGCAGCTGCTTCTAAAATTAAATCATGCAGCCGACAAAGAACTAAACCAATACTCTGATGTACAGTCAATTTCGCATAATTAAACCATGTATTTACACAAAATGAAGTCCTCTTTGAACTCTTATGACACCTTAACCTATAAGGAAAATTCAGCAAATCATTCTTTGAAGTTACAGAAACAGAGTTTTCTCCTCTACAATCGACATAATTCTTATTCTTCAGCGAAGGAATTAAATCGAAATTGACACAAGATTTAATGCTCTATTCTGTATTTGGACATCTTTCACAAATACGGTAAAATGAAAAGTTTCAATTGCTTCAGCCATCAGAGAAAATATAGCCTATGATCACACATATCAAACCAACTACAACATATTATATTATCCATTCAAAATGAACGAAAATTCTGACGACACCTGGTATGAAAACCTACAACTAACAAAAAACTCACTAAAATATAACTAAAAAAAAAAAAGTTGGTAATAGTTACTAGATCCAACAGAAGCCTGTCTATTAGGAATTTTCCCAATTATTATACTGTCATGACCTAATATTTTATATTAAATAATTTCTTAAATTTTAAAATCTTTGAAACATAATTCGAACATCACATGAATTGAAATGGAAATAAAAATACAACATACCGATCCTTCAGATTCATCTTCTGGTTCTGCCACATCTGGTAGTACATTACGTGTGCATTGCAACAGATAGTTTCTCAAGAAGAGGCCTCGTAGAGGGTGCTGCACCCCTCGACACATCTCTACCATGTCCTTCAACAAGTTTCGTTTAAGGCAAGTGTTGGTCTTGATGTACACCAACCCAACAGTGATTAGCAGGTATCTGGCAACCATAAAAAATTCATAATTAACACTTACAAAGTTCGTTTATTTTTATTTTATGCTGGTCCAGGACGAATGCTAAGGAAATGGTCAGTTTCCCTAATATTGCGTCCTGTAACTCTCCAGTGTTATATTAGCAGGGTGCGAATTAACTTGGGGGGATCCCCCCCCTGTTGGAAAGTTATTCCCCTCTCATTAATTCATATAAGCATCCCTGCCAGGGATAACTTCTATCCCCCCTCACAAAATATAACTGTTTTAATTCGAGTATATTTTATAAAGTACAGTATAAAGTAAGCAAAAAAATAATACTAATGTAATATCATCACCGGCAAGTTTTAACAACAATCAGTAACTTAGGAATTAGACTACATATCTTAACTTAAGTCTGCTCATGGATATAATTATTATTATTATGAACAAGATGCAAGACAAGCAACTCAGTATGACCAAGCGTTGAGCCATATCAAATGAGAATAATAATAATTTTACGTATGATATTCTCCATCTAGGATTCTATCCCTCCTCATCAGAAATCTTAATTCGCACCCTGTGTATTGGTAATAAGTAGGGAGGGGCGAATTACAACAGTGCATTAGAATATAGAATATACAAATATTAAACGATTTTTATGTTGAAAATATTTGTGGTTGCAAACTAAAACCACGTGTTTTATCACTATAGCTATACATCTCAAAGAAGCCACTGAAGCAAGAAACAATTGTGCCTTCTTCAGTGTAGCTTTTCTGAAGAATTACCATTACATTAACTGCAAGTCTTATTCAATTTTGTTCGCATGCGTTATTAAATTTTTCTAAAACTTCAGCCAAATCTGCCACTTAAGTAGGACATTTAAAAATAGCTACAGCTCTGATATAGTCATTTTAAATGTGAACACCACTTAAAATGAAATGTTGGCTTAAATACAAAAGAATGTTATTGCATCTCGATTTGTCTTAGATCGTTTACAAATAAGCCTACCTTTAGCCTAAAAATGTCCGGGTCTATATGACTATAGGATATCGGTAGTGTGTTTATGAGAATATATGTTGGCTATATTGGAGAATGGGGTGATGTCATGTGGTCGACGTATGTGAGAAAGTTAGTGGGTTAGTTGAGGTGATATCTCAGTAACATGAGGTCGACGTATGTGAGAAAGTTAGTGTTCTGACGTCATCGTTTGTCAAACTTGACGAAAATTAAGCGATATCCTATAATAAAAGAATCCCAAATGTCCTACTGCATTTTTAGGCAGAGATGTGAGAATTAGTTCTAAAATAAACACAAGTCTGTAGCAATATGTTTAAATATTTAAACAATATTATTACGTAGGCCTAGTTTAATAAGTCGACCCATTTACAGAATAAAAGTTGAGTCCTTTGCCTCCTTGATTGCACACATATGAACTACGTACTTGTAACATCGATAATTACCTAAAATATCTTATTTAAAAACATAAAAAAATATTATTTACAGTCTATGGATAACCCAAACGATTTGGCATATGCCTCAATATTCTATTAATGCTGCAATCATACTTACAATCTTGGTACTATATTTCCAGCATACTGTACTAGTTCATACAAATCTGCTACTTTTCGTCCTTTCTGAAACTCATCAAATAAGTACAATTCCAAATGACGAAGTTCATCCGTTATTGCCATATCTTACATTTCGGTTAAGGGCAATACCCAGAATAAATAATTATTCATAAAGTTAAATACTACACTTCTAGATTAAATTAATGGCTACATACAAAATGTCAGAATATTCACATTATTAACCCATTTTCCACGCCATAGTTTCTGTAAATTACTGGTACTGTCAGAATCAAAAACGTCTAACGAACAATTACTATTACACGAGTGTCAAAATCAAGGTTGTCTTTCAGAATACACCATCTACGTATAATTCAGTTCTGATCTACTGAAGAGCAGTAGGCCACTTACTGAGAGTTAAAGAATGACAGATTCTTTAAATACGTATATTAAAAAGTTATAAAGGATACAGAGTTCATAATAGCTCTTTGGTGACAATAACGACGTGCGCAGTTCTCCAAGCATTGTTGATGCATGTTTGAGACCGTCCATAAGCTTGCTCTTGTCAAGACATCTCTTCATTTGAAATGCTTGAATTTTGACAACGCTTAAAGCCTCATCCAAGAGCCTTTCTTGCTCTTCGACGGGTGAAAGCTGTGGCGTCATCGGCTGGAAAAAGGTTCATTAAAATTATAAACGTACAACAGTAATATTTTTTTTTCATAAAATCATATAACATAACCTAACTCAGAGTTGACACAACTTCAATTTAACTTCCTAAAGGAATTGATATCATAACGACTATCATGAAGTGGGTAGCATACTCTGAAAGTTACTGATACAGCAGTAAAACAATTCAATCTCGAATATCTAAGTTAAAGCTTACCATCTTCGAGGTACTGGAGTGGTAAACAGACACTTCTCCAACGACAGACCCTGCATCAGTACTTCTACTTCCGGTCTTCAAAGTATCATTTACGCCCCTTCCGTTCAATTGCCATATTGCTGCCACCTATTATCAAAGTGGTGAACTACACTCACGTGATCATGATTGATGAAACAATTGAAGTACTGTACCTAATTCAATGAAATAGTAAATAGTGATACATCGCAACTGCGTTTGTAAATTTTATGTTAATAGTCTGAGAAGTCAAAACTACATACAATGGAGAGTTAAAATGATTAAAACAACAATATATATATATATATATATATATATATATATATATATATATATATATATATATATATATATATAAAACATACGGTGCATTTGTAACTAAGAGTAAATAAATTGTCCGAAACTGTGTAACAATGTACATTATGACCAGCCTGCAAAAATCAACCGAGCCTACATTGAGGAACATTTTAGCAAACCTTTCATGGGCCCCCTAAATACTCGAATACGCTCGCATTCTAGGCCTGGCCTGAAGGGCTGTACTCCAGTATTACGTCACTTGTGTTATAATCGTGGCCACGTGTGATAAAAGTAGACTGTGATACAAGTATAGGAAGTGCATTATAACAGAATGGAGGAAAAAACGAGCGGAGCGAGTTTTTTCAATTTCCGAGATTCTGTTGTGTACTTCACATGCATGTTTTGAATACTGTTTTTTGGACGGTCGTTAATTTAGATTAATTAAATATTTAATAATAAGTTTTTAATGTTATATTGATTTTAGAAAAAGATTTATTTTGTGTCTTTTGGATATATATTTTAACGGGGCTTAGGATTTTATTGCTATCATAGTGCTGTTGGTATGTGCAGTACATACAATTTCATTATTGTGTTTTGTCTTTGTGTATAAGTTGTAATTTTCTGCCAGTTTTGATATTAATCGTAGAATTTATGGCAGAAATGACTGTAGATAACGATTGTGCTGATGCCATGAAATGTAGTGAAATAGAAGAGGCGTGGAAAGTAGGTTGTGCTTGTATATGTACCATATTATTATGATTTTACTTCCCCTGCGTGCAGGAAAATTTCTTAACAGTATTGTTTTTTCTTTGTTGCTACAGTTACAGGGAATCGTGTGGGAATTTGAAGTTCCGTGCCATGGCAATACTAACGGTAAGTAACCAACAACGCACGATCGTCCAAAATGGAACCTTTCACAACTTGAGAGTAAGGAGTGATGGGTTAAATTTCGTTTTCTACCATTATTAAGGTGTAAGATACTTCATCCTCTCTCTATAAGTAGGCTATTAATTAATTAATTCATTCATTCATTCATTCATTCATTCAGAGTTTCCTGCCCAAAGGCAGGTCTTTTTCTTAATTGGAATAAAAGCTTCTTAAGATTAAAATTGCGTGTGTTCATTTATTCGCACTTACGTCATATTAACAGCAAATGTATAAGTCAGATAAGAAGTTAAAACTAGGCCTATTTGTGGAAATGGGAATACATAAGTGGGATAAATTCGAACATAAATAAATGAATAGGCTACTATATACCTGTTTTTTTAAAAGGTGGGACATGACATTAGCGTTTCGAACGGAAAAACAATTGAAAGTCACATAGCGTAGTAGGCCTGTTGCTGTGGTAACAGCGATTGAGTTGCCAACGTTACAGTTCCCACGTGGTGAGTGCTCTTGGCTACATTTTTTGTGCACACAATGTTAGCATTGATACGTTTCGCCTTTCATTCTTTGTCGATTTTTGTATTTTTTTTTTACCTTCGCGTAAATTGTCAATAAATGTTTTAACGTCAGCCTAACGTTAACCCTATCAGCTGACAGCGTGGTAGTCCATATTGGCAACATAGCACTGTAGTTCCAAGCTCGGCCGCTAAACTGTCACGTTCCATCTAAAAAAAAAAAAAAAAAAAAAAAAAAAAAAAAAAAAAAAACAGGTCTAGCCATGAGTTATATCCCTTTGTACTGATATACTCAGCTTATACTCCTTCAAGTATTTAAAGCTCTCTCCTCAGTCATACCTACATAATTTGGTGACATTACAAAAGTTTCACTCTATGGTACACTCTCACTATGCCTTGCATTACGAATCTGTGGCAGGTTAGGCTAGGTTGGTTTAGGCTTTTGTTATGCCTTGCATATACGAAATCCGTTACAGGTTAGGTTAGGTTAAGTTAGTTCAAGCTTTTTGCATGCCTTGCATATACGAATTTGTGCAAGATTTTCAAGCGCTGGGTAAAGCTGGTGTTTTGTGATGTTATTACGGGTCTGTAATAAGTAGAATCCTGCGTTTTATTACTTTCGATAGAAGTTAGGTGTACGTCGAGCATACTATATAGCTTCCTTGGTACGCAAAACAAGTTGGGAGTCAACAGTTTACGCTACGATCTCTCCTCGCACGCTCCGGTACTACCGGTATGTGTTTACATCTTTAATCGTGTACCTTTGTGTGTAGATCGGTGAACAACAGAAATAGTACTCTTGTACAAAATACCACTTGGATTTAATAACAATATTAAGGAAGTATTTATTTAAAGGTAGCAATAAAAAGTAATTTTTACCAGGGATAAACAAAAATAAAAAATTTTCAGGAACCAGCCTCTTTATTTTCGGGAGCCAACACATTTTTCCCGCACATGCAATGAGAAAACCGTTAGAGCTAAGATAAAGATACATTTACCGAGAGGTATTAAACATCTATGCAATGCAAACATACGCTTTCAAAAGGCTCTGAGTAACATAGGGCAATAACATGAAATGCGCAACAAATGTAACAGTATGAATGTAAAAAGCACATTCGAAATTCTTCTACAACCATTTTTTTTAACATTATGTATTAGTTGTAGTGATATAAAAGAAATCGAAGTCTTAAAATTTAAAACTTAAAAAAAAATTTAAACTAAAGAAACAATTCAAGCACCACATAAAAATTTTTAATTGTACATGCTGACCAGAATTGTTTACCCCTGATTTTTATAACAAGTAAAACGCATTAAGATACTTTAGATTTAATTAAAGGCTGAAATTAACAAATGAAAAAATATAAATATCAGAACAAACTTGAAATAAAATGAATTATGACTACGTGCTTTACGAGTATCTACACATTACAATGAATGATTGTAAACATTTTAAGTGTTTAAAATGAACAATTTCTCATTTTTCTGATAAAATGCATGTTATTCTTTCCTAATGAAGTGCTGGCTACTAAATTCTTCTATTAGAGCATTGATCTCCAAGCGCTCATCTTTGTTTTGTTTTCGCATGTTCACTGAACAGTAGACCTGAACTGTGCGCTAGGGTCGGATGCCGTCGATCTATACTCCATACATACCTACACTGTTGCGGGCCGCTTGGAGGCTTTAGGTAACCAAACGCAGGACTCTAGTTAGTAATAAGGTAGTGTAATGGCGGATTTTCACTTCCAAAATAACCAGCCACCACTAACTCAGCACTAGTTTCCCCACTAAATAAATAAACACGTAAGGTAATAAATAAATAAATAAATAAACATTTAAGTAAAACGAATCAGTGAATAAATAAATAAGTGAATAAGTAAATAAATAATTAAATAAATAAGTAAACAAATCAATAAATAAACAAACGAAGAAATAAATAAGCAAATAAACGAATAAATAAATAAATAAATAAGTAAATAAATAAATAATTAAATAATTACATAAATAAATAAACAATTCAATAAATAAACGAATAAGTAAACAAACGAAAAAACAAATAAGTAAATAAATAAATAAATAAATAAATAAATAAATAAATAAATAAACATTTAAGTAAAAAATAAGCGAATAAGTGAATAAATAAATGAATAGGTAAATAAATAACTAATAAATAAATAAGTGAATAAGTAAATACATAATTAAATAAATAAATAAATAAATAAATAAGCAACCAAATCAATAAATAATAATAAATAAATAAACGAAGAAACAAATAAGTAAATGAACACATAAATAGATAAATAAACATTTAATTTAAAAAAATCAGTGAATAAGTGATTAACTCAACGCTAGTTTCTCCATTAAATAAATAAACACGTAAGGTAGCAAATAAATAAATAAACATTTAAGTAAAAAAAATCAGTGAATAAGTGAATAAATAAATAAGTGAATAAGTAAAGAAATAATTAAATAAATAAGTAAGCAAATCAATAAATAAACGAATAAATAAACAAACGAAGAAACAAATAAGCAAATAAACACAAAAATAAATAAATAAATAAATAAATAAACATTTAAGTAAAAATTAGTGAATAAGTGAATAAATAAATAAGTGAATAAGTAAATAAATAACTAATAAATAAGTGAATAACTAAATAAATAATTAAATAAAGAAATAAATAAGTAAACAAATCATTAAATAAAGGAATAAATAAATAAACGAAGAAACAAGTAAGTAAATAAACACATAAATAAATAAACATTTAATTAAAGAAATCAGTGAATGAGTGAATAAGTAAATAAATAATTAAATAAAGAAATAAATATGTAAACAAATTATTAAATAAAGGAATAAATAAATAAACGAAGAAACAAATAAGTAAATAAACACATAAGTAAATAAACATTTAATTTAAAAATCAGTGAATAAGTAAATAAATAAATAAATAATTAAATAAATAAGTAAAGAAATCATTAAATAAACGAATAAATAAATAAATAAATAGACAAAGAAACAAATAAATAAATAATTAAACAAATAAATAAATAAATAAAGAAGAGGCAAACAAAAGAACAACTTGATAGAAGAGTAAGTTAAAAAGATAAATAACTACATAATTTAATTAACACACCTCCACTTATAATAATGCTGGGAACAGAGCAAGGAACTCATGAAAATAAGCAAAGTAGAAATAATTAATAACACTATTTATTGTTTTGCAGATTAAGAACACTACTATTGATTCATTTAGAATCCAAACAAGAAAGGAAAGCGGAGATAGTCCCAACTGAACTAAGAGAGGGTATGTGTCACTATTTTTTAATCGTTTATTTAACAAAGCTATATCAACTACGATGTTTTCTAGCACGAATAAATAATTGGTAATAGCGAAATAGTATTTGCTGAAAAGAGTCCGAGATTTCGTAATAATATCACCTGACAATCGTCTTAAGGTTTGAGAGAAACCCCTGAAAATATCCAACCAGCTATCAACTCAAGCGAGATTCGAAGTCACGTCCAAATGCAGCCTCGAATCAGTAGGTAAACGCTCTACCACCCTTGCAACACCTGTGCCCTTGTGATGTGTTAATCGATCACTGGTTTTGTGCTATTCTGATGACATGGTGATGGAGTCCACTTAATTATGCATATCTGATGTCAGTTCATAATCATCACAGGACTGAGGACGAAGCAGTTCAAATGGCTCAGTCCTCGAAGACATATAATGATAATATTGTGAAGTTAATACTATATTTGATATATTGGTAGATATGATGTAAAATTTCCGCGTAAATGTATTTTCTAAACCAGTGCAATTAAAATAATATTGTACATACCAGAGTGTCCATTAATAAAATGCACAATCCTCAGTCTTCCACAGACGTAGCATTAAGTTAAACATAGCTGTGTTTAACATTTACTGTTATACCTAGCTAAGTGACGTCAGTAGACGATCAAATATGCGGCCACAAGAAGCAAGTTAAGACTGTGGCGATAATATCATCGACTGTTGGACTGCTCTAGACTTGCTGGTCATACTGTCAATAAATACAGTACACTTCCTCCATAACAGAAACATAAGGGAATATGGTTCAAACTACGTATTTATTATTTCGAATGTAATAATAATAATAATAATAATAATAATAATAATAATGTTCATAATTGTTACACATATACCTAATAATTATAATTACGGAAATTCATAATAATTAACTTACTTTATTATTTTGTTACCATTATTATTATTATTATTATTATTATTATTATTATTAGGTTATTTTACGACATTTTACCAATATCTTAGGTCAGCGTTTCTCAAACTTTTTAGAAGTGGGGACCACTTTTTTAAGTCAGAACAGTTCCGCGGACCGCCTTACACTTGTTCCCTTCGAAAGAAAATGTATCATTTTTGTAACATATTTTAATACCCGTATACTTGTATTTTAAAACAGAATTAATTAATTAAAATTAATTTAATTCAATTAATTTTATACATACTAGGTTCAAAAAGTTCCCGGAATTTGCTAGCATCATAGAAACAACGTACCTTAAACACTATTCTACAGCATTCCCTTCAAAATAGTTGCCTTCCGCAACAACACACTTTTGCCAACGCGTGTAGAGTTCCTGGAAGCAGGCCTGGAAGCCATTTTGTGAAACCCGTCTTAGTGCTCTCGTCGCGTTTGCGATAACCTCTTCAGCATTGAATCTCCGTCCTTTCAGATGACTTTTCAGACGGGGAAACAGAAAGTAATCAGGTGGTGAGAGATCAGGAGAGTATGGTGAGTGATCCAAAGCAGTTATGTTGTGCCTGGCAAGAAAATTCTTTACAATAATTGCGCGATGAGCAGGTGCATTGTCATGCATAAGGAACCAGTTGTTTTCTACCCACTTTTCTGGACGTTTCCTTCTCACTGCGTCCCAGAGGCGACGGAGGGTTTCTACGTACAATTCTTTCGTTACAGTACGACCTTCTGGAATGAACTCATGGTGCATGAGACCCTGAGAGTCGAAGAAAACTTCCAAAATAACTTTGCTTTAAGTGTGCTTAAATGCGACAGGCTCATGTCAGTAGATTTACTGGCATATGAAAGAACTCCTGCGTGACAAAATTCCGGCACATCCGGCGATGCTGATATAACCTCTGCAGTTGCGAGCGTCGTTAAATAAAACATAACATTTAAAATAACTTTGCCTTTGGAAGTGTCCCTAGGAAATTTTTGCTTCCGAGGAGATGTTTTCGATTTCCACTCAGATGACTGTCGTTTAGGGACTGGGTCGTACAAGTAGCACCAGTTTCATTTTGTTTAAGAAATCACCATCTTCATCAGCCATACTGATCATGTCCCCAGCAAAACACAGAACTTGATGTTTGTACTTTGCTCTGTGGACATAATTACAAAATGCGACGAACAAACAAAACACTATGATAAACAAATGCCTACAACTCAAAACCAATAATTGCCATTATCAACAAACTTTAAGGAAATGACATCATGAATGTTACCAACAAAACAAATGTATAATATCCCTTGTTACATATTAATACGAAAAATGGTAGTAAAATTCCGGGAACTTTTTGAACCTAGTAGTATTATTAACTAATTAAGTTAATGTTATTAGAAGAAAATTCATTTTTGTTTTTTTAATAATTCAAGGCTATTAGAGTTTGATAATCTTTAACTTATTAACTAAACAAAATAAATAAATGTTGGTACTCACATTAATGAGATGGATGAGCCTGCCGATTCTTGTACAACTGTTGTATATTTGGATGTGTGCTGGTAAGCTTAAGTCGGAGATCGTCACATACATTGAGTCGATCTCGGTACTTTGTTTTTATTACAGTTAGTGATGAAAAAATCTTTCCTCACACAGATACGTAGAAGCAAACTGAATTATAGTCTATAAAGCACCATTGTACAGTTCACTATATTCTCTTTTCACTTGTGACGAGGTCCACAAATTAACCATATCTTCCGCTTGGAATTTCATTTTAAGTCCTGTGTCATTCGAGAGTTCAATTAACTGTTCTCTTTCACTCAATGAAAGTTTGTTAGTTTCAATATCGCAATAAAAGGGATTACGAACCCATGAAAATTCATCATATTTACTTGGAAAATAAGTTTCAATTTGTGACCTCAGAGTTTCAAAATGCGAACATAGTATGTCACTGCATAATTATTTTCCAATAACGAAATAATTTTCAACCAAGAAAGACTCTAGGGCTGGAAATGATGGAAAAGTCCTCTGTTTTACGCAACTGACCCACAAACCAAATTTTCTCTCGAACCCCTATATTTTCTCATGCGCATTGAGAACATTCAAATAATTACCTTGTAGACAGAGATTTAGTTCGATTAGTTTTGAGAATACCTCTGAAAGATATGCCAATGTACTTAGTCACATGTCATCAACTGATGTGCAGGGAAAAGATGGCGAGAAACACTACGTTCATAGCGCTTTAAATCCCTCTTTTGTTGCTGAGAGTAGAGTGGGAAGTCGGTAGACGAGTAGGGTAATAAATTTAATAAAATTCAGTAGGTACTGGGAGAAAAAGTGAAAGGCAATTGCCATGTGTCATTTCCAAACTCAGAGATTTTCAACTATAGTGTGATACGCAATTCGTTTGAATTTTATTTTTTTTCTCTTCTTTTTGAAGGACCACAAGGGCAGACCTCGAGGACCACAGGTGGTCCCCGGACCATAGTTTGAGAAACGGTGGCTTAGGTTATTTAGCGTCTGAAATGAAGGTGATAATGCCGGTGAAATGAATCAAAACAGGCCTATTTTATATGTAGTACAATATCCCCCAATTAAAAGTACGATAATTTGGAATTCGCGAATCAGTCAAGCCTCAGGGTTGACAACGCTGTTACGAAGTAACCTCCTTTCCGCACAATGACAGAGCAGCAACTGATTGCGTCAATTTGCTCTTGAGTGTCTTCCCGATATCGTAGCGCAGTCGAGTTGATTTATAAACACGCCGCCGGTAAAGATAGTTGTCCCGAGTAGTACTAAAAATGATGTTAGATAGACAGGCTACGGTGCGACATTCCTAGTCTCGACATGACCGACATTGAACAAGTTTATATATAAATTCACGTTTAACATGAATTTAATGTATAAATTTCTTTGTTCTTTAGAACTTTGAACATGTTTATTTATTTACATTAGGAGATTGTTACGATGGCCATGATTAGACCGAGGTAACCACGTAACCCCGATTCGCTTCGTAGCCTAAATTAGTTGCATCGTGCAAAAAATATGTATAGAATTTTTTAAATAAAAAAACAGCCCTAAATAATGGTTCGAATAGATCGGCCTACTAATCAATTCATAAAGAATAATCATTAAAACCAATTGTGTGACAATTTGAAAGGAAAAAGAAAACATTAAGATAGCTAAATGATACGAAAACATAGGAAATCATTTACAATAAAAGTTTGTTGAGTACAAATGATTACTAATTATAGCTAAGGATGATTTTAACACATGAGATCCTATGGTATCAATCGTTGCATCAGAAATTTAAAATTGTTTAAGTTGATTTAAAGTTTCTCGTGGGATCGTGCCACGGGCACCGAACATGAGCCCAAAAACTGTCCAATGTGTGATGTGGTATTGTGCTCCAAGATGCTGACAACAAGGCTCATATATGACTTGTTTTTCACGACACACCTCTTGTGGCTGTTGCTCATGCATCTCGAAACGGATTGTGGGATCAAGAATGACAACCTTATCCTTCTGCTGATCAATTATGATATCAGCACGTCTAGTAGAGCCATCAGAAGAGACGCAACCAACCTCCTCATAAACCTCATAGGAAGCATTCTGACGGATTGAAGATGCGACGAGAGAACGAACCGTATTATGTCTGTTTATTCGGAGCAATTCTCCATGATGGCAGAAACCCAAGACGTGAGGAAGCGTTTCTTGCCCGTCGCATCTTCTTAATCTTACATTATTTAATACCAGAACTGTTGGGAGGATCGTTGAATTTTCAATATTATTTTGTTTGTTGCTATGCGATTGTTGAACGAAACATATTTTCACTTAGGCCTACTTCCCTATACTTCATTCAATAATGTCTGACAGACAATATAAATATTGCCGGCGTAGGAGAAGAGAAGTATAATTGCTAACCAACAAATGGCAGAAGTCTCATTCCATGCTTGTCATGAAGTTTGTTTGACGGCAGTAGAACACTTCAGACCGTCCAACTTCAAGATAAGCGTGGAATGACACCTCTGCCATTGGTTCAATAGCAATTACTATTATCTCGCTTTCTGCCGGCAATATTTACAAGGTCTGTCAGACATTATTGAACGAAGTATAGATAAGTCAAATGACTTACGTCCCGTCGTCAATAGCAACCAACATTATCATGGTAAAATCCATTTCCCTAAAACAAGCTAATAACAGCATACTTACGGCAGTGGTGGACTGGAATACAAATATGTGATGGCCCATCATAACGTAGGCCTACCGTTGGATTGAAAATAAATATAAATATCAATACCTACTATTTATGGCTGTTTTTACTTTCATCTTGTCTTGTACACCTTTTTTTTTTTCCACAGCCATAAGGAAGATCAAGATTTCCTATGGAAGTAAAGACAGGGAGTCAACATTTGAACATGTAAAATAATTATATAAAACATTATACATTATTTAATATTATTATACATTTATATATTAACAGTTGCAGAACTAGCAGGAACGAAATTTTTATGCATCGATCACTTTATATCAGACACGTAAGTGCTGCCATCTGAAGAACTGTAACAGAAGTAAGTTGATGAGAATCGTGATTAATGCTGCCATCTCTACGGCAAACCAAAGAACAGAAAAAGCAACAATATTGGGACAAAATAATGTAGCACAGAATGAACATCAAAATTTCGTGATTGTGATGACACTACTGACAAGATACGCCCTCCGCAATTCACGCAACAACTACTATTCCTTTCTTTAAGAACATGATGATGAGATCGAATCTCGCCTAAGGCATGGATGTTTGTTCGCTGTCAATGTGATGTACTGCGATGTATTTGGAGGCTCGATGTGATATCACAGTTTAGTATATACAGGTTGCGAAGCTCAATACTTACTAAATATGCAAACATAGACAGTTGAAATATGCATCCATAGATAGTTGCTAGCCACCAGGATCGCTACTATCGCCTCATCACAGACTCTTTCCCTAGCAGACGATAAAATGTATTGTACTTTTGATATCGTGTTCTTTTGAAAAATTAACACCATCCTTCCACTATTGAAATACGAAATACATAAGATGTATATATTATTTTCATAAAGTATATATTATATTTTATAAACTCACCTTCCTGGATCTTTCGGAAGAAGGATAACTCTGACCTCTTTTTCTTAGAATTTATAGTGCTACAAACGTCTCCTTGCCCCATATTATTATTCAAATTATTGTATTTTAGCCATTTACATTTATTACAACCGATAACGAACATTTCACAGTTTACACAACTTTTCACAAAAATGCGAAATACGGCACAATCAATGCCTTTTCGATCTAGACCAGGCCGTAATGTATGTTCGGGTTTTCTATTTCAGTGTATGGAGCTCAGTGAAATATTATATTATAACTTTATTGCGTATCATAGCTAAGTTTTATTTAGTGTAATGTGTCCATAAGTTCCCTTTACTTTTTGTTGCATAATAGCCTATGTTGCAGAAATAATTACAAAACTGTGTTATTTTAATGTTAAGAGAATTTTACATGTTAACATAATCTTTTCGCATCAACATTTTAAGTTTAGAATGGAAGCTATTTTGAGGTTTAATAAAAAAGAATTTATATTGTGATTTAATATAGGACATCTACCTTCCTTAATAAAGACAGAAAATTTATCATACCACTCCTAGTGTACGTATGATTGTTACTTCTTCTCTTAGGAAGTAGATAAATACAATAATTCAATACTCAATTGTGGTATTAAAATACAGACAAATTGAATGTGCGGAGTATCATACATGGAATTATGCTTAATTATAATGTATAATTGCGAATTTAGGAATATAAGATATAGTAAACATAACCTGTAATATTTCCATATGAATGGCAGGGCATTGGAGACCACTAAAATTAGACAGAAAGGGGCAGCTGGGACAGAAAATATAACCTATAATTTCAACATATCTAAATATCTGTACGGTGCAACTGAAAATTATTGAATCGTGCATAAATGAATGTACAAGAATTTCGCAATATTTAATCGAAATAAAGGCAAGTATTACACATACGAACAACGTAATTTTCACACCAAAAATAATATTTCATCTTAACTCGCAAGTGATTTATGTCTGAAGTGTCTCATAATCATTGTTTTAAATTTTACATTTTAGAGAAATATATGTTACTGTTTATGCATTCCAACTAATTTATATGGTTGAAACGCCGCCCTTCGTGATCAGGTTAAGCGAGTTACATGGTCAGCCTTACGGCCTGTATTAGATCACGATGGCAGTGACACAGTCTATTGTTCCTAGTATTCACAGCGCTCCAAGCGGCTAGCAACTATCGCGAGAAATGCAAAAAAAAAAAAACACCCCAAGCTTCGCAACTGTATATACTAAACTGTGGTGATATCACGATAGTTTCGGCGAAGCATGTCAATTTATCTTTAGCGTGTAGGTAAAATGAAAAAGCAGGTGTTAGCGCTGTAAGGCAGAGAAAAGCAACAAACATAATATTCAGATAGATGTATTTACTCGTATCTTACAACTGAAATATATTCGTGTGTCTATTTTTTTATTATACCGATTTACTTCATTATTTCCAGTTTTTGGTCTTGATATGTCATTATTTCTTTACATCCCTGTTGTAATAATAACATGTGTTAAAGTTGTGTTGCTTACATGCTTGCTAGTAACTTTTACTCTGCAAAATTTATTAGATAAATAATTGAATATAGCAGAATTAACTGTTTGTATAGTATAGTATAGTATAGTATAGTATAGTACAGTACAGTACAGTACAGTACAGTACAGTACAGTACAGTACAGTACAGTACAGTACAGTACAGTACAGTACAGCACAGCATAGCATAGCATAGCATAGTATAGTATAGTATAGTATAGTATAGTATAGTATAGTATTAGTAAAGCATAGTATAGTATAGTATAATATAGTAAAGTATAGTACAGTACAGTACAGTACTGTATGTATGTATGTATGTATGTATGTATGTATGTATGTATGTATGTATGTATGTATGTATGTATGTATGTATGTATGTATTGTTCTTTTGATGTGAGAAGATATGATGTAAGCGAAGGCAATAATTATTCTGGTCTCAGTTGTATCTGTCCGTATTGAATTTTATCTATATATGCCGGTATATACAGGGTGATTCACGAGGATTTACCGTCCCTTACGGAGCTTATTTCCGAAGAATTCTGAGCAAAATGGCATATAAACATTTGTCCTAATCTCAATATTTTGAGAGTTACACTAATTTGAATCTGTTTGTAAAATACCACTATCCTTGAGTTTTAAGGATAAAAAATATTACAGATAAAGAATGAACTATTCACTAGTGTCATTTCTTTAATTAGCTGAGATTATGAAGCTAAAAATGTGTCTTGAATTCCATAGTTTCTTCGTACAGATTTTTATTTTTTCGATTTTTAACCACAAAATTTCATTTTCTTACGCATTTATTACAACAATTGTTACAAATCACGCCACTCTTGTAAATTCTTCAAGACTGTACATTAAGATGCATAATTCTGTGGTGTTCGGGTAAAGGGGTATAAGCCATTCTTTTGTCCAGGTGGAATTTTGTTCCCCAGATGAACACAGAAGTTAAATTATACAAGTGGGTTTGCAAAAATCAAAGAATACAAGCAGTTGATGTGTTTTATTTGTGTAGAAATTTATTTGTAGTAAGGGTTCCAAGTTTAATTTTCGTTTATCTCCGAACTCATTTTTATGACTTATCTCCATTTACCCAGACACCACAGAATTAAACTGTAAAGAATAAAGTTCCTAAAGTCGCATGATTTGTAACAATTTTTGTGATAAGTGCGTAAGAATGATGTCATTTTTAGTTAAAAGTTGGAAAACAAAATCTGTACAAAGCAACTGACAACACATTTTTAGCTTCAGAATACTAGCGGATTAAAGTAATGATACTTCTGAAGAGTTCTTTCTCTATTTGTAATATTCTTTTACCCTTACAAACAACTTCAAATAAATGTAACGCTGAAAATATTGAGATTAGCACAAATGTTTATATGACAATTTATTTTTGCTCAGAATGTTTTCGGAAATAAACTCCGAAAGTGACGGTAAATCCTCGTGAATATCCCTGTATAAATTTAAACATAATTTTTTATATAGTAATTAAAGTAAAAACAATGCACATAGAAGATCTTAATCACCGCTTAAAATATTCTTATGCGATCCATTATAAATCTGCAAAAATTGCATTAAGTTGTATCTTTAACTTTTTGTGTATTTTCAGCAAGCACCAGCACATTTAGATTTAGAACGATATTTTCGTACTTTCACGTACTGTGGATTTAATGTAACTGTAATCGGGATCATAGTCTGGGGTGTGTACATAGGCCTATTTATTGGACACGAGGATCAATTTGAATCAGCATCATTGTCGTGGACAACATATAATCATTTCACCATTATCATAATTATGTCATCAATATCACCAGCACTTCACTATCACTTCTCGCACACCCACATAACCATCGCGATTGTCACCGATTTTAACATCTTCATAATAATTTTTCTCATTCCATGTTTATTTTCGAAGTATTTATCGTTCGAGATCAGCGTCTTATCGGTTATCCGATACTCTGTGTTCTTATTTCATTACATTTTATCACAGTTTGATTTACTTGGAGTAATTGTAATTTTTTGTATTCTTTAGTTTTCAAAGTATGTACTTGTAATTATTTTGCGGAAAACTAGTTTCATTTTTATGTGCTATTTTATACCATGCAATACCTCTCAAGTACCTCATTCCATTTGTCTGCAGTTATAGCTTGATTCTTTCTTTCAACACTCAAGTTTCCGCTTCCATATATCAAAAAGAGTATTGACGTTGAATTGTGAAATTTTATGATTGTGCCTCAACTTTTGCACGAAGTGAAAGTCCATTGCTATCTGTATCTCTCTCTGTTGTGACGCTGGAAAACTGATTGTACTGCAGCAGGAAAGCCATCTCATTTGTCTACGTATATGTGATGGGAGAATAGGACAGAATTGTTCAAAATAGCAACTAATCTCCCAGAGTATTTCTGAACCAATACTTGGAAGCCGTACTTCAAAGATACAAATCGTATTTATGGAACGTTGGAAAAACACATTTACAAAATTAAAGCGGGTTGAGTAAAAGTTTGAAATTGAAATATACGCTACAATACATATCGAAAGAGAATGTTTGTGTTGAATGAAGACAGAAAATCTAAAAACGGAGGCGGATGGGATTGGACAGAGATAAATTTGTGATCTTTCACTGGCGGATTATTCCTCGACTTCTTCTTCTTCTTCTCTAAGTACTACATCTTCATGTTTAATGCAAACATAAAATATGTATACTCTCACGCTGGCAGGAGTAGAAAATATTTCATACTTTGGATATATCGTAATAAATAAATTAATTAAAAGATACATGAATGAATAAAAAAGAGTGGATTATTGAAAATGGATGATCGAATGTAAAAGTAAATAAATCAAAAGATGAATAGTGAACAAAACGCAAACGAACGAATTAGTTAAACATATAAAATAATGATCTAGTCAATCTACATAATTCTAAACTAATCAATTGGTGAATCAGCATATTATGAGATAATTAACTAGAAACCAACATGTAAACTAATAAACTGGTGAATGCATATATATAATAATAATCTAGAATTGAACACATAAACGGCGAACTATTGAATTAATATATAAAATAATGAACTAGTGAATGAATATGTATAGCAATAATCTAGAATTCAACACATAAACTGACGAACTACTGAATTAACATATAAAATAATGAATTAGTGAATGAATATGTAAAGTAATAATCTAAAATTAAACACAAACTGCGAACTATTTAATTAATATACAGGGACATCATTTTATTTTTACTTCAATTTTTATTGTACCTGAGTTTTTTAATGTACTTCACTCCCACCCCTTCTACTAAGGAAGTTCCAACTCCACACAGAACCAAGACCGCATATAGTAAAGAGCACTGAGTTAGTGAGTATAGTACGTTCCAGAAATATGTTCGCGTTTTCCAGTGACGAAAGAGCTTTCAATATTGAATCATATTTTCGCACAGGTACTGTCCGTTTGCCTACGTCGCATCCCGATTTCCCCCACCTGCTTCTGCTCGCCCCTCTATAATATCTGGGCTGTCTTAGCTCTTTTCTGAAAACATTAATTTCTCTTAGGAATTGGAAGTTTACGTAATATTATACAGCTGTTTAATTTAACTTAAATAAAAGGGCCTCGTTAAGTAATTAACTGTCACGTGATTTCCTCCCTTTCTACAATCCTGCGGCATAACCACTTGGATGGATAGTAGATAGCATGTCTGAGTAATTTTATATTTTCGGGACGGGCAGAAGTGAAGATTGAATTTACAGTACGTAGAGTAGGTACAGAATTATTTCAACATGAGTAACTAGTACGAAGGACGAAACTGGCAATTGGAATTAGATGCAATAGTCTATAGTGCGATAATACGCACAAAAGAACTGAAGCCTGTATCGAAATGAACGGCCACCATTTTCAAAATTGTGTTTAAATATTCATATTATGATTATTTTTCAATTTAATTTCTTTCTCTATATTGTACGCTAATGTGCTGTAGACAGTATGATATATACTGCATAATGAATACGTTCGCATGGATAACTGACTTCGTGAATAAAAACACTTATTCTTAATACAGTACTGTACTTTGATTAAAGAAAAACCTAATGAAAATTATCAAACTCAAAATCGCGATATTTCCTAGTTTACTTAAATGGATGAACTACTTTTCTTCCTTCCTAGACCTAGTAGAGTGATTTGTGTTTTACGCCAGTATCATCGAACTCCAGTCTTGGAGGGGGGAGCAAGCGGTGTTTCCGGTTCTCTAAAGGTATAGGCAGGTTAATATTAAAAATGTTAGTAAAAATAAAATGATGTCCCTGTATAAAACTAGTGGATGAATATGTAAAGTAACAATCTAGAATTAAACACATAAACTGGCGAACTATTGAATTGATATATAAAATAATAAACTAGTGAATGAATATGTAAAGCAATAACCTAGAATTCAACACATAAACTGACGGACTATTGAATGAACATATAAAATAATGAACTAGTGAATGAATATGTAGAGTAATAATATACAATTCAACACAAACTGACGAACTATTGAATTATCATATAAAATAATGAACTAGTGAATCAACATGTAAAACAATGAACTAGTGAACGAACACATAAACAATGAACTAGTGAATCAACATATACAACAATGAACTAGTGAACGAACATAAACAATAATTAACTAGTGAATGAAAATGTAAAGTAATAGGCCTAATCTAGAATTCAACACATAAACTGACGAAATGTTGAATGAACATATAAAATAATGAACCAATGAATGAATATATGCAGTAATAACCTAGAATTCGACACATGAACTGGCGAACTATTGAATTACCATTATAAATAATGAATTAGTGAAAGATGTAAAGTACTAATATAGAATTCAACACAAACTGACGAACTATTGAATGAACATAACATAATTAACTAGTGAATGAATGTATAAAGTAATTAGATTATTACTTTCAACACATAAACTGACGAACTATTGAAAGAACATATAAAATAATGAACTACTGAATAAATATATAAAGTAATAATCTAGAATTCATCATATAAACTGACGAACTATTGATTGAGCATATAAAATAATGAACTGGTGAATAAATTAATACATAAGGTAATAACCTAGAATTCAGCATATAAACTGACGAACTATTGAATAAACGTATAAAATAACGAACTAGTGAATGAATATGTAAAGTAATAATCTAGAATTCAACACATAAAATATCACATAAACTGACGAACTATTGAATGGGCATATAAAATAATGAACTAGTGAATAAATATATAAACTAATGAATCAGCGAATTAACATATTAAATAATAAATCAGTGTATGAACATATAAAATAATGAACTAATAAAATAACGTACACATAATGAACTAGTGAATCAATATATAAACAAATGAACTCTTAAGTTGACGTATAAACTAATTAACTAATTAATAAACAAATAAAATTAATTGGAAATCAATATATTATAAACCGTATGGGTGAATTAATATGTAAAATAATGAACTATTGAATCAATATAAAAAGTAATGAACTAGTGAAAGAAGATATGAAAGAATGAACTAGTGAATGAGTATACAAAATAGTGAAGTAATAAATGGATACATACTTTAATGAACTGGTGAATGAATATGTAAAATAATGAACTAATGAATGAATATAAATTAATGGACTGGTCGAAGCAAAAGTATTGAACTAGGGAATTTACATACGTATTAATGAACTAGTGAATGTACATATAAACTAATGAACTAGTGAATGAATATATAAATTAATGAACTTGTGAATAACATATAATTTATTGAAACAGTTAATGAAGAAATTAAAGAAATAGCTAATGAATGATTAAATTAAGTAATATATCTATAAATCATAAGAAGAGTGAATTAGTGAATGATCGAATTAAATATTAACTAGTGAAGAGATGAATTGAGTTATGGATTAATGACAAAGGAAACTAAAAGAAAACTGGTGGATAAACATATTAATGAATGAGCAAAGATAATGAAAAAAATTACGTAGCGAAGTAAAGAATGAATTTATGAATCAAGAAATGAGAGAAGACGCTAGTAGAAGGACAAATTAAACATCGAACTAATTAATAAATATCTGTAATAAGAAGAAAGAATCGAAATTATGTGCGGACAAACAAAAATACATTCATAGGTAGTGAGTAAAAGAGAAACAGATTTTATTCGAATTAATTAATGAATTTACAAGTGATGTTAGATTAAACAAATTAATAATTAATGAGCACAAAACAAAAGCCATGAAGAAGTAAATAAATGGAAGGAGGAGTGAATGAGTAACTCATAAAAACAAGTGAAATATTCCTGAATCCATAAATGGAAAAATAACTTCTTTTTAATGCTGTTATGATTTATTGACAATGAAGACGGAAATTAAACACATTTTTTGTCGTTTAAAAATATTGTGTTTCAACTGAAGCCGTACCTGGGCACTTAAAATGGAAGTTATCTCCCAGCATTCAGGGAGGATATTTCCGCTTTATAACTAAAGCTCGGATTTTTATGTTTCTACCAACTCAAATCCAATATTTTCTAGCTATTGAAAGAGCCTTTTTAAGGCATTTTATTTAGAATATTAGAATTACTTTACTCAGTAACAAACTGTTATCCGTTCTAGGTACTTAAGATCGTTAAGTTATCAGATTAGATTCCCAAGTATAGAAATTGTTTTAATAAGTATTTCTACAGGATGATCCGTTTGTGTATGGATAAAAAAAACACCATAAAACTTTTACTACTGAACTATATTTGTTGAAACTTTGTGCATACAACACTGTAAGATGGGAGATTCCTCAGAGCTCAACATGACCCCATTGCGCACCCTGCACAACTCATGACGGTGATGCAATTCAGCCCATGTCCGTTGTTAAATAAGAGGGGTGATTTATTAAAAAAACTTGAGTAAATTTTTACTCTCAGATCATAAATGTTCCTGGGTTTGTATGAACAGACAATGTCTTTAACAAAACTCCACACGAAGAAGTCAGGAGATGTTAGATCTAGGGAGTTTGGAGACCAAGCCAAGAGATAGCTGCTTCTCGTACTGGGTTTCGCCTGCGACCTCCTGCATGTTTTTTTTAAACACAGAACCTGTTTCTACAAATGATCGATACCACAACATTTTGGAATCGTACAAGATAAAATGAAAACGCCTTATTAACATAAATTTATTGTGTATTCAGAAACATAAACAACGATGAACATGAAAATCGTGAATTTTTACTTTTTAAGTTACAGTAACGAGTATCGAAGCTCTAAGACAAATATCGGTATCAAACATCGATTGTAGAGAAATTTTGTTCTTGATCTACCTCTACTTACTACTATCGAGGTACCAAATTCAAACTTATTCTAAAGGAAAAACCACTGAGTAGACGTTATCTTATTTGCATTTATCTTCATCCCATACTGGTCACAGCTGTCATTTAGCTCCAGCAGCATAAACCTTAGTATCATATGCTCTTCTGCTAACAACACCATAACATTAGCAAGTCTTGTGCACTTTATTCTTATTTTTTGTAATAATGTAATAAATATGTTTTCATCTGTGGGAACAGATATAAAAATAAATGAGGAGCATAGTATCAAAGTTACAGAAATCCATTTTTTGCGATATCGAGATATCGATTGTTTCTCATAGAATTTTGTGTGCTAAATGTGATTCTGGAACTGTTCAGCTTCAAAAACGGACAGAACAGAGCGAAAATAGCACTTAATTGTGCGCTTTAGAATCAAAATGTAGACAACTCCACTGTGGCTTGGTTTCAAATTAGGACAATTCCTTCAGTAGCCAATGAGAAGCCCACATTCGTACCACCTTTTCACATCACGCATCGCGAATCCAACATGGCTGATTGTTTATATAATCGGTTTGTGGATTAATAAGTACTGTTTTACGTAAATTTGCTTTGAAACTGAATTACAAGAGACAGATTCAAAAGTAGACAATTTCGTTTGGTTTCAAAAACAGACAACTCCACTTTAAATATAGTTTCATTTGGTTTCAAAAGCGGACAACTCCATGACTTAGTTTTAGAAATGGACAACTCCACTTTTTAAACTTTAATTTCGACCTGAATATTAGTTTTAATCACATTTTGGGACTTAAAAAAATATTTCTATGACTCATGAGAATGTTTTTAAAAAATGTACGTATAACGGTGATATTGGTTGCCAAGGATCTAGTTTTTCGCCTCTCCTTAAAAAAAACACACACACACAAAAGTGGAATTGTCCAACTTTGATATCAAGGTCCTCATATGTATTTGAAAAAATAACTATCATATTATGATAGACTTTTATACGCTATGTTAGCAAGTTGTTGACAGAAATCATCCTACCAATGCGAGGGAGTAGGTATACAGGTATTTGTTGACATTAGGATTAAAAGTAAAGTAAACACACTGTAGTTTCAAATATTATGCGCATGATTTATGTTTCATTTAAAAACTATACTATCGCTTACGGACAGAAATACTTGGATATTTACCTCCCTTCTCTCAATATACCTATAATATGTAATATGAATACCTGTTACACCTACATATCTTCCGAGCTGAAATTTATATCTCGAATGCTTAATACTACTTTAGCAATTTTTAATAAAATAATGTTGTTGTCAATATTGTACCATTGGATAGCCAGTCGATCTTGTACAGAGGAATTCCCCTAACTCACAAAGATCTAGTACGTTGTTTTGATCCATATAGTGAAATAATGAATAAGCATAATTAAAAACGTAATTCTTTTGTCTTCCGCAGTGTTGACAGGATCGTATTTTTCAGGGTGGCGCTACTGTATTACACGGAGGATTCGGTGTGAGAGGCATGACAAACTACTACACTACATTATTGGATGGATGTCCCTGGGGAAATTACAGTCCTTGTGATGAATAAAAAATAAGGAGATTTAGCGAGGTATGGTACAGACTTCAAAAGACTTCACAACATTATAAAACAAATACAATCGGGAAGCCTTCAATTAATATTACCTCTTTTTTCAGTTCTATACTATATTTTAATTGTCAGTCTAACAACACGAAAATTTCGTCTCCAGGAAATAATTTAGTTATATTTTAATCGACTGTGGGACGAATATATTTTCCTGTCGCTTGGGGGGGGGTTGTGTGTGTGTGTGCGTGCGTGCGTGCGTGCGTGTGTGTGTGTGTGTGTGTGTGTGTGTGTAGGCCTACCGGAGTTACACACGTGAAAGTTTTAATTTTTAGTTGGTTATTTAGCGGCACTGTTGGTATTGCTTTATTATACTATAGCACGAATATAAGTTATTATTAAGCTAATTTATAATACTCTTGCTGCATGCCTTGATATGTTTGATTCCACATTGAGTATCGTTTTTTAATGAAATTAGTAGGAACGGAATTCAGCAACACTTTATAACTCCATATCTATCTAATGACAGATGTTATAGCACAGTCTAGTATATACAGTCACGAAGCTCAATACGTAGTAAATATGCATCTATAGATAGTTGCTAACCACTAGGATTGCTAATATCGCCTCATTACAGACAATGCGAAATAGTACCGGCACAGTCTATTGTTCCTAGCAACCTCACAACTCAAGCTTCGTGACTGTATATACTAGACTGTGGTTATAGGCAACTGCTAGTCAATGAGTCTAATTTCTTATTGTTCAAACTGCGACCTGAGTATCCATTTCAAAGACTGAGAAACAAATTCAAGTCATAGGCGCTTAGGTAAGTGTAGGGCCGGAAATCATTTTCTTTCGCTAGTAGTAATACAATCAAAACCGGTTATGACTCCGAAGGGACCGCCAGTTTACGGTCGTTATAGCCGATAGTCGCACAAACCGGTTTTTGTTTTCTTTTGCTAAAAATTTCATATCTGTAAATTTTAGGCTGCACACTTACAAGGTTAATGAAAAGTAACATAATATGGCGATTAGAAAATAGATAAACAAACGTCAGCATCGCGAAGGAATAGGGTGTATTAAATTCAACGATTTCTATAAAGCATGTGAAACTGGCTTGTTTACAATATGACCCCAGATAAGACACTGAAGTTTAAAGGTGAACAGACGAGTGGCTATCTGAGAAGTGGCCTGCTTTGTGTGAAGGTTACAAATCCGCGAGTTTTCTTAAGGTTGAGGGTCAGTGACAGGTTATATATTTGGTTTTTTCAGCTTTTGGTATGCGGTATGCCTTATATAGCCTATACTCTTTTTGGTAGCTAGATAGATAGATAGAAAGTGATTCGCTATCTCGCGTATGCAAAACGATAGTGGTACCACTGGGTTTTGTCATTAAAGTCATTATTGTCTGAGAAAATAATCCGTCAGTAATGCAAGAAACAAAGGTATTTGGGATGAATTTACAGTGAATTGGCTATATTTCCTTTTGCGACATCTTCCCAGCGATGCTTGCCTTAACTGTTTAACACAGGCATGTCAAAACCCTGCACATTGTGCAGTCGCGCACATTGTGCACTTGTCTCTGTGCAATGTGCAGTTCCTATTCTCCTACCTGGAGGGAGTGAATCAGCTTGGAGGGGAACGCGACAGGGCTGTACATTACCTGCAGTAGCAGAACAGCTTTGGTTTCAATAACACAGATCAGTACGGGTGCTCATTGAGCTGTGATTGTGAATGCGTTATGAAAAATAAAGTGAGGAGTCCACAGATATAACGAAGAAGAGAAATCACGAATCATATAACATAATTGTTATAATGTTTTCCTCAGCCAACAGTAATTATTTTAAAATGAAAGGCTTTCATCATATCATGTGGACCTAATAGTGATGTGAGAATTTAAATCAGATTAGTAAAGTTATCTTCTTCTTCTTCTTTCTCTCAGTTTAACCTCTCCCTTCTAGGTACATTTACACGACCCACGCCACCCGGGCCTTACAGGGCCGCGACCTGTCGGGAGAGGTATTAAGCTATGGATCACATACATACTTTTTTTTTTACCACACAAGGATATGGAGGGCCTCCCCGGATGAGGGATCAGCTCAATGCCAGAGCCACCTCCGATACAACACAAACATTTAAGACATTTCACAGCATTCACTCACACATATGAAAGGATTAAGGGAAGGATCGCCGTCCATGGCCGGACTTTCAAGAGGTACAATCCCGGCATTTACCTGGAAATAACTGAGGAAACCATGGAAAACCTCAGTTAGGATTGCCGCCCCCTGGGATCGAACCCCGGACCTCCCGAATGCAAGGCCAGCCCTCTACCACGCCTCTAGCCGCTCGGTTAGTAAAGTCATCAAAATATGATATTCGCCAGCCCTTATTTCTTAATCAGTACTCTCACGGCAAAAACAAACATAACAATGATGTTGTTTTGGAGTCTGTACTAACACAGCCATCAATGGTTAGACGACTTACAACTTTTATTTGATAAGCTGATAAGTGATGAGAATATTGAGTGAGGAATACATGTGAGGGTCTTGAGGTTGTAAGGGAAGGAAGAAAGCAACTATTTGTAAGGCAGAAAAATTTTATGGAAAAATAATACATAATGGCGAATTTTCCATCTCACGTTACTATATTATCTTAATATACTTACCAGTGGCGTAGCGTCAATGTAAGCTAAAAAGCTTAGCTTCCCCAGTTAATAATAATTTCATAATAAACCTGCAGTTTATGGACAAAATTATTTATTAATTTTAATAGAATTTATATTTACGCGTTAAATATTGTGATGCGGCAGCTCAGGATGATTTGTGATGCAGCAGTAAACAAGAAGCCTGCACACACCAGCTTCCAAGCAGACTGGTTTCTTCTGTGTAATCCATCCCGCAGATTTTCCATCCCTTTATAACTAAACTACCCTAGTCGCAAGGCTACCAAGAAGCTAGCTTTAACATTGAAAATAAGTAGTTTCCGAGTTATCCCTTTTCGGCAGTTGTGTTCAGTTGAAGTGTTAGTGTGCATTGTGGCTGATATAATAAATAATGAGCGAAATAACAGTTCCTGACACTAATTTACTTGAATTTGTTTAGGACAATTGCATTATCAAGACTGACTTACGAACAAAAGTGTGATTTAAAAAACAAATGACCGACTCCCTTGCTGTCAATGAAGGACACAACCAAAAGACAGACGCATACTTACGTAATGATACTAATATTGTGATTTCTCTAAGTATGACAGGGAGTGAGCTAATGTTATACGTATACGTGTCTATTTGTTAGAGATATGTGTAAACCGTGAAATCATATTTTACTACGTATCATTTGAGGTCATGCCTTATTGATGTTACTTACGATGTCCCAACCAATCTTCGACTGCTGACTTGACATTGACTACTAGGCCTATTTATTTTATGACTGTATTTTTGTAATACGTTTTCTCATATTGCATGAAAGACAACTTGAGTTAGCTTCCCCTGCTCAAAATTTCATGCTACGCCTCTGATACTTACGTTAATAAATCTTTAAACCTGACATAAAGAAAATGTCCTCCCTTCACAGCTTGTGAAGTACTCTTTTAACTCAATTCAGTAACGCTCCCAACTTGCTGATACTTGTTCTCAACGTTTTCCAAATAGACTATAATATAAATTTAAATCCAAGCTTAATTTATCCAATTTATTAATAATGATGTGAATTTATATTAATATACAGCAAGGAAATGATTCCAGTGTAAAAACCTCACAATGTCCTATTGCATGTAATTAGGAGTAAAATATTTCTTCAACATTTGTGCACCAATGGTCCCAATAATGCTTGAGGAACAATGAAAGAGTATTACTTTGAAATAATCAGTACCTACTACGTAAAATGAAATATTGTGTTCGTTTTTTGTTGTCTCGAAATTACTGCAATATTTATATTTTCTTCAAATACTGTATACAAATCATGTAAATAAATTATTCTTTACAAACGACTGCTTTGTGAATTGTAATTGAGTAAATCAATTGTTTCTTGTGTTACAATTATTGCCAAATATAGACACGGATAATAATTGTGTTGTTTCCTTCTACAAAGTTTGTTTATAACGTCCAAATGTCAATTTAATTGAACACTAGAAGCGCAGAATAGATTCTTGTACTTCCCTCCTGCTAAGAACTGGTAAGAGCAACACGTGAATGACGCAATCTGCACAGACCGGCATTCCGCGCACATACACCACACTTTCAGTGGCTGATTTCTGACATGCCTGGTTTAACAGATGTACTGATTTGAAATCTACAATCTAACTAAAAACAAGAGTTTGAAAATAAGCGCTACAGTGTTGTCGGTAATCCCCAAATACGTAACAGACAAAAATAAACATTGGACGTTATACTCGATAAATTTCTCCGAAAATGTGAAAAAATACGTCCTTTTTTTACGTTACGTCGTAATAAGCGATGTCATACTAAGCAATTTTTTTAATACAGTGTTTATATAGGATTTAGACGGAACCGTTAGATTTCGATTGTTATAGCCAATACGTCGTTTAAAGCGATGTTGCTATAAACAGTTTCGATTGTATACGAGTCGAAGTAAATTAGTGAAGGTGTGTGCATTTCATTTAATATATATATATTTTCGATTGAATGAAGTGATTTCGTCTGTGGTTTCCGTCTGTGTTGGCTTTAAATATAATAAAGAGATGAAAATTTCCTAAGACATATGTCCGAAATTTTTATATTATTTGATATGTGTATAAATATTTCGTGGTAATACTCTGCATCATCTGATTGGTCATTAATTCCGCCTTCATAATCAACAGCACCGTTTCCAAGAAAATAACAGAGCGTTCCTGTTCGTAAAAACGTCCATTTCCAGCCCTGCTCCTCCCGTATGATATGATGAGATATTGTCGGCACCACGCTATGACCTCCTTTTACTCCCAGGACAGACGTGGTAATCAATTTGACAGGAGCTGACTCGACCTAGGGCAGTTCTGAAAATTTTTATAAAGAGAAAATCCCTTCACCACGTGGGACTCAACCCAGGAACTTCCAGTCCGTAGACAGTTTCCCTACCAATTGAGCTACCCGGCCTTATGGAATCGTCCTATACTTTTATTTTTTCAATGCATGGTGTCACCGTCTCTTGTTACATAGTCCGACAGCAATGCTACTTCGGGTGTGTTATTGTCCTATCACTGCATGACGTCACTGCATGATTTTTCCTGTTTATACGTTAAATAAAAAAGGAGCGTGAATATGACATTCGTTGGGCCGTCACCAGGGTGCGAGTTAAGATTTCTGATGAGGGGGAATAGAATCCTCGATAGAGAATACCATAAAATTATGATGATGATGGTTATTATTATTATTATTATTATTATTATTACTATCATTATAGCTCAACGCTTGGTCGGAATAAGTTACTTGCCTTGAATTATATCCATGAGCAGGCTTAAGATAAGATGTATAATTCCTAAGTACGTTATTGATTGATGTGAATTTGCTGGTTATGATAATAGGCCTACATCAGTATTATTTCCTTTGCTTACTTTATACTTTATAAAGTATACTTGTATTAAAACAATTATATTTTGTGAGGGTGTTATTGGTGATACAACCTGATTCATAATAAGATAATAATAGCGAGAAATACTGTGCTCAACAAAACATCTTAAGAACCATATTAATGAAACCGAGCATAATTCGTGATACATGGCACATTCATTTTCTAGCCTTTCGGACATATTTAAGTCCAAATTTCATTATAAATACTATGTATGAACAGCGATAAAACAGTTTTTTTTCGTTTCCTGTAAAATTTGTAATTTGGCGCATAATATGTTTTAACAAATCTTTGATGGGCGATCATAAGAGTACAAGTCAATTTTTGGCGAAATGGAGATATGTACAGTTTTGTCATCATCAGCTCGATATCTATGTCTGGTAAAAAGAGAACAAGTCAAAACCTGCTGTAGAACGCCGCATTCTCTGATGCACATAACAGTATCTTCGAAATCATGTACGATGTTAAACAGTTTTTTTGCTCTCCTGTAAATAAGGTTTTTTGACTTGTACTCTTATGATCGCCCATCAAAGAAATAGCCATCGACATAGAAAACATAGAGAATGAAACTTACCTTGGAAGGTATCTCGAAACCATTCTCGACCTTTCTTCGGAAAACGTCTTCTTCAGGCTGGGTGGGATACACAGAGATAATGATTGGTGAACCTTTGAAGGCAAGTTGTCACTTATAATTTCCTATCAAAATTAAATACATCGGCTGATAGGGCAAGCAATGGCTTCCCTATACTTCGAGTCTGGTTAATGGAACGATTTCTTACGCTTATAATAACATTTACAAATTTTATGTGGAGAAATTTTCGCTCTGAGATGTACTTTAAAAGCATGATTAATTTCCTGGTTTATGTATATACTATATGTATGATATAACCCCATACAGTCACGAAGCTTGAGTTTTGAGAATGCTAGAAACAATACACTGTGACGGTACTATTTTGCATTGCCTGTAATGAGGCGATATTAGCGATCCTAGTGGTGAGCAACTATCTAATGTTTGCATATTTACTACGTATTGAGCTTCGCGACTGTATATACTAGACTGTGATATAACCTACATAGTAGTTAGAACATTTCCTATGCAAACAGAAGCATCACTAGAACTGACTTTAAATAAAAAGTTTTGTTTTACAAAAATGTTCCTTGAGCACTTACGAAGTTGATAGTAAGGAGGTTTTTGCCTCTATATCTTCTTTGAGGTCCAGAAGAGATTTTTATGTAAGACTGCTGAGTATGTAAGTATTGCATCTCGTTTTACAAATGTGCCTTTTTCTCGAAACTGCAGTTTCACCAAATTGAATGAAAATTTTCATAACTATTAATTATCTGAGATCTAACGTTCAGAAATCTTAAGTAGGATAAAGGTTGGTAATACTGTGATATGAGTAACATTGTGATAGTTCATTTTGAGAATTTATTACAATTTTACTGGGCGAGAGAAGGACCGGTTTTGTGCAGCAACTTGTCCACGAACATTCCCTTAATACGTTGACGCAAAAAACCGATCTTCCTCTCGCTCAGTAAAATTGTAATAAATTCTCAAAAACAACTATCACAATATTACTCATATTACAGTTTTACCAACCTTTACCCGATGTTGAAAATCTAGAGCTAAAAATCATTATGTAAATAAAAAACTATGAATAAATAAATTTTACTAGTCACCCTAATTCATTATCTCCTGGCTTAATTGCCTCATGAGTGATGCCTTAGTGGTGTCACTTGCGAGATTCAAATCTGTCTTCGGACAGTTTGACTAAACAACAACAAAACAAATTTCTGATTGCATAAACTAACTAGATATCAAGAATTTCTCAATGTTAAAATAGTGACCTTGAATCAGTGTCCATACAAAGAAATATGAACTTGCTGTTTTTAAATGTAATGAGCCTATAATATTTTGAATTATATCAATAATTTGAATAATTAATTTTAACTTCGAAATTAGAAGTCTGAGTGAACTGAAAATATGTACATATCTTACTGTTAATGCATCTAATAAACAATTAAAAAATTGTAAGAAATAGGATTAAAATTGTAAAAAGAAATTCGAAATTCAGTTCTAGTGCCCCTTAAGAGTAAAACTTAGATAAATGAAATATATTTTGTACGAGTCTTTTTGTTAATAAATTCATACATTTATTCTGGTAAAAAATTCGGAGTTTAAGAATGAAAATACAATGAGATAATTGACTAAATCCTACCCACTAATATAACTTTCAATATAAATCTTCTTGAAACTGACATCAAATTTTTAAAATTACATTATCTTTCTAAATTTATTTCACCTGTAAACTCTAAGGATACTCAGAAATGGAATATAATACATGAATTTTTGTACATTTTTAATAATTGAAAATAATAAGAAATTACAAAAAAAAAAAAAAATGGTAACGTGTTCACGTAATTGTTACTATATCGCCTTCTATGTATATGAACAGTGCTTATAATCATATACTCGTATTTATACACGGGATGGAAGTGATATAACCGTGCTGATTGCTATGCAATAGAAAATATTAAAATTATTTAGGTAGTATCTGTCTGTTTTTTTCCATTTTTAATTTTTAATTTGTATTTACACTTGTATCTTGCATTTGTATCTGTTTTATCTCTTTTTTCATGTTATCTCAAATTTTATGTTATAAGCAATTATATGTACTGTCTATTATAATTGAGGCTTTGCCCTGTTATAGACATAAATAAATGAATACATGAATAAATTAATTAAAAACCTATTTTACTTTTACAATTAATTAGAAAATTAGGTTCAAAATCTGCGAAGTTTGGCAACAGCGCGTCGCAGGTTCACGTATGAAAGCACACAGGCATTCGGTCTGAACAGCTGAGTTCCGTCACTTAGTCACCGTGTTAGGGTTGCCAGACTTTCAAATGATGGGAAATAACAATATGAGTTAATATTTTATTTTATTTGCAAGAAAACCGCCCATTTTATTGAAAAACTGTAAAGGGATAAATCATACCATATCAGTAAGGCTCGTATTTATCGAGTAAAACAGTGTTAATATTTAGGGGAAATTAATTTTTTTCTGAGAAAAGTATTCATTTGAGACTAATATGATATTAGAATATTTTGTTGTACTCTATCCAAGCAATAAGCTGTTAAAATCTGCAGAGTTCTCATCAGACAGCGGATTTTCTGTCCCGATAATGAATGTTAAGTGTACCAAGGGAGTGACGTGTTGTCGCTGTGTAGGGACCGAAAATCCGCTGTCTGGTTATTTCAACGCACAGACGCAGGCGCACACTCGCACAGGTCTACATACAATCTGTTACTTTTACACTGGAAACTGCTTCTTGTTAGATATAATAAAACTGTTAGTAGGAGATAGGACTGACGAGAAATGAGAATTTTTGGGATAAGGTAAACACAAAATAATAAAAAGTTATCACAGAACATGCGCTATAGAGACGCACCGCTTATATTTTCTACTAATACAGAAATTGGAGACAGTACAAAAGTTTTTACAAGAAGTGCAATGATAAGGTAGTGAAGAACAGCTTGGAACAGGATTGGAAATCTTGACTGATATGGAGTTTGGAAGGTACACTTAACGATTGTCATACTTTTTTATGATTAATATACTCCATCACAATCTTCTACCTTCTATTGCATACAACGTTCGGGAAGGTTATGGTCTTGGAAGGCTGGGTACCACGACATATTATAGCATGTTACCGTTATTCTTTACAATTATCAAACCATCTTACTATTCTATGTAACATCATCATGGCATATAGTTTCCGTCACATGAGAAAATATATATTATATATGTTTATATGTATGTTTTTGTAGCATATTTACACATTAAATGGCGAAGAAAGTAACCACAGTTTCAAGACTAGTAGAATAGAAAAATTAAAGTATTTTTGCAATAATCATGTTACTAAATACTAAGTAGTTAATACATGCGTTTCAGAAGGTATAAATCACAATTAGGAATACATAATCTCAATGTATTAGTGACTGCACTGAATTTACTTCTAAGTAGTATCCATAATGATGCAAAAATTTTGCAGTTATTTACAGAGAATGCCAGTTACATTTTTATTCATCATTTACATATCAGTAGGGCTCGAATTTCTATGACACGTCACATTTTTACCCTTATCTCTTTTTGCAAAGTTAAACACATTTATAGATTTTCTGAACACAATGACACGGGTTTTACTAGTATGTAAATGCATATTTTACCATATTTCAGCATAAAATCATATTTGACGAAAAATGGTATAAAAGCATTCGAATCAATCAATTTAACGGTTTGCAAGTATTATTTACATGTTTTGTGTGAACAATGACAAGATATTTTGTTTGCGTTTGGTTATTTATTTTGGATTCATTTTTCTTAGAAATATTTGGTAGGTGAATGAAGTTTGAAGGTAACTAGATTCGCCAGCATTACGTTTTAAAAACACTAAAGACAAAATAACGTTAGGAACATTCTGGTCGGTCTCTCCTTCATCCCTTCACCTCTCCCAAACCTGTGACATTCAAGAGATTCCAACCTCGCTGTTGTCAGGTAGTACTTGATTCATGAGCAGTCAGTGATCCTATTAATACAGCTGTAAAATAGTCACTCAAAGGAGAGACGGAAATTTGTTAGTCCTCTTTTACGCCCTTTATTTTTCTGTTGCCAATACAAAGGTTTAACACTACAATATGTAGAATGGTGCATAAACAGTTTTCTAACTAATATTTAAAAAAATATATATTTAATTTTATTTGCGTTACATTTCCAACTTCTTATGTAATATTTTTATATGTTTTGTATATGAGGGGCTCACAACCAGAGTGCACCAAATCAACCAGTGGTCAGTTTGTGGAGTAATACAATCTCGGATGAAGAAAATTTAGATTTATTCATTGCCATAACAAACAAAGTCCATAACTCATTTGTTACTCCACAGAGGACAGCATTTCCTGTGGAAGGTGAAGGTTGCTAAGCGTGAGCCAGGAACTTTAAGACTCAATATATCAGAACTATTCCAGATGGACTTGGTCCACTCTGGTTGTGAACACCTCATATATAAGTGCATGCATATTTCCAGAGTTTTCAGTTCATAGAAGTCCGAGTCCAACTTATCACTATAACTACATCATTGATATCTCTAAATCCTCAATGCTTGAGAGTATCGAGAGAGATCTATAATTGGGAGTATCGAGAAAGATTGATACCTTTCTGAAAATTACTCCAAACATTTTAGCTTTTATACCTCTTTTGGTTTATGATGGTACAGACGGTTAAAATAGTTTGGTTTTCTCACCAGCAACCTAGTTCCACCGCTACTGAAGCATAACGCGAAACTTTCATTAAGGCTTAGGATATTCAGGAAGAACTAAACGCTGTTATCAGATTATCTTCCTAGCTGCCTCACCGTTTCAATAAGTCAGCTGGTTGTTATCAGTGTTATTGTGAGTTATTTTATTTTTTGAGTTCAAATAGATTTTAAACATCATGAATCGGAAATGTATATATGAGCCGTTCAGAGCAGAAGTGATTTAAGTCAAAAATGAGTAATGAGGGTTAAAGTAAACATTCTGTAAAATACAGCACAAAGTAACAATTAATATTCAATTTATTTAAACTATTAGCCTAGTAGTCAGTGGATAACACGAAGGACATATTAATTGCTACTTTGCGCTCTATTTTACAGTATTTTTACTTTAAACCTCATTACCCAATTTTGACTTATACCACTTCTGCTCTGAACGGCTCATGTGATAGTGAAATAACCTTCCTGACTGAAAGGGACGATAGGGTGCACTTAAATGAATAGAAAACCTGTATTATGTTTTGTGATTAAATGCACGATTAATTAGAAAATTAAGTTTGAAGTTTCAGCAGTTCGGCAACATCGCCGCTAACACACTCTACTCGTGATACAGATGTAAGAGGTCAACGAATTCGGCGTGTCTCGCTTGGTGAGCTGTTCTCTGATGAGATGTTGCAACCTGTTCGCATCGTAAAATGTCTTGAAATTAGAGAATTTTAAAATTAAATTTACGCGAAAACCGACCATGCTATTCAAATACGCCAGAAGGATAAATTATCCTTTATTAGATTTCCTATCGATATGGGCAAAAAATCACGATCCTACTCGCAATAGTTAACGAATATGAGGTTATTAAACATTTGAGAAAAACTTTTTTTTTTTCTGAAAAAAAAAACTGAAATTTCCACCAATATGAAAGTATAGTTTTTTGTTGCATAAAACATGAGCTATTCGCTGTGAATATCTGCAAGGCTATTTCACTTCCACCCTGTACATATAGGCCTGCTGTAAATTTTTATTTAATATCGTGGTTTCATTCGTCTTTTTAATTTTTCAAGTTGGTGTTGGAAAGAAAAAGCCAAAACTTTGCTTCATTCAGAGGCCACATATCAGGGGTTTCCCCTCTCCCTAACACCTTCAGATATTTGCCGAGATGTTACGGCAACGATGTGTGCAAATGAGAGATTTAGTTTTCCCTTATGTTTCTAAAAGTCCTGTGCCAACATAATCCAATTGGACTTTAGGAGATTCTCTTATGTTTGTTTTTTTTCCTGTCTGATTTGACGATGAATTAGACTTTCACTTTAAGAACATTTTTGTAATTACGTAGTATATTCATATAACATTCCGTGTTTTATAAAATGTGTTATTTTTTCACAACTGAAAAATGATTTATAACAGTGGATTGTAAAATAATCTTCACAGTTGATAAGATAAAAGTTTCTATATTCCCAGTTGTGGGATTTGGAAATCCCTCAGCAGCAATGTGTAATAAGAATATCTAGGAAAACAGACATATGGTTAAAGTTTTAGTATTGCGACCGTTCTCCCAGAATGGTTTCGGTCAGGTATAAAGACTAGTTCACAATAAACCGGGAACAGAAACAACGAGAACGAGAACGGAAATATTGTTAAAATAAATGTATTTAAATGTGAGCATCGCAATTAACTTTCACGTTCCCGTTCTCGGGCTCCGGCAAGCTTCTCGTTAATTGTGAATGCTCACATTTATATAGGCTACATTTTTTTCACTTAACAATATTTCCGCTCTCGTCCTTGTTGTTTCCTTCCCGGTTTATTTTGAACCAGCCTTAAGACGTGAACGAACCCTAGGGTGCTATTCATAGACATTTCGCTAGCCCGCGCTACGAGCGTGCTAAACTAGCCCCGGCTATCGACTGGTTACTTGTACGGGATTAATATCATATCGCTAACACTGATTTATGAATACGAAAAATGTTAGTTCGCTGATCATCCACCGGAAGCCCGCGCTAAGAATGTCTATGAATACGGCCCTAAATGTTTAACTAAAATTTGTCAAGGACAAATCCCAAGAATAAAATAATAAAATTTATTCAAACCTAGGAATTCCTTACCTACGTTTTAAACAAAACGTAGCGAGTAAGGCGTGGAGTACATTAGTAAAGTGTAAGAATTGTCAATGCTCTTTGAAGTATTTTAGTTTTTTTGTCGTATTTTATCTTCAATTTTTTACTTTCAAAGTTATAATAATGAGTATCGAAGCTCTAAGACAAATTAGAGAAATTTGGTATTGATCCACCTCAAACTTACTCTAAAAGAAAAGCACTGAGTAAACGTTAAGTACCCAGTCCAGACAACAAAATATTGTATTAGTTTTATGTTATTAATTTGAATCAGTATTATAATTAAAATTTTTATATTAGCTTTTAGTAGTTTCAGGAACGCAGTAATTTTTTTTTCAGTAAATCAAAACCAATTATATAGAATCATTGTGTTGTTCGTACGCAGTTTCTTCACGATTAAAATTGAGACGTCTTTTAAAAAACAGCCGTAGTCTAAAAGTTCACCACCGTTTGCCCCGTTATCGTTCAAACCAGAGATTACATATTTTTATAAGCGACGTGATTTTGTTCTGGATCAAGAATAGTGAAATGTTGCACCTTGTGAACTTTTATTCTGCTGGTTGAGGCGGAAAAATGTATCTGCCAGATAGGCCAATTGGGTAACAGTTCATCAGTGAACATTTAAATTTAAATGTCAGAAAGAAAAATCTGCACTTTTGACCTAGGTTCAAACAGACAGCTCAATACGTTCTCCCTCGACAGCCACCTAACTCCGGTATGAAATAGAGGTAAATCATAGTCAGCATCCATTTCACTGACACAGAATCGAAAATAATTGTGAGTTCGTAGCTCTGGATTTAATGAAGTTGACAATTCTAACACCTTCATTAAAACTGTATTTGATATCAATCGACATATTTTTGTAGCTAAAGTCTAGCGATAAATGCTACAATATAGAAATTTAGTGGATTGCGCAGGGTTTTCAAATTCACTGACATAAAAAAGTATAGTTAAAATGTAATCTCCCGTTATTCTGAGTTTATTTAGTACTAAGCTTTGTTTTACTGATTATTATTGAATTAACACTAACGAAGTCTGGTGAAATTGGCCAATAATTAGACATATTAAAACTCACATTAATGAAATCATTATATACTTCAAACACTCGTTCTTGAAATCATTTTGCTTACTTTTTCATTGTTTAAAACTTTGAAAACAGCTACATGTTTTTATGTTGTATATAAATTCATATTTTTATTTCACATTTTAAGTATCACCCAGTAATAGCTTACGTACTACCAGTGGTACGCGTACCGTAGGTTGAGAATAGCTAGTCTGACTATTTTTATGGATGAAATTAATATCTTAAATTTAATTTAATTAGAGTTCCATTGAAATAATCAAAGCCAAGTCTGGGGACTATTTTATTCCCATACTGAAAGAATTTCATTTCTATCTGTTGTTTTTTATGTAAAAGTCTCTTCTTTTAAAATACATTTATAGAGTTTCAACATGTTAAAGAAATAAATTATGTATTAATTTATTATGTGAACCTTTTGAAAGCGCCTATAAATTCTTTCGTATTTCCTGGGATCTCCATATTTTGCCTTATTTTCGTAAGATCTTCTGTATAACTTATTATTCTGAACCTTTCTCACATTCTGTTAACCGCGTAAAGTAATTACTGGGTGTTATTGTCATAAAAGGTGTTAATGAACATCAAAACAATGTTCTCACAGAGGTCGGCAGCACACTGCGTCAAACATTTGTCCGATGCAATATACTGCAGCGTCATAAGAATGCGTGTAATCGCCGTCACATCGAATGGTCCGAGACAAAACCGTCCTGTATGAGACAGAATGTCCGATGAAATATGCTGCAATCTCATAAGAATGCGTGTAATCGCCGTCACATCGAATGGTCCGAGACAAAACCGTCCTGTATGAGACAGAATGTCCGATGAAATATGCTGCAATCTCATAAGAATGCGTGTAATCGCCGTCACATCGAACGGTCCGAGACAAAACCGTCCTGTCCGAGACAGAACGTCACATGCAGTATGCTGCAGCCAGACGGGTAGTTTGAGATAGGAAACCCATGATCACCGACTTAAAAATAAATACAGGGAATAAAATAATTACAATTTGGTATTCACAAATCAATAATAAAGAAAATAGGGCTACAATTTGTATTAGAATGACTTCACGCTTTCTTGCACTTTCGTAATCGAGAGAAATGTGTTTGCTTATGTAATAACTCATTCAGCAGCATTTTCATTACTTAGCGCTATTATAATCTGAAAAATTACAGACTAATCACATGATTACACGTCACTACATTAGTGTTGTAATCGGAACTTATTTGTTAACAAATGTTGAAATTTTACTTTCTTTCTGGTGTTGCGAGATATCTACCTTGGATTTCTTTATGTAATAATAATAATAATAATAATAATAATAATAATAATAATAATAATAATAATAATAATAATAATAATAATATCTTTTGTTACTTATAAATTATAATATTAAGACGACTCTAACAAAACTGATAGTAAACATGACTTTGACAATGGTTACTGTTGTGCTTAACTTTCCGATATGCAAGGAATCTTTGATAAAATACGAGACTGTTATCTGCGTCGATGACATCTCTGTACTGCTGTTCATGTCGCCAGTTACAGCAATTTCTGTAAAACTGTGCATTTTAATTTTATTGTCATTGTAACTTTGTTTGTGGAATTTCAGTATATTCCATCTTAAATTTCTTACCTGTAACTGCAAACTGTATTTATTTATATGGAGCATTCACAAGCAAAAATAAAAAAATGCTGTGTATTACGAATTATTGTATTTAATTATTTTTATCACGAATTTTAATAGAAACAATTTAAAAAAATGTCAGAAACGAGACTCAAATTAGATACTTATTTTTCATCTATCTACTCTGTAAAAAGAAGTTGCAGAAGTGCACCAGACTCAAATTTAATTCTTTTAATGATGTAGGTATGCCTATTGTATTATTTTATTTATTTATTTATTTAAGGTAAGTTGGGATAAGTGCATCCCCTAAATATGAAAGTTCAACTTTGTTGCATAGTAACACCCGAGCCCTTTGTAATTTTAAAATAAGGTTTTATTGGTATATTAAGTGGTTAATTCTGTGTGTTTTCATCTTGTTAGTTGCGTAAATTGTCGAAGCATGTTTTATGAAACAAATAAATACCATTATAATGTCAAAGGTATGCAGTTGCCCCGTCATATGAGGCAAGAACATCTCCAGGCTGTAACTTTCCGTGGTAATGGATAGAACATAATCAAGGGGCAAGTGTGTATTCTCTGTCCTTTGAGCTACAAATGCACTTTTAATATTTTATTTTATTAATTTTTTCTTATAAGTTATGTATTTGAGCAATAAAGGGTGTTCAGAGAGTAAGATTAACACTTCCCGAGATGGCAGGACGAATCTCAAATTAACTACAGAGATATGGACTGAAGTTGCATTTGCCCCAGAAATGCACTTACCCCAACTCACCTTATTGGTAACGTAATTAACATAAAACAATTTCCAGCAATGTTTCGTATAATTTCAGATGGTAAAAATTAATTATGTACCGTACATACTCTTTGCAGATTTTATGCCATAACATGGAAATATGAATCAATAGACCATGGGTTTCGTATCTCAAGTTACCTTGTCTAGGTCCTTCTATTTTATTATTATTTTATTTTATTGGGTTATTTTACGACGCTGTATTAACATCTCAGGTTATTTAGCGTCTGAATGATGTGAAGGTGATAATGCCGGTGAAATGAGTCAGGAGTCCAGCACCGATAGTTTCCCAGCATTTGCTCATATTGGGTTGAGAGAAAACCCCGGAAAAAACCTCAACCAGGTAACTTGCCCCGACCGGGATTCGAACCCGGGCCACCTGATAGGTCCTTCTATAGCCACTGAAAATACTGAGGCGTTGTTCATTAATACCCTGTAAATTTCTATTAACAATTAGACATCAAGAATTTATATTATAATATATAATTTATAACGAGCTTGATTTGGGGGGGGGGGGAATTAAGGAAATGGGAGTGTCCCAAGAAAAGGACTACATAAGTCTGTTTCTTCTCTGATATGAAGGAGCGCTGGAAGACTGACACTGCACCCTCTACTGGGTTTATTTTGCCTTATCGCTCCTATACTTGGAATGATTTTTTAGGTCCGAACGGTGGCGCAGTTCCTTCTACTCCCCTGAAAGCGACGAGTGGGTAAATCTCACCTTCGGCTCTCTTCACTGCGCATGCGCGGTCTTTTACAAGTTATGTGACAAGGTTAGTGGGTTAGTTGAGGGGATAACTAAGTGACGTGAGACCGAGGAATATGTGAAAAGATTTCAATGATTTAAGATTCTCGGTCTCACGTCACTTAGATATCCCTTCAACTAACCCACTAACCTTGTCACATACCTTGTAAAAGACCGCGCATGCGCAGTGAAAAGAGCCGAGGGTAAGGTTTATCCACTCGTCTGAAAGCGTACTATACCTTCACCTCCTCAAACTAATGCCATCTGTACGCCAGGCGGAATACTATATCACGCTGATTCCGTTTTTGTGTGAATACTATTGACATTATAATGAAGAATATTGAAATGGAGAAATAACGTAGAAAAATTGGAGAATAAACGCCTGCGGAGTAACGGTCAGCGCGTCTGGCCGCGAAACCAGGTGGCCCGGGTTCGAATCCCGGTTGGAGAAAGTTACCTGGTTGAGGTTTTTTCCGGGGTTTTCCCTCAACCCAATATGAGCAAATGCTGGGTAACTTTCGGTGCTTGGCCCCTGACTCATTTCACCGGCATTATCATCTTCATTTCATTCAGACGCTAAATAACCTAGATGTTGATACAGCATCGTAAAATAACCCAATAGAATAAAATAAAACTGGAGAACCCAGAAAAAAAGAAGCGTCTGTTTTGTCCATTACAAATTCCATCACGATCGATTGTCCATTACAAATTCCATCACGATCGAACCAGGGCCAACTGTACGAAAGACCAGCTTGCAGCACTGAGGCATAGACGCGGTCCTATGGTCTCACAGTAATGCCATTGCTATAACCACCGATTTTTAACAAGTGAGACTCGGCATTGCGTTGTTAGGGGAATATACCGCAACAATTAACAAATATGTCTCGTTGCAGGAATAGTATTACATGACTTGTTATAATTCAGATTCTAGGGTATTTAATTGTTCACTTAGTGATTCTGCATGTAACTGGATTCATTGGCGTAATAGGATTAAAGATAGAATTAACACAATATTGCATTTAAACCATATTTGAGAATCAGTAGCGTGACGTTAATTAATTAATCGATAAGTATGTCAATAGGATGAAACATAAAATGTAATTACAAGGCCAGTGAAGGTTAACAAACTTTTTAAAACGCATATTTTACCAAACAAAACTGAACACACTATTTTATATGTACCGATACTCGGTACAGCCCAAATCCACACATATTGCAGAGATCGTAGCCAAAGACCACGTCATATTTTTGTAGTGTAATACGCACATAATTTGCGTCCTAAATTCGCACACATTCTTCATTTTACATAGGCAAAAACTGCCAAGCAGATAATAACCAAATTAACAAAGTATCACATTATGAGAATGCAATCTTGTAAGAACACACAGTGATGAAAACTGTGCTATTTCTGAGAATGAAATTATTTCTTCCCACTTATATCTTGTTTATTGTCTCCTAAGACCAGTGACGGCTTTGTTACAAAGTTGGATATAATTAAATTTTTGTCTGAAAACGATTATTAGCCCAGATTTCGAAAGTACAGCACATAATGCCGTCCGCAAGGTTTTTCCAGCCACAAAAATAGAAGGGTGTAGATTTCATTTGAATCGCTTCATAAAGAAAGGGCATCAGTCATATATATATATATATATATATATATATATATATATATATATATATATATATATATATTGGAAATTGAGTTAACATTGAATTTCCCATCTTGAATGTTCAACACATCATTTTGTCAACAGTAATCTCACTAGAGGTTTTGATTTTATCGATAAACCTGCGAGTGGAACACGAGCAGATTTATGTAGAGAAAATCAAAACTCGAGTGGGATTTAAGCGACTATTACATGATTAGAAGAAAGTATATTAAGATTAGAAGCAACGAAGTACTCCAATACAATAAGATATTAATTGACTTACGAAAATACAAAACTGTCTTCAAATGTATTATTGTACGATCTCTAAATTACAAATATTACGCTAGATGGCAGTAGTGTGTTATGTTTAGCTGTTTTCATGTTATCAGTTGTGCCAACTATGGAATCTTCATAAACCTCTGTGGACGGTTACTAGTCAAGAATTGATTCAGTTTCATTTTTATTATCTGGATTCCAGTAATCAACGTCACTTTACAGATGATTTTCAATAAATCTTAGTATTAAACAATCTCTGATACGTGACTATTCATAATATCATATAGCAGAAGGTATAACATAACCTATTATAAACAAGTGTTAGAAAAGTTTTAATTATGGAGGATGAAATAAACAAGAAAAGTTTTAATTAACGATGTTAAAATAAAAAAATAAACATTAATAATTTTAAAAGGAACAGTTATTGAAAGTACAATTTACAAATTTGAATGTTTTAGTGGTTGGTGGTTCAGTTGAAGTTATATTTGGACGTGTGCGTGAAAGAAGTGAACTCATTGATGCACATGGTGTATTCCTCAACTTATTCAGCATTTCCGAATGGTGCTTTTCATTTATTTGTAAACAGAATTTCAGGGAAGATGCATAGCTATGACCAGTGATCTTTATTAATTCTTGTTCTTGAATGTCAATGCGAGTCATATTTGAAAGTGCTGTGTATCGACTGGAGTGGTTTGTAATTTTCTGTTTTTTTTTTTTTTTTTTGACGTCCAGACCAATACAGTTTGAAATGTTGGCAAACAAAGAAACAAATACTAGGGTAGTGATAAAAATAAACAAATGCTAGGGACGCGATAAAATTAAACAAATGCTAGGGACGCGATAAAACTGTGCGATAAGCAGCCATGATTGGTTGAAAGACGTCCTTTCGTACCGTTTTATTGGTCAAAAGTAGTATGACGTAGTAAAAATGTAACAGTCATGAAAAGAAACCAGTCCAACATTTCTTTCATCGTGATATTGTGTTCGGAATGTGAGCGTTTTGTAAAGGAAGGGGTATCGGTCCGGACAGTTTTTCTTCATTTCCCACAACTTAGCTAAACTGGATTGATGCCCTTTCTTTATGTAGAGATTCATTTATCACAGATATGCTTGCGAAACTCCAAGAGCAACCTTCTTTATGACGGTACAACTGATAATAAAATTGGGGGATGGCTGAAAATAGTTTTAGGTTTAGCATTTTTACCTTAAAATCACGTCTGTGAGGCTTTTACAGATGTCGTATCTATATGCCAATCAGATAATAATTGCTTAACTTTTAGTGACAACAATCTATATACAGTAGAATCTCGATTATCCGAGTTTCAATTAACCGAGGTTCCGTGTTATCCGAACCCCTCTAAAAAAACAAAGGAAAGAAATTACTGTAAATACTGTACAGTACTGCATATTTGTTCCTTTTCTGAATGTATACGTACTGTGTTTTTAAACGCCTAGAGTTCATATTAACCTGATTTGTTCATTCTATTTTGACTACTAAGTAAAGAGTTTGTCTAATTTCTAATCAAAACACAGTTTTTCAATAACCTCCGTTTTGTCCGAGTTTTTGCTTATCCAAGGTAGTCTTGGTCCACATTTACTCGGGTAATCGAGACTGTACTGTAGGCCTAATTATATAAATGATGAAAATTCTCTATTTCCTTTATCAATATGGGCCCAATCAGAGAACTACAGAGAATGCAGAAAGCTTTGAAACTATTTAACTCTCACTTTTATACAGCGAATCCTTCCGTCATTACGTAATAGATATTTTAAAACAAATACAGACTGAAATAGAACTTAAATGAAGACTTTCCATTTGGGGAGGAATGGTGTGATGAAGTCTTCAGAAAGGAAGAAACAAGAATTTTTATGCAGACGTAGGTATGCTTCCTACAAGCAGAGAGAAATTTATGTAATTATAAGCTATTAAAACTCTTCAGCTACAGACTTCAGTTTTAGATAACTTAAACACCGATTCTTATGTGTTTCTTTATCTTGTTATCAAGTGTGCTGTTTTTTGTTCATAGCGTTGCACGTATAGAGTGTGCGGTTTAGAACTACTGCTTATCAGTGTGTGTGGATTTTTCCTTCCCCGCCGATACATTATTTCAAAATAACAGAAGCACAATAAAAATGCAAAAGAATGAATAACAAATAAAGTGGTAAGTAAGTTTAGTTTCATCATCATCATCATCATCATCATCATCATCATTAGTTCATCACTAACATTCGGAAAAGGAACTGTCGCCTGTAGTTTATAAAGTAAAGTGATCTTGAATAATTTCAAGGGAAAATGGTTCCGGGGTCAGACATCGAACCCGGAACCTTTGGCTGAACTCGCCAACGCTCTACCGACTGAGCTACCTAGGAACTCTAGGCTCAATTATTCCCTTTATATTGACATATCTCAAATGTATTGACAAGACGTCAGATACTCAGCGTTGAGTGCACACCAAGTTCTGTGTGACTTAAATTTGGGGTTTTCTGTTAACTAACAGTGGCCTGTATTACATAAATCTGCCTTACAGGTAAAACTGACTTGAATAATTTCAAAGGAAAAATTGTTTGTTAACAGAAAACAATAAATTTAAGTCACACAGAACTTGGTATGCACTCAAAGCTGGGTATCTGACGTCTTGTCAACCCACTTGAGGTATGACGATATAAAGGGGGTAATTGAGCCTGAGTCTGGTAGAGTTCCTGGGTAGCTCAGACGGTAGAGCGTTGGCGAGCTCAGCCAAAGATCTCGATTTCGATACCTGGCCCCGGAACAATTTTTTCCTTGAAATTATTCAAGTCAGTTTCATACCTGAAAGCTAGATTTGTATAAAGTGATCTTGTTGAATCCAACGACGTATCGATCTTCTGTTTACCTGTGGTTGATACTGCATTGCTAATTTCGGAAGTATATCTCTTTCCATTCTGATAACATGTTCTTTCAATTCTTTTGGTGTAGTTTAAGATTTCGTCTATTAAGGTATTAACTTTTAATTGTTTTCTAATTTCTGAATTCCTTTTGTGATCCAATGTCGTGAATTCCAGGAGTGGTCTCAGGAATCTCATAATATGTGCTTCTTCTGATCTCGCTGATTTAAGATCCAAACTTCACTGCCATATTTCAGTGTGGGCTTGAAAGTGATGTTATAGTCTTATTTTTGTTTAGTTTCGTATTCCTTTTCTTATTTTGTTTCTTCTTTAATTTTAATGTATCGGTGTAGGTTTTTTTTACAAAGTAATCAACATAATTGAAATGAATTTATTTTATAAACAATTTTAGAACTCAAGATGAACTAAGAGACCGTGGAATATATGAAGAACAGAATTTGGTTATTTCATGCTAAAACAAATAATGTTACCATTCTTATGAAACAACAATTAATCTTTGGAAAGAAACAGAAGTATGTTAGTCATTTGGTTTGTTTATTAAACACATTTTTGAAATTGGAGACAATGGTTTTTAATCTTTAAACTGTAATTGATTTGGTATAGTGATGGAGTAAATAAATTAAATACAGATATATTGATAGTGCAATATATTGCAAACCTAATTTCGATAAACGATATACATCGCAGAAAATATATCGATATATCGAACGATTATCGGTATATCGCTATTCCGTAAGCAAATTGCATTTTCAGGCGTATATTTAGTGTATTACAATAAAATTACTTAAATTTTAATATTCCTTTTACCATTGAAATTAACATCATAACACTCAAAAGCATAAATGTAAAATTGTAACAATAAACAATACATTTTCAATACCATATGATGTAGGTCCTAACCTAAATAAAAATTATGGTGGACGCAAGGAAACTTAAATGACACAGTGGGAAAGAGTTAAGTATTTGATACTGGAACAAGATTCAATTATTCCAATTTGATATAGGATTCAATCCAGGACACAGTTATAATGCTCTTTTCTACCTAACAACGCAATTATTTTTAAATGTAAGTAAACAATACTTGTAATTATTTTAAATTTAATTGAACAGTACTTAGATTGTTACAAGTTTTAATAAAACTTCACAGTTTATTTGATACAATCCTTCTATAGTAAGTTTCCATTGCAAGTTATTGTTACACTCCAACATTCCAAACAACAATGGTGATGATTATAGGGATAGAATTTTTATGCACTAAAAGATATAATAAGAAAACAGATTGTCAGCACTAGGCTGTGCATATAAATCATAGACGTAAACAAATGTCACATCGGTATTAAATCCTTGTTTCTCTTTCCATTTCAGAATATAGAAATAAAAGTTTTGATACCCGTTTTGAGATAAGACGGTTCCCTTTCAGGGTGGGAGTTGCTCCTGCCTTGGAGAACATTAATAACAATATTAAAACAGTAGTAGATAAACCTCCCGTCTGTCTCACGTTCGCACACGCTGCATTTAGAATTTGGTGCTGCATATTAAACAGTTTGAATTCGAATTCCAGTCCAGCCAATTAGAACAAGGTATTGAGTGAGGTTGCACAATTATGTAACTGTCCACCTTCAGTAGCACCATCTCTCGGGAATTATCGGAGTTGTCTAGTGTGAATTTTGTGTTTGTCGATAATGATAAAAATTACACAAAAAATTGATAAATTTATGAGAAAACCGATATATTATACGATACATTTAATAAAAATTTCGATATCGATATATCGCTATATCGAAACGAAAATATCGGTATTTCGTAAAAACCGATATATTGTTCCCATCTCTAATTTGGTACAGTGTTATTATGAAAGTGGTAGAAATTTCACTGCTGGTTCTTCGGTCAAAATATGATATAAATACACTTATATTGAAGAATTATTATAATATCCTAATTTTATTGAAGACATTATTTTATGGCATTAATTCATACTATTATCATTAGCGAACAACTGAATTAAGTAATTATAGACTGAACAAAATTCCGCTATACCGCTATTTAGTAATATTTCTATCAGCAGGAGCGTAGACATAAGAAACGCACAATACAATCTCACATGTTGGTATAGGGCCCATTCACTCTGCTAATGTCATGATCTAGTCAATACAAGCTTATATTATGTGGACAACAAGAAGTTGAGTAACGGTACAGCGAAGTTTTGTCCATATCGTATAATTTTAGAATCATATAGAAATACATGCTGTTGTATTATTGTTGTGTTTACTCTTATGCAATTTCCTGTCTAGAAAAAAGACACAAAATAATTCTGGTGAACGAGGCGTCATCACAAGCACAAAATTGATTTATCATACCTTGAACGACAGTAGGCATACTATTCATCATTCAGGAGACAATATTTTCCAGTTAAACTTATATTAAATCTACTTACTTAAAGTCAAATTCAATTTTAATGCATTCTCTGTTGAAATTAAATACTGGAGATACATTTTAAATGGACAGCGAAATTCTTTATTACCTATCCAAGCAGTCATCTAATACATTATCCGAAATAGTAGGTATCACATTTCTTTATCGGATAACTACAAGAGTTGTAAAAATATTCATTTTACATCTTACACCAGTGATGAGCAAACTTTATCAGTTCATGGGCCATACTCAAAATATGGATCTCGTGAACAAAAATTATCTCTTACTTTCCAGGTACTTTTCTCAAATCTCGACTCATGCCAACTTGTAAGTTACTCAAGAAAATCATAAAATCATTTCGTCTCTCATGAAGAATTGAAGAAACTTTTAGTTATAGCTCCCATTGGTCGGTTTCTAATGAACTAAAGTGTTTTAGACAATAAGTGTTGCTTTTTCAGGAGGGAAGTTTAAGCACGATGATATATTGACGGTAATAGTGCTAGTTATAGTGGTGATAATGATAATCATGTTAACGATAGGGACTGAAAAAATAGTTGATAATGAATGTTTGCAATAGACAATTTATAAGTACTGTCGAAATATTCGAAAACATCTTGAGTTTTCACTATAACAATTACGAATTAACATCGAGAGTTGATTACAGCTAAGTAGGTTTTATAAAAACTTATTTTAGAGTGGAAGAAATTTGATTGCAGCCCTTCCAGATATGCTGAGTGTCTCAGAAGTCTTTTTCTAATAGTAAGAATACAGAGTAATTCAGGAGAAATAGTAAATATTTTAATTGATTCTAGTTCACGTTAACACTTTGTTAAAAACATAAAATTGTTTAGTCACACGTTAAAAAGTGTTAAAATTAAAAAAAAAAAGGTATACCTTGGACAGACGGCCCGTTTCGACGTGATGTTACGTCTTCATCAGTGTCTCCTGAACTACTGGTGACCTTGAATTCTGCGGTGTGCATTTGTCGGTTGTAGGGGTGGGGGTATGTTGTTTGTGTGTTATGACGTACCATGACATCGAATAATGTGTGGGTATTGAACTGTAATTGTGTATTAAGTTATGTTGTGGGTATGTTATTGTACGTTTATATATTTCGTATTTTTCTAAGACGTTTAACTGTGAACTTTTTGGTGTGATGTGTAAAATTTCCATATCTGTTTCTATATCATTGTAGTCATGATTATTGTTGATTATTGTTGTTTGATGTGACGTAGGGTTTGATTATAGTTTTAATATGTTCATTATATCTTGTAAGAAAAGATCTTCCTGTCTGCATTTTAGTTTGTAAACTCCAGTTGAATTATATTTATTTGAATGTTTAATGTGATTATTTAGATATTTCTGTGTTGTGTTATTTGTTTTGTATGCTATCTTGTATTTTAGTTTTCTGAATGAAGTTGCAATTTTGTGAGTATTGGTATTGTGATATGTTATGTATTTATTCTCACGTGGTGTTTGTGTTGGTTTGTTCTGTTTAAAATATTTTAAGGGATGGTAGTCAATTTTATATATTTTTCGTGAAATAACAATTCGAATTTGACGGTAGAGTTTGACTGTATTATTTTTCATACAGTCAGGAAGATGTGTGTTTGGTTTACAATCTTTCCTACCCTCAGCATGTAGATGATTTTTCTCCATGTTTAGTTTTACAGCATTTTACAACACTAATGTTAACACAAAGTGCACCTAAAATTGAGATATTTTCATCATTCTTGCACCAAAATGAAACTGATTAACGTAGCTAAGTGCCAAACTACAAACCGTGTCCTACCGCTTGAGAAAGTTAATTTAGAACTCGAAGATCTTAAATTTTTATTTTTATGTTTGAAATTTTCAAAAAATAAAGTGACATTTTTTCTTAATAGAATCTGTTATTGTTGAAAGGAACTAGGTCCACTTTTTAAAGTTTGAAGGTAATCGAAAAAAACTGTTTTGTGAATAATCTATCGAAGATTAAACCACAATATATTGTACATATTTAATCTTCGATAGTTTATTCACAAAACAGTTTTTTTTCGATTATCTCAAAACTTTAAAAAGTGGACTTAGTTCCTTTCAACAATAACCGATTCAATTGGATAACATAGTGAAAAAATTGTTTTCACAGCTTATTCTGCGTTCTTTTAGGACTAAGACAGTAACATAAATTTTATTCTAACACACAAACTGTGGGACAAGGACTAAAACAAATTTCAATTTTTTGTTTCAAAAAATCCCCCCCGGCCTCCCAGAAATATTTGAGGGGTTTATTTTGTGTGAAAATCCTTGATTATGTGTCAAGTAATCAGAAATAAAAGGCTTTTAAATTTTGAATAAAAACTGCAAATTTTACTCCCAAGGATAGATAAGTACTATACCGATTAAGGCATTTCAATATCGATGTTTCAGCTGGAAGGCACAGCTTTCCGCTTCGCTTAACGAGGGCCACGAAGTTCACAAAAGTCACTACCAGAGTCGAGCGGCAACTTGTAACACTTTGCTACGAAAACATTCTGGAGTCCATAAAGCAACGAGCGATAACACTGTTCTTTGAAACTACAATACCAATAAAGTTGAACCAATATTATTATGTAATAAGTTACGCCTACCGAGAAAGTTATGAAGCACTTCATCCAGACGTCAACTTTGGTGTTCACCACATGCTTCAGATCCACTGTGATAAGCAGACAGGTCGACTGTTGCCACGTGTCCCTCCTACAAGAAGTGTTAATATTTAAGTATTTTTAATCAGCCAGCAGTAAAATTATACCGATATTCTCTATACATGATGAATTTAAAAATAAATTTTCGTTTTGATTAATTTTTTCCTCCAATATTCTGTATAATATCTGCAGTGCTTGGGAAAAGTGACACAAGTCAGTTTCCACAAACCTTTTTGATAATTTATTGACAACTTACGGAACATCTGTTCGCTTGGGAAAAAATACATAGGCATTTCTCCCATTACAATAATTCATACAGAAAAAAATCAAATCGACATAAACCAGTGTAAGTTGTCAATAAATTATCAAAAAAGGTTTGTGGAAACTGACTTATGTCACTTTTCCCAACCACTGCAGATATGATAAGTCATACTTTCAAGCAGTTATAAAAAGAGTAAAATATCGGGTTATTATTATTATTACTATTATCACAATGGTACCAATTATGTGTTAGGGATTGCCAGTAATTATAACGGATTTTCCCTATTATTACGGAATTTCCTTATAATGCAGGAAAAAATATTTTTTACTTTATTCCGCAGATAGAAAACGAGAGAAAATATATCACCATTGCTTACTTTTAGTTCTATGCTCACTTTTAGTTCTGGTTGTATGGGTGAAATCGTCTCTTCCATCTGTTACAACAGCTGAAATTGTGTTTTCTTTCTGTTAACGGCCCCTGGAGAACTTATTTTTTACGGCCCTTGTAATTGCGGTCGAGTGATCAAAATTTGTGTAAGCACTTCTTTTGACATTATTCACACGGTGGAAGAAAAAATGTAACTTTTTTATCTGCCCCCCCATCATAATGTTTGCCTGCAAGCCGAAAAAAAGCTTCATGTCCATTTTTGGTGCAAGTAGATCCCCTCGACAATAACTAAATGAGTTGAGACAATGTGCATACTCCTTCTGATTGGTTGGATCCAACCAAGACCTTCATTAATATGCAATTGATAAATCTCGGTATACATATGTATTCAAAAATAAATTGGGTCGATGAAATAATAAATCCCCCATTATCTGTAATTTGTAGACTCTAAGAGTACCTTTACAATGAAAGTTGTGACATTGATCCTATCGACAATTTTATTGAAATATGTAAGGACTTGATATCACTGAGAAGTAAAAGCAAAATCTATATACTGTTTACAGATATTAAACAAATTTGATACGTATTATTATATTATATCCATGTATGGTGGGTCCCTATCACCACGGCATGGCGCGTCCTCAGGTTGCGGATAGAGGAGACGGCCTCCAGATATGGAGGGTAGCTGCGAATATATTGAATAAGCAGTCGTGGACAGCCGATAAGGGGTGGTCCTCCAGCTTGGGGGTTGGGCGAAGGGCTAACAACCCATCACCGTAAAAAACAGCTTGTTACGAATTCCTACAGTAAGCCTCGGAATAGGACTGATTCTCTGGCACGACCACAGCAAAGGAATAAGGTTTTGAGATTTGGCACTTGGAACGTAACTAGTCTTTATAGAACAGGAGGGGTAACATTAGTAGCAAAAGAACTAGCTAGATATAGAATAGACTTTGTGGGAGTACAAGAGGTTAGGTTAGATGGGAATGGCATATCACAAATAGGAGATTACTTGTTGTATTATGGGGAAGGAAACAATAATCACCAATTAGGAACAGGATTCTTTGTACATAAAAGAATAAACTCAGCAGTAAAAAAGGTCGAATTTATCAGTGACAGGTTATCGTATTTAGTACTTAAGGGTAGATGGTGCGACATCATAGTTATAAATGCTCACGCCCCTACAGAAGAGAAAGACGACTATCTAAAGGATAGCTTCTATGAGGAATTGGAACATACTTTTGATCAGTTCCCTAGATATCATATGAAAATTTTATTGGGGGATTTCAACGCTAAAGTAGGACGGGAGGATATTTTTAGACCAACTATTGGAAAAGAGAGCCTACACGCAATTAGTAGTGACAATGGAGTTAGATTAGTCAACTTTGCCACATCGAAAAATTTAATTGTCAAAAGTACAACATTCCCCCATAAGGATATACATAAATATACTTGGACTTCTCCAGATGGATTGACACACAACCAAATAGATCACATCTTGATAGATAAACGGAGACATACTAGTATAGTAGATATTCGAACTTTCAGAGGTGCAGACTGTAATTCTGACCATTATTTGGTGATTGGAGAATTAAGAGAAAGATTATCAGTAGCCAAGCGAGTAGAGCAACAAGTTAATATTACTAAATTCAATATTTTGAAATTAAAGGACGAGGAAGCTAAGCAAAATTATCAGGTCGAAATTTCGAATAGGTTTGCCACTTTAGAAAGTTCCGACGAAGTTGAGAAAGAATTAGATGTTAATAGCGTGTGGGAAAATATCAGAGATAGTATCAAAATTGCAGCTGAGCAGAGCATAGGTTATTATGAAACTAAGAAAAAGAAACCGTGGTTTGATGAAGATTGTTGCATGGTAGTAGAAAGAAGGAAACAGGCAAAATTGAAATTCTTACAGGATCCAGTTGAGGAGAATAGAGATAATTATTTCAATGAAAGACGGGAAGCAAGTCGTACACTTAGGAATAAAAAGAGAGGTTACTTGAAGGAAAAACTGAATGAGGTAGAAACAAATAGTAAGAATAAAAACATTCGAGATTTATATAAGGGTATAAAGGAATTTAAGAACGGATATCAGTCAAGGGTAAACGTGATCAAGGATGAGAATGGTGACTTGCTTGCAGACTCTTCATCAATCCTAAACAGATGGAAAAACTATTTTGCGCAACTACTAAATGTACATAGGCCAAATAGAAATGATCGGGATGATATTGAAATACAAACTGCTGAGCCATTTATACCCGAACCCACGATTTCAGAAGTCGAAATTGCGATAGAAAATCTGAAAAAGTACAAGTCTCCAGGTATCGATCAAATTCCAGCAGAATTAATACAAGAGGGTGGAAGTGCATTATATAGCGAAATTTATAAACTTGTACTTGCTATTTGGGAAAAGGAAATTGTACCAGAACAATGGAAGGAGTCCATAATTGTACCTATTTTTAAAAAGGGGGACAAAACCAACTGTGGTAACTTTCGAGGAATATCACTTTTGTTGACGTCGTACAAAATTTTGTCCAATATTCTTTTGAGGAGATTAACTCCGTACGTAGATGAAATTATTGGGGATCATCAGTGCGGTTTTCGGCGTAATAGATCGACTATTGATCAGATTTTTTGTATTCGGCAGATAATGGAGAAAAAATGGGAGTATAAGGGTACAGTACATCAGTTATTCATAGATTTCAAAAAGGCATATGACTCGGTTAAGAGGGAAGTATTATATGATATTCTTATTGAATTTGGTATTCCCAAGAAACTAGTTCGATTAATTAAAATGTGTCTCAATGAAACATACAGCAGAGTCCGTATAGGTCAGTTTCTATCTGATCCTTTTCCAATTCACTGCGGGCTAAAGCAGGGAGATGCACTATCACCTTTACTTTTTAACTTCGCTTTAGAATATGCCATTAGGAAAGTTCAGGATAACAGGCAGGGTTTGGAATTGAACGGGCTACATCAGCTTCTTGTCTATGCAGATGACGTGAATATGTTAGGAGAAAATACACAAACGGTTAGGGAAAACACGGAAATTTTACTTGAAGCAAGTAAAGCGATCGGTTTGGAAGTAAATCCCGAAAAGACAAAGTATATGATTATGTCTCGTGACGGGAATATTGTACGAAATGGAAATATAAATATTGGAGATTTATCCTTCGAAGAGGTGGAAAAATTCAAATATCTTGGAGCAACAGTAACAAATGTAAATGACACTCGGGAGGAAATTAAACGCAGAATAAATATGGGAAATGCGTGTTATTATTCGGTTGAGAAGCTCTTATCATCCAGTCTGCTGTCCAAAAATCTGAAAGTTAGAATTTATAAAACAGTTATATTACCGGTTCTTCTATATGGCTGTGAAACTTGGACTCTCACTCTGAGAGAGGAACATAGGTTAAGGGTGTTTGAGAATAAGGTGCTTAGGAAAATATTTGGGGCTAAGCGGGATGAAGTTACAGGAGAATGGAGAAAGTTACACAACACAGAACTGCACGCATTGTATTCTTCACCTGACATAATTAGGAACTTGAAATCCAGACGTTTGAGATGGGCAGGGCATGTAGCACGTATGGGCGAATCCAGAAATGCATATAGAGTGTTAGTTGGGAGACCGGAGGGAAAAAGACCTTTAGGGAGGCCGAGACGTAGATGGGAGGATAATATTAAAATGGATTTGAGGGAGGTGGGGTATGATGATAGAGACTGGCTTAATCTTGCACAGGATAGGGACCGATGGCGGGCTTATGTGAGGGCGGCAATGAACCTTCGGGTTCCTTAAAAGCCATTTGTAAGTAAGTATTATTATATTATATATATTATTTTGAATTATAATTATTTATAATATACGCGACTTTCATGTCAAAACTTCCCAGTCTAAATAACTAATTTATTTAAATTGAATTCAATTTAAACAAAAAAAAAAACACGTCAATTTAGATATTGAGGGGGAAGTCTGAAACCAGGCTTAATTGCATTTTAGATTTCACCCCCCCCCACCCCTCAGCCACCACACTTATACTTAAATATGAGAGCATTCAATTGTTTATACACCTCATTCATTTGTTTTCGCATCTTTTGTTTTCTATCGTCACCTGACAACCTGGATTTTTGTTATTGTTGATTAGAGCCAGGTTGCCAAGCGACGATAGAAAACAAAAGATGCGAAAACGAATGAGATTTATAAACATTTGAAGTTCTTTCATATTTAAATCTATACTAATAATAAATCTGTAGCCGAATTTTTTCTGGTAATTTTCGATTTTCCACAAATAATTGGTCCTAAAATATATAATTAACCGCCCTGAAACCGAAAATCGCTTTTTTGAAATTTTTGTTTGTATGTATGTCTGTCTGTCTGTCTTTCTGTCTGTCTGTCTGGATGTTTGTTACCTTTTCCCGCGATAATGGCTGAACCGATTTATATGAAAATTGGAATATAAATTAAGTTCGTTGTAACTTAGAATTTAGGCTGTATGGTATTCAAAATATATCATTTAAAAGGGGGGTTATAAGGGGGCTTGAATTAAATAAATCGAAATATCTCCCTTATTATTAATTTTCATGAAAAATATTACATAACAAAAGTTTCTTTACAAATAATTTCCGATAAGTTTTATCCCATGCAAAAGTTTTATAGGACTGATATTTAATGAGATAAATGAGTTTCAAAATTACAATAACAACGCCATCTAAGGCGGTGTAATGAAATAAAAAACAAATGACTTCGTCTATAAGGGGCCTTGGACATCAACAATCGAAAGCTATGAAACATACGGTAGCCTACAGAGAATGTTTCTGTGTTTATATGAACTAATATCGGAAGCTAATTAACCGATTTGTATAATTAATTATTAATTCACCATTGGAAAGTGTAGTTTCTCTAGATGGACATAACGTTATAATGTTATTACAGTAACTTCTGAGTGAATCGAGGACAGGTAAGATTAAAATAGCTTCTTATGCACAGAAAACTTGATAGGCATTCGTTTCCTTTATTTCCTAAAATAATTTTTATGACGAAATGAGTGGTCTCTGGATCAAAATGATCGCATTTTAATTTTTTTAATGCAATTTAAATTAAGTAACATAAACGATTTATCCTTCTATCGAACACGAATGTTCCCAGGATCAAATGTCCTATTTTAATTATGTAATTACTTTACATTTATTTCTAACGGGTGCAGCGGAGCGCACGGGTACGGCTAGTATTAAAATATAAGGATGCCATTTGGAGTTTCAAAGTGGGGGCGGCTGGGGATGGGGGTGAAATCTAAAATGCAATAAAGCCTTGTTTCAGACTTCCCCCTCAATATCTAAATTGACGTGTTTTTTGTTTAAATTGAATTCAATTTAAATAATTAGTTATTTAGACTAGGAAGTTTTGAAATAAAAGCCCTGTATAAAAATTATTATTACAGCTAGTTTATCACTGAAGGATAAGAAAAACCTGTTAACTTGTATTTACTAGAATCAAAGCCGTTGTAAGTGCTTACTGGATTACGAAACAAGATATGTGATGTTTGGATCCTGTGTCTCAACTCTTACTATATATTATCGAGGAACTTTATGCAAAAGGGGCTGATGCTGCCATCTAGTGGCTTAGCATGAACACTATCACATGCCTAAAGCACGAAAAGGAAAAATTATCCGAATCGTACGAGGCCGCTTTGAAAATTTGCCGCCAAGGGGAAGAATGCTTCATATCCACGTAGGGCCGGATTTAGGTATAGTACCGCCCCTAGGCAACGCTAACATTTTCCGCCCCCCCCCCCTCAACTCTCACAACAGTTTATGAACAGCTATTATACAGGTCATGTTTAGTTTAAATTAGATTTAAATGTTGTTCTTTAGTCAACTGTCCGAAGACAGGTCTGAACCTCACAAGAAGGCACCACCTATGAGACAACTAGGCCAGGAGATAATGGGGTAGGGTGGCCAGTACCTTGTAATGTTACAATTCAGAAAACAAATTATTGGAATCAAAATATACAGTATGTATCTTACTTGTGAATTATAAAGATTTCCTTCGCACTTTCTTCAGAGAAAGCATTGATGATAGTCGATCTGACGAAGCACATCAGACTCGATGCAAAGAAACAAATTGAAACTGATTCATTGTTGAAACAAAATTGATTTGTGAAAGGTAGGCTGTGGTTTATTTTTAAACATTGATTTTGTTGGTGATATATTTAGTACGAGTATTTCTTATTTCGATAGGAAGTATAAAGTAAACTGAAAAATAAAGTCCAACTCTTTGCGGAATAAACCTTTCATATCGAATTATATAGTGCACAAGCTTGAAAGTGATTAAATAGTATTGTTGACGATATATTATATTGGAAATGTAACCGATAGTTCTGGTTACTATTCATAGCGATAATATTATTATAAACACACATAAAATTTGATTTTCAAGAATCCATTCTTGTTTATAAGTTACAAGCACTTAAATTTAAGCAGTTTTATAGTAGGCTATAATAACGTGATATCGGCATTACAATGTAACTATGCAGCTGCTTACTTTCCTTTTACTCTCACCACGATCCCAACAATGCGATAACAAAACAATATCCGACCACAGGATGTTAAGAACAAACAAAAGATTTATCAACAAGAGTTTTAAAAACAAATTTCACTGTGAAATAAAAATGAAAAAAAAAAAAAGGACGAGAAAAAGAAGCAGAAAATGCCACCCCTCTGGAAATTGCCCCCCCCCCAGGCAACTGCCTAGGTTTCCTAGGCCTAAATCCGGCACTGTGCCCACGTAATACAGGGATTATTATATCAAGAACACAGACATGTGACATGAAGGTTCTTCCCTCTTTATCTCCAAATGTATTTGCAGCCTAATTTAGATTAAAATTAATATACGAAAATCTAATTACATCTCTTCCACTCTGCATAATTTAGTTGTTTCAGTTGTAAAATTATTATCAACGATAGTGAACGCATATAATACACAGTAAACCAGTAGATACTTAAACTTAATAAAGTTATGAACTGAGTCGGTGAGTCGGAGTGTGTCAAGGCCCTACAGGCGGTAGTTTGCTTATCACTGCGCTACTTCGCAAGATACACAATTTTTCCAAGAGAGCATCTAACAATAAAGCTACTTACAATTTTAGTCATACAAGTAGGATATTATCATGATCAAAATAGCAACAGATTTTTTAATCATTTTATAATTATTTAGGCCTGCTCTACTTCATACGGTTCCATTAAAATATATACTTTTAGTGGACCTTCTTATTTGTAAAACATAACAAGCGAGACAACAATGATGGACAATATGAGATACAAAAAAGGTAAACAAATACATTAAATATAGGCCTGCGAGATGCGAATCCAAGGCAAATATTGCTTTATAAGTGATGATTCTTCTAACTACGGACTTTTTAAAACACAAAAACTGTTTCATAAACACCTGTTAACTTCAACAATTTTTGTTGGTATATTGACGTTCAAAGGTATGCGACCTACGATTTTATGATCGTGTAAGCGAACTTTTCAGTTACGGGATAAGTCAGAACCAAAGATACGAAAAATTGACAAATTTTGAAAGAGTTCCGCTAGTTCTCAATAGGTGGCACCATTATTGGGAGCCGTTAAAAAGTGACAGGGAAAATGATTATGTAGATTAAGCATAAATTACTCTTCTAATAAACAATATCACCTGTTTTCACCAAAACTCAGTGTTGTTTTACAATCAGTAGAGTGGGATAAAAAATGAATTTTATAACACGGGTATATTTATCTAGGTTGGCAGTAGTGACTATTACCGTCACCATCTATTCATAGAAGTAATAACTAAAGAATCCACACTTACACCAACAAATTATCGATGACAATCGATTAGTAGGGTCAGATATCTCTGAACGTCAGCGTACATTCTTTTAACACTTGTATAGTCACTGATTAACGTTATAATTTCTTTAATGTGTTAATATTATAAAAATTACATGGCTGACTAGTTTCGACGTACAGCACATCCTGAACACTCAACTGAATTTCAAAACACACACCCTTTTCGACACAATCATGAACACATCTCACCACAACAGAAAACCAGAACATAGTGCTGAACCTCACTAGGCTTCTGACAATGACGGACACCACGTCGAAACAAGTCAGCCAGGTAATTTTTATAATATTAACAAAGTAAAGAAGTTATAACGTTAATCAATGAGTTCAACAATTTATTAAAATGTTAAGATAACATAAGAATTTCTTGTATTAGAAACCGTAACAAAGTCGTTAAAAATGGCTTGTGTAAATTAACGCTGTAGATGCAGATTTCTGTGGTTCCAAAACAAAATGTGATATGCCATTTCTTGCTGTTTTTCAGGAGCGAGCATTTGAGCGAGCATTTAAAGTTTGAGCGACCAAGAAAATCATAGGAATAATCTTTTACGGCAATAGAAATACCATCCGGATGCACAACATATCGCAAAATTTCATTTTCGCCCAACACTGACATTGCATTTTGTCTCGGAACCACAGAATTGCTGTATTTAGACTTTTTAGAAACCTTTTCTGACATGAATTTATGAGTGCACAAGGTCATAGAGACACCATAGAGAAAAAAAAGCAAAGCAATCCTCTTCTTGTGGGTTTCGAATGACTCTGACTATACACTGGGCCGATCCGATACACAATTTTGAATATTTGCCTCACTAGCCAACTGTCTCTGAAAGGGGAAATGGAGCGTTACAAAGAAAACATCCGCTTTTTGTTGCTGTTTCACTCTGCGCCACTGAACTCACAATGTGGTGGAATTTCCCACCAGAAGATCGATATCAGCTACGTTTCTTTCCGAAACTCAAAAGATATTATCTAACAGAAGGAGAGTTAAATGATAGCAATTATAATCTATGCACTAACGAACATTTACTTAAACTACAAAGCTGCCCCATTACAGGCCCCGGAAGGCCTTTAAGGGATCGGCAGGCTCTCATCTCACGAGAATAGTAATAGGGGTGAATATCAGGTAATCCCATGGAGAATCCTGGGCCTCATTTTAACAAATAACATCTCTATCACCAACTCCATCAACGTTAAACCTAGTAGTTGATACAGCGTCATTAAGAAATAAAATCGTAAAAAATATCAATAGGCTAGTGATGTCAGTCGCTTATTGTGCTTACAATTCCTTTAGTGAAGATGATTAAGTAGGTAAGACTGCATTCCTGTAAGTATCGCAATTCATTATTTGGTGCCATCTATCGATTCAGATACACAACACTCATTTCCGATGGAGTTCGCGATTAACGACTCTCCGTTTCTCTCAGAGTATTGCAGTCTCCTCAAAACGATGTCATCTCTATGGAAGTCAACGGTGCTACATACAGTGCTGTAATGGCAATTTTTTTCTTGACTTTACGCCCCACCTCTTATATTATTTTCTCTCGAAATATATTTTATTCCCCTCTGCTTAGTCCACCGACAACAATTTAAGAATGGATCTATAAAACGTATCGTTCTTGTGTAGAAAAAATCGGACTACTCATTAACGGGATATTATAAAAATGCATTATAAAATTCAATGCCTGTGTGAGGTCATCTTTAAATAAAACTTGTTTTATGATATAAAAAAAACACGCGCGCACGCGCACACACGCACGCACCACGCACACCACGCACAAACACACCACGCACACACACACACACGCCTACAAATGTCCTTGTATAAAACTTAGATTTCCATGTACAAAACTTAGGCACCCATACACCGTAGGGTCAACAATTTCTCTTCCCCATATGATTCATTAAATATTTTTAAGTTCCTATGCGTCGCCTGCCTCCGTATGGCCCGTATGACAGCAGACTCTACTATACTGAATTCCAGATAAGAAAAATATTTACGTAAACAAAAGGGTAGAGGTTTGCCACCTCCCACACCATCGTCCCACGTCACTCGTAGACTGCTATCGGCTAGTGATGATAGTAATTATCTGATGACGTACGCGCTAGAAATTAGTTCGCAGTTCCTTATGAAATGTTAATCATGATTGATTATTTAGACAGAAGCGAAGTAAGTTAAAATCATGAACCGAGATTCCTGGTACAAGCAGGGTGGCCACTTTTGGTACAATTGTACGGGTCTGTTATAATATTTTAAGTGATCTGTACTCTGGTACGTACAACTATTTTTTTGGTACAATTTGCAATTATTTGATACAATTTGTACTTTCTCCTATTTCTTTAGTATGAAAACAGACATTACTATAACTATTACGAATGCTACCAAATTGGTAGTACCAACGCTGTGATTCAGCAGCCGACGGACAAATTTATAGCTTACTTTAAGGTCAACACATTAACAGAGAGTGTAAATACAGTAATTATAAGCTTTATTTTCTTTCATTCACCTCTTGACCCATTGGCCATTGGCCAATGTTGACATTGTTGACATAGTTGCAAAAAGCAGGACTGGACACATTTTTAGCTTCTGAACACTAGCCAATTAAAGAAATGATACTTCTGATTAGTTTATTCTCTATTTGTAATATTCTTTTACTCCTAAAATTGAAGAAAAAAGTATTTTACTAACAACTTTAAATTAGTGTAACTCTGAAAATATTGAGATTAGGACAAATGTTTATAGGACATTTTTTGCTCAGAATGTCTTCGGAAATCAGCTCCGTAAGTGACGGTAAATCCTCGTGAATCATATTGTGTATATATTTCAATACATCTTTTAATTTCTATTCTCTTCTGCACTGGAGAAAGCGGTCTTTTCCCCTTCAATCTCTTGTTGTTTTGGATAAAATTGTTAACAGGGAATTCCATCTTTCTTTATATAGTGGGCAGTCCTTCAGAGGCTTCATTTTTTCAAGGGCACTGATTGAGACTGCGTGTATTTTGGGATTTGCACTGTTCGCAAATATGATATCCCAGTAGAAGGATATAAAGTGACTGAACTTTCTTTTGATAAACGACATATGGAGAATTAGAACAAATTATGAGTTACAAAAGTTATACAAAGATATTGATATAGTTGGCGATATACGAAAGAAAGGACTGCAATGGACAGGACATGTTATAAGAATGAAGGAAGATAGATTGGTAAAGAAGGCCCTAAATGGGAAAATTGAGGGCATAAGAAGAAGAGGTAGGCCTAGAACAAGATGGTTAGATGCTGTTGAAGACGATCTGAGGGAAATTAAACTTAAAAGATGGAGAAATACAGCAGGAGATAGATAGGCATGGGCAACTATTATGAAGGAAACCTAGGTTCTCAGAGGACCGTGAAGCTCAGGAGTAAGTAAGTAAGAACTTTCTTTTGGCGTGAAGAAACTGTGAAAAAGTCTCATTGTTGAAATTCGTGAGTTTTCGGGCATGTTCCCTGTTAGAACCCTGTGATCTTGCATTTTCGGGTACGAACTTTTCTGAAGTTCCTGTGCAGTCTGTCTTATTCTGGTGTTTTTGGTGTTAGAATTGAATTTTTATATACCGTGTCCCGCTTAAAGAGATCGAGAAATAAGTGATAATTTCAAGTGTAAATAATGGTTTATTAACATAACTTGACGTAAAAACTCTCCGAGTTTCGGAGAATGCTGAATGCAACTCGATGTGTGCGCCTTGAGTTGCCCTGCAGACATCTAAACGACGGTATTGAACCTCCCGCCAAGTGTTCTGTAGCATTTGTGGAGTCACTAGCGCAGCTGCATTTGTAATGCGTTGTCTCAGTTCCTCCAGAGTATTAGCTCTGACTCTTTGGTACACAGCATCCTTTACAAACCCTCAGAAAAAAAAAAGTCCAAGGGGATCAAGGTGACCTGATTGGCCAGGCAATGGGTCCTCATCTTCCGATCAACCTATCCATGTACGACGAACACGGCGTTGTACTCGCGTAACAGATTTTTCTTCTGCTAGTCATAGCACACACTGAACTTTCTGTTGTGGTGTCCACATGTTGACCATGGCTTGTTCTCCTACAAAATGGCGCCAGGCTTGTTTTAGCAACAAACAAACGAAAGTTACGCATGCAGCTGTTTTCAAACTTTGTTGCGTAAACTTGGATAGTTTCTCTATCTTGTCAGATGTAAATCTCAACGGTATCTTTATCTGGATTTAAGTGGTGAGCATTTATTTCTCGATCCCTCTAAGCGGGACACGGTGTATTTTGTGTTTTATAAAGCTATGACAAAACAAGTGAAATAACATTTATTACGACAGGGGATTGGAAATGATTCCATCCTTACCACCGAGAGAAAAGTTATCTAAAATTGATTGTAAGCATACATTTTTAACAATCAGGCAATTTTTGCGATCCTTTTCATAGTTTGGACAAAGAAAATCTAAAAAACCTATTTTACTCATTCCAATAACCTAAAACGAACTTCTTAAAAACCTAAAAATCCTGTCCCTAGTAATCACCTTCACACTGAACGGACCGAGACAAAATCGTCCTGTCCGAGACAATGTCCGATGCAGTATGCTTACCGGCCTAACCGTGTAGGCATGTCGTTTCGACAGATAACTCATGGAATCATTGAAAAATACTTGTGGTAAATTTTTGCAAGTAAACAAATAAAGAGATACCGTCGCAGCTAGATAGTTCGTTCATTTATCTACAGAACGTCGCGTTAATTTTTGTTGCGCACTGTAGAAAGACAGCACCGAGTACGTGCTATGTTTATAGTTATTTTGCGTACATGTAACATAAAAACCTAAGTATTCTAGAGAAACCTACCTATTACAGTTCTTTTTACAATAAACCTCGAATTGTGTGTCATGAGCTAAATCCAGGTCTATGAACAGCTCTTAAATAGTGTTGCAGTAGATCATTTACTGACTATCTGGTTTTATAGACTATCAAACTGAACTCTCCAATTTTACTTTTAAGGTCCTATTCGACTCGTTAACTGGTTTCCTCTCTCTTCAGAGACTACAGGGAATTGAATTGAAAAGGGAAAGTAAAAATAACAAGCTGAAAATTCGTGCCCCTGAGGTGCTTAGCTGAAGTCTTGTGCGTTAAAGTCTGTATGAGTACTGTTTTCACCAGACTTGGGAATTTTATGTTGAATTATGACTCCCTGGAGAGGCATTTATGTTTTTATGAGCCCGCAGTGGTCTTTGAATAAAGTATTCTCGAGGAAGATAAAATTCACTTTATTTTCATTTCTTTCCCTGAACATTATGTCTTGAAAAATGTGCTATTTTTATATATATTTAATTTTCGTAACCTTCTGTTCTATTTATACTATAGTAAAACCAATAATAATCCTACAGTAGAGTCCTCAGTCCGTATAGGTTAGTTTCTCTCTGACGCTTTTCCAATTCACTGCTGGCTAAAGCAAGGAGATGCACTATCACCTTTACTCTTTAACTTTACTCTAGGAAAATCCAGAATAACAGAGAGGATTTGGAATTGAACGGGTTACATCAGCTGCTTGTTTATCCAGATGACATGAATATGTTAGGAGAAAATCCACAAACTATTAAAGAAAACACGGGAAGTTTACTTGAAGCAAGTAAAGAGATAGGTTTGGAAGGAAATTCCGAAAAAAATAAAGTATATGATTATGTCTCGTGACCAGAATACTGTACCAAATGGAAACATAAAAATAGGAAATTTATCGTTTGAATAAGTAGAAAAATTCAAGTACTTTGGGGCAACAGTAAAAAATATAAATGACACTCGAGAGGAAATTAAACGCAAAATAAATATGGGAAATGCCTGCTATTATTTGGTTGAGGAGCTTTTATTATCCAGTCTACTCTCGAAGAAGCTGAAAATTAGAATTATAAAACAGTTATATTACCGGTTGTTCTTTATGGTTGTGAATCTTGGATTCCCACTTTGAGAGAGGAACAGAGGCTAAGGATGTTCGACAATAAGGTGCTTAGGAAAATATTTGGGGCTAAGAGGGATGAAGTTACAGGATAATGGAGAAAGTTACACAACGCAGAACTGCACGCATTGTATTCTTCACGTAACATAACTAGGAATATTAAATACAGACATTTGAAATGTTCAGGGCATGTAGCACGTATGGATGAATCTAGAAATGTATATAGTGTGTTAGTGAGAAGATCTGAGAGGAAAAGGCCTTTGGGGAGGCCAAGGTGTAGATGGGAGAATAATATTAAAATAGATTTGATAGAGGTGCGATATGATATAAAATCAGGACGGTCCTGGAGCGCCTGAAATGATATGCTGTTCAATTGTTTTGTCGTGTGAGGAAGGTAAAGGGAAAAAAAGAGAGAAAAACAATTGAAATTTACAAGGCAGTACGTGCTAAACTGAAATTTAGTATTTGTTCTCCCAAATATTTTGACATACAACATCTGCTTACACATACGTATACATTTTTTCGTAGATTCCCATAAGATATTTTAGTAGAGCCAAATATTTATACAAAGGAAGCGCTGTAAACTGGTGGGTGGATGACGTCAGAAGATTTTTATGTCTTAGAGTTAGTGTGCTATTCTAGAAATAACTCAACAGCAGTAACTCGCCTTATGCAACTGCTCGGGAACTAGCATGTGGCATAATTAGACATGTTTTTGTTTTATGATAGTACAATCTAGTAACCTTGACGAATTCGACAAGATGCTGCAACTATTACTACCTAGTCAGTTAACGAACTTACAATAATTCAATTATGCAAATTTGGCTTTCAGGTAAAGCTCCCTGTGAAGTAGACTTGAATAATTTCAAGGGAATCCTTCGTTTAACGCACGAATGCTCTACCGACTGATCTACCCATGAACTACATGTCACTGTACGTACGTTAACAGAAAACCACAATTCAAGTCACACGGGGTTTGTGTGCACTCTAAGTTGGGTTTCTGGCGCCTTGTCAGCCCACTTGAGTTGTGGATATAAAGGGAAAAATTGGGATGGTGTCGGATGTAGTTCCTGGGTAGGTCAGCCCGTAGAGCAGTCATGCGATAAGCGAAGCGTCTCGGGATCGATACCCGGCCACGAAACAATTTTTCCGTTAAAATTATTCAATAATTCAATTGTTCATAATTTACGCTGACGAAAATATTTACTTATTATTACGCTTTCCAACTTGTTTTATTCCTGTTATAAATTTATATCAAAATCATTGGAAGCAGTCTTCAGTTTCAGTAATTATAACAGTGCGCGTCAGTTGGCCGGAATGGACCCATGCACTTAGGTTCACATTGACCAATGCGTGCTACGTGTGTGATGATTGTTTCAGTCACAGAAGTCCTGAACGACATTCGTGAAAGGTTGGCTATCCTTCCTCAGTCCTGACAGAGTAGGTCCACATCCCCGGAACCCTAAACCTTTAGAACAGGTATGCCAAACTCAGTTCAAGGGGAAGGTATAACGTCAACCTCACTCGAAATCTTTTGGACACGACTGACGTCCATGCATCGCTCTCATTCTCAAACTTGCTTCAGTGACGGGTAGTACATAAACTCATGTTGTAAAAGCAATCACCATTCTAAACATAAATTAGGATAAGATTCATAAGCCCACACAATACTATTGAATATTCATCTATTTAGTGATCAACTGACCCCAGACACCTCTTGTTTTGCACTAATGTATCAATATTATGCTGGATTGTATTAGTACATACAACCCGTTTCAGCTCACGTTACCCGCGGCGTCCTCGTGAACCATCCGTTACGTCATACACTGTACAGTCGCGAGAGAATATTAGTCTATCAGTCTAGATTAGAGCAGCGTGAGGGACGCGTCTACAATCCGTTGGAGCATTTTAATACTGCATTAGTAATTCATTTAGTTATAATATCTTTTAATATGCTGTGTATTGAATGAAACGTTTCGTGTTTACATGCCGTTGACGCATTCCAATACTGCATTAGTGATTTATTTAGTTGTAGTATCATTGAATACACTGTGCATTCAATCAAGTTCAGTTTAGGTTTTATATAACCGAATCCATAAGATAGCCTAATGTACTGTGTGGAATTTTCAGGGAAGGATTGCAATTGTGACAAAATACACGAAAAACTAACTTCTGCAAGTAGTTAAACGTCACAAACCCACAGCAGTCTACACAGTTGATAGAATTTTGCAAGATCACGGATTTACTGTTTTACGATTGCCTCCGTATGGCTGCGACCTAAACCCCATTGAATTAGTTTGGAATGTGATGAAACACAAAATAGCAGAAAAAAAATGTAAAACCGTGTTCCCTAACGAAACTTAAACAATTAACTAGCGAGTGGATTCACAATATCGATGTTGAGGACTGGCAAAAGGCGTGCGATAAAGTCAAAACGATTGAGGAGGATTATTGGCGACGTGATGCTTTAATGGAACAAGAAATTGAGCAAATTATAATTAATGTAGGACTGAGCACAAGCGATGATGAAGGAGACGATAATAACTGTGAGGCCTCATGCAATGAATCTGAACCACTGATACAGCAGGGAGTTCAACAGGCACGGCAAGCAAAGCAGAATAAATTATGGAAGCGTTTTTACCGCATTATCAATAATACAGTAAGTTTCTTTTTAAAAGTTACTATATACCATAGACACAAAAACAATATTGTAATTTATAATACAGTACCTTATATAGGCCGAACCTAAATAATTTATGAACTATTATAATTATTAACTGTATAATATTAACCTAATCTAATACTGTTAATTGACAGGTACTACAGACGTCAAGGAATCCTGTTATCACAGTCTACTATATACAGTCGCGAAGCTTGAGGTGATTTTTTGCAAATCTCGTGATAAAGCGCTCCAAGCGGTTAGCAACTAGAAACAATAGACTGTCCACGGTCGACTATGGACTGTGTCGTATTTCCATCGAGTGCTAGCTCGTTTCGTATTTCACATTGATGCTTGTGAAATGTTCGTTATTGGTTGTAATGAAAATGTTAATGGCTAAAATACAATAATTGGAATAATAATATTTTACTAGAGACGTAGAAAAATTAAGTTTGTTTTAACGAAATTTATTGATCACGATTTATTTTCAATTCTGGTAGGATTGTTATTGCTTAGGCCTACTTTTTTTTTCAAAGGATATATTTTTATTATAGCTGTTAATTTTGTTGTTATTTATATTTGTTACTTTACTAGAGACGTAGAAAAAGTCTGTTACAATAAAATTTATTGATCACGTTTTATTTCCAATTCTGGTGTGATTATTATTACTTAATCTCATCCCACTTTAACTACGTAAGCCAACACTACAAGTACCGGTACACGTAACTTACTCCATTAATTCATATTTCCATTATTATTGTTGTAAAGGGAAATGCAAATTAATATTTATTGGTTTCATAGTTAATTATCGCTATAATCTTGAATGAGTGAAGCGATTATAGTAAATTTCAGTTCGTTTTGCACAAACAAAAATAATATTAACCTATTTCTTGCAGGTATATTCGAGTTTATGGTGGAATTTAATATACTTCATTAAAATAATAAATTAACTTTATGCATTTAATATTTAAATAATGGAAGGAAGGTGTTAATTTTTCCAAAAGAACACAACGAAAGTGTAACATATTTTGTCGTCTACTAGGAGAGAGATCTGTGATGATGAGGCGATAGTAGCGATCCTAGTGGTGGGCAACTACCCATGTTTGCATTTTTAGTACATATTGAGCTTCGCGACTGTATATAGTAGACTGTGCTGTTATACTATGATCGCTTCCATTCTACTGTTGCATGGTATGCGAGAACCTCCATACTGCCTATAACATTGCAACACGTACTGTACTACGTTTCCTACCCCCGCAACTCCGCTTGCTGCCCGCAGTCACCGTAGTTCTGATGTAAACAGAGACGGTAGCGACATCACTCCGAGAGGTAACGTGAAGTGGAATAGGTAGTAGACAGAGTAAAGTCAAGGTGACAGTCATTTAACCTCGAGCGTGCAACTGATTTACACTGATTCATGAAAAAGAACTGTTCACAATAATACATCGATCGAAACATTGGAATTATACGACTTGTAACATTTTTCATGTTAAAATACATTTATATTGCCAATAAGCAGTATACGGAGTGAGTAAAAAGTATCTTATAACTTTCTTATTTCTAATTTTATGAAGGAACTAATAAAGACGTTGTAAGGTATCAAAGAAGGAATATTTTGAACATGTTTTCAAATACTATGCTTTTCATTTGTAAAGGATATGCCAATAAGACTGTTTTTTAATAGCACCATGTACTATTTATGCATTTTTTGGATTCTCAAAGTCTTAGTACGTACAAAAACATATTTTTTGCCATTTATAAACTATTCTTTTGTAAAAAATTACCCCTTTTCATGTCAATGAATGTGTACTGAATAAAGGAAAATTTTAATGCTTCAGGACATAAATTTGAGGGGGCTTTGGATTAAATAAATGCAGACAAAAGCTAACAGAAACAAGTGAAAAAACTAATAAAATAATTGAATAACAATATAAATATTAGTTAAACTTATAATTATTTAAAAAAAGACACATTGTAAGATATGCACAATTGAATTTTAACTGCAATAGTAATGAAATACATGGATTTTTAAGTAAGAAAACCCATTAAAACAAAAATTAGCATTGTTGTGTTGTATCATTTGTTCATTTCAGTTCACAAAAGATGCTCAAAATGGCCTCCATTTACTGCCAAAAATGCATAAATCTGTCTTTGAAATTGTTTAATTTTAACCATTGTTATTCGTTTTATTAGCTTTATTCACTTCTTTCTATTAGCTTCTGTCTGCAATTGTTTAATCCAAAGCCTCCTCAAATTGATGTACTGAAACATTAAAATTTTCCTTTATTCAGTACACATACATTGCCATCAAAAGAGGTAATTTTTTACAAAAGAATAGTTTGTAAATGGAAAAAGATATTATTTTGTACTTACTGAGGCCTGAAGAATCCAAAAATGTGGAAATAAGTAGGGTAAAGTTGCCTAATGCCGTGATACCCCTAGACCCGTGATACTTTTTAAACTGAATGTCAGTCAAAGCTTTGCCGTTCGATCATAGCGCCAGACATCTTTCTCGAAAGAGTGCATCTTTCAGCTACTTTTGAGACATCGGTGAACTTCCTAGCAAGATACCCAATCCCGTGATAGTCAGTAAAACAAGCGTATTACGGAATTAGGAGTATCACGGCATTAGGCAACTTTACCCTACATGATGCCAAAAAAAAAAAAAAAAAAAAAAAAGAAACAGACTCACTGGCACATCCTTTATAAATGAAAAGCATAGTAGTTGAAAATATGTTCAAAATATTCCTTCTTTGATACCCTACAACTTTTGTATAAATACTTTCTTCATAAAATTAATAATAAGAAATTTACAAACATTGTTCCATACTTTTTACTCACTCCGTACATAAATTTCGACCACTTTTTCCTTATGTTTATATGGAGCTGTTGGAAATAAATCGTTTAACCATTTTAAAATTTATGGAATTAAAAAAACCCAAATAAAAACAAAATTTAAAAAATAAGCAACACAACAACGTACCTGTAAATTTGTTTTTTCTCCCAATCTCTTACCATAGGTAGCTGTGAAATAACGCCTAATATTATATATTTAATTAAGCATAATAGACAATTGGCTTTACTATCTCCTTCAACAACAAAATAACCATATTCCTATTCCTCAGTGAATCTGTCTGTATCTTGGTACTTCAGACAGCGCCATTTTAAAATATTCTGTAAACTGCTCACCACTGATTGTTTATCTTCTGTAGGAAACGACTGACTAAACAGAATGAAAACAGAGTCGTCGAGAGGAAATGGAGGAAGTACGGATGGTAATTTTTACGATCTTGGGAGCGCAAGTTTGGCATCCCTGCTTTAGAACCTATATCAGCATCAGAGACCTGTACAATTTCCAACTAAATTCATCACAGAGTATTTTCAACAATGCCAGATGATAGATGAAAATTAAATTAGGGGGACGTGGTGAGTGTTAGTGGAATCCTAGATCTAGGGTGTGGAATAAAAGAAGAGAACAGTAGAACCCAGAGCAAAACCTCTACAATTTCAGCTTTGTTCACCACAAATCCCATCGCGACCATGCCGGAGAGAGATGTAGACCTACTGAAACTGAATGATACACTTTGTTAAATATCTTTTCAATATCAACATTTACTCCTTAGATAATTTTATAGTTTAAAAACAATTGTTCACATTAAACAGAGTTCATGTATAAATTTTGAAGTTGGAGTATTTTGATTCAAGAAGTTCCGATTAATGAATGAACAATTATAATTGATTCTTCGGAATTGAAGAATATAATAATTATGTTTAGTTCAAATTGAATTTAATTACTGTATTTTGTTCACTTCCTTCTAATATTTCCTTCAAAAACTGAATTCAAAGTCTGAATTCTTCAGGACTTATTTATTACAATTTTCATCCCATATTGAATATATAGCAATTACGAATGGTAGCGTCTCTGTGTCTTCGTTTCATAATAAGTAATTACATTTTTAAATGACACATCTCTTTTTGTTTATTTTAATATCTCCTGATGTGTTAACATCTGATCAGAAAAAGTACTTCAAATTACCTAAACAATTTAATATCTCACAATGTGTCAGTGCCCATTTTGATAAATATGAAAATCTTATTCTGATATAATCTTTAATAGAGCTCCGAAAACGTGTAAGTGATATTGCTGATGTAAGTCATGTTCACAGATGGAGAGAGAACCGTTTCCTTGGGAGGGGGGGGGGTGGCAAAGCAAAACCATAGCATCCCCATATAACGGGGTTATGGGGGGACATCATTTACCTTCTCCCTCCCTTATAGCTTGACCGTGGTACAGTATATCAGAATATGATCATTTAATAAAGGTATTTTCGAGGGGCATGTTTCTTACAGTGTTACATCCATATCCGCGAGGTTTCGCACCGAATTGTGTAGGGCTTGAACTGTAGGTCTACTGCAAATTATAATAGGGACTAACTTAAACAATCTCCCTCTTTTTCTCTCTCGTACAGAAACACATGCATACATCAATAAAACTACGTAAAAGTGCTAACAGGAACTTTTTTATATTAAGCTTTACTGAAGATATCATATGAAATACAATGAACTCTTCCCCTTCTTCTTCTTTTTCTTCTTCTTCTTCTTCTTCTTCTTCTTCTTCTTCTTCTTCTTCTTCTGCCTGACAAGTGTTAGTCCACAAGGCCTGTTACGGTCTGACATAAAATTTTCACGCCATCTCTTAGCAGGACGGCCGACAGATCTTTGGCCATGTGGTACATAATCGTAAATTGCCTTTGGGAGTCTACTGTTACTCATTCTTTCCAAATGATGTTTCCAATTAGACTGATATTGAACAATGTAATCTAAAACTGGTTGAGTTTTTAGTTCCTTTAAAATTTCACAATTTCTTTTCAGATCCCATTTAGTATAGCCCGCTGTTCTTCGCATGAATCGCATTTCACAAGCCGTTATTCTGATTTTATCTGCTTTCCTCAGTGTCCATGCTTTGCTGCCATAGCTGAGCATCGGTCGTGCCAGTGTGTTGTAGAGACGTATGCGGGTGTGTTTCTAGAATCAAGGATGGTTTCATCACACCATTTATAATGCCCATAGCTCTTGTGTATTTATTAATTTTCTGTGATATGTCCAATTCTTCAAAAATGGAAAGATTGTAACATAAATATGGGAAACTATTACATCTTTTTAATATTTTATTATCGAGACAAATTTTACTTTGTATTGGGTATTTCCCCACAGAATGCCATAATTTTTGTTTTATCTGTTGATATTTCCATATTGTATGTGGCTGCTACTTGCTGCAAATTATATATTGACCTTTGGAGGTCGTCTTCTGAAAGTGCGAATAGTACCAAACTCTAATTATTTTATTTAATCTCGTCTTTAAATTTACACATTATACCGGGATCATTTTTCTTTTTTCTGCATTGTTGTGCAGTATGTTATTCATATTTCTTCAAGTGGCGGCTTGAAAATCTGCATGCAGACTTCTAACACATAACTACAGGCTGTTACAAAAGAAATATTACAGTGCTTCCATTCCCCAAATGAGATACAGAAATTCTTATACATTCAAAAATTTAAAATAAATATTATAGTCCAGACACATGGTGTGAAGACATTAATTCATCAATTTAAGCACAGAAACTTAATCATAAACAAAAGCAAAAGAGATCTTTTGAATTCAATATTTTTTAACGTTAATAAAAAAAAAGTTCAGACAAGCTTGGTGGGGGGGCAGTGCCCCCCATAACTCCGCCTATGGTAAAGTTGTTTCTCTATTATTTTGATTGGTCATTATTATTACGCTATTATTATTATTATTATTATTATTATTATTATTATTATTATTATTATTATTATTATTATTATTATTATTATTGGATGATAAATTGTGCGCTGTTAAACGGCTATTTTGTGAGGCGATACAAATATGTAATCATTTTAGTAAACATTAGCATATGAAATAAAATTATAAATGTAGGCTAGACAATTAATTTCCGGTCAAATATAATTATAAAACAAGTTTCTCACATTAACATGAACTACTTGAATAAGTGGTTATTTTGTATTACAATTTGTTTAAATTAGTAAGTACATAATCAGATGTTTAGCATTATCTTGTAAAAAGCTCAAAATGGTATATTGTAGCATATTAAAATGTAATTACGAAAAATATATCAAGTCTCGTGTCGATCTAATTAAAACTACTATATTTGATTAAAGGTGAAAATTATACAAAAGAATACGCAATCATTTATCTATGAAACCAACCTAACTTAATTTTGCGATTTTATTTAATTTCTGCAAACAGCTGATGTTAATCTGAATGATAATATTAAATGTTTATTATTTCTAGATTTGTAATTTCTCTGGTTTACTTAAAAGTCACACAACCACATCAATGAAAATTAAACTCTCTACTGAAAACGTATTTAAAGTCTTGAAATTGTGCGTTTCTTCGTGGCGACTAATTCAAAGATGTGGAATGTTTTAAATATTTTATTATGGAATTGAACATAATCCTCCTCCCATACAATTAAAATTCTGTTTTACGATATGAAATGACAGCTAATCGGAACTTAACAACACGTAACTCAGTCATTAAATTTCCTTCTTATTTTCTTAGGTTTCTACTGGCTTGCTTTATAACGTCCAGGACATGATGTTTCATGGTGGTGTATGTATTTGAACGTAGAGTACGATTATTTAGTCCTAACAGTCGCCGACAATGTGCGCCTGGGTCAGACGAGTCCATTAAGTTATGCCAAGGGGTGTTCAGGTTAGTCTGTCTCTTGCTTTCAGAGCAATCGGATGTCATATATGCAGTAGAGCTGTATGTTTCCAGTACAGTTAACCTGTACTGCATGTTTTTACTGACCGTTCGCTCTTATCTCTACTCCGGAACTCTCTGCACTACTATTACTTCCCCTCTTTCGCGTCGCTGAGTTTTTAGGACTAAATAATAGGTCTGTAACTTTAATTTATGTAAAATATTTAGTTATTAGTTTGTTTAATCATTTATTCATTAATTAATGTTTATTTATAGCACTGATTAACAAATACTACATTTGATTTTAGGCATACGCTACAGTATATTTCGAATATCAATAACACTCAAGTATATATGAAGTGTACAAAGGACTCGATGTTTTGGTTATGTTTATAATTGTATGGAATGGAATTTTTTTTGTAACTTGTCGGGGTTGGAGCTCCGGATAGGTTAAAATCCTAAATATGTGCTTAAGTTATGACTTAAAAAGATTAAAAATCCCTTATACGAAAAGGAGAAAGAAAAATACATTGTTTTTATTTCCTTAACTTATAAACAGGCAATAATAATTATTATATGCATTGATTGTTGAATAAGATTCATGGTCGTCACCACCACAACGCTAAATGGAAATGAATTAATAGAGATTAAATCCAAGAATTTTGCCCCCAGAGTTGTAGTTAAAATTAATTGATTTTTCATATACAGCACTGCTGCAATGTACACATAAGGATAAGGACTTCTTCAGCTTTTACAATTCTCTAAGCCAAGCATACCAAAACCCTGCACATTGTGCAGTTATCTCTGTGCGATGTGCAGTTCCTATTCCCCTACCTGGAGGGAGTGAATCGGCTTGGAGGGGAGCGCGATAGGGCTGTACAGTACCTGCAGTAGCAGATCAGCTTTTGTTTCAGTGACACAGTTTCAGTACGGGTGCTGATTGAGCTGTGACTGTGATTGCGTTATGAAAAATAAAGTGAGGAGTCTACAGATATAACGAAGAAGAAGAATCAGGAATCATATAACATAATTGTTACATTGTTTTCCTCAGCCAACAATAATTATTTTAAAATGAAAGGCTTTCATCATCTTATGTGGACCTAATAGTGATGTGAACATTTAGATCAGATTAGTAAAGTTCTCAAAATATGGTATTCGCCAGCGCTTATTTCTTAATCAGTATTCTCACGGCAAAATAAACGTTACAATAGCGTTGTTTTGGAGTCTGTACGAACACAGCCATCAAAGGTTAGACGACTTACGACTTTTATTTGATAAGCTGATAAGTGATGAGAATATTGACTGAGGAATACATGTGAAGCTATTGAGGTTGTAAGGGAACGAAGAAAGCAGCTATTTGTAAGCGGAAAAATTTTCTGGAAAAAATATATAATGGTGAATTTTCCATCTCACGACACTATATTATGCTAACATTCTTACGTTAATAAATCTTTGAACCTGATATAAATAAAATGTCCTCGCTTCACAGCTTGTGAACTACGCTTTGAACTCATTTCAGTAACGCTCCCAACTTGCTGATACTTGCTCTCAACATTTTCCAAATAAACTTTGTGCAAATTTCAATTCAAGGATAATTTATTAACTTTATTTATAATAATGTGAATTTATATTAATATACAGCAAGGAAATGATTTCAGTGTAAAAGCCTCATAATGTCTTACTGCATGTAATTGGGAGTAAAATATTTTCTTTAACATTATTTTGTGCATTAATGGTCCCAATAATGCTTGACGAACAATGAAAGAGTTTATTACTTTGAAATAATCAGTACCTACTACGTAAAATGAAATACTTTGTTCGTTTTTTGTTGTTTCGAAATTACTGCAATAATTATATTTTCTTCAAATACTGTATATAAATTATATTAATAAATGATGTTTTACAAACCATTGCTTTGTAAATTATAACTGAGTAAGTCTATTGTTTCTTGTGTTACAATTGTCAAATATAGATACTGACAATAATTGCGTTTTTTCCTTCTGCTAATTGTGTTTATACCTAATGTCCAAATGTCAATTTAATCTAATACTAGAAGCGCAGAATAGATTGTTGTACATCCCTCCCGCTAAGAACTGGTAAGAGCAACACGTGAATAACGCAATCTGCACAGCCCGCGATCCGAGCACATTCATTGCACATTCAGTGTCTTATTTCTGGCACGCCTACCCCAAACTATAAAATGTTTCCCAAGATTCGTAAATTTGCAGCGAAAATTAGTCAGTTACGATTTTCACCAGCACATACGTACCGGTAGGGCTTCATGAACCTAACAAAGCCTAGATTAAGGGCCAAGCTATTCGATCATGATAAGTGTCCTATGAATACATTTTGCTTCTTTAAGGGGTTATGTACAGCTTACAGCAGTACAATTTTTGGAAATATTCAATATGTTTTTCTCCATTACTGTATCTTGTACAATAATGAAAATTGGTATGTGTAAAACACTGTTCTTCTGCTATATGAAAAAAAATATTTTTAAGATTTTTTTCAAAAATCAAAATGGTGGCAGTTTACTGTGCAGTGATAAACGTTTCCCTCATAACTCATAAACTTGTCAACTTTTTCATGTTCTCCCTCTTTTATTTTATTGCTGAAACTCATGTTTACAAGATCGTGCTCTTACAACTACATTCCTTAAAAAATAATGTATTTTTTTATTTTATGTTAAAAGAAAATATTCATATTTGACCATTTTTTAAAATTAAATTATTTTTTATCAAACAATCTACCAATGGTAGAGAAGTGATCTTGTATCATATTGTAGATAAGACATGCATAAATACACACAAAAAAATTCATCACAGATTGTTGAATAGTTTTTTAGTTATGTGGGAAAAGCTTCATCACTGCATTGTGAACTGAATTTTGAAAAAAAAAAAAAAAAAAAAAAATCATATAGTAGAAAGACAGTGTTTTACACATACTAATTTTCATTATTGTACAAGATACAGTAATGGAGGAAAAAAATGTTGAATATTTCCAAAATTTTACTGTTGTAAGCTGCACCTAACCCCTTAAATAACATTTTGCGAGACGTAATAAGGCTGGTGTGAGGCGGAAATTGAAGATATTCTGGTGAAATTTTTTCTTCAAAGGCTTATTTTCGCATAACGGTACTGCTATTATAACGAGAATGATGTAATACTCCAGTAGTTTCGAAAGTTGCATATGTGAACGCAGTGTTTTTAAGTTATTCATTCCGTATTGTAGTGTACAAGTACCATTTTGTTAGTTATTCAAAATCTACATATGTAATATTTTGCAGTGAAATAATTGTACTGCATTTATTAAGAATGTGTAAACAAAAGTATAAAGAGTTATTACATGCCGACTTCATAATGTTAATTTGTTCACGCTTGTCGTTTGGTCGCTCCTATTTGTACATTCTATACAACTGCTACCAGGGCACGCGGAAGAATCTTAAGCTCAATCGCGGGCTGTTTCTCATACATTCCTGACATACTGTACTGTTCGTGGTGTCCATTCCAGTACAAAGCAGATATTCGTTTCATAGTCATTATTACAGTTAAATTCCTTATTATCTATTGATTCCAACATCAGATTATCTTTTTATTTTACTGAAAAATCATATATCAGGATCTCTTAGGTTTAGTAGGCGTGAGACACCGTCTAGTTATTTTTGGCTTCGCTTAGAGATTTTCAAATAAACGCTTTGTGACGTTAGAGATTGCTTTTCTCGTTCTCACCAAGCAAGCTTTGCGAAGTTCAAAGTCACAGAACCAGCGAGACGTGCGCTATCGGGGTCTGAAAAAAGCATGAATGGAAATATGATCTGAGCATTTTTTGATTTCCAATAGCTATTCCGCAAAGCTTGGATACCATTATAATATACTAGGCTAGATGAACTTATGATGTGATTTTCACTTCACGTTTCTTCTCACGTTTAGAACCAGCAGTTTTAATTACGTCCTGCGCCATACTCAGTTAACAGCGCATGTGCTTCCCAGGTAAGAGGTCTGAGGTTCGATTCCCGACATGAGTGGAAACTTTTCTCCGTTCCGCGGACTGAATGTTTATCCTGTGTCCTATGACGTCTCCGAAGTGGTCCTGTACAAAGAGAGCCGCACTGTGAGAGTCTAGTGTTGGTGCAAAAATATACACTCCCAAATATGCCTACTCGTTCGAATTTGAATCGGTAATCAAATGAGGGAAGTTGAATACGACTAAAAAGTTTGTATCAAGTTTATTTATTTTATGAAGTAAACATACATTTTTGTTGCTATTTCGCTAAATAATTGTTAGTTAAATATGTCTCACATAAGTATACCCTGTAACATAATTTAACTATAAAGTGTAGACAAAATCTTGATGATTTTCGCTTCTTCATTTAGATCAGCGGTGTCCAAAACTCGAGCTGCAGTGATTACATGCGACAGAGAGCCTACGAAGTAAGAAGAGGAGGAAAGGTAAGGCCTACTTGGCATGAAAACTACAACCAGTGGTGGTTCCTGCACTGCTATATCAGTAATGTCACTGCTGTCATCAAGAGCCAGTGAATAATATTCGATTTTCTTGCTTCATTTTTTAACCTTCCTCTTGAATATAATCAGGAATTTTCTAAATTCTTCTCTCGATACTTGGTCGAGAAATTCGTAGTTTTTCAAAATTAAAAACTTCTTATGGACAAGTTATTTAAGCTATTTTAATCATTACTATTTTGAGAAATTCTATTCTATTAAAAGGCTTTAAAGCGCGAGATATTTCAAACCCCATCAGGTAGCTGACTTCCTTACATTTATTTATCTCATCTTTCTCTTCCTGGCTATGATTTAAGACATGTCAATTTCTGGCGTGTAACAGTTCGTTGGCACATAATATTGAATCAGTTTTCTACAATATTATTATTAAATGAATAACTAATAAATAGTTACCCTCATCTAAAGATTAAGAAGATTGAAATTGAGATAAAACTTAGTAATTTTATCCTTCTAGGGAGAAGATCTAAAAAATATCAATATTCATGCACGTACAGAAGAATTATAGAAAAACATACATAGTGGTCAGTAATAATAATAATAATAATAATAATAATAATAATAATAATAATAATGATAATAATAATACATTATTCAGCGTGACAATTAATGTTTCTATATACTTCTAATTGAACCGTTAAGCAAAGTAAACATATTACATTTTGTCCGACAGAACAACAAAAAAAGTTCTCATTCTTTACGAAACCACCTCTTACTGCTTGTAGGGACAGAGTTTGTAAACATGATACCGCCACTGCTTGCCTTCTGTACATGAATGAAACACGCAGCAATGTACAGGAAACTCCTCGTACCCGTTTGAATATCTGTGATTACACGATGTAATCACGACACCCGCTTTGGTCACCGCTGATCTAGATATATGTAATGTTTAATGCTTAGAAACTTTACATTAAATTATTAAGTATTTAGGCCTAGAGTAAATAATAATAAATAAAAGCTGGAAATTTTAATGTAGTTCAGTAATCTACTTGCCTACAAATGAACATGTCACAAAGTTCATTTAAATAGATTACACTGTGGAACAAATTTACACTTTCTTTGTACTTCTTGTATGAAATTGGGTCTTTCTCATTAATTTTTGATCCTCTAAATTCCAGTTTGACACCAGAAATGTCCTATCTCGTAAGGATTTTGAGAAATAGATACCTTAATTTTTTGTTATTTTGTAATAAATGTACATTATTAGACATGCCATAATGTTACTATTACGCTATATTAATTTAATTTATATCTTCTTGGTTTTACAACTAGGATAGCTGCACCAATTACCAATTAAGCGTCGTGATGTGTGTTTTTAACAATTATTTAGCAAAAATTGTATAAATGACATAATAGAAGCCTGATGCTCGAAGGTATATATGTGTAATCATTACAAATCCACGATATTTGATATCTCTCTCTCACGCACACGCACACACATACATGCGAACTATAGATTCCTGAAGCGTACTCTGAATGGCACATGCTTTCGTTCTTGGAGGAATAACTGCCATGCTATTTCCTCTCCTTGACATTATTGTAATAAAAATCTAAACACGAACGAAATTAATTAAAATATGAAATGGTATTCATATCGATTACTCAAGGGCATGTATCACACTAAGTAAGTTATCTTATATTTATTTACACGTACCTGACTATAATCTTGAATTGTAACCACAACACAACGCAACATATATAATAACTATTATGACATAATACATTGTATTAATATTAATATTAATACTGATATTAATTAATTATTAGTAGGTTTAAATTTCACTAGCTTCCATTAATCGGCTCAGAAATCTAGAGTTCAATTTTAATTTTCAGAATTTGCACTCCCGACAACTGCTGTCATTGTTGCCAACATAACAGAATATCACTACCAGTTATAGTATTTCTCAGTACCTAAATTCGAAAGGAAGTTGGTAAAATAAAATTCAATCTGCAAACTATAAAATCATACTAGCATATACAGTAATAGTGGAGAAATGGTTAGGTTTCACCCTTAGGGTATTAAGTAAGGTAATCCGGACTATAACTAAAGGCGACACGACTTTCACTCGACCGCACTGAGTCATACTATATTCGCGACGACTGTGACTGAAGTGATACCGCGATGGTCTTCAATCCAGGCGACCCGGGTTCGATTCCCGTGATGATATTAGTGGTGGAGTAAGCAGATGTCGTAGAGGGGTTTTCTCAATCATCATACCAACAATCTTATGAGAACACAACTTTCGAACGAAGTTAGTTTCCAGATAGCCTACCGGTTCAATATTAAACAAATTTAACAAAGTGAACAATGTTACGACATTTTAAATTTTTACTACCAAACCCAAACCTGTCTATGTCTAACTGTAGTCGCAGAGGAGACACTGAAAAAATATGTACTTATTTAAAATAGTTTTAGCCATGAATTACAAGGAATTTTAAGTTGCTTCACCGGAAAACTGACGTATTTCAGAGCTGAATTTAATTCGCCCAATGCAATTATAACGGACTTTAGGGCGCTCTCTTGCAAGCTTTACTTTTATATTTCTCCCTCCTCTAAGAAAAAAATGTTACGAAATAATTTCAATACTAACAGTGTAAAATAGCAAACTTCTAAACTACAATGCATCATTGCGAGCTGAAAACCAATAGCTGATGAAAATATTCTATTTTCAGACGCTGATAATATAATCGATGGCATCTCAGTCAATACATTCGAATTGTTGAACTAACAGGCCACTTCTTCAAATGACGCAATAACTTACACCTGATGGTATAGCCGTCGCGTTCAATTCGTTTCCAACTGGAAACACGGAAAGTAGTTTGTTGATTTTGATTGTTTTTGGCGTTCTGTGACGTTGTTCGCTTCGATAGACGCAGCTCTCTGCCACGGGGAAGGTTGTCTCAGATTCGCCTCATCAATCTTGCGCAAATTGCTACCAATAACAAGACGTTATATTTTCAAATGACATTTAATTATCTAGTTTACCTAGATTAAAAAACCAACTCCTGTAAACCAAATAAGTGCTCCTTGTATCTATATTTATATTGCTAGCGTTGTCAGGTATATGACGAGGATCATGCAAATACCATATTTCAAGCACTGTATACGAAAATGTAAATAATGGTATAAATGTTATTAAAATGGCTAGATAGCAATTTTATTTCAATAAAACATGTTTCCAAGATTATTTTGATGTCTTTTTCCTTAAATGCAAGTGATCTACAACAATTAAAACCTTGTAATAAATTAAATGTAATAATAAATAATGCTGGTTGTTGAATTATTGACGATGACTGCAAATGTCCTACGCAAGGATCTATGCAAGTGAAGTATTTAGGAATTATTACTGACCAGCATTTAAGGTGGGATAAACATGTTTCTCCTTTATGTAACGGACTTCGTAAAACAATATATAAATTTGTAATTCTTCGCTCTTACATCCATACAAATATTCTGCGATTAGTTTATTTAGTTTGGTTCATTGTTTCATTCAGTATGGTATAATCGGTAACAAAATTTACACTCTCTCCGCTCTTATTACTTTAAAAGTGAACAGTGAAAATTTGCTTAAACAAGTCAATTGATTACATAACAAATTTGATTTATTCCGATTTTAATGTTTCCAAATTGAACTAATATATAGGCCTAAATATTACTTGCTTACAAATGGCTTTCAAGGAAACCGAAGGTTCATTGTCGTCCTCACATAAGCCCACCAACGGTCCCTATCCTGTGCAAGATTAATCCATTCTCTATCATCATATCCCACCTCCCTCAAATCTATTTTAATATTATCTTCCCATCTACGTCTCGGCCTTCCCAAAGGTCTTTTTCCCTCCGGTCTCCCAACTAACACTCTATATGAATTTCTGGATTCGTCCATACGTGCTACATACCCTGCCCATCTCAAACGTCTGGATTTAATGTTCCTAATTATGTCAGGTAAAGAATACAATGCGTGCAGTTATGCGTTGTGTAACTTTCTCCATTCTCCTGTAACTTCATCCCTCTTAGCCACAAATATTTTTCAAAGAACCTTATTCTCAAACACCCTTAATCTCTGTTCCCCTCTTAAAGTGAGAGTCCAAGTTTCACAACCATACAGAGCAACCGGTAATATAACTGTTTTATAAATTCTAACTTTCAGATTTTTTTGACAGCAGAGTAGATGACAAAAGATTCTCAACCGAATAATAACAGGCATTTCCCATATTTATTCAACGTTTAATTTCTTCCCGAGTATCATTTGTATTTGTTTGTTTAGTTAGTATAATTTTTTGTGTGTTTTAGTTTGGATTGTTTGTTTGTGTGTTTACACTGTATAATTTATATATTGAATTTGTATAGATTCTGTGTGTGTTTAATTTGAATAGTTTCTGTGTGTGTTATTACTGTATAAATTGTTCCTCTTACAAAAGACTAAATACCAATCATTACGAGTTGTTTTGTTTTCAGACCACGACGAAGTTATTTCGACACCACATTTGGTCGCATAGGTTTATGCTGAAATACACAATTCTTTTGGAGTTACGCCACAACCTTTGACTTCGATGTGTTTACTCTTTGGACTACACACAGAGGAACGCCCAATAGAACTGCTAGCGACTGCATTTTAACCACATATTTCCTTTTGTTTTGATTGTACTTTTGTATATAAACTTGTCTATGGAACCTGAAATAGCTATGCAACTCCTAAAACGGACACAGTAATGTCAGTAACCGCTTTGAGGGCTTGTTCCATACGCTCTTTACTCCACTGCATTCGAGCGTTATTTTTAAAATAATGTAGGCCTATCATCATCTGAAATGTCTTAAAATTATGTATACTTAAAGATTAGTGTGCTGAATACTGTATCCAAATTGCCCCGTGGAAACATATTCAAATTTCCCCGCGCTTCAACAAAAATATATCGTAAAATGATACAAAAAAAATATGCAACAGAATGCGCCACTATTCAACGACGCGATAGCTAATGCATCCAGGTAACATGATCAGGTTATATCAATGAATGTTTTTGGTTTCAGTCAATAGCAAAAACTATATACGTACAAATAACCATAAAACACTTCGACATTGGTCTACAGTTCGCAACATCAAATCACACAAGAATAACACACGAGAGCAACTATATACTTAGTTACCAAATTTTATACCAAATAAACGTATAAAGCAATATAAAGATCAGTCAACAACATTAGACACGACATGTAATATAGTCTATGTAGAATACAAACTGTTTTTATCATGTAAATAAACGTGTAAAATAGTTTTCACTCACACGCAAACTAACAATTTACATAACAACTTGCATGATTAATCATAAATATGTAACAAAGAAATGCTTATTGCGTAAGTGAAGGCTCGTAACATCTCAAAGTGTTTTTAATGTTTTAATTTTTTACTTTTAACCTAATTTTAGCATTCATCTCTATTATTGATTAATATCTGCTTTATTTAGAACTGAGGTTTACATATCAGAAATTGTATGTATCTGATGATGTTGCAAGTGCGACGAAAATGTTCATACAAATAATAAAATATATAATATAAAAGGATTTATTGCTTGAAAAATTACAAATTACGGTTTATTTAACGACGCTCGCAACTGCCCAGGTTATAGGCTATCAGCGTCGCCGGTGTGCCGGAATTTTGTCCCGCAGGAGTTCTTTTACATGCCAGTAAATCTACTTTATTCATTGAATATTGTATGAAAAGTCATTGGCTGAAACCAAAAACATTCATTGATATTATCAAGAGACTTATCTGAAACACTTTCAAAATAAATTGCAAAATAATTATATTAACAAGATATTCTATTATCATAATTATAATATTATCAACAATTATTATAGTAATAGCAACAATACTATTAAAAAAAACAAATTGAAGACCGAGGAATTTAATTCACATATTACTATTTATATTTCTATTTTTTTAGTTTTTATTTTATTAATATAGGTTATATTAAACTTATTGTTTAAGCCTTAATTTCACAAAAGCTAAACATAAGAGCACAGGCGGAGAGAGAACAGTTTCCTGGGGGGGGGGGGGGGGAGCAAAGCTAAACCATAGAATACTCATATAACGGGGTTATGGAGGATATCATTTACCTCCTCCCCACGTTATAGCTTGACCGTGGTACAGTATATCGGAATATGATCATTTAATAAAGATATTTTAGGGGGCATGTTTCTTACAGTGTTACATCCCTATCCGTGTTGTTTCGGACTCAGTTATATTGGGCTTGAACTGTAGGTCTACTACAAATTATAATAGGACATAACTTAAAACAATCTACCGGGATCACTTTTATTTTTTCTATGTTGTTGTGCAGTATGTTATTCATATTTCTCCAAGTGGCGGCCTGATCACCTGCAGACTTCGAACACATGAGTACAGGCTGTTACAAAAGAAACATTACAGTGCTTCCAGCCCTCAAATGAGGTATAGAAATTCTTATACATTCATAAATTTAAAATAAATGTTTTAGTCCAGACACATGATCTGAAGACATTAATTCGTCAATTTAAGCACAGAAACTTAATCATAAACAAAAGCAAAAAAGATATTTTGAATTCAATATTTTCTAATGTTAATAGAAAAAAAAAAGAGTTGAGACAATTTTGGGAGGACAGTGCTTCCCTCCTGGCCCCCATAACTCCGCCTATAGATAAGAGAACACATACTTATAAATCACAATGAGCTTTCACATCCTACCTAGATCAACACAAATGGCTCCAGAGATGCCTGGATTCACAGACTTTTCTGCTAACATAGATCATTATGCTGTACACACTACTTCTACTATCAAAAGTATAAGATGGCGACACAAATCTCCCAGCAACACTTGCAAACGTTTAAAATTATTCAAATTTCCCCGCTATTCAAATTACCCCGCTGTACCCTATGACTAAATATTCTGGTAAATAAATAAATGCTTGGTTGCTAGGCAAGCATGAGTAGTAATCGAGCGATAATTCCAGTATTTTTTGTTTCTCCGAATACTGTATAAGCAGTTGAAACGTCCTTCACGTAAACAAATTAAGAAAAAATATAAGAATTTCTCAGACTATCTGCTTTTCAAATGGAGAGGGAGAATATTACTGGTAAGAACATACACGTGTAGAGGAAAAGGATCTTTCTTCCTTTCACCTCCACTACAGAGTAGATGATACCATCACGGTCTATTGCGCATACCATGTTTGGCAAAACACTCGCAGAGGGGAAGACATTTCGCCCTTCCGACAATTTCTATAGAGGAAATGATTTCATTATAGTCCATGGCGCATACTAGTGTTTTTTCCTTTTTCAAATAGAATTCTGCGAGAGCAGATACAGGAGACTATTCTATGGAAGAACATCATACACTATAGCTCGCGCAAGGAACGATTACCGAAAAACAGTGGTGGCGTTACTGTCTGTTTTGACGTGTGTATGTAGGCACGCCGAGGGGGCGAGAGGTACGGGCCAATGGAAATACTGCCTCTTCCAAGAAGATGAACAGATGGGGACATCTCCTGTGGAAATGAAGAGCTTAGCAAGAGAAAAAATTTGAAGCGAATTAAACGCACAACATTATGTTTACGAATAAAATAATGATTCTCTGCTAGGGAACGCTCCATCACTACATAGTAAAATAAACGCACTTGGAACAAACACGTATTTACATGGAGTGGAACTGAAACTAAAACCGTAATGTAACTATCACAATGCAAGACTGATTCTATCGATGTCGTTTCTCCTCCGACTGTACTCCTGAATATCATTCAAGTTATCTCGTGCCTTTCCTGTCGCCCGCTCTTCCTTATCGAATTGTTTCGTTCGCATTACTATCGTCGGTAATCGCCGCTTGCGAGACCTATAGATATTTTTTTACCTCTTCGATCCTCCGACTTAATATCAACAATTATTATCTTTGAGAAACATTATAAGGTAAAGTGTATAAAAATAATCCACGTATCGTAAGAGAATTTAATAACAACATTTAGGAACACATCGTCTCAGTTTTTCAAAGGGAACTACACGAATGAAGCAAGATTTGTTAAGAAGATGGAAAAAATATTTCGAAAAAAAAAAACACAGTTTCAGAATCTTCATTTTTAGTTCTGGTGAGTAGTCTATACTTCTTTTAAATTGCTTATATTTAATAATATTTTACATTAATAATAATTAGTGGTTAGTCAAATCACCAATACAGTGGAACTCCACAAATAGACACAGCAATGGTCCGTGCGCGAGACGAGGTACGAACTCTGTCTTTCTACGGAGTACTGCGGATACTGGTAAACATAAGGGCTGTACAATGTTTTTATGGCATGCGGACCGAAACATAAATAATTAACGTACATAATTTTAAATAATATATTGTAGTACATGCAAAATACATAGAAAACAACTTCGTGATTATGTATAATATACGAATTACATTTGAAACATGAAACAAACTTCTGGAGGAAACTCTCTCTAAATGTATCTATATACAGGACTTTCATTTCAAAACATCCCACTCTAAATAACTAGTTATTTAAATTGAGTTCAATTTAAACAAAAAAACAAGTAAATTTAGATATTGAGGGGGAAGTCTTAAACCAGGCCTAATTGCATTTTAGATTTCACCTCCCACCCCCAGCCACCCCCACTTCGAAATTTCAAATGGCACGTCTATATCTTTATACTTAAATGTGAAAGAGAATTCAATTGTTCATACACCTCATCCATTCGTTTTCGCATCTTTTCTATCGTCGCCTGGCAACCTGGAGTATTATTTTTGTTGGTTAGAGCTGAAGAGAATAAAGCTACAAAAACTTATGTAATAGTTGTGTTTGTGTATTAAATTATTTTAAAATGGTGTATATCCTTCAAAAGAGAACATGAATCATCCTTATTGACTAAATTTAGGAAATTACACAAAATAAGCTGTGTTTTCATCCTAAAATCAACTGATAATAACACTGTTCTGATCGAAATGTTAAATTCTTGAGCGATGGCTCTGATCGATTCACCTTTTTTAAACCGTTCCAATATTTGTAACTTCTGCTTCATTTTCTGCACACTACTGCACTGGTACAACTGGTTAGCCCTGTGCAGCGCGGGACAGGGTGCGTTGACTTACCTTGTATCGTGAAGTATACGAGAGTGAGCGTCTATTTGTGGAGTTGCACTGTAATACATTGTCTCATGGTCAACGTGTAGGAGCGCGCTTGCCGACAGTCGAAGTTGTCGTTTTCCGGTCGGGAGGTAAATTGCTCACCCAATATGATACAACATAATAAGTGAATTTTAAGGTTGAGGGCATTACGACTCAACAATATTAGTTGAAAGCAGTTTCAAAAAACTTGGAGATATTAATCTCAAGACCAGCTTTGAAAAACAAAATATATTTTCTCAACACGATTACCGTGTAAGCCTAAAAATTGTCAGAAAAAAGTGTAATTGTTATCAAGCAATATTTGCCATGGATAATCGCTTTACATTTCCCAGAACTGTAATAATACTTAATGAATGCTTTACCTCTACCTCCCAAAATACAAATAATACTTAACCAACAGCAGCACACCGGTTGCTATATATAACGTGCTCTGCTAAGTCAAATACATTTTAGTCAGTAAATCAACAAATGCAGAGCCCGTAGTTTAGGCCTTTTGTACACAGCACATAAATAACAAAATAAATGAACGTGTTCCGTCGAGTTATAGTACATACATGATATGCCATCTCACACTACAGGACATGCAGGTTCTCGCAGGACTTGGACTTGCTGTCGTTCATGCACATCTTGCTGAGGATCTCGCGCGCGATGTTGAGGGACAGCGACGTCCTAGAGCCGTGCAGACGTGCGTTGTTGTTCTTGGCTCCCTTGCTGCCGCGCCTCTGTCGCTTTTTCTCGCGGCTCTCCCGCAGCCGGATCTGCTTCAGGATGCCCACCAACAGCTCGTCCACGTTGTGCTGGATTCCGCTAGATGTCTCGATAAACTTGCAGTCACGTGACGCGGCTAGCGCCTTTCCCTCTGTAACACAGTCGTTACGCGACATTGTTAAGAAGCCCGAATGTTTGACACCATTCGAAAAATAATAATAAACGAACATAAAAAGAGAAACGGAAATGCATAACCAGCTAAAATTAAAGACAATTTAATAATAATAATAATAGTAGTAATAATAATAATAATAATTATTATTATTATTATAACAATAACAACAACAATAAGCATTTCCTGTACTACACTTACACACACGCTCATCCTAGACTAGACGGCAGTTCGGAAGGCGGTCGGCTGCTATATGCGCCATAGCATTTCTGATATGTGACGTCACAAGCTTGTACAGTAGAACCAATCGGAATCAGTCTGTAGCAAGTACTTCCCGAGTTCGTTTGTTCACGTGTGAGTGTTTCAATACATTGAATAAGTAAAACTAACATTTACTGTGTGTGTGTGAGATAAATAAATGGAAGAAGAGACTGTGAAAATACAAGTATTGCACAAACAGGCGTGGAAAATAGTGTTTAAGGTGTATAATTATTTTAAAAACGTTTATGAGCAGAACGCTGTCGGCCATCTTGATGCTGGCTGCAACGTTGCCAACGCGCAAGAAACGACTGCAGAAGCATGTGGTGTGGGATTGAGAAACGTGCAAAGAGTATCGTTAGTGAAGGAAAGAGGGTTTGTTTGGTGTCATGCTTACAGTAATCAACGGCTAAGGTCATTATTGTCTTTTGAAAATTTAAATTCTCTCCTGCGCTATTTGTATTGCACGTGCTCATGAAGTACGATGTGGCAATGTTGTACGCTGCCTTGCTGTCTCTATCTGTCACACTCGACGCAAACGCTAGCAGACTACCTCCTTCCGAATTGCCGTCGACTCTAGTACAGAACTTAACTCTCCACAGATACAATCATGCACAGCGTGAACCGCCGAAGTGGTATGCAACTTAAAAATGGTCACAGTTCTGCCATCTATCCACAATATGTGTAACCCGAATCACTTAACTGAAGTGAGTAGGCATTGGATACACACAATATTAATAATTTATTTATTTATTTACTAATTTTTAATGTGCTGTACAACAGCCAGGGGCCAATAACAGTTCAGCACGTGACAATATCATTACAAGAATGAAGCAATTGCAATAAAAGTACATATAAATAATAATTATTAATATAATGACAATTAAAAATATGACAAGTGAAAATGAAAGATGGGATCTTATAAATGAATATAATACAAATGATAAAAAAGATAACGAGAATAATAATATAATACATATCTAAATAAGAGATATAAATTCAAAACAACTGACATAAAACTCCAAAAGTATATACAGAGTGTAACAAAAGTTTCTGGTACAGTGAAAATTTTAGTTTCTTTCAAATATTTTATGGTAAATATCAAATTTTCAGCCAAATTATTAATAAAGGATTGCATCACACTACAATCAAGTAGTACCAACTCCTACACCATAATATTTGGTCATGGTTCCTGAGAAAATGGAAACTATAAAAGAGAATATTTTTAACATACTGTTACAGAAACTTTTGTTATGCTCTGTACTACACATTAAATGGATCCAAGTTCAATCCATGCAAATTAGCATATTTTATACATCTGCAGACCGGAGAGAGCGATTTAGAATTTCTATTGTAAATTTTTTTTGAAATCTTAAACTCTTAGCAGGAATATGAAGACTGATATTGCTAAAGAAGGATTCACAATCAATATCATCCTTAACGACTTCACAAAAAGAATAAATAATCAAGATCTACACGTGTGACAAATAAACTACAGCAATTAAAATATTTGCAGTTCATCTCATATTTATAATCATCGGAATTAGGCAAAAATCTTTAAGAACACAAAGAAATAAACTTTCTTAGGATATTCTCCAATTTAGCCGAGTCAGTGGAAGTAATGAAGTTCCATACTACAGATGTCTATTCAAGCTTGGTTCTAACCAACGTATAGTATAAAATTAATATTGATAATAATAATAATAATAATAATAATAATAACAATAATAATAATGATGATGATGATATTTGGGGCTATGATGCATGCAGTTACAGGACAATGGACAAAGTTACACAACGCAGAACTGTACGAATTTTATTCTTCACCTAACATAATTAGGAACATTAAATCCAGACGTTTGAGATGGGCAGGACGTGTAGTAAGTATGGGTGAATCTAGAAATGCATATAAAGTGTTAGTTGGAAAACCAGAGGGAAAAAGAACTTTAGGGAGCCGAGACGTAGTTGAGACGATAATATTAGAATGGATTTGAGGGAGGTGAGATATAATGGTAGGGACTGGATTAATCTTGCTCACAATAGGGACCGATGGCGGGCTTATGTGAAGGCGGCAATGAACCTCCGGGTTCCTTAAAAGCCATTTATTTGTAAGTAAATAATAATAATAATAATAATAATGACAGTAGTAATAGATACCTACTGAAGATTATTGCAATTTTGTCCAAGTTGCTAGTTAATCTGAATACATTAGAAATGCTACGATATTAATTTAAAGTCAAAACCAAAATATTTTGAAAATAATTATAATAAATTCCGATATTTTAAAATTAGTAGATGTTTTAGAGTGATTCTAAAGTTATTTAATAGTAAAACATTCGGAAATCGGGGAATAACCTTCATCATTCGATCTCTGCCATCATCATTGTCACTGAAGTTAACGCCTAAATAAAAAGTTAATCTTTAACAGCTATTTCGTTTTAAAAAGTGCCTGTTAATAGGCGATTCAAAAGTGGCGTGGAATTCACAGATTACTGTTACTGCGTGAAACGTTCCATGCCCTCAGTTGGGTGTTCAATGCAATATTTAGATTTTTAAGGAATTGGTTCTCTTTTTATAAAATATTTAAGTTCTGATTAATGAGAGAGGTACTAACTTTGTTTTTGCTCTCCTGGAAAGTGAGCAACTTTGAATCAACCCCCTTTACAAGAGCACTACCGAATTATCTTTATTAAATATAGATTTCGACGAAATACTAGCAATTAGACCTACCAATTTAATCAGGAAATTCAGTGTACTACTTCAGTGAAATATTCAGGTAACACTCAAAACTTGAGCTAATTGAAATTGAAAACATCACATTAACATCCCAACAGCAAGAGCAGTTTAAAATTTTGACCTGTTACTTAGAATTTTTAAACCACTAATTTTACATTACAAAACAAATTACTATAGTCGCGTCGCTATTATTTGTGGCTTGACTCCGCCTCTTTGCTTACGCCTTAGGGAGTGAAGGCTCTATAAAGTCTAGGTAGGTAGTATCGTTCGCCATTTTTCTTCTTTCGTTGCCGAGCTACCAGACGAGGAATCTATTTTCCGCACAGTTAAACATTACCATGTCGTAGCTCCATGATAATGAATCAAACGCATTGTAATTCAGAAAATAATTGAGCGGCAAATAACGTCCTCGTGCGCTTTCTGCGAACGCCAACGGAAGAGCCAAAATGTCTGGCGATTGTATTAAGTATTTATCGAGCTTTAGGAAGTGTATATCGTCGTCAGCAGCGAATGACAAGAAGCACACGTTTAAATCTTGCCGATCTGTAACGTGACTGGCTGCCGGAAATAAGAGTGACGGGACTATAATATATAAGACTATCATACCATCTGCTGTGTACAAAAAATATTGACGGAATCATTTGATATTAAAAATGGCGTACTTTAAGACAGGGAGATGCTCTTTCCTGTTTACTTTTTAATACAGTATTAGAAAAATCAGAGATGCTGTACTGAACATAAGTGGCACAATATTCTATAAATCTGTGCAAATTCTTGCCTATGCAGATGACATTGACATAATTGGAAGAATGCAGTCTGCAATGAAGGAAGCCTTTATAAGATTTGAAAGTGCTACTAGAAAATGAATTTGAAAATTAATCAATGTAAGACTAAATATAGTTATGTCATCTTCCAGCAAGGAATGTACATATTATCCATCGCATATTGTAATAGGTTCACACAAATTCCAGACTGTTCATACGTTTAAATATTTGGGCTCAGAAATCACTTGTAAGAATGACAGCCATATAGAAATTCAAAAACGCATAATAGCTGCAAATGAATATTTCTATGGACTTAGAAAACATCTTAGAGCACATTTAATAACAAAGAAAACCAAACTACTGATTTATAAAACTCTTATAAGACCAGTAATTACATATGCATCAGAAACTTGGACTCTTTTAAAGTCAGATGAGAAATCTCTGGCTACATTTGAAAGAAATATACTAAGAACTATTTTTGGGATTGTGAAAGAAGGTGATACTTGGAGAAGAAGGAGAAATTGTGAATTGTATGAATTATATAAGAAACCTGGCTTAGAGAAGTATATTAAAATTAATAGATTGGCTTGGGCTGGACATTTGATACGTATGGACAATAATAAAACTATTAAAAATATCTATGTATGTGACACAACCATTACAAACAAGAAAAGCTGGAAGACCGAAATTAAGATGGGAAGGTGTCTTGCAGGATATTAGAATTACAGTAGAACCCCGATTATTATCCGTCACCCTATTAACCGATTGGAGGATTATCCGTCTGTTACTCTCACCTTTTTATTTTTTGCTACAGAAAAAATATTGAGTATTGTACATTATATTAGTACCATTTTTAGAGAGTGTTATTACAAGTTTTTGCTCTTATACAGTATGATCTTCTGTTCGAGTGTCTGTCTAACTTCTCTGCAAGACGTCTTCCACAAGTGTCAAAAGAAAACATGTTGTGTTATGCTAAGTATCGAAGAAAAGTGAAAATAATTTAGTGCTTTTGGAAAAGAGGAACTGTGGTTCATCTCACACCAGGATACGAGATTGGACTTACAAGTGCGAGATTTAATAAAAAAAAAACAAGGATAAAGAGTATAAATTACTTAAATCTATAATACGAGACCTATACTTTTCCCATCTTTCCACAGACGGCAATTATAGGAAGTTTCCTGACCCTTAAAATCCCGTAATTGACAATTAGACTGATCCACTACTTAACGTGTTGAAACACATGATCACTAAGAAAATTACGGAACAGAACTGCATTATGCACTTAATTTATGAAAGTCTTTTATGGTACGGATTATCGATTTTTTCGATTAACCGTTCAGCCCATCCCCTTCATTACCACGGATAATAGAGGTTCTACTGTAGTAAAATCAGAAATTGGAAGAATCCAGAAATGCATATAAAGTGTTAGTTGGAAAACCAGAGGGAAAAAGAACTTTAGGGAGCCGAGACGTAGTTGAGACGATAATATTACAATGGATTTGAGGGAGGTGAGATATGATGGTAGGGACTGGATTAATCTTGCTCACAATAGGGACCGATGGCAGGCTTATGTGAAGGCGGCAATGAACCTCCGGGTTCCTTAAAAGCCATTTATTTGTAAGTAAATAATAATATTAATAATAATAATAATAATAATGACAGTAGTAATAGATACCTACTGAAGATTATTGCAATTTTGTCCAAGTTGCTAGTTAATCTGAATACATTAGAAATGCTACGATATTAATTTAAAGTCAAAACCAAAATATTTTGAAAATAATTATAATAAAGTCTGGAAGGACATTCTGAAGAAGGCTAGGGCCCATAATGGGCTGTCATGCCATTTATGATGATGATGATGATGATGATAATGATGATATCATCTGCTATACTATATTGCAGCTATAGCTTGGACATTTTTACCCACAACTTCAATGAATCGTTATCAAATTGTTCAAAGCAGAATCTCAAGAGCAATAGATGAGAGTGTTCGAGACACTAGAATAACACAACTGCATGAAGATCTGGAAATAAATGCTATCACGATCACATCATCGACATAACTAAGAATCTGTGCTCGAAGACACCTATGAGTCTTAATGCAGTCATTTCAATTCTAAGAAATTAAATATGCTACACATCATAAATATAAATATCCAAGACATAAATCAGATATGTACTTATTTGAAGATGATTTCTCACCATTTGTCGGGATGACGCGAGATCTCGCGAGATCGGCTTTATTTCCCACGAGTATTACAGACTTGTCTTGGGTGTAGTTCTCCCGCCACAGATAGTTGAGGATATCTTCCACTGTCTTGAACGTGGCGCGGTCCACGATGGAGTAGACTACGACGCATGCGTGAGGCTCGTAAGTGGACAAGGAATTCTCAACCTGTAACATTCAAGAAACAGTATTTTCTTTAGTGTCCTTATAACTTGAGGAAAAATAGAGGTAGTACAATTATAGAGTTTGTCTACACCCAAATCTAGGATCGAATCTAAAGTTAGTCTTGAAAACAATACGTATTTTCATGTTTCATTGTGCCCCCAAGGTTTGAAGAAAAGTAAGTATAAACTTGCGTTAAATTGACTGACTTAATCCGCTCCAATTCTCAGGAGTCAGAAATAGTTCCCTAGGCATTCATATCTGACTCTTCCTAGTTCAGAATACTGGCGCTATAGGCATACATGTTAGGATGGCGTTACTTAGTTTCTTCCTCCCTGCCACAACGCCTACACATGGAGTGGCAGAATTTTCATCGCCTTATAATTATGACAGACGAAAGCTTAATATTACGTTGTGTTTATTTCTCACGAAATAGAACCACGTAAATGTGTAACCATCAAGCGGAAGTAAACACCATAACCGCCTGCGCGCGACTGGCGCAACAGCGGTTACGAAGGTGAATAACTTCACTATATGTACAAGGTTGTGCGAAACGAATAGCCTGATTTGCGTCACATAGTACAGAGGAATTGTCTGCGTCTGTACGGGATATACAGAGCCTTCAACTTAAGACGCAACCCTGGTCACGGCAGGCGGACGGGCGATAGGCCGGTCTCTATAGCGGGAAAACCAAGCGGTGTTGTGCGGCAGCTGGTAGACGGGCGGGCGAGCATGTAGACCCGCGGATGGGTATGTTAAAACATAAAGTCTATGTGAATAATCCATGTATGTATGGGGTATCATGTATATTATGTACATGGAGTTTATTTTTGTAATGGCACAATCTACTTATTTTTTTGTCTTTAATAAAATTCTTCGGTTTCATAACGCAAAAAATTAACTTTTTAATAATTTATAAACTACTTTTTTTTTGAAAAAATTGCCTAAAACTGTATATGTACTGTACAAAAAGACAAACGCTTCAGCTATGAATTGAGAAGGGGTTCATAAATTGAGTTAGTCATAAACAGAAACTTAGCTTAATATGCTATGATACATGACATATTTAATGTCATCAAAAAACATACAAGTAATGTTGTGCCTTCACATTGCTGTACGCCTATACAGGTACTCACCATAACTATACTTACACATAGGCCTACATACTGTCGTCAAAGCACATTATACATGTTATTAATGTTCTGACGCATTAACCCTTTAGGTACTCGCCTTAACTATAGCTGAACTATTATAACTAGAACGTCGTTACTACTGATATTAAAATTACAGCTTTGTCCCTTCATTAGTAACCGCAATAACACATGGATTTTTTCTGTTTTTCAATCAGCATATGACACACATTACTCTTGACCACTATTCGCTTTACAATTTGATCGTATACTATTCCACTCTAATTTTTATTACATTTCCTTCACATATTTGTAATAACACTTTCACACACATTTCTACCACTTTTGATTCTCTCGGCCACATTGCTTCCTTTTCTAGCGCTCTCACCATTCCACAACCCTTTCCATTAATTTCTTTGCCCCCATCTCCTAGTAATATAATTATTTCAGTACACATTTTAGCCAATTACAATTTACCTCAATTTCACCAATTGTTATTCCCTTCATCACAATTTACACATCCAATAAAATTACTTTTTAATCTTCATAAAAAGATCATCTATCTTTCTCGTTTTTTCTTAGTCTTGTTCAATTCCCCTATTAAGTCCTTCCTAAACACTTAGCTTAATATATATTTTGTAAACATTTTTCGAAATTTATAATCCCAATGTATATGTAGGCTACATGAATGAATGAATGAATAAATGAATAAATGAATAAATGAATGAATGAATGAATGAATGAATGAATGAATGAATGAATGAATGAATGAAGCCACTGTGTCCCATGAAGGACTAGGGTCTCCTACAGGAGGGGAAGCTCGGTTGGTGTGGTTCACATGATGAGCTATTTCACGTGAACAATATTTACATTCACATTCACTATGTGAGATACACTAGAGTTTGTCAAATTTTAGTTCTATATGAGTTTGTTCACTATCTGTCTCCACTCGTTCCTGTTACGGGCGATGGTTGACCAGTTCCCTCCCAGCTCCTGCTTGAATGTATCTGCCCATCTTCTTCTTGGCCTGCCTTGTGTTCTCCTTCCTATGTGCGGGTCCCACATGGTGGTTTATCGCGCCCATCTGCCTTGTTGCTGTCTTGCTACCCCACTTCCACTTCGTTATGAGGGCTTTTTGTGTGATGTCCTCAGAAGCTGTAATTTTCTGCAGTGCCGTGTTGGAGACCTTGTCTTTCAGTGAAACACCAACTATCTTCCTCTCCATTTTCCTTTGGCATATTTCGATGTTCATCTTTTGCCTCTCTGTGAGGGCCCAGGTTTGGCAACCGTATGTTAGCACCGGGAATACACAGGAGTTAAGAGCCTCTAGTCTGAGTGTGCGGTTTATGGACCTGTCGAGGAGTATAAACTTTAGCGCCCAGAAGGCTTTCCAGGATTGTGTTATTCTCCTTTGTATTTCTTTCTCCATCCCTTGGTTAAGTGAGACAGTGCGCCCTAGGTAGATGTAATCGTCCACGTGTTCTATCTCTGTTCCTAGTACTGAGATTGGTGTTGGCGTTCTATTTGACATTATTTTTGTTTTACTGTAATTGACTGAGAGCCCAACACAATTGCTGAGCTCGTTCAGTTCGATAAGCATTTGCTGTAGTTCGTTTGGCTACATAACAAAGATAAATTCTTCAGTAATATATCATGAATTATATTCTTTCTTTCTATTTCTTTTTTTTTAAATTATTTGATTACACTAAGATTTGCTGTGTATCCAGATTTCTAGCAGGCATCTCCCCCTCCCCTCGTCGTTAGGCCAGCCCTCTCCGTGCGTCGCCAGTCGGCGTTCGGGAATATTATGGAATGATGATGAAATGGAGAAATGTTGAAGGAATGATGCAGATGTCTAATATGGTCAACGAAGAAGGGGAGCGTCTTTGTCCGCTTTGCAAAGAAAAGGACTCCTATAAACATATTTTATTACAGTGTGTCGAATTGGAACATGTACGGAGAAAATCTACCACCCTCGATGCTAAGTCAGAATAGGAGTTCGCTTGCATATATTGACCTCATGGAGAATAGAGAATGGGAACAAAAGACTGGATTGTTCCTCTTGAAGGCGAGGAAGATTAGAACTTCAGCTGCTGAAGTTTGTGACGCGAACTGAGGAAGGGATAATAGTATCCACCCAACTGTACACTTTTATGAAGGAAATGTTTTATTTAACGACGCTCGCAACTGCAGAGGTTATATCAGCGTCGCCGGATGTGCCGGAATTTTGTCCCGCAGGAGTTCTTTTACATGCCAGTAAATCTACTGACATGAGCCTGTCGCATTTAAGCACACTTAAATGCCATCGACCTGGCCCGGGATCGAACCCGCAACCTTGGGCATAGAAGGCCAGCGCTATACCAACTCGCCAACCAGGTCGACTACACTTTTATGTCTTTTAGGTTAGGATATATTATATAATGTGTTTTATTGTGCCATTTCCATTTTAATATGTGTGTTCTTTTAGAGAGTAGTTGGATGTAATCATAGTTGGGGGGGGGAACCTAAAAAGAGGACTTGTTTTGGGTACAAAGCATGTACGGTCAGAAGACCCGTGCATTGGATTTGAGAGAAAATTATGATAATATAAAATCTGTATGTATAATATTACTCAATAAATCCATCTATCTATCAATATAGGGATACGGGAGAAAATCTCCAACTACGATCTTGTCCGCCAAAATGTCTTGAATGAAAAATCCCAAGCCTGACCAGGACTCGAACCCGGACCGCCTCCGTAACAGGCTGAAGATTTGACAATTCAGCCATCGCAGGGGACTTGATTGTCTATGATTTTTTACATCAAAATTGTAAATAGGTTTACAAACACACTTCAATCTGCTGTAACAGTCAGTGAGGATAGGAATGGTAATCAGCTGTTTAAATCCTATCAGCTTAGCCAGCATGGTGTTACAAAAACCCCCACAACTTCCTCAGTTTTGTAGCTATGTTAACAAAATTTTAGTAAAGCATGCTCCACCAGTGTAGAATCGTTTTAAATTATTGATGGAGAAACAGCACGAGTGAACAGAGTTCGTTTTTCCAGCAAGCTCCTCAATTGGAAAATTTTCGGTCGTGAATTCAACCGTAACTAAACTATATATATATATATATATATTATATATATATATATATATTTTAAATTTGTATGGATGTTAGTCAGTAATATAGGAATAATATAAATAAAAAAACAGTTGTATACAAACAGTTATGACAGTTGAAAGTTTACTTTCGTGACAAAGTTTGTCTACAAACAAATAGTATGTCATAAAAATAAACCATCATACTTCGTATGTGGAGACTTCATTAAAATGCATTAGTGCATAATCTTTAATTCATAGTATGGAAATTTCAAATGAGAAACAAATATAATGGCTATGAAGCAAACGAAATCCGTTACTGCTAAAACTGTCGTTTATGGATACACAATGGAACACATCGGAGAATTCAGGCACTCAAGGTTCAAAATAACTACCGTTCGGAAGAAAAATTTATAGAAGATATTTTAATATCGCCTTTATCACAATAAAAGCTAAAAATAGACACCTTTGTTATAAATATCGGCTGCTTCAATTTCTTGTATGAAATTGAATGCCGAATACTCACAGACTGTGATAGTAGAGAAATCGATGCGTCTCGTATTAGGTTTTCAAGTAGGGGAGTAGTGGGTAGAGTGAGACACAAAATATTAAGGCATATGTATGCATGTGAAATTTCAAGTATTTTTTAAATCAAGTGCAACAGAAATATACATTAAAACATGGAGTATAGTAATACATAAACAGAAATGTTAACAGATAAAGGACATAATATACAATGCGTGTTTGTCAAAAAAATGCAAATGTCTCACTGTTCCCATTCAGGAGGGTACAGTGAGACACCAGTGTCTATTAACGGACATTGAAATGATTTACATTTATTTGAAAAGAAAAGAAAGCTTGCTGTCTCTTTATCTTGCCACGTTTTGTAGACTTATTTAGAATCATTTTGATGTCTAACTTCGAAACCATTGAAACATCTGGAACATTTGGAAAAGTGCATTTTCCATGACTTTTCAAACTTTTGCTAAAAAATAAAATGAATTTTTGGTGACAACGAAGCTTATAATTATAAGAATTTAATTTAATTACTTATTATTTTTCAATATATTTTTTAAATTTTGTGAATAATTTTTCATTTAAGAAACCATTAAAATGTAATGTATCCATTGTTTTAAGCTATAGTTCCTAAATTGGTTACTAGTATGTTCATTTTTAATGTTAGTTACCGGTAAATGCAATATAATCACAGTTTATTTTTGCAAACCATTGGTAAATGGGAACAGTGAGACGTCTTAGTGTACCCTTCAATGGCATATCTCACTGTTTCCTTTACGCATAGTTCGTTTAAAAATGGCACCATCACTTCAAAATCAAAACAAGAAAGACGAAACTTTGCAAAACATAATGTCAAATACCACAGTATTAGGTAACAAAACATTCATATTTATATTTAATTTGTATATCCAATATAACCTTCATTAAACACAAGCCAAAATTTTACTTCTCGAGTGAAAAATCACGAATTATTTTTTTCATCACTCTCCTTTATAACTAGAATCAAATCGAGTATGAAAACACTGTTACTTTACTCATGCAACATACAACTCCACTGTTACAAACATATCAACATCAAAATTTACCATCTAATAAAAATGTCTCACTGTTCTCTCTGTCTCACTGTACCCACTTCTCCCCTACAGTTACAGAATATAGGCGATGGGATAAAAGTAGAAAGTAAGATGTAAATGAATACTACAAACAACGCCAATCTGTGACTGAAGAATCCAGGAAGGCAATAAAAATTCCTATTGCTTGAGTGTTATATACAGTGGATCTAAACGACCTAAGTGCAAGGACCCATCTGAAATCCAGCCCTCGTGGAATGAATGAATGAATGAATCAATCAATCAATCAATCAATCAATCAATCAATCAATCAATCAATCAATCAATCAATCAACCAACCAACTAACCAATCAATCAATCAACCTGCAATAGTTAAAAATACGTTGCGGTAGGGTAGTACGTGTTTCCTATGCTGATATATACACATTGCCTTTTTTACTTCTTTCCTAGCTTTTGAGATCCGTTCTGCCTACATCCTCTTCCACATTTTAGAGACGCTAGCACGTAAACAAAGCGTTTCTGGACATGTGTTCATTAAAAAAAATTGTTAACATGGTACCCATCTACTTACCACTGAACCTTGTAACACATTTTTTAAACCCTGTAGGGTGAAGGTTAGTAATATTCTGATAATTCTTTTTAAGAATATATTAGAATTTTATTAATTGAGAGGAAGATCGGTTTTTTGTGTATTAAGGGAATGTTCGTGGACAAGTTTCTGCACAAAACAGGTCCTTCTCTTATTCAGTAAAATTGTAAAAATTCTCAAAAAGAACTATCGTAATATTACCAACCTTTACCCTATGGCAGTGATGTCAATTGATGCCCATAGGAGCAAGCGCGCGCTTTAGAGCCCAGGAGAGCCTGAGCGCTTTACAGCGGAAAGGAAAGAGACAGACGAAAGATGTAGTACAGGGACATCATTTTATTTTTACTTGCATTTTTATTGTACCTGCATTTCTGAATGTACTTCACTCTCACCCCTTCACTAATGTCCTTGCTCCCGTCAGACACACAAACTTACTGCCGCTGTTGCATTCGAAGTCTTCAAGCAGTGAAGTAAACACTGCAGTGTATAGTGTGTTTCATAAATATGATTGCGTTTTCTATAGAAGAAAGAACCTATATTAATAATATCGTACTAAAAAATTATATTCAAGAAACGATAAATTCAATTTCAGAGAATATGCTTCAAAATGTTTTTAATAATATGCGTACTGAATTGAAGCCTGCATTGTAATGAACGGCAACCATTTTCAGCAACTTGTTTAAAAATTCAGATTAGCTTTTTTTGAATTGAGGTGGCTAGAAGCAAAGGAATGCTAGTGACATTTGTAATAACATGAGTTAAGTGTATCCAGTGTAAGCAAAAGTATCTAAAATTTTAGTGGCAAAGGGATATTTTAATCGCATCACATATTAAAATTTAAATAAAAAATTTCACCGATTTTACGAAAGCTTAAATATTTAAACCCCATTTTCTCAAAAGTAACTTAAGTGCACTTACAGCCCTTTACTTATGACCCCCTCAATTTAAATGCACTCTCTATATTGTATGATAACATCAATAATTAATATGCTAAATAAAGTAGACATTACATAACGAACATAGCCGTCTGAAAAGTTGAGTTTTTGAAAGAAAATGTTACTACTCTACTGTATTTTGATAAATTCCGTAAAAGTGATGATCAAACTGAAAATCGTAATATCGTATTTCCCTACAACATAAATGGATAAACTACTTTTCTCTCCTCCTAAACCTAGTAAAATGATTTGTTTACATATTGCACTAGTAACATCAAACTCCTGTAATGGAAGGGGGCAACAGTGTTTCCGAGTATAGCCAGGTGAATGTTAAAAATGATGGTAAAATAAAGTGATGTCCCTGTATATGCCGCTTGGTCGAGCTATATACGGGGATGGCCAGCACTGATTCAATGGATAAAGGGAAGAGAACTTACGAGGGCTATTCATAAAGTAACCTCCGTTTTCATACAGCGTGCGTAACAACAGAGACAGTGACGCCGCTCTTGAGGTGTAGTGTACCTTGAAGCAGTTCGCGTCGAGCAGCGGTAGAGTCAAGGTCGTGTCTTTGTTCCTTTCTGAGCCACGTGCTGTCAAAATGTGTGCTGCAATCGCAAGTCCCGCCAGCTGTGAGGTACGTTCTGTAATAAGATTTCTCGTGGCCAAAAACTCTAAAGCTAGTGAAATCCATCGCCAACTTTGTGAAGTTTATGGGCAAGACGTAATGAGTGAAGGTGGTATAAGACAATGGTGCCGTATGTTCAAAAATGGGCGAACTAATGTCCATGATGAAGAGAGAAGTGGTCGACCGAGTATCGTGAATGCAGATCTGATTCGTTTGTTTGACGAAAGGGTTAGAGCAAACCGCAGGTTCACCATGTCGGAGCTTAGTGAGGATTTTCCACAGATTAGTCGTACTCTTCTGTACAAAGTGATTACCGAAGATTTGGGCTATCGGAAACTTTCTGCCAGATGGGTGCCTGAACTCCTTTCAGAGGAACAAAAGCCTGAGCGGATGGGAGCAGCAGTGTCCTTTCTTGAGCGTTACGAAAGAGAAGATCGGATTGTGACAGGAGATGAGACTTGGGTGCGGTATGTGAATGTAGAATCAAAGCTTCAGGCAATGCAGTGGGACCATACTCACTCCCAGAAAAAACCCACAAAGTGTCGTCAACACTTTCCATTCATGGCAACTGTCTTCTGGGACAGAAAAGGAATTTTGCTAGTGGAGTTCTTGGAGAGGAATGCCACAATTAACGCTGAGCGTTACTGTAACACACTAACAAAATTGAAAAGGGCCATTTAAAACACACGTCGTGGCATGTTGAGCTCTGGGGTAATTTTCCTGCATGACAACGACCGGCCGCATACAGCGCGTCGTACTGCGACCAAACTGCAAGAGTTCAACTGGGAAGTATTGGATCAGCCTTCCTATAGCCCAGATTTGGCGCCTAGCGATTACCATCTCTTCATGCACATGAAGACGTGGCTTGGCTCGAAGCGCTTTGACGATGACGAGTTGAAAACCAGAGTCGTAGGTTGGCTTCAGTCGCAGGCGGCCGAATCCTACGATTGCGGAATTTCAAAGCTCGTCAAACGCTACGACATATGTCTCAATGTGACTGGAAACTATGTTGAAAAATAAACTAGAGTGTATACTTTCAAACGTATTGTAACCCAATTCTGTAAGGTCTTTCATAAGTTTGTAAAAAATAAACGGAAGTTACTTTATGAATAGCCCTCGTATTAAAACTGTATTCATGTTAATTTTTAGATTTGTCTGAGAAGTATAAGTGCATTACAAGAATGTAAGTTTTAATTTTAATGCTCATTTTTCACAAGTTTGCTCTTTTATTCAAAAGGAATATTTTCTCAACGTTTTTTTGTACAGAAAAGTGAAATTTTCACATACTGTATGTTTGTTTAGTAGCCTTACAGGTACTAAAACAATATTTTGTAAATCTAATATATCGTAAATACGTATTACTGAAGTTAGTGTATTAAAATGTTTGAAAATATTCGCATGGAAAATGTTTGTAAGGAAATGAATTAAAAAAGCAAATACTGTTACATCACAAACAAAAGATATGTTGGTAAAACGTCAGCTCTATAGCTTCAGCAGATTTCGACATAATTTAATATTCTGATAACAGAAAGTTGGGCACCAATATCACCTAAAAGCATAATGCGATAAGAGTTTTATTATGTAATATTAGTTACAGTTAAAACATATACCTAGACAACTTTGCTTTGTACTATAATATTGTTTTGAGTACTTTTATAAGGCTAAAGATGCCATCAATATCAATTTCAACTTATGATGTCATATTCAGAGTCTTTCTTTGGGATAACACTTTCTTTATGAATGATGTGTTTAATTCACATAGTACAGTATAGTTGTAGTTATTATGGAATTTGTGTGAATATTCCTTCTTTATTCTTTATTATGTTATTAACGTTTAAAACACAACTGCAATATTAGCCTAAGAAATAGGTGTTAGTACTTTTGTTTTACAGACAATATAGTAAATAACATACAGAAAGAAGCCATATAAAAATAACGACATAAAATTTCACGTTCCGTTTGAAGTTTGTGCACCACTGTTTTCTTAATCCAACAGGCTGCTTATTCCTCCTAGCATACCTAGCGCTTGATGCCCGCGCACGACGTCAAGGTCAGAAAAATGCGCTTGCTTTGACATCACTGCCCTATGGTATTAAGATAGACTTTAAATATTTTTGTATTTTCAATAAAACATTATAATAATTAATATGAAATCATATGTTTACCCATTACCATTGAATGTTCAGAAAATCTTGACGCTCTGAACTTATAACAAGCTATACGTGATCATTCATTTCATCAGTGGAGGCAGCTCCAAAGTAAAGGAAAAGGGATATTTTTTTTCTATTCCCATTGGAGAAAATGGAAGACTTGGATTTCCAACAAAAAATAGTCTATATAGTAGTCGATGGATAATGGCCTGTAATAAGATACCTGTGCGCTCTCTCCCCTGCAGAACCTTGGGCACAACCCGTTGCAGAAGATGCGACGAGCATGGAACTCTTTACCTTCTCTTGGGTTTCTGCAGTCATGGAGAATTACTTCTCATCAATCATCACACCACAGTTTGCTCTTTGATTGCTGGTTGACTACGTCGTAATTATAATTATGAAGTCTACGAATAAGTTAGCTGTCTTTCAACTGACGGTTCATATCATTGTAGTAGATCGCCAGAAAGTTTGGGGCTTAATTATTCTCATACCCATACCAATCTTCGAACTGAACGAACAGCAATCCAGGGAAGTTTGCTGCGAAAAGCAACAAATGTATGGGCCTTGCAATTTAACGTTTGGGTATCTAGTACAACATTACCTCCTGAAAGTTATTGGTCTTATTAGGGCTGGGGACGGAGCGGTTCTGTTCGGAGCAGTTACTGTGACGTCATTACTCGGTTGAACCGAGTACAAATTTGTGGCGGCAGATTTAAAATTTATATAGATTGAGTCAATTTTAGAACATGCTTTGAAAGTGAAACCAAGCGTGTTTTAAAAGCGTTGTAGTAAAGCGCTTTCGCTTTGCCAATTGACGAGAAAAAAATGCTTCTCTTCATTGCAAAATGGCAGTTTCAAAATTCATTTGCGTGATTACAACTATTTGTACGAAAGGACGATGTAACTTTCAGTGTTGTTATTGTATATGACAGAGGAAATAAAATTGATAAAATAATTTATAATACTAACAACTAATAAATTAACATGTGAGGTAAACGTTAAATGCTGCAGCTAATTAAAAAAAAAGAAGATGGAAAGAAACGGGTTCCATGAAGCGCTGCCTAGAACACTTAAAAATAACACACAGAATTATTTACTATTACGGAAAGTGGATAAAATAATCAATAAAACGTGGAATCTTAAACTGAAGAACATAATGTTTTTTATTTTATAACATTACTAGCCTTCAATACACCCATGTTCTCTTTGGTGAAAAATAATATTATTGATAAATTAAAGTAATTAGGTAACATAATTCGTAGAAAAAGGTACAAATAAAATTATGGATGAGGTAGGCCTAACACAAATCCAATAAACACGAATAGAAGTAAAATAAAATGCACTTTCTTTTTTGTCATATTTTAATATTAATCAAACACTCTAATATGATAATATTATAATAGTAGTAATAATAATATTAATAATTAATTATTAATATTAATAATAATAATATTATTACTATTATTATTATTATTATTATTATTATTATTTATAGTAATATGTTCAGACTGTCAATGTTCATTAGGTCCACTTGACAGGCCATATAATAGGATGAACTCCTCTTCAATACCAGAGGCCTTTCAGCCCGCCTTGTCCTGCAGCAGAAAATATTTAAATGCAACAGTACCTATGTTGTTGTCTGCTAGAATTAAGTAAAACACGCGAACTCTGTTTGAACGTTTGAACTGACCGGTAACGGCTACGGTTAACCGAGTAACTTCGGTGCACGGGTGCCAAGCACATAAACCGATAGAACCGAGTAACTCAACAGTTCTACTCGCTTCGTCCTCAGCTCTAGGTCATATGTCTGAAGCACGAAAATGTGTTGCTAGAGAAACATTTGAGGTTCTAAACAAATTTAAATCAGTGTTACAACTATTGGTGATATTGAATCATCTGTCTTGAAATCCTCCCTGGCTGTAGTCATCATTAAATTCGCCATAACTTTCTTAATTTATTTCTGTTAATGACATACTTTTTTCAAACTGTCTTCTTTAGATTATTCTTGACCAGAATTGATAAGGAGGCCGTTCTCCCGAAACTCCTATTAGAGGCGACTATTGCTTGATTGATTCATTCATTCATAGTTTCTTGCCCAAGGGCAGGTCTTTCATTGCAAACCCAGCATTCTCCAATCTTTCTCTATTTTCTGTCCTCCTCTTTGTCTCTGATACGATCTTAATGTCGTGTATCATCTGATATCTTTTTCTACTCCGATCTCTTCTCCCGTTTACCATTCCTTCCAGTGCATCCTTGAAAAGGCAGTTTCTTCTCAGCCAGTGACACACTAAATTCTTTTTTCCTCTTTCTGATCAGTTTCAGCATCATTCGTTCTACTTTCACTCTTTCTAGCACAGCTTCTTTTCTCATTCTCTCTGTCCATTTCACACTCTTCATTCTTCCCCATAGCCACATTTCAAAAGCTTCCAGTCGTTTCTCTTCACTTCGTCGTAATGTCCATGTTTTCACCCCATAGAGTGCCACATTCCACATAAAGCACTGCACTAGTCTCTTCCTTAGTTCTTTTTCCAGTGGTCCGCAGAAGATGCTCATTTTTCTATTAAAAGCTTTCTTTGCATTGCTATCCTCATTTTTACTTCCTGGCAGCAGCTCATGTTATTGGCTATAGTACATTCCAAATATTTGAAGGTGTCCACTTGTTCTACTGCCTGGTTTCGAATTCATACGGTACAAGTGGACAGCGTCAAATACTTGGTGTGTACTGTAAGCTACCAGGAAATCAAAAGAAGGATAACAATGACAAAGAAATATTTTAATAGAAAAAGGAGCATCTTCTGCGGACCTCTGGAAAAAGAACTAAGGAAGAGACTAGTGAAGTGCTTTGTGTGGAGTGTGGCATTGTTTGGGGAAGAAACACGAAATGAAGAGAAGCGACTAGAAACATTTTTAATGTGGATATGATGAAGGTGGAGCGTGTGAAATGGACACACAGAATAAGAAATGAAGCTGTGTTTGAAAGGGTGAGTGAAAAAAAAAAGATATTGAAACTGATCAGGAAGAGAAAAAGGAATTGACTGGGTCACTGACTGGGAAGAAACTGCCTTCTGAAGGATGCACTAAAAGGAATGGTGAAAGGGAGAAGGTTCGAGGGAGAAGAAGATATCAGATGATAGACGACATTAAGATATATGGATCATATGTGGAGATAGAATAAAGGAAAGATTGGAGAATGTTGGATTTACAGTGAAAGACCTGCCATATGGCAGGTATGTATGTATGTATGTATGTATGTATGCATGTATGCATGCATGTATGCATGTATGTATGCCTGGAAGAAATAGGTTGCTTAAACTAGATAAGAAAAGAAATTTACATTCACTTCTCCTTCTCTTCGAAATCTTGAACTCTTCTATTCCTTCGTACCTGTCGTCTCGCTTCACTTACCTTTCTTCCCACCATAATCTGAACACACGCTCTCGTCATAAAACAATACTAACAATACCATCCCATCGCACCTCCTCATACTCATCCTCTTTCACAATAGCTCTGCCAAGACTCTGGAATTCGCTACCTGCTAGCATCAGGAACTGCCGAAATAAAATTGAATTCAAACGAAAACTTACTAGGCACTTGGTCAGTAATTGATTTCTTGTAAATAGTTTCCTTAATCTATCACAAAATATTTCAATAGCCAGTAATTTCATCACCATACAATTTTGTTATTCTAGGTTTAATTTGTAATTCAGTAAATATAAAGTATTCTTTTTTTTTCCATGATAATTTATCTAGCTTTCATTAGTCAGGTAATCTTTTCGTACTTTGATTTCTATTGTAATTGTAAATTTAATACTAATTGTAATTTTATTCTTCATATTATAGTTGGAATGTCCTGGTAGAGGGGCAGAGAAGGCCTGATGACCTTATCTGTACCAGGTTAAATAAATAAATACTAATACTAAATACTATGTATGTATGTATGTATGTATGTATGTATGTATGTATGTATGTATGTATGTATGTATGTATGTATGTATGTATGTATCTATGTATGTATGTGTGTATGTATGTATGTATGTATGTATGTATGTATGTATGTATGTATGTATGTATGTATGTATGTATGTATTACTCTCTCATATTGGAGGGCAAGAGAATTAACGGCTTCATTGCCAAGAACTCAACATGATTTAACAGCAGTATTTATCTACGCAGTACTGGTTTACGAACAAATGTAAAAAAGTTTATGGACAGTACTGTGTCTGCTCCCGGTCGCCGTTCTAGTTGTAGTGTGGAAGTCAGTCACATGGTCAACAAATGCGAATCGTTCCGAGAGATCGTAAACCCCGAAGCTACGTAGGCTCGATGCAAAGTACTTGAATTGATTTTAGTGGGGAGGACGAGTCGGGCAGTCCGTCGAAATTAGATGAGCAGACAGGCTATAAAATTGCGTCTATTTCATTTCCCAATGCAGCACTTCTGAAGACTTCTCAAAGTGGTCGTTAGATGCGGAAGAAGGTAGTTCTGAAGAAGAAAATATTAAAAAGATCTAAAGAATCGTTTGTGATTTTTGTGGAAAAAGCCAAAGCTACTTTATTACTCATTAAATTGCATGGAAAGAGAGTATGAGTGACTTAATTCATTTCAAAACTTGCGGTTAGAGTAGTAATTTCCTGATGGTTTCTCAATAAGATTGATTCCTTTAAAGCAGTCAGTAACCAGTTATCTGTGCAATCGAAACTGAGGTTTTTATAGAAGTATCAGCGCATAGTTATATGTTTTGCATTAGAGTTCATTCTCTAAAACTATAAACATAAAATGGAGATCTTCAATATTGCGTATGTATTTAGTAAAATGTAGGTTTCCAATATTGAGTAGTTTCATGGTTGCGTAAATATTTATTAAAATGGAAAATTTCAATATAACGTAACTATTTACTAAAATGGAGATCTTTAATGTTGCGTAACTATTTATTGAAATAGAATTTCGAATATTGCGTAACTATTTACTAAAATGGAGATTTGCAATTTTGCATCACTATTAATGATTAAAATGGAAATCTATAAAATAGAATCTTTTTCAATATAAGTGGGATTCGAGGACTGGAATGTCCCATCATTAAGTACTGTTATTAATAGTATGCAGGATTTTACACGACTATTACATTTTACTACGTCATACTACTTTTGACCAATAAAACGTTACGAAAGGACGTCTTTCAACCAATCATGGCTGCTTATCGTACAATTTTATCGCGTCCCTAGCATTTGTTTAATTTTATCGCTTCCCTAGCATTTGTTTGTTTTTATCACTACCCTAGCATTTGTTTCTTTGTTTGCCATAATTTCAAACTGTACTGGTCTGGACGTCAAAGAACAGAAAATTACAAACCACTCCAGTCGATGCACAGCAGTTTCAAATATGATTCGCATTGGCATTCAAGAACAAGAATTAATAAAAGTCACTGGTCATAGCTATGAATCTTCCCTGAAACCCTATTTACAGATAAATGAAGAGCACCATTCGGAAATCCTCAATAAGTTTAGGAATAAACCATGTACATCAACGAGTTCCATTTCTTTTACGCACACGTCCAATATAACATCAACTGAACCACCAACCACTAAACCATTCAAATTTAAAAATTGTGCTATCAATAATTGTTTCTTTTAAAATTATTCATGTTTATTTTTTATTTCATCGTCCTTAATTAAAACTTTTCTTGTTTATTTCATTATCCCTAATTAAAACTTTTCTAACATTTGTTTGTATTATTTAGGTTATGTTATAGCTTCTGCTATATGATGTTATGGATAGTCAGATATCAGAGAATATTCAATATTAAGATTTATTGAAAATCATCTGTCAAGTGACGTTGATTACTGAGATTTGGAAAATTGAAGTGGAATGCAACTGTTTTAATAAAAATGAAACTGAATCAACAAAGCCTTCTTGACTAGTAATCGTCCACGGAGTTCAATGAAGGTTCTATAGTTGGCACAACTGATAACAAGAAAACAGCTAATCATAACACACTACAGCCATCTAGCGTAATATTTGTAATGTTGAGATGGTACAATAATACATTTGAAGACAGTTCTACAGGGACATAATTTTATTTTACTAACATTTTTAATATTAACTTGGCTATATCTCTGGATCAACGCCGTTTGCTACCCCTTCCACGACTGGAGTTCGATGATACTGGCGTAATATACAAACAAATCACTTTACTAGGTATAGGAGGGAAGAAAAGTAGTTCATCCATTTACGTAAACTAGGAAATATCGCGCTTTTGAGTTTGATCATTTTCATTAGGTTTTTGTTTAATCAAAATACAGTACGGTATTAACAATGAGTGTTTTTACTCACGAACTGAGCTGTCCATGCGGACGTATTCATTATGTGGTGTATATTATATTGTCTACAGCACATTAGCGTACACTATAGAGAATGAAGTTAAATTGAAAAATAATCATAATATGGATATTTAAACACAGTTTTGAAAATGATGGCCACTCATTTCGATAGAGGCTTCAGTTCTAATGTGCATATTATCGCACTATAGATTATTGTACCTAATCCCAATTACCAGTTTCGTCCTTCGTACTAGTAACTCATGTTGAAATAATTCTGTACCTACTCTATAAAAGAGTATCTTACATACTGTAAATTCAATCTCCACTTCTGCCCGATCCGAAAAGATAAAATTATTCAGACATACTATTTACTGTCCGTCCAAGTGGTTCAAGCGGTTATGTCGTAGGGTCGTAGAAAGGGAGGAAATCACGTGACAGTTAATTACTTAATGAGGCCCTTTTATTTAAGTTATTTTAAACCGTTGTATAATATTACGTAGACGTCCAATTCCTAACAGAAATTAATGTTCTCAGAAAAGAGCTAAGACAGCCTAGCCACTAGCTGGCAAATAAAAGCTGGTGGGGGAAACCGGGATACGACGTAGGCAAACGGACGACAGTACCTGTGCGAAAATAATTCAATATTTAAACCTCTTTCGTCACTGGAAAACGCGAACATATTTTTGGAACGTACTTTTACCATGACCGTAAGGCTACTGTGACTGTATATGCGGCCTTGGATCTGTGTGGAGGACGGTTGAACTTCATTAGTAGAAGGGGTGGGAATGAAGTACATTAAAAAACTCAGGTACAATGAAAATTGAAGTAAAAATAAAATGTTGTCCCTGTATTTTCGTAAGTCAATTAATATTTTATTGTATTGGAGTACTTCGTTACTTCTAATCTTTATATACTTTCTTCTAATCGTGAAATAGTTAATTAAATCCCACTCGAGTTTTGATTTTCTGTAGATAAATCAAAACCTTTAGTGAGATTACTGTTGATAAAATAGATAGATAGATAGATAGATAGATAGATAGATAGATAGATAGATAGATAGATAGATAGATAGATAGATAGATAGATAGATAGATAGATAGATAGATAGATAGATAGGTAGGTAGGTAGGTAGATAGATAGATAGATAGATAGATAGATAGGTAGATAGGTAGATAGGTAGATAGATAGATAGATAGATAGATAGATAGATAGATAGATAGATAGATAGATAGATAGATAGATAGATAGATAGATAGATAGATAGATAGATAGATAGATAGATAGATAGATAGATAGATAGATAGATAGATAGATAGATAGATAGATAGATAGATAAGATAGATAGATAAGATAGATAGATTAGATAGATTAGATAGATTAGATAGATTAGATAGATTAGATAGATTAGATAGATTAGATAGATAGATAGATAGATAGATAGATAGATAGATAGATAGATAGATAGATAGATAGATAGATAGATAGATAGATAGATAGATAGATAGATAGATAGATAGATAGATAGATAGATAGATAGATAGATAGATAGATAGATAGATAGATAGATAGATAGATAGATAGATAGATAGATAGATAGATAGATAGATAGATAGATAGATAGGTGCATTTATTGATGCATAATAAATTATACAAACTCATGCACACAAGATCCTTTGCACGAGCTCGTACGGCCATTCGTGCTGTAACTATGCACAGTTTGAATCTTCAAAACGAAAATAATACGTACTAATAATAAAATAGTGAAACAACAGTTATAAAATACTCCATTCGCTTAAAATAGCTCTCACAAAAATATGCGACCCGCTCATACTTGCCTGATTTAAATCCGGTCTGTCGCAGAGTATTGATCAATTTTGATATCGTTTTCCGATTATATTACATCCTTTTAACTTTCCAATGAAGGAATTTCGAAGTATCAGCAGCAGCCACCAGTACGCCCCGCTCGTTAGGACGTCGATCTTAACGAGACGATCTCCCGTCGGAAATCGCACTTCTTACTCAATTAAGGTAATGTCTGCTCCTCCGTCTCGCGAGTGGAGAGGTAAAATCCCCGACAATCTGAACCGCGACCTGTTTTAAGTAATTGGCAGGCGCACCTGTCGTTCAGGTTCGGCTCTGTTGTATTGATCCCGTACAAGTCTGTTCAAACACAAGGATTACTCTAGTCTGACCCTTCAAACTTAGGCCAGGGCAGGAGGATGTAACATGTTGCATCACTCAGCTCTTGTGAACATTTTGTCTGCTTCTTTTCTTCGTACATATCTATATTTTTTTCATTCATTATAGTAAACTCTCTTTAACGTAGTATCAAGTTATTCTTGGCAGGAGGTAACTTGAGAATTGATGTCCACGTAAAAATGCAGCCTGTTTCTCGTATATTTCCTTGTTCTCCTTGCAGTCTCAATGCTCTTCTTGCATTCCCTTTCTACTCTTTACATTCACTTTGTACTTCTTGCATTTCCTTTGTACAGATCGATTATTTAGTCCTGACAGCTCAGCGACGCGAAAGAGGAGAAGTAATAGGAGTAGTGGGGAGAGTTCCGGAGTAGAGATAAGGGCGAGCGATCGGTAAAGAAATGCAGTACTAGAAACATACCGCTCTACCGCACGCATGACATCCGATCTCTTCGAAGGCAAGCGAGTGACTAACCCAAACACCCCTTGGCGTAACTAAATGGACTCGCCTGACCAAGGCGCACATCTCCGGCGACTGTCATTACTAAATAATCGCACTGTACTCATTGTATTTCCCTTCTATTCAACATATTTTTCTCTTATTCAATGCATTCCCGCTGAAATCATTGTAATTCCCTTCTACTCATTGTATTCCCATTCTACTCCTTGTCGTTCCCTTATTCTTTTCGTCTTTCCCTTGTTCTCCTTGTATTCCCATTGTTTTTGTATTCCCTTGTACTCCTTGTATTTCACTTGCACTCATTGCATTCATCTTGAAATCTCACTGTAATACTTTTATTTTCCTTGTACTATTTGTCGCCCCTTTCTTCTTGTCGTCTCTTATTGGGTACTACTTGTGTACACATTATTTTGCTTGCATTACACTTCTACTCCTTTTATTCCAATTGATCTGTTTTTATTCTCCTTGTACTCCTTTTCGTTCCTTTCTCTCCTTGTCATCCCTTTTCCTCTTTGTCGCCCTTGTTCTACTCGTATTCCCATTGTTATCCTTGTTTTTCCTTTTACTCGTATTCTCCTTGATCTGCTTGTACCTCCCTTTTTGTCATTGTATATCCCTTGTACTCCTTGTCGTCCCTTGTCGGTGCTTGTTCTCCTTGTATTCCTATAATTATCCTCGTATTCTCTTCGAAATCATTATATACTCCTTGTACTTCTTGTCGTCTCCTTGTATTCTTTGTCGTCCCTTGTTCTCCTTGTATTACCCTTGTACTCCTTGTTGTCCATTTTCTCCTTGTCCCTTGTTCTCTTTGTCGTCCCTTGTTCTTCTTGTATTACTCTTACACTCCTTGTCGTCCCTTGCTCTTCTAGACGTCGCTTGTTTTCCTTGTATTCCTATCTTATCCTCGTATTCTCTTTGAAATTATTGTACTCCCTTGTACTCACTGTATTCCCATTCTACTCCTTGTCGTTCTCTTGTTCTCCTTGTCACCCCATTGTTCTTCTTGACGTCCCTTTGTTCTCCTTGTCATCCCTTGTTATACTTGCATTGCAATTGTTATCCTTGTATTCACCTTCTACTCGTATTCTCATTGATTTACTTCTATTCCCCTTATTCTCATTGTATTCTCATCGTACTCCTTGTCTTCTTGTCGTCCCTTTGTTATGCTTGTCATCCCCTGTTAGACTTGTATTTCCATTGTTACCCTTGTATTCACCTTCTATCATTGTACAGTTGCTGGCTAGTTCAGTCGGTAGAGCGTTGGCGCGATGAGCCAAAGGTCCGGATTCGATACTCGGCCCAGGAAGAATTTTTGCTAGTTTAGCCTCGTTCCTCAATGAAGATAGACAAACTCTCTCTTCCATTGTAATTGCAAATTAAACTATGGGGGAAAGTGCCAAGAATAAGTGTTTAGGAAAAATAAGTTAATAAAGTCTGGCGTGCTACTGAAGAGTAGAATAAAAGTGATTCATAGTAATCTGGCTGTATTTATTGTGTGTTTTATATTTTCAATGCTGAATAAATAATTGTATGGCATGCCTGGGCGTTAATAACTCGATTGAGTAATTGCACACCACTTTACCTTCCCTGAGACAATAATGTTGTGGTGCTGTACGAGCAGACAGGAAAGTCAGTGACGGGTTGTATCAGGCGGCCATCGTAATTTTTACGAACTTCTGGCTATCGCTTGCTTACTTACTTACAAATGGCTTTTAAGAAACCCAGAGGTTCGTTGCCGCTCTCACATAAGTCTCCCATCGGTCCCTATCCGGAATAAAATTAATCCATTCTCTACCATCATATCCCACCTCCCTCAAATCCATTTTACATTATTCTCCCATCTACGTCTCGGCCTCCCCAAAGGTCTTTTCGCCTAAAATCCACCACTGATGCACAGAGCCTTACTGTACGTTTGTAAGCAAAACGGACATGGCGGGGGTATCTCCGTCCCTTTCACTTCCCCTCTCATGTCTAGGGCTGAAGTATGTTAATATATTTATAATTTTTCTTATGAAAATAAGAATTAGTGGTGTCAGCTTTTTTTTTTGAACATGATTTTCAGCTTATTTTAGCATTTTAACTTGGCAGTCCTGTATTTGTGGAATGAGGATTATGTTTCTAGGTTAAGCAGGTTGTACCATTCGCCCTACCAAGCATTCCTCTTCAGTAAATAAGTAGGAAAACCATTCACTTGGTGTTAACCTGCCTATCCGAGATCTACCTGACTTCTAGATCCCTATTCTGGATTTAAGGCTTTCGTTCCTCTCTAAAGCTCTGCCACTACTGCCATCTACAAACTTTGGACAAACTACAAAGAACATCTGTCACTGCGGACATCCGATATGACACGTGTGTTATTTGCAAAATTTGTATATCAATTGGTCGATTGAGAACGTGAAAATTAAAATACTATTTAGTGCATATTCTGCATGTATTAATATAGTGCAATGTCTCTGCCATAGTAATCAGCCACTGTACACTCACCTTGCTTTACAGCATTCTCTACAAGTATCAATGAATCTTTGATGGCACGGATAAATATCAGGTGTGTTACAGGAAAGACAATAGACCTTTTATAGAAATAGAATTTCTTTATTTTTTATATCAGATATTCTTTAAACAGTGCAAGGGTCCCAGAATAGTAACGGAAATAACTTCAGATAAAAAATGAACAAATATTTTGAATATCCTAATATAAGATCTGTTACATAATATAAAGATAATAACTTCTTCAGTAACTAACAGGAAACCATTCTTTGAGTAACAATTACCTTAGTAGATTGCCTTTTAGGCGAAGATATTTGAGCCTTAGTTTCTTTTATTGATAGATAAATAGAAAAAATTAAGGTAATGTTTTGAATGATGTAACAGACATGACATAGAGTAACAGATCTGACAGCTAACAGATATGACAAAGCAAACATAAGCATGTGCTAACCTAAAATTTGTTTGCTTAAAAATGTTCAAAATAGCAACTTAACTACTGCACACGTGCACTATTATGTCCTCTTGATCTTGACTTTATATTTTGTTATTTGTGAAAAAACACAACACAAACAGATCTGACAGAGTAAAAATGCATGCTTAGACTAGAACACAAAGCAAGAGTATGACACACAAACTCGCCAAATCAAAATGGATGAACATCAAGATGGCTCTTTGTGCATCATCCTGGCTTATGCTGACATCTGTGAGATTTTTTTAAACTGTGTACCAGTATCAGTAGAAATAGAATGGTGTAACAGACCTGACCGATTTACTGGACTAGAGTAATTATGCAATCATATTTAAGGAAACATAAACTCAAACATAAATGAAGAAGTTTTGATAATATCAAATGTTTCTTTAATTTTTTCATCAATTACAATATTAAACAAACCTTTATATGGACATAATCATACTCTATTTTAAATACTTAACTAGTATGGACACGGAATTTTAGCTGTTACTATGAGAATTTTATTTTATTCTCGTTAAATATTTCACATGAAGGTAATCATTCTTATGACGTTTACTACATTAGTATTGAAACTACTCACTGTTAGGAATTTATAACTCTATCGTTATAAATGCAATAATGGGAAGGATATGAATTGATAGACGTCATTTGTTATATAAATTTTGCAAATGACCCACCAATCAAGCAATTGTAATGCCTTGTTTTTGGAATTGTAGATTATAGTGAAAGGAGAATTATGGAGAACTTCTGTGGAATGAAGAGGAAAAAGAAGGAAGAATAAAGAGAAAAACTTTTCCAATCTTGGCTTTGTCCACGAAATACCAACTGCACCATAGTCGAGATGTGAACTCGTGTCCTGGATCGTTGTAAGCCAACTGAACTACAAAGATGGCTAATTTATTTGTAAATCTCTTGCCTTCCATGCGTTGTATCAAGTCCAGCAGTTTATGGCTGCATTCCTCTACTCTTTCATTTATATTTGAGCAACGTAGGATTTGTATAATCTTATTATTTCTGATTCTGTCCGCTCTTGTAATACTCTCGGTGGACCTCAGAATCCAATCTCTGCTGTCTGTCTGTAGTTTACTTTTTTTTTATTCTTCACTGTCCAGTTTCATCTGTATACACACATATTGCATGAGTTACAAACTTATAAAAATACAAACTGTCTATTTTTTGTTTTAGTTATTGCATTCTTCTCAAATTTTAAGTCATTCTTCTTGTCTTATTCTTAATTATTATTTTCTTTTCATGTCTTCTTTCCCGTCTTTCAAACATCCCCATTTAATATTTTTATTTTCTTGCTGCTATTATAATTTCCTTCCTCAAGTTGTCTTGCAATTCTTCTTGTTTCTTTCTTTATGTTTCACTTTTAATCTTTTTTTTAATTATTACATGCATTAGTTATTTTGTTGTCCTCCTTTCTATCTTTGTATTATTGTACATTATTTTTAGACGCGTAAAAATTACAGATGATATACCGTTTAATTTTTTTGTTTAAACTGTGTTAGAGAACGGAGAGTGAATACTGATGATTTCACGTTAAACAAAATCTTGGAAAATTTAAAATAAATTCTGCAACCTTATTTTACTTGAATGTTCAGAGAACACAGACAATAAGATGCGCTTATCTGAAAAGAAATTTAAAAGATTAGGAAGTATTTCTACATTCCCATTTTAATTTAATATTATAGAGAACGAAACATGAACTCCATCATCAGACATTGGCGACAATTCATGGAAACATCCAGCTCTTCCAAAATTGTACTCTAGATACATTATTATATGCAGATGATCAGATTTTTTTTTGCTACAAATGAAGACGAGCTGCAATACTCAATATATCATCTGAATATAATAGCACAAAATTTCAATATGAAAATTTCCCCAAACAAAACAAAAATTAAGGCGTTCCAAGGTAAACAGCCAGTTATGAGTAAAATTTGTATTGGAACCCATACGTTAGAACAGGTAAACTCATTTAAATATTTAGGTTATAATTTGACATATTTACCTGTTACTGATATATCTGAAAACATTCAACATTTTAATAGAGCCTTAAGAACCATCAACCAGGTTTTCACAACCACAAAAACCCAAAAACATACCAGGTTAAAAGCATAGAAAGTTCTAGCAAGACCTGTCCTCATGCATGGTAGTGAGGCCTGGATTGTCCGAAACTCAGATGTTCAACGCCTAACAACTGCGGAAATGAGATTTCTAAGGAGGACTGCCGGCTACAGTTTGCTTGACCACAAAAGGAATGAACTAATTACAAAAGAATTTAAAATTACACCTATTTATGAACATCTCACCCACTATAGACAAAAATGGCTTAACCATGTCAATAGAATGGACAGTTCTAGACTCCCAAAACAAATTCTCCGATATATACCACATGGAAGACGATCTTTGGGACGACCCCTGAAAAGATGGACGGAAACCGTAACAGGCCACTAGGCCTAATACCTGCAAGGACGATGATGATGACGAAAATAATAATAATGCTTATTTCACATTGTAAAACAATTTAAAACAAAAACTCTATAGAAAAAAATTAAAATACAATATGCTATTTTACGTTAAAGGAACAAAATTGAAAATGATATTTTAAAACTCTTTCGATTTAATTTTAATTAAATATTCGGTGAACAGAGACAATAAAAAAAGTTTGTTTCATTTTATACAAATTAACTAAATTATTTACAGCAACTCCGATTCTCGTACTACAAACATTTTCTTCAAGCAATTACCGGTAAAATTACATGCAAGAAATCAAATTTCCCGAGATGTTTTTAAAATCAAACGTGTGTGTTATGTTTACATTTCTCGTTTTCTCACCTGTCGTCTCGAGCACTCCAGCTGTTCAGAGTACCTGGTCTACGACTGTACACTTAGCGGCAAAAAGAATGGGCCGGCCGACAATTTCTAAGTTCCAGAGACATACATTGCGCATGCTCGTCTCGTCAACGCCGTAGTTCACTAGGTAACACATAATTAAACCATTTAAATTTGCTGAATTTTGTTTAAGAGTCTAAAATATGTAATAAAATCGAATGGCGGGTTGATTCTAGATACATCAGGGCCCTTGAAGAGTGAAATAATAATAAAATTGATAAATACAAAATCAACCGGAGCGAATATGAACAGGAAAACCATGTATTATGCCGAACTGATATAAACAGTTACAGTAGCGTAAGTTGTTACGGCATTGGTATATTGAACAAGTTAGTAGTAGCAGCTCAAAGTTCGAATCTCCCCCAATCTTCTTTTTTCTTTTATTACAAATTTGCCATCATATGTGCCTCGCAAAGCTATAATTATGTGGCAATATCTCTTAGAATATGCCCAAACACTAATAAATAATAAACCTCCCTCTCTCTCTCAAGCAATACTGCTATCTGTTAATATAACGTTCTGTCTCGTCATTACGCTTGAAAATGGCACAGAAACAATAACTCATTGCCCTGGTTCGCAAAGGTTATACTGCGTATGCTACTCTCCGACAGGACTTTGATTGGAGAAATGTCATTTTCTCCGACGAGGTAATTGTCTCCAATAACAATGATGGTACTGCCCTAGTTTATTGTATGAATGACCACCGATATGCTTCGCGTGAGGGTCGCGTGTTGGGGGTGGATGTCATACGATGGGGCAGGACTTCTGGAATGCATCCACGGTCTGTTTACGGCAGAAGTCTACGAACGTATTTTGGCAAATGTAATGATCCCTTCCGCCCGAAAACGATATCCAGAAGGAGCACTTTACTTCCAGCAGGATAATCATCCGATACACACCGCCAACCGGATTCAAAGATGGTTTACGAGGAGGCGTGATGTCGACCCAGTCGACTGGCCTCCAAATTCACCAGATATGAATCCGTTTCAAAATTTGTGGGCTGCAGTCAAAAGGATCCTACGCTCTTATTGGGCAGAACAACCACTCGTTCGGACACCTGAGAAATTGTGGGACAGAGTTTTAGATGCAAGGGAGAAGATGACCAAGAATTTAGACCTGTTCCATAATCTTGTGGACTCCATGCCGCGCAGAATGTGGGCAGATGTTGATGCAGGTGGTTTGTAGACGAGATACTAGTCCCCACCACAGCCTTGCTTTGTTAATATATTAACAAATTGTTTGTTTTTGTTAATTTAATTATTTATTAGTGTTTGATATGCGTCCGTTTTTTTTAGGATGTGAAACAAGTATTTTTGTTTATACAGGCCAGGTCTCACCTATTAATAGCCCACAGGTGATGGGAAATAATATTTTTACAAGGCAGGCATAACGAAGTTTGTTAACAAATGCCATTTCATATTTAAACCAATAAATTAAGTAAAAGTTAAAATAAAAAAAAAAACAATTTTACCATACCAGGAGGCGAACTCACAACCTCTGGCACAGATGTCAGACTTCTTACCACTGGGCCACACACTGCTCGTAAGGGTTATTACATTATAGACGGACGACTTTCAATGAAGAGACACCACAGCAATGCCTTGCACTGAGTTACGTTTACACGAGTGAACCGCGCGATAGAACTTAGCATTTCTATCGACCAAGAGTCGGCCCATTCTTTTTGCCGCTAAGTGTACATCTGCTTCTCTCAGCAGGCAATAACCTTTACAGAGTTGTCACACAGAGTTCCTTTGCAGAACGAAAACTTACATTTGTTCGGATCAAATTTCTGCACATTTATAGGCTAAAACTAAAATTCTTTCAATCATTTATTTTCATAATACACTGCTCTCTTAAGGCTATGGAGTCCACACCTGTGGAATAACGGTCAGCGCGTCTGGCCACGAAACCAGGTGGCCCGGGTTCGAATCCCGGTCGGGGCAAGTTACCCGGTTGAGGTTTTTCCGGGGTTTTCCCTCAACCCAATACGAGCAAATGCTGGGTAACTTTCGGTGCTGGACCCCGGACTCATTTCACTGGCATTATCACCTTCATTTCATTCAGACGCTAAATAACCTAGATGTTGATACAGCGTCGTAAAATAACCCAATAAAATAAAATAAAAAAATCTTAAGGCTATGGATCGGTGAAAATAACAAAAAAAAAAAAAAAACATTAAAAACTGGAAATTTTGTTTTTAAATCTAAAAAATAAACTAATGTTTCAGTTTTATAAATACGTGCTTATTTTGGCCCTATAACAATTTAAAACCCTTCAGGACGAATTTAAAAAGACCAAAGCGTGAGCGGCCTGCAGCTCTTTAAACTGTCATTCAGCTGTCATTCTGACAGACTTTGTTCTTAACTCTAACTAATTTTACTTCTCAGTCAGTTCATAGGTCGCCCTGCTATGTAGGAGAAAAAATTATATGGCAGACCTGCATAGGAAGGAAGGATATCGATAGTATATTTCATATATATGTTGTACTTTGACACTCGTTTTCTCGATTTTCCAATTTTAAACATTTTGTAACATTCAAAATGCTCTAATGAATGCAGTTTTCTTCCAATCTCAGTGGCATTTTGCACAGGAGTCCACAAAAGCATGTGAAGTAAAGTGGCACATGTGTTTTCTTCTGGTATTGAAAGTATCGAAATCACCATGTCTTGAGGATGTGATAAGTTTTAAAAAATCGAAAAATTAACAACTAACAGGGTAAATTTTTCTCAAAAAGTACTTACAAAAATATGAAGAGTCTGCGTCGTATTTTAAATACATCTGACAGAAATAAATTAAATATAAATTTAAAAAATATGTAAACTTTGAAAATTAGGACAATTATAATTAAATAATGAAAAAAAAAAAAACAAAAATTAATTTTAAGTAAATTAATTGTAATATCAAAATGTAAATTTATGTATTGCATGTTCTCATTGTAAGAAATATGTTGTAAAAGTTTCATATTAATTATTGATGTAAAAATGTACAAGTTAGAAATTTCATCAATCCATAGCCTTAAATTGACTGAGCAATTTGGAACTATCTGAATAGCTTTCCCTAAAAAAAAAGCTATGAAATATTTAATATAAAATATTTTTTCCCGAAAAGGAAATAAAATCGAGCAAAATTGCATTAAATAATTTTGTTTGAAATATTTCAAGGAATAACCCCTTAAAATTAATGACATTACTTACATATATGGTTATTCAAATGTGTTCTGTTTGTGCCATTTTTATTTTAATCTTTGTGTTCTTTTGGAGAGAGGTTGGATCTAACTATAGGTGAGGGGGGTATAAAGTAGGACTTGTTTTACATAGCACGTACGGTCAGAAGACCCGTGCATAGAATTTACGAGAAAATTCTGTTAATATAGTATATCTGTATGTGTAATATAGCTCAATAAATCCATCTATTATTATTATTATTATTATTATTATTATTATTATTATTATTATTATTATTAAATTCTATTCTAGTCCATCGGCAAGTCTATCATGCTATCAAAAAGGAGTGCGTTATATGGCAGTAAAAATTTTTAATAGCTTCCTTATCGATATAAAAAATGAAACTCAAAACATAAGATTATTTAGGGCCAAATTAAAGAAGTAACTAATTTCTCACGCCTTCTATTCTGTAGGTCAATTCATTTCATTCAATAACGCTTCATGAAATTGATACTAAAACTTTATGTTGTACTAGTAGACTATATTGTAAATCTCTTCTGTATAGATTTCATCTAGACTGTGACTATAAATTAAGGCTTTATAATAGTATTAAGTTTTTTGACTTGTTCCATATTCTAGGTGTGAAGCAATGTGTGACTACCATGTAATGTTAATAAATACAATACAATACTATTACAAATGTTAAACGGATACTCCTAATATTTCTCCAATGCCCTATATGTGCAATATACTCTAATTATTTTACCTCTTTCTGTAACTTAATAACTATTACCGTAGTTGTTTATCTCTTCAGTTTCTAGAAGCTGATTCCTTTAATCACTGTCAGTGTTTCTAGCTAATGTTGAGTACTTTAAACAGACTTACGAAATTACATCTGTTTCCATTACCTCATTTAATTACTCCGCAAGACTGCAAGTTATTTTATATTGAACACCTCGAGGAGGTAATGCTGTAGCAAACACAACGACGAACTGAATTGTTCTCCTCTGATTGCTACAGCTCTGAGTGTATAATTCCTTTGTGCCTATTGTACCGAAGTGACCACAATCGAGAGGCCTAAGCTATTTGTGTCTCTGAATTTACTCTCACATGTCCAATTACGCTCCTTCTAATTGATTCCTCAGAACCGGTTATGTGCAGTTAATGCCATTTCTAGGAAATGACTGTACAGATGTAGACAGCTAATTGCAATCACAGCAACAGTACACATTTTGGAGAGTAATTTGATTGACTCAATGTTGTTGAAAGGCGGAAGGAATTTAGAGAGGGAGTAAATGTGAAGAAAAGGATAAAAATGAAAAGATGGCGAAAAATACAGATGAACAACTACAAAGACGAAAGACAGGACGATATGGGAGATAAAGTCAGTAGAGAAAAAGAATAGAAATAAAAGGCAAAATAATTGAAAATTAATTAAAAAAAACAAGACGAAAAGGAGAAAATTTTCAAGTTTGAAATGGAAAAGAGAAATGGAACTCAAAAATAGAAAAGTGGCACTAAAGCAGCGGTGACCAAACTAGGTATCGTGATTACATTGTGTAATCAAAGACATTCATACTAGTAAGGGCAGTTTCCTGTACATTGCACTCTGTCTCGCTCACGTACTGATGGTAAGCAGTGTCGGTACCATGTCGCTCTACATCCCTCTGTCTCTACGAGTAGGAACAGAAGGTTTCGTACAGAATGGGAAGGGGAATTTTTTCGCTGTTCTATCGGAGAAAATGAAATATGTTGCTTTGCTCAACGGTTCATTTAGTAGTAGTATATAGAAGCGACATTACAGACCATTACGCTGAATACACAGGCATAACAGGTATTATTATTATTATTATTATTATTATTATTATATTATTATTATTATTATTATTATTATTATTTATCAGCAAGTGTTACCATAATTCTTATATACGTGCCTCAATATGTAGACCTACATCTTCCCTTGAATGATAAAAATAATTGCTACGCTATATATCCATTTTAATTTCTTTTTTTTTTTTTATCTTTTGATGACCATTATCAGTTAATTACTAGTTATTGATTTAATAATAATAATAATAATAATAATAATAATAATAATAATAATAATAATAACAATAATAATAATACTGATAGCTTTATCAGTAGCAGCAGCAGTAATAATAATAATAATAATAATAATAATAATAATAATAATAATAATAATATAGAGAAACTGATTGAATATTACGTGCTAATGTAGTAATGAAGTGAGCTATTAAACTCCAAGAACTGAAATCAGCCTTCAATCATCGTCATGAAGAGAAATATGACAAATAAATGTAAGGAAGCAGCTATCTAGTGGCGAACGAAATAGCTCGTTCTCTTAACAACTTCCAACGAAGGAGAGTTTTATAAAAGCGTAATGATCAAGGTTGCTGAAATAATTTGTCCAATGAAAGTTGTTAATTAGTTTTGAAAAACTGCACATTTCTCGACTAAATATCCAGAAGGGAATCCAGGGTTGTGTTCATTAAAGAATATTTAAAAAAAGCAAGAACATTTGTATATATTTTTATTGGTTCTTGATGACAGCAGTGACATTACTGATACAGCAAAGCTTGCTATTTTTATTCGCGGGATTGATGAAGAATTTAATGTTAGTGCACGAACCACCACTGGTTGTAGTTTTCATGCCATGTACTTCTACCAAGTCTCCTTACTTCTTAGACTGTCTCTCGCGTGTAATCACTGCCGTTCGAGTTTTTTTCACCGCTGCACTAAAGGATACAATTTAGATAAACATAGTAGATATTACATGTAGGCCTCCTATAAAAGAGGAGGAAATAAACAAACTAATTTAAAATAGAGAAAAAAGAAGAAAATAAACTCAACATTAGTAGTGGTAATTTTTTAGTTAGTTATTTAAGGACGCTGTATCAACTACTCAGTTATTATCGCCAATTGGATTGGTGATAGCGAGATGGTATTTGGCAAGATGAGGCCGATAATTCGTCATAGATTACCTGACATACCTGGAAATCTCCTTACGGTTGAGGAAAATCTTGGAAAAATCCAAGCAGGTATTCAGCTGAAGCGGTAACCGAACCCGCGCCCGAGCACAGCTCTGGATGGGCAGGCAAGCTCCTTAGCCAACTGAGCTACGCCGGTGGCAGTAATGGTATTAATAACAATAGCAGAAAGAGCAGAAATGCAGTGCAGTAACATTATAAATAGAAATTCATTAGAGGTAATGGTACTAGGAGCAATGCTAGTGTAGTAGGCCTATTGTTTATTACTCACGAGATGAAGAGCAAGTGATGAAGCGGCAGGAGGAAGTAGGCCTACGTTAGTGATATGGATGCTTACATTATTTGACACAATAGCAATACTGTTGATTAAAAATGCAGGCTTCATCAGTTGTTGGTCATTGTTATTCTGCTTAGGAAGTGAGAAGTTAAACTATTAATTACAGTACGTACTAGATTAAGAAATTAATAATAATTACTCTATTAAAATAAATATAATCCTTTAATTTCCACACTGATATTGTGACTGATGATTTTTATGCATGAGTAATATCGTGGCTACTGCGATGCTTGTCCAAGTGATGTTTATCATATTCAGCAGCTACAGTCAAGGTCACAATCCTTCCGCTCGTCTTCTTGTGCGTACTCTCACTGTCCGCATAATATGTTTTCTTTGAACATATAATGCTGTTAAGAAATATTTGTGGTAATGTGAAACTGGATACATCCTCATTATCTGAGTTGTTTGAACATATAATACTGTTAAGAAACATTTGTGGTATTGTGAAGCTGGATACATCCTCCTTATCTGAGTTTTTTGAACATATAATACTGTTAAGAAACATTTGTGGTATTGTGGAACTGGATACATCCTCCTAATCTGAGTTCTTTGTACATATAATATTGTTAAGAAACATTTGTGGTATTGTGAAACTGGATACATCCTCCTTATCTGAGTTGTTTGTACATATAATACTGTTAAGAAACATTTGTGGTATTGTGAAACTGGATACATCCTCATTATCTGAGTTGCTTGTACATATAATGCTGTTAAGAAATATTTGTGGTATTGTGAAACTGGATACATCCTCCTAATCTGAGTTCTTTGTACATATAATATTGTTAAGAAACATTTGTGGTATTGTGAAACTGGATACATCCTCCTTATCTGAGTTGTTTGTACATATAATACTGTTAAGAAACATTTGTAGTATTGTGAAACTGGATACATCCTCCTTATCTGAGTTGTTTGTACATATAATACTGTTAAGAAATATTTGTGGTATTGTGAAACTGGATACATCCTCATTATCTGAGTTGTTTGAACATATAATACTGTTAAGAAACATTTGTGGTATTGTGAAACTGGATACATCCTCATTATCTGAGTTGTTGGTACATATAATACTGTTAAGAAACAATTGTGGTATTGTGAAACTGGATACATCCCCATTATCTGAGTTGTTTGTACATATAATACTCTTAAGAAACATTTGTGGTATTGTGAAACTGGATACATCCTCATCATCTCAGTTCTTTGTACATATAATACTGTTAAGAAACATTTGTGGTATTGTGAAACTGGATACATCCTCATTATTTGAGTTGTTTGAACATATAATAGTGTTAAGAAACATTTGTGGTTTTGTGAAACTGGATACATCCTCATTATCTGAGTTGTTGGTACATATAATACTGTTAAGAAACATTTGTGGTATTGTGAAACTGGATACATCCTCATTATCTGAGTTATTGGTACATGTAATACTGTTAAGAAACATTAGTGGTATTGTGAAACTGGATACATCCTGATTATTTGAGTTGTTTGAACATATAATACTGTTAAGAAACATTTGTGGTATTGTGAAACTGGATACATCCTCATTATCTGAGTTGTTTGAACATATAATACTGTTAAGAAACATTTGTGGTATTGTGAAACTGGATACATCCTCATTATCTGAGTTGTTGGTACATATAATACTGTTAAGAAACATTTGTGGTATTGTGAAACTGGATACATCCTGATTATCTGAGTTGTTTGTACATATAATACTCTTAAGAAACATTTGTGGTATTGTGAAACTGGATACATCCTCATCATCTCAGTTCTTTGTACATATAATACTGTTAAGAAACATTTGTGGTATTGTGAAACTGGATACATCCTGATTATTTGAGTTGTTTGAACATATAATACTGTTAAGAAACATTTGTGGTTTTGTGAAACTGGATACATCCTCATTATCTGAGTTGTTGGTACATATAATACTGTTAAGAAACATTTGTGGTATTGTGAAACTGGATACATCCTCATTATCTGAGTTATTGGTACATGTAATACTGTTAAGAAACATTTGTGGTATTGTGAAACTGGATACATCCTGATTATTTGAGTTGTTTGAACATATAATACTGTTAAGAAACATTTGTGGTATTGTGAAACTGGATACATCCTCCTTATCTGAGTTGTTTGTACATATAATACAGTTAAGAAATATTTGTGGTATTGTGAAATTGGATACATCCTTACTATCTGAGTTGTTTGAATATATAATACTGTTAAGAAACATGTGTGGTATTGTGAAACTGGATACATCCTCCTAATCTGAGTTCTTTGTAAATATAATATTGTTAAGGAACATTTGTGGTATTGTGAAACTGGATACATTCTCCTTATCTGAGTTGTTTGTACATATACTACTGTTAAGAAACATTTGTGGTATTGTGAAACTGGATACATCCTCCTTATCTGAGTTGTTTGTACATATAATACTGTTAAGAAATATTTGTGGTATTGTGAAACTGGATAATCCTCATTATCTGAGTTGTTTGTACATATAATATTGTTAAGAAATATTTGTGGTATTGTGAAACTGGATGCATCCTCATCATCTCAGTTCTTTGTACATATAATATTGTTAAGAAACATTTGTGGTACTGTGTAACTGGAAACATCCTCCTTATCTGAGTTGTTTGTACATATAATACTGTTAAGAAACATTTGTGGTATTGTGAAACTGGATACATCCTCCTTATCTGAGTTGTTTGTACATATAATACTGTTAAGAAATATTTGTGGTATTGTGAAACTGGATACATCCTCCTAATCTGAGTTCTTTGTACATATAATATTGTTAAGAAACATTTGTGGTATTGTGAAACTGGATACATCCTCCTTATCTGAGTTGTTTGTACATATAATACAGTTAAGAAATATTTGTGGTATTGTGAAACTGGATACATCCTCATTATCTGAGTTGTTTGAATATATAATACTGTTAAGAAACATGTGTGGTATTGTGAAACTGGATACATCCTCATTATCTGAGTTGTTGGTACATATAATACTGTTAAGAAACATTTGTGGTATTGTGAAACTGGATACATCCTCATTATCTGAGTTGTTTGTACAAATAATACTGTTAAGAAACATTTGTGGTATTGTGAAACTGGATACATCCTCATTATCTGAGTTCTTTGTACATATAATACTGTTAAGAAACATTTGTGGTATTGTGAAACTGGATACATCCTCATTATTTGAGTTGTTTGAACATATAATGCTGTTAAGAAACATTTGTGGTATTGTGAAACTGGATACATCCTCATTATCTGAGTTGTTTGAACATATAATACTGTTAAGAAACATTTGTGGTATTGTGAAACTGGGTACATCCTCATTATCTGAGTTGTTTGTACATATAATACTGTTAAGAAACAATAATGGTATTGTGAAACTGGATACATCCTCCTTATCTGAGTTGTTTGTACACATAATACTGTTAAGAAACATTTGTGGTATTGTGAAACTGGATAAATCCTCCTTATCTGTGTTGTTTGTACATATAATACTGTTAAGATATATTTGTGGTATTGTGGAACTGGATACATCCTCCTAATCTGAGTTCTTTGTACATATAATATTGTTAAGAAACATTTGTGGTATTGTGAAACTGGTTACATCCTCATTATCTGAGTTGTTTGTACATATAATACTGTTAAGAAACATTTGTAGTATTGTGAAACTGGATACATCCTCCTTATCTGAGTTGTTTGTACATATAATACAGTTAAGAAATATTTGTGGTATTGTGAAACTGGATACATCCTCCTAATCTGAGTTCTTTGTACATATAATATTGTTAAGAAACATTTGTGGTATTGTGAAACTGGATACATCCTCATTATCTCAGTTGTTTGTACATATAATACTGTTAAGAAATATTTGTGGTATTGTGAAACTGGATACATCCTCATTATCTGAGTTGTTTGAACATATAATACTGTTAAGAAACATTTGTGGTATTGTGAAACTGGATACATCCTCATTATCTGAGTTGTTGGTACATATAATAATGTTAAGAAACATTTGTGGTATTGTGAAACTGGATACATCCTCATTATCTGAGTTGTTTGTACATATAATACTGTTAAGAAACTTTTGTGGTATAGTGAAACTGGATACATCCTCATTATTTGAGTTGTTTGAACATATAATACTGTTAAGAAACATTTGTGGTATTGTGAAACTGGATACATCCTCATTATCTGAGTTGTTTGTACATATAAAACTATAGATGTAGATTCATTTTCCGGGCTGAGAGGCCGTGGTCTATTAGTTGGTTTTATACCAGACGTTTCGTCTGCAACTGCGGCAGACATCTTCAGTGGAGATGTCTGCCGCAGTTGCAGACGAAACGTCTGGTATAAAACCAACTAATAGACCACGGCCTCTCAGCCCGGAAAATGAATCTACATCTATAGACTCCGGCCGTGAAAGCCTACACTGCATTTGTGGTATTGTGAAACTGGATACATCCTCATTATCTGAGTTACTGGTACATGTAGTACAGTTAAGAAACATTTGTGGTATTGTGAAACTGGATACAACCTGATTATTTGAGTTGTTTGAACATATAATACTGTTAAGAAACATTTGTGGTATTGTGAAACTGGATACATCCTCATTATCTGAGTTCTTTGTACCTATAATACTGTTAAGAAACATTTGTGGAATTGTGAAACTGGATACATCCTCATTATTTGAGTTGTTTGAACATATAATACTGTTAAGAAACATTTGTGGTATTGTGAAACTGGATACATCCTCATTATCTGAGTTGTTGGTACATATAATACTGTTAAGAAACATTTGTGGTATTGTGAAACTGGATACATCCTCATTATCTGAGTTGTTTGTACATATAATACATTTAAGAAACATTTGTGGTATTGTGAAACTGGATACATCCTCATTATCTGAGTTGTTGGTACATATAATACTGTTACGAAACATTTGTGGTATTGTGAAACTGGATACATCCTCATTATCTGAGTTGTTTGTACATATAATACTGTTAAGAAACATTTGTGGTATTGTGAAACTGGATACATCCTCATTATCTGAGATGTTGGTACATATAATACTGTTAAGAAACATTTGTGGTATTGTGAAACTGGATACATCCTCATTATCTGAGTTGTTTGAACATATAATACTGTTAAGAAACATTTGTGGTATTGTGAAACTGGATACATCCTCATTATCTGAGTTGTTTGTACATATAATACTGTTAAAAACATTTGTGGTATTGTGAAACTGGATACAGCCTCATTATCTGAGTTCTTTGTACATATAATACTGTTAAGAAACATTTGTGGTATTGTGAAACTGGATACATCCTCATTATTTGAGTTGTTTGAACATATAATACTGTTAAGAAACATTTGTGGTATTGTGAAACTGGATACATCCTCATTATCTCAGTTCTTTGTACATATAATACTGTTAAGAAACATTTGTGGTATTGTGAAACTGGATACATCCTCATTATTTGAGTTGTTTGAACATATAATACTGTTAAGAAACATTTGTGGTATTGTGAAACTGGATACATCCTCATTATCTGAGTTGTTGGTACATATAATACTGTTAAGAAACATTTGTGGTATTGTGAAACTGGATACATCCTCAATATCTGAGTTATTGGTACATGTAATACTGTTAAGAAACATTTGTGGTATTGTGAAACTGGATACATCCTCATTATTTGAGTTGTTTGAACATATAATACTGTTAAGAAACATTTGTGGTATCGTGAAACTGGATACATCCTCATTATCTGAGTTCTTTGTACCTATAATACTGTTAAGAAACATTTGTGGTATTGCGAAACTGGATACATCCTCATTATTTGAGTTGTTTGAACATATAATACTGTTAAGAAACATTTGAGGTATTGTGAAACTGGATACATCCTCATTATCTGAGTTGTTTGTACATATAATACTGTCAAGAAACATTTGTGGTATTGTAAAACTGGATACATCCTCATTATCTGAGTTGTTTGTACATATAATACTGTTAAGAAACATTTGTGGTATTGAGAAACTGATACATCCTCATTATCTGAGTTGTTTCTACATATAATACTGTTAAGAAACATTTGTGGTATTTTGAAACTGGATACATCCTCATTAACTGAGTTGTTTGTACATATAATACTGTTAAGGAACATTTGTGGTATTGACAAACTGATACATCCTGATTATTTGAGTTGATTGAACATATAATACTCTTAAGAAACTTTTGAGGCAGTCAGAAGCAAAGTAATATAAGTGACATTTTTTTTAAAAGTGAGATAAGTATATATTCTAAATCTTTAACGTCACTTCTGTTCAAAGAAAAAGTAATATAAGTGCAGTTCCAGTCATTGCTGCGCCATGTTGGCCTTACACTTATATTACAATGCATACAGAGTTTTGACTGAGAGGCAAACTAATACAAGTGCGTTGTTTGCATATTGTTGTTGCGTTTCTTCTGTGTATGACTAATTCATTTGCCATAATGGAGAGAGGTAATAAATTACATATTCGAAACATCTATCCTACCACATTGAGCCGGACCAACTATACAGTGATCCAATAAGGATAACTTTTGCGAAGTGGAGCAACTTGCAATAGCTAATGAAATTCATCCCACTCATACACCACTCTTTCTTTGATGACCTGAAGCATTAGGATGGGCCTATAATAAGGACTGTAGGACGTGGAAAAGTGCGTGGAAGAGGAAGTTGAAGGAATATTCGCGGTAGGAGCACTACAGATGCACTTCATGACAGAAACATATATGTTTCAGCAGAGAGAGATATGACTTCATTAGATGAGCCTAGTGACGTAATGAACAGCGACTAAGGCTGAATTTCATCTAAAATTTGAAAATTTCTTAGCCCTCTTTTTTTCGGAGTACCAAAAACCACATCAAATGTTGTCCTAGAAATTGAATATAATATTCAACCAATAAGACACTATGTATTTAAAAAGGTTCTAAAAATACATTTAAAATTGCAAGCCTCATCCAGATCTCAGATGGTCTTCAAACTGTCAGAGAATATCCTATGCAATTTCTGCAAAATAAACAAAGAAGAAATACCAGTCTATAACACAGACACACTCATTGCTAAAACTCCAGTTGTAAATGAAATTCCTCCATGAAAATGGATAATTCTAGAACATTGCCTACAAATTCCACGAAATCATTTCAAAAATGATCCTTCATACATTCTTAAATTAAATGCCATGGAACTACTCTGCAGCTCATATAAGGATTACCTTCAAATTTATACAGATGAATCTCTAAACCCTGATGATGGAACATCAGGAGCAGGGTATTATATTCCAAAATATCAAGAAAATTACTTCATACCATGTTCAGCCTCCTCCAGTCTTAACACTGATTTCCTAGCTATTGATGCTGCTCTTTAGTGTGTTACTCAAATTTCTGAAAGATCTATTTGAATATTTACCGACTCCAAGGGGGCTATATTTAATATAATTAAATTTGTACCACATCTATACGCACATAGAATTATTCCAATTCAAAAACAACTAAGTGAACTAAAAAAACTCCAAATGAAAATAAAATTTCAATGGATACCTAGTCATTGTGGTCTATCTGGAAATGAGAAAGTCGATAACGTTGCGAAACAGGCAACATATTTGCAACCAAGACCTCTTCAAGTGTATCTCTATTCAATGCCTTTACTTCAGTAAAGTTTCATTTTATAAACTTATGGATCAACAATTGGCTCTCTTCTGACAAAGGAAACATTTTACAGTCCGTTAAAAAGAAACCGAATGACCTGTAAATTTACAAAAACTTGCCCAGACATGTTCAAACATTTTTAACAAGAGTCAGAACAGATCACATTGTCACATAATTGTACCTACACCGATTTCACCTTTCTGATACTCCTACTTATATGTGGTGTAATAATCATGATGAAGATCTGAAACACATTCTTCTGTACTGTCCATCCATAAACCACAAAATAAGTCAATTAAAATCATCAGTATCAGTGCAGAAGACACAACTCTGCAGTATATATTGACTACACCCTACTTCTGGCTAGTAGCAACAGGCGTCTATAATGAACACCGATCAAAATACCCCTAATTTACTATGAAAAAGAAGAACTGAAAATACTACAGTGGATTATAGTTGACTTTATGTTGTCTGCAAACAACTGGACACATTAAGAAGATTGATTGATTGATTCCTTCGGTTATACAGACACATGTTTTGTTATAATATGATAATAAGAAAGCTCAAGTGCTGTTAAGACAGAAATGTTTCAATGTTGTAAGCAATGTCTTTGTTCTTGTTTTAAATAATATAAAAATACCGAAAACCCTTGCACTTATATTATTTTTCCACAAAAATATTTTCGTGGCAAAATAATACAAGTGACTTTAGGACCCTATTTTACCTAAACAGTTTTAGAATAGATAATTTATATTTAGAAATTTAAAAAATATAGGTACCAACATAAACAACTGTAAATTTACAGCAACATAGTCCTGTAACAGATTTTTTTAATTTCCGTTTCAACTTCAAAGTCAATTTATCTCAAAACTTACTAAATGTCACTTGTATCACTTTGCTTCTGAGTGCCTCATTTGTGGTATTGTGAAACTGATACATCCTCATTATCTGAGTTGTTTGTACATACTGGGTGTTCATTTCAAAGTGTGTCATGACGTCACTGTTGTTGGGTCACCGATTTGAAGCGAGTTTCAGCTTATATGTTAGAGAAGTTGCCTATTATATAAGCCGTTCTTCAATCTGAACTTGAGAACATGTACGGTATAACTTGAACGTCGTAGCAACAGATGGCGGTCTGTACGGTCTGTGTGCTACCATAACCTCTTTCGAACTGTGTTTTGCGCAGGGTATTTGTTATCATCGGTTGCGTACGGTAACATTCCACAATACAAATCAAATGCTCCGTGTCCATGTTGACCGTCGAAGTTAATGTCAACAAATACGTATGTAATCGTCTTAACCCTCTCCCCATATCCCGACAGTACGTATTTCCAAACAGTTCACATTCCTGCCACTACCGGCGTTACCGTACGTATCGTACCGATACTCTTCAGAATGAACGCCGTACTTGCTAGGCAACTTCTCTGCCTCTTAGGTTATACACCTCTGCGGAAGTGTAGGAAGATTGAATTCTCTAGGCTCATCGGCTAGCCACATGACGGCATACAGCGAGCCATGACACATTTTGAACTGAACACCCAGTATATTACTGTTAAGAAACATTTGTGGTATTGAGAAACTGATACATCCTCATTATCTGAGTTGTTTGAACATATAATACTGTTAAGAAACATTTGTGGTATTGTGAAACAGATACATCCTCATTATAGGAGTTGTTTGTACATATATTACTGTTAAGAAAAATTTGTGGTATTGAGAAACTGTTACATCCTCATTATCTGAGTTGTTTGAACATATAATACTGTTAAGAAACATTTGTGGTATTGTGAAGCTGATACATCCTCATTATCTGAGTTGTTTGTACATATAATACTGTTAAGAAACATTTGTGGTATTGAGAAACTGATACATCCTCATTATCTGAGTTGTTTGAACATATAATACTGTTAAGAAACATTTGTGGTATTGTGAAACTGATACATCCTCATTATAGGAGTTGTTTGTACATATATTACTGTTAAGAAAAATTTGTGGTATTGAGAAACTGTTACATCCTCATTATCTGAGTTGTTTGAACATATAATACTGTTAAGAAACATTTGTGGTATTGTGAAACTGATACATCCTCATTATCTGAGTTGTTTGTACATATAATACTGTTAAGAAACATTTGTGGTATTGAGAAACTGATACATCCTCATTATCTGAGTTGTTCGAACATATAATACTGTTAAGAAACATTTGTGGTATTGTGAAACTGATACATCCTCATTATAGGAGTTGTTTGTACATATATTACTGTTAAGAAAAATTTGTGGTATTGAGAAACTGTTACATCCTCATTATCTGAGTTGTTTGAACATATAATACTGTTAAGAAACATTTGTGATATTGTGAAACTGATACATCCTCATTATCTGAGTTGTTTGTACATATATTACTGTTAAGAAAAATATGTGGTATTGTGAAACTGATACACCCTCATTATCTGAGTTGTTTGTACATATAATACTGTTAAGAAAAATTTGTGGTATTGTGAAACTGGATACATCCACATTATCTAAGTTGTTTGTATATATAATAATAATAATAATAATAATAATAATAATAATAATAATAATAATAATAATAATAATTTATTTAACCTGGAAGAGTTAAGGTCATACGGCCTTCTCTAACACTCAACCACTGTTAAGAAATATTTGTGTTGCTGTGAAAATGGATAAATCCTCATATGTTGCTTCAAAACAAGATAAATCATCATATATTGTTTGAAAACCAGATACATCCAAAGTAAAATCCTAATTATTTAGGGAAATATACATTTTTTAATGTTCATATGTTACGTATGTATCTATCCATCCCATTCCTAAATGTTACAACAATTCCACTTTTTCAATTAATCACATAATAAAGTTTTTTTTTGTTTCTTGAAAAAAAAAATGTGATTGTGATGTAGCTGCTATTGTAACTATACGACTCATTTAATTTCTTGCCTTCTTCTTCATTCGTTACTTATTTCATTTCTTACTTCGTAACATCTCTGTTTTTTTGTTTATACATAACTTATAATAACATTTCTTGTTTTGTTAGTGCCTTCATTCATTTTTATTTATAATTTCTTCTATTATTTCTTTCCTACTTTCATACAGAAATAACTTTGACAAACAAAATTACATCTGTAGGCTGCTGGACATGCGTACAAAAAATTGGAGTAATTAACATACAGGAAGGGTTCTTTATTTAACTGGTTATTAAATTACTGCTCAGAGGAGGTAAAATGGCGACATGGAGGAAATAGAGCGATAATGGAAACGAACTGCACAAGGAGACGAAGGAAAATAATTTCTCACAATGTTTTCTACTCGCAGGAACTACTTTGGATCGCCTCTAGTTCCTTTTGGTTAATCTGAATTAAAACGCGACTTCACAAACTAAAAAATAATCTACGATTTTATGGTGTATTTCAGCAGTAACTTTACTGCGTTCATGTTATTCCAAGTATAAAAGGGTATTTTCACCATCACAAAAGATGCAATGGAAGTGGCGTATTACGAAAACGTTCAGAATGACAGAGTGTGGAGTTATCCGGTTATAAATCATTTGCGACTGACGTCAAGAGATTTCCCGAGCTGAAACAGATGAGCTCTTGTCGAGAGATCTAAACGATAGAATTATTTCAACAATTCCCCATGTTAACTTTCAAAGTGTATGAAAGTTTTTAACAGGCTGTCAAACATCTAGTCTTAATGGGGGGATTAAAGTTTTAATTGACAACTATGAAACATCGTTATTTACTAACAAGCGTTTAAACTTTTAAATACGAGTATTACGTAACACGTGAATCAAGTTTTAAACCCTCTTCACAGTGATTTTTCGGGGAAATAGGGAAATTATATGCAAATTTCATTCCGTTTTCTTTGTCGCACAGTGTACCTAACGTATTTTCAATCAGTATTTCGCATAATATATAGCTACATTAGTACTTTTTGTGCCTTGTATTAATACATTTTGTGACCATTGTGATATTATCTTTCCTCTTGTATTTTTTATTCCCCTCTTTTTTGAAGTTTTGCATTTGTGCTTTTTGTAATTTTATTTCTATTTCTTATTTGCTTTTTCTCTCTGCATATGTTTTCTGTATACTCCTATTTGTATTCTGGTGGTGTGGTAGAGAAAGCCTGATAGCCTTAACTCAGCCAATAATAATAATAATAATAATAATAATAATAATAATAATAATAATAATAATAATAATAATCATGTTTTATTTTCGCTGGCAGAGTTAAGGCCATAAGGCCTTCTCTTCCACTCAACCAGCCTTAATCAATACAATACATAAATTTAAATTACAAATATTTACACTACAATTAAAAGGTTCTCCAGCAATATTCTTCAATACACATTTATTTAAATTTAGATAAATCTATAAGGTAAAGTAGTAACTTAATTTATGAGCTGATTTAATTCAATAAATTACAATTAATTTAATATTTGAGATAGCTAGTAAAATTATGAAAATTAATTTAATATAAGCTTACTAGGACTATGTTACAGGGAGAATATATATATTTCTATTTCTATAATGAGAATATTAATGTAATTGCCATTAGAGGTTTTGTAAATCTATTTAGAGAAATTAATGATAATAATAATAAGAATGGACAGATGTTAGTTTCATTATAAGTAACAAATATTAATCAGCATTCATCTGTTAAGTAAGAATTTATGTAATTTTGACCTAAATGAAGTTATTGTCCAACAACCCCTTATATCACTCGGAAGCGAGTTCCAATAATAATAATAGTAGTAATAATAAAAATAGTAATAACAAAATAACAGTAATAATAAAAATATTAGTAATAATAATAATAAGAATAATAGTAATAATAATCATCATTATAATCGTCATCATTATAATAATCGCCATCGTCATCTTCATTACAATCTTCTTCCTCCTCTTCTTCTTCTTCTTCTTCTTCTTCTTCTTCCACTTCAAGCGTTTAACTTTGAGTTCATTACAGCTCCAATTGTTACAGAAAATTATTCCACTTATTACGTTGCATGTCGCTTCTTTATATTCTGGTCTATAATTACGAATTTTATCGATTTCAGACACACTGACTTTACCGTTCTAAATGAGGAAGAAAGCAATGGTGAATTATTCAGCAGAGGTGAGCTAAGTACTTTTCCATGATTGAATGCCATTTCTTAATGTTTCAAATGTTAGGTCTAAATTCTTTAGGTGAGAACGGCATTACGGTAGTTAGGTTAGCTAAAAATGAGTAAATTCATGGATCAGCCAATTGTGTCTATGGTCTGTCCCAGGGATCTGTGGAGTTAACTTCACGCATATGGGGGCGGAGTCTATGTGTGTCGGAGTGTATTGCGGGCAACATCTGCTCGAGGCCGCTAAGGGGTAAGGTGCTCGTGGTAGAAGATAGAGTTCAGATAGAAATGATCCAATCCCTGCAAGCGATTGCTAGGTTCGTTTAATCAACACCTCCCCCCCGAGAGCGGTCATTGGCCCTAGCCCTCCCACATACCACTTGCGCAGAGGTCTTGTTTCGTCTTTCTACTCCACAGATTACTGGGACGGACCATAATTATTGGTAACGGTTCCAAAAATTAAGGTAATGTTCTCAATTTTTTACTTCTTGTTCACCTGAAGAGAAAGGTAGAACCAAATTTAGTAACCCCGTGAATTCATATTCATCATCAGAAAATTAGAGAGTTTAAAATACACTTTTCTGTACATTAACGTGAGTTCTGAAGCCCTATATTACGAACGTTAATTAATCATATTTACGTACCTTTATCTCAGAAAGTATTACAGGTATATCTATAAACTTTTTGTGATAATTATTATCTTGAAAGTGCCTAACTATTGTATAGAAAGTGTACTTTGCGAAAAAAAGTTTTGATTTGTTTGTCATCATCATCATCATCATCATCATCCTTCATGCATTATCAACTTTGCCTGTAACAGTCTATATTACTGTTCTGTCCATGGTTTTCTTGGACGTCCAATGTCTCTTCTACCAATCTGTCTGTAGTTCAAACACCGATGTGGTAGCCTAGTAGGTAGGTTGTATTATTTTCTACGTGGGATGACAAATTATTTCTGTATTGCTTTACTCTCTCGTTAATTATATTATTTATAATTATTCTCGGATATCTGCATTTGATTTGTGACCTCTTCTTTTGTAATCTGCAATATTTTTAGGAACCTCATTTCCCTTGATTCAAGTCTAGTTTTGTAGTTTTCATTTAAAATCCGATTCTCACTACCATACAGTAATTTTGGAACAGATATTGCTTTATAAAACTTTAGGGTAGTATACTTTGTAGCTTTATTTTACGTATCTACATATCATGCTATTAATAAGATTAGCCATGTAAGATATAATACATCCTAAATATTCAAACTTGTTCACTTGATCTATAGTATCGGTCTATATCACAATCTTGGATCTTACCTCAAAATGCCTTTACTTTACTTTTGTTTGTAGATATGGACATATTGTATTCCTTTGCTATTCTTCTATTTAAGGGGAGAGGATGGTATTTTTTTAAACTTTTTTCCTATTTGGTGTAAAATATTAATTTTTTGTATGTAGAGAGCTCATAACTGTGGCAACTCAACCAAATAAAAATATTTTGAAAAAATTTTGGGGGGCCCAAATTTGAAAAAAATATACCCAATGCAGGATTGTACTAAAACCGATGTATATAAACCGTTTTTAAAGATAGGTTCAAACAGTTTTTTGCAATGTATTTGAAAAAGCATGTTCTACAAACTGTCTGTAACAGAATTTTGATATTAGTCCCTACGTATGTAAAATAAACAATTAAAATTCAATAATAATTTTCTGATTTCCTTTCTTGCAAACAAACGGACGTATTTTTAAAAAGAAATCAATTAACAAAATTATGTTACAGAGAAAAGTTTCCTAATGATCTAAAGAATGTGTGTTCTAAATTTCGTGCATATATCTTTAATAGTTTAGAAATTATATCCATTTTTGTCTGGCAATGTAGCAAAAAAAAATTAAGTTACTGGAAACCGATAAAAGCGGGCGTGTGATATAAAAATCCATAGCGCAGGAAGTTTAAAAATGACGTCTCAACATCCGATAAGGGCACAAATACCCACAAAATGTTATGCAATGCATTCCACACATATGAAAGGGTATTTTAAAGAATTTTTTTTTTTTTTTTTTTTTTTTTTTTTTTTTTTTTTGATAATTCAATTTACCGGAAACAGCAATAAAAGTGGGCGAGTGATTTAAAAATCCATAACGCAGGGAGTTTAAAACTGGCGACTCAACGTCCGATAAGAGCACAAATACCCACAAAATGTTATGCTCTGCATTCCACACATATCACAGAGTATTTTAAAGAATTTTTTTTAATTTACTCATTTTTCACCAAAAAATACCATCCTCTCCCCTTAACTCATATATTTATTTCTGTAAATTGTTTTCAGAGTTGGAAATAATTAATTGGTCATCAGGAAAAATTAATATCATTAGCTGTATATTCCTATTGTTTAAAAATATATAAATAAAATTTTGATTTTTGTATCCGTTTTCTAGTAATTTCGTATCCACCCATCCATCCATCCATCCATCCATCCATCCATCCATCCTGCATCCATCCACCCATCCATCCACCCACCTATATATGTATATATATATATATATATATATATATATATAGATAGTACAGTTGACGATGCTAGAGCTTGTACAATGAAGTACTTTATTGAGGCTTCCGTTGTGATATATATATATATATATATATATATATATATATATATATAATAAAAGTGGCGACAAACTGCAGCCTTGTTCAACTCTTCAGTTAATTTTTTCTAGTTTATCTGATTTTTAACCCATATATCTTTATTTTGGGATTTTTGTACATATTCTTAATTACATAAATTAGATGTAGTGGGATACATCGTTAACCAATAATGTCCCACAACAAAGACCTATTTACCTTATCAAATGCCTTAATATAGTCTATAAACAGAATATGTGTTTCTCGGTTGAATTCTCTATGTTTGTGTATATTTATTTGAATAAATTATGATTATTATAGTTGACAACCGTCAACCAACCAACATTGAGTGCACACTAACTCAGTGTGACTTAAATTGTGGTTTTCAGTTAACGAACAGCAAATCAAGCTTTCAGGTATAACTCCCTGTAAAGTTGATTTGAATAATTTCGAGGGAAAAATTGTTTCGGGGTCGGGTATCGAACTCGAGACCTTTGGTTAAACGTACCAACGGTTGTCAGCCCACTTTGAGGTCTGTGGATATACAGGGAAAAATTGGATCGGTGTCTGGTAGAGTTCCCGAGTAGCTCAGTTGGTACAGCGTTGGTACGTTTAACCAAAGGTCTCGGGTTCGATACCCGGCCCGGGACAATTTTTCCCTCGAAATTATTCTATGATTATTATATTAAACTATACATAAATTAATTAACAATTTTTAATATTTTCCGGTATATGGAGCTCTTTAACGGTTTTACATTGCATTGATTTATTACTTTAAAATATTGTCAGTAATAGAGTAGCGTTTGCTTTATAAAACTCGCAGAAAGTAATTGAAATTTACAAGATCAATATTTTTCTATCATGATTAAAACAAAAATACTTAATGACAGTACACAGGGAGAAATCGAATGTCCATTAGTAAATGGAGCATCATCCAATTACGACGTTGTACGGCCTAGTGTTACAGTGCACACAGCAAACAAACTGCATGCTACACATCACCGGACCGCTCGTGTGTGAATTGGCTTAGCGGGCGACCATCCCTGTAATCCTTGCAACCCAACCTACAAGGCAGTCGGCCGGGCTGACTAAGCACGGAATCCAGAAAGGAGCGATCATTCAGCTGCGAGCCCGTCCGGGCAGCTGCAGCCAATGTTTAAACATTGAGCAAATGCTTCACTCACAGCTGAGAGCAGCTCTCACTTCCACACAAGCGACCGCCTGCCGAGCCGACTCAAGTACAGCCATGCCAACTGCATGCTTCCAGCGGAGTCACTATTATTTTTTCTCTGTGTAAAGAGACCACACAACTTTTATGAAGAAAAAAAAAACACTCATAATTCAGTTATGAAAAATACAGGGTGGAAATGAAGTAAACCTTCAGATTTTCAGAGCGAATACCTCATGTTGTATGTAACAAGAAATAATAATATCATATTGGAGGAAAGTTCATACTTTCTTCAGAAAAAAATGTTTTTTTTTCTCAAATGTTTAACACCCTCTTATTCGGTAACTACTACGAGTAGGATCGTGATTTATGTCCATATCAATAGGAAATCTAACAAAGCATCATTTATCCCTCTGGCGTATTTCAACAGTGTGTATGGTTTTCGTGTAGATTTAATTTAAAAACTACTCGTATTAATGACAAGTCACTGGACGAATTGTGAATTATATCTGTATAATACTCTAGTATCAGAATCTTTAATTTTAATTCAGAAAAAAAACAGATATGTTTGTGAATCGTAAAAATGTTATCATTTTCAAGTCTTTTTATCAAAACCAAACTGTCCTCGAACACGAGCTTTGCTCTTCCGGGATACTTTCATGTAGCGTTTTTATCTATGATATGTTATTGGATGGATGGATGGATGGATGGATGGATAGATAGATAGATAGATAGATAGATAGATAGATAGATAGATAGATAGATAGATAGATAGATAGATAGATAGATAGATAGATAGATAGATAGATAGATAGATAGATAGATAGATAGATAGATAGATAGATAGATAGATAGATAGATAGATAGATAGATAGATAGATAGATAGATAGATAGATAGATAGATAGATAGATAGATAGATAGATAGATAGATAGATAGATAGATATATAGATAGATAGATAGATAGATAGATAGATAGATAGATAGATAGATAGATAGATAGATAGATAGATAGACAGACAGACAGACAGACAGACAGACAGACAGACAGACAGACAGATAGACAGACAGACAGACAGACAGAGAGACAGACAGACAGAGACAGACAGACAGACAGACAGACAGACAGACAGACAGACAGACAGACAGACAGATAGATAGATAGATAGATAGATAGATAGATAGATAGATAGATAGATAGATAGATAGATAGATAGATAGATAGATAGATAGATAGATAGATATATAGATAGACAGATAGACAGGCAGGCAGGCAGGCAGAGAGATAGATAAATAAATAAATAAATAAATAAATGAGTAACTAGCTAGGTAGGTAGCTAGACAGACAGACAAATAAATAAATAAATAAATAAATAAATATCATAGTATTGAAGCTTAACAATTTTTAGTCATTAAATTAATTATTTATCCTATTATTATTATTATTATTATTATTATTATTATTCCATAATTTCTCTGTAATGATGTTATTTATATTTTATATGCACTTTTATACTTTTTGATGGAAAAGAAGGCCTTATGGCCTTAAGTATGCCAGTACCAATAAAAATTAATTAAATAAATAAGTAAATGAACAAATAATTTATATTGTAGAAAACGTCATTGTAGTATCAATCTTTATTACTAGAATGCATTTTTAGCGTTCACCTTGGTGAAATTTTAAATTATGAATATAATGTTAACTGCAGAACAAGCAAGTTTCCTTATTGTACCTGTCCACTCGCCCACGCGGCGCTAAATATGACGTCACGCCAATGTAGTCTATGAACAACTAATCTGATCTCCCTAAGTCCTCAGACAGAATACGGTCCCTATTAATCACTATTGATCAGAACATTCGTGCTTGTGTCAATGTTCTTGTGATTCTGTAACTATATTAAAATTATATATTAGTGTTTTGTTATAGAAATGGTCGAAAAAATGTATAATATGTGTGAAAATAACAGATACGAAAGTGCATACATTATTTGCTAAAGTAGGCCTAATGTTATAGTCATCTACACCATAAACACAACTTAAAAAATGGATGTGACTGTATTCCTGACTTAGAGTTTACGTGAATACGTCTGTCTTAATCCCACAGATATAGAGGAGATCTATAGTTTGGTACAAAAATCAGGACGCTAGCACATCGGAGTAACGAGATGTAGACCTACTATAGTCAGGAAATTTTTGCGCAGTCCCAAAATGGCCGCCAGTTGCCGCGGACTCCCACCAAGTTCATTCTCCTAACGAACGACACCACATCACATCATAATCGTAATACACGTTCACAGCACAATCTGTTGCTATCAATACCACGTCATCAGACATCTCTGTACTCAAGTTCTTTCTCAATAGCCATAGCCCCTCTCATGGAATTAGCTGCCGCTGGAAATCAGGGGTAGTCTTAGTCCTCAGTTGTTTAAAATTAGGTTGTTTAAAAATATTTTAAATGCACAGAATTAGTTTTTTATGTATAATTTTTATTTATTATTATTATTAGGCCTATTATTATTATTATTATTATTATTATTATTATTATTATTATTATTTTACAAAGTCATTGCTTTATTTTTCCATTAACACTTATATCTAGGTAATTGTCATTGTCTCAATGTAACACGTGCTGTGCTGATCATACTAATTGTACTATTCCTTTAGTTGTGAGATTATATTCATATGTATTAATTTTTTTTAAGTTAATACTTGTATACTAGAATGTATTTTCTTGTCTGTGATTATGTATTCGGTCTGTTTTTTATTATATATATAATTATTATTATTATTATTATTATTATTATTATTATTATTATTATTATTTCAAAGTTAATATTGATTGTGTATATGTATTCAATCTCTCTTTTTTACTTTATTATATTTATTATTATTTTAAGCTAATATTTGTATACCGGTATGTATTTTTCTGTATGTGATTTGATCCTGATTGAGTGGAAGAGAAGGCCTGATGGCCTTAACTCTGCCAGGGAAAATAAAACTATTATTTATTTCAATTGTGTTATTAATCATGAAGTTGTAGTGTCGGAATGGACCATGCAAAAGTTACATCACTACAGTAGATCGCTGTTACCCCAGACCTTTGTCTGATTTTAAAGATGTATTCACGTCAAAAGAATTAGGTTAACGTGTTACGATTTTTCTATATATTTCTAAAACTCAAATCCTTTTCTCTGTTTCGGATCAAAAGTTAATAATTTACGTGTAATATAAACTTTACGCGGCTATAATATGATGAATTTTGCTATCAGTTTCCTTACTATTTCTATTGCTACAGCTATTAATTTTACTACTACAATAGTACTGCCGTTAACGGCTCTAAAAGTTCTTGGACGTCATCAAGTGCGTCATAAAAATAGAGGACGATACTGCGTCGCGTCGGTCTGTTCGAACGCATTTGCATGACAACGCGCTGCACGAATTCAGCCTTTGTGTGACGGAGTAAATTGAATCAAGAGCAACGCTCGGGCAATTCTGAGACAACTTATTAACAACAATGACATGACGCTATGAAAAACACCATCACACTGTGCAGAGAATCCTTGTCACTTCGTGGACTGTCTCATTTGCAGTCATCTCGTAATCGAAATTCAGCCTGCCGAAAAGAGGAAAACGAAATCGTAACGTAACTAATCTGAGTCGCTACCAAGTTTAAAAATTTAGAGTGGAAGGGAATCTATTTCATTAATTCACAGAAGTAATAGATGAAGTAAATGCGAACAAGTATTTTGATACGTCCAATAGTTTTGAGAATACGAACTGTAACGTGTTGCAACGCTGCAAAGAGTAGGAGTGCTATTTGAGGTCATTGTTCCGTAGTAGGGGTAAGTGTAACTCCAATGATCCACTCCGCGAGAGGAGAATGTAAACAAAAACGTCTCATCAGATACGTTTTGATCAAATTACTGTAGATAAAAACGTAAATTATTCTATAAATTAATTACGCAAATTATGTGGTTTTTTAACATTCCTATTACGCTATAACCTCTTTAACTGTAAATTTAATACCATGAAACCTATTTAATAATAATAGAATAAATGCGCACAAGTCGTGCATAAGGTAATTAAGTTACATAAGATACATAAGATTTCAGTTGTCGCACATTGAACTTAACACTCTGTTTGCTGACATTGTTTATTCTCAATATCAAGAGTAATTGGATTAATCAATTTATAATAAAAAGCCAGACTAATTACGAAAATTGTATCCTTGAATTCTGTCGATAGACAATTTTTCCGTTTCTAAAACCTGATACACAGAAAGGATTTCTTTGAAAGAGATGGCAGAATTCTACATTTATTGATCACCATGAATAAAGAAAAGACAAACCTATAGGACCTACTATTAACCAAGTACTTGTATGCCATTGTCAACTCTTTTCAGAATATGTCATGAAGTTGTTTATGCAATTCAATTTTGTTCTCGAGCTTTCCACTATTCAATTGTTATACTTACGTCACAAACAAATAATTCTACATTCTCAAGTATTGTTATGTAGTTTACGACCACGTTCCACATGAAACCTATTCAACATTAAGTATACAGAAATGTTAAGTACAGCTCATACATTTTGTCAAAACACTCCCCCACTCTTCCTACAGAGCTGCGCACGAAATCGGATAAGTCTACTTATGAATTATATGGGAATGGATTAGCCTTTGCCTTGAACTCGGTAGACACACGCCCGACCTTTCCTTCTACTCCTAACCCCTCCACAGAAACGTTGTTCCCTACTGCACATTGCGAGTGTCTTGACAAAATGCATGAGCTGTAATGTGGTAAGTATGACGTTCTTGATCTTGTTTAGTCAACTGTCCGAAGACAGGTCTGAACCTCACAAGTGATACCAAGGAGACACCACTTATGAGGCAACTAGGCCAGGAGATAATGGGATAGGGTGGCCAGTTCCTTTTCCCCTCCATTGCATACATCGCCGACTGGCTACATATTACACTAGACAGACTTAAGTGTTACGTAATGTATAGTAATTTTACGAGTAATTCTGCATTCATAGTATTTAGAAAAAAAAGTCTGCATGTCAAATTTTATAAGAATGGACAAAACATGTTTTGAAACGAGGCTAATTTACCGTAATATTTTCTATTCTTCTTCAGCTTTTTCGTCGGTCAAGAAAAATAATTTTTATTATATTTACATCATTCCCTTTGACATTAATTTTTCTATGAATTCTCAGAATATATTGTTTGTTATTCATTAAATTTACTTAGAACTCACTTCTTTTATGTTATTTTTTCACTTCATATAGTTTCCTACAGTCTCTAACTTCACTCAGTGCTTCCAGTTGGTTCTCTCTATTTCTCTACATCAAACAAGTAAATTTAATTACAAAATTAATGAGAACTTAACGTTTCTGTTTGATGAACTGCAACATTAATGTTTAGTTTACTCAATTTCCCTTTCTTCTTACTATATATGTCAGACTTACTCGATGACATAGTATTATCTGTGTTTAATGATTGAGTAAAAGTACTGCTGTACAGTATGTCCCGATTCGCTCGCTGACTACTGTTGGTTTATGTTAATATCGTTTATCTGTTTACATTTGTAGTCCAACAGATTTACTAGCATTTGGCCTATAATGTATCTGCAAATATAATTATGTCACTTTCCTATGTAGACTATATTCTTTCTAAGCTGAAATAAGGTAAGATATTGGTAGATCTAAAGTTTCATCGTATTTTCTTATTAAATTCTGGACATGTCTTTTTCTTAAATTAGTTTTGAACCGTACTTCTGGATGTTCAATACTTGATCTTGTTCAGCTATAATCAAACTTTCTACTTCTTCTTTTGAATTACTTTGCGTGGGGAAAATAATAATATAGGTATCTTATATGGTGGTACGTTATTTCATTTTCCCAATTTGTTTTCACTTTATACGTAACCTTCTTCTTTATTTTCATGTTATTGATCTCCTTCCCATAACAGGAATGCTTAAGTTGTTTTTGAATCTTGATTAATATTCCTGCTTGTTCATAATAACATTTCAAACATTTACTTACACCTTACTGTGTACAGTGATATAGCCTATGTTGATAAGTTTACCTACAGTTCTCCTCAATTCTCTTCTTTCTCGTCTTCTGTAAACGACGTCGGATTTAGTGTAGAACATAAGCAAGTACAGTAAAATCGCTCGTAACCGGCAATACCAAAACAACGGCACTTTTGGCTAGGTAAAAAAAATATTTAAATCTGCCACATTGCCACAGTCTGGGCCGTCAGTTTTGCCACATTAGGAAGTTCGCACGAACCTCAATTTTCAGTGAAAATTCGAACCTAAAATTATTGTAATATTTATGTTGTGTGACGTGATTTAAAAAAGAAAATTCACACAGTATGTTTATTTAATTATATTCGGGCCGTCAGTGTTGCCACATTAGGAAGTTCGCACAAACTTTAATTTTCAGTGAATATTCGAACCTAATATTACTGTATTATTTGTGTTGTGTGATGTGTTTTAATAAGGAAAATCCACACACTTTTTATGTTTATACAGTTATGAGCAAGTTATATAGAAATAACCTTCACATGGCTGCAGTTTCAACATTTGGCACGATGAAATACGATCTTTTTTTTTGTATAGTCTATACCGGTATTTATTCAATTATCCTGCAAAATCTCGTATCCGGAACTAGCCTGGTCCCTTTTATGTCGGATAAGAGGGATTCTACTGTAGTTTAGTATTCCTCTTTGGTAACTGTGCCTAGTCCATTTAGTTCTTCACCAAGTCTGTTAAATATGTATTGCAATCCCAGGATTAAGAAGTCATTGTCATTGTCTTTTTCAGATCTGATCCTAATTATTCTGCTACAATATCTTCTTTACTCTTCTTTCATTCTGTCCAGGATACTATCTTCTACTTCGTTTTACTTAAATATTTACACATTTATCTTCAGTACAGCAATAGAGGGTGCTAAAAACGTATCCAATATTTTAGGATCATCAAAACAAGAAAATAATATCTAATAAACATGGGTCCTGCAATACATGCTTTCTGAGATCTGAACACTTGTTCATAGGAGGTGCTCAATGTGACGTCCATTCATGACAATGCATTCTTCTGCCCCTCGACGTAAGAAATCACGCACTCTTTGAAATTTGTTTTAATACATTAATAACAAAGTTCTGATAACGATCCCCAGTTAATCTCTGTGGAAGCACGTGTGGCCCTATTAATCTATCACCAAGAACGCCTGCCCATAAGTTGATTGAGAATCGGTGCTGATGCCTTGTTTCTTCAACTGCATGGGGATTTTCATCAGCCCACACATGCTGATTACCAAAATTCACAACACCATCTCTGCTGAATCCCGCTCATATCCGCAACCAGACTTTTGTTTTCAGTATTCCTTGCGACGTATCATTATTCCATGCCAGGGGTGTCAACTACGGTATGATATTCTGGTAGTCTGCTGCATTGTAGGCAGAGAAATGCATTGCCATGAATGGACGTCACATTGAGCACCTTCTATGTACAAGTGTTCAGATCTCAGAAGGTATGTGTTGTACGACCCATGTTTATTAGACATTATTTTCTTGTTTTGATGCATACTATCACATCCTAAATATTGGATACTTTTTAACACCCTATATAATTTCTGTATTTCTATGCGTAGATTGTCAATCTGAACAATTCTTCTATTTATGAATAAAATATTTTTACATATTTTACAAGAAGTATTTCCATATAGACATCATCGCTGTAATTCACAAGTCTTCGTGTTATTTTTCGAGTTTTTAGTGTTTTTTTTTTTTTTTTTTTTATTTATCAATATCAAAAAATATATCCACTCAGAACCGTGATGAATTTTGGAAGCTACAGTGAGTAGTTAAATTCGATTTCGTAAGCCAACCACAACGACTGCGTGGATCATCGTACTGACCAGACGTTACCAGCTGGATTATCGTTCACCTCTTTTGGGACATGTGAACGTGGGGCCAGTACTCGAATTGTCGGTCTTGACCTTTCATGGATGTCGAGCCACGGACTATGTTTTAGTAGACGAGAAATAAGTTTCATTAATTTAAAGAAAGTACTAAATATATTGAAATTGTTTTGTAGTTATAATACCTAAACTTCGTTCCACAATGTCTTACAGGAGGAGTAAACATTGCCGGCAGAGGAGAGAAGTATAATTGCTATAATAGCTATTCAGCCAATGGCGTTCTATCCCCACCCAACTTCCAGTCAAGCATGGAATGAGACCTCTGCCATTGGTTGAAGAGCAATTATACTTCTCTCCTCCTCTGCCAGCATTATTTACGTCTCTTGTCAGACAATATGGAACGAAATATAGTAATAGCAATAGTAGTAATACAACTAGTAGGCCTATCAGTAATCGTAGTGGTAACAGTAATAGTAATAGTAGTGGTAGCTAACATTAGTTGTTGCAATAATAATTTTTAGTTGGTTATTTGATGACGCTGTATCAGCTACTAGGTTATTTAGCGTCGTTGAGATTGCTGATAGCGAGATGATATTTGGCGAGATGAGCCTGAGGATTCGCCATAGATTATCTGCTATTTACCTTACGGTTGGGGAAAACCTCGGAAAAAACCCAACCAGATAATCAGCACAAGCGGGGATCGAACCCGAGCACGAGCGCAACTTCAGACCGCCAGGCAAGCGCCTGCAATAATAGTACCGTAGTAGACTAGTAGCCGTAATGGAAGTAATAATATGAAGTGTCCAGAAAGCATTACTCTGATTTCAGACTGTTATTGTTTTACGCTGATATCCCTGATTTCCGATTTTCCTTGTAAGTGAGACGGTGCACTCAAAGTTTCGGTGGCTATGTGCTTCAGTTTCCAATTTCGCCGCTAGGAGCACTGTAGCTACTGAATTTGTGAAATGGCTTCGCTGAAAGCACAGTGTGTACTGTAAAAATGTCACGAAAGGAACCCTGCGAGGGGAGTATGCTCCTTGCGGGGTAAGAGGAGAGGATAAGCTAATAACTCTAAAGGAGCAGGTGGATAGGGTTGGTGTCATTGGTCGACTGGGACAAACAAGGATCAGTCATTGGCCGGCAGATGGGTGGTTAGTTGTAAGAGTGAGGGAAAATGCGCAATTCTTGCTAGGATCTTCTCCTGAAATACTAACGCCACAAGGATCATACTCTTCTCGCAGGGATTCTTTCTTCAAATTTGTACAGTATACATACTGTGCCTCTTCCTGTACCGAAGCCATTTTACAAATTCAGTAGCTACAGAGCTCCTGGCGGCAGAATTGGGAACCGAAGCAGATAGCCACCGAAACTTTAAGAGTGCACTATTTCACTTACAAAGGAAAATCAGAAATCAGAGAAAAACAATACTAACAGTCTGAAAATATGGGTAATTATTTCAGGACACCTTGTAGTAATAACAGTAGTAGTAGTAGTAGTAGTAGTAGTAGTAGTAGTAGTAGTAGTAGTAGTAGTAGTAGTAGTAATAGTAGCATTAATAGTAGCAGAAGTAATAGAAGTAGTAATAGTTGTAATAATAGTAGCAATGTATGTATGTATGTATGTTTGTATTTATTCACACTGCAATCGGTATATACCCGGTGGCAGTGGTAACTAATTACACTCAATAATGACAATAATAAACTTATTAATTAAAAATACACTTAATGATAATACCAATAATTGATACAAATAATTAATACTAACAATAATTTATAATAATAATAATAGTAATAATAAAAATAATAATAATAATAATAATAATAATAATAATAATAATAATAATAATAGGGAATATCCTAAATTAAATGAAGCACGATCACTTAAAATAACATTTAAAATAAATCTAATTTGTATCTTAAATCTAAGTTCGAACTAAAACCCACGAGTATGATATGTTCATATCTGCACAAGTACCTTTCCACATTACACTCATTTCGCTGTCAACTCACTCACTGTACTGGAACTACGACACATTTCACTGATTCTACCCCGAATTCACTAACACTTCAAAAACATTTCACTGTTCGAATACTTTGCACTGGCACTATAAACTATAAAGCTTCCCTGACAGGAACACGTTTCACTGACACAACACACTTCACTGACACAACATAATTCTTCACTGATACAACACTTCAATAACAAAATATCATTTACATCCTTTACATACTGTGTATAATTATCGTCTATTAGTAAAGTCCTTAAACCTATTTTTAAATACGTTTTTGGTTGTTGGTAAAGCCTTTAGTAAGTCTGCAGGTAAAGCATTCCAGTCCCTGATAGTACGATTGAGAAAAGAAAACTTTCCAGTGTCCGTCCTCTGTCTTCTTCCCCTCAATTTATATGCGTGGTCTTTCCTTGAAATGTAATTTGGCGGTTGCAACCTATTTTTTATTTCTCTCCAGGCAGGCTCACCTCTATATTACTCATTCTATTACAATAGCAATAGGAATAGAAGTATTAGCAGTAGTAACATTGGATTTATCTAGAAGAAGAGGTTAATTATTTTATATATAAAGGCAATAAAAATGGTGAATTAACGTAGTAGATCAGGCCAAGTATTTTAATTATGTGGGCTGTTAAAATTATTTTCTTATGTGAGAACTTTTGGTTCAATTATACCTAAGTCTTTTAAATAACAAAGCTGTTATTGTTATTGTCATTATGTAAGAATAAATATCAAGGCTGTTATAGTTATTGTCATGTATAAGAATAAATATCAACGCTGTTATTGTTACTGTCATGTGTAAGAATAAATATCAAGGCTGTTATTGTTATTGTCTTGTATAAGAATAAAAATCAACGCTGTTATTGTTATTGTCATATGTAAGAATAAATATCAAGCCTGTTATTGTTATTGTCATGTATAAGAATAAATATCATCGCTGTTATTGTTACTCTCATGTGTAAGAATAAATATCAAGGTTGTTATTGTTATTATCATGTATAAGAATAAATATCATCACTGTTATTGTTATTGTCATATGTAAGAATAAATATCAAGGCTGTTATTGTTATTGTCATGTATAAGAATAAATATCAATGCTGTTATTGTTACTGTCATGTGTAAGAATAAATATCAAGGTTGTTATTGTTATTATCATGTATAAGAATAAATATCATAGCTGTTATTGTTACTGTCATATGTAAGAATAAATATCAAGGCTGTTATTGTTATTGTCATGTATAAGAATAAATATCATCGCTGTTATTATTATTGTCATATTTAAGAATAAATATCAAGGCTGTTATTGTTATTGTCATGTATAAGAATAAATATCATCGCTGTTATTATTATTGTCATATGTAAGAGTAAATATTAAGGCTCTTGTTGTTATTGTCATGTATAAGAATAAATATCAACGCTATTATTGTTATTGTCATGTATAAGAATAAATATCATCACTGTTATTGTTATTGTCATATGTAAGAATAAATATCAAGGCTGTTATTGTTATTGTCATGTCTAAGAATAAATATTAAGGCTGTTATTGTTATTATAATGTATAAGAATAAATATCAAGGCTATTATTGTTATATATTAAGGTTATTATTGTTATTGTCATGTACAAAAATAAATATCAAGGCTGTTGTTGTTACTGTCATGTGTAAGAATAAATATCAAGGCTGTTGTTGTTACTGTCATGTGTAAGAATAAATATCAAGGCTGTTATTGTTACTGTCATGTGTAAGAATAAATATCAAGGCTGTTATTGTTACTGTCATGTGTAAGAATAAAATATCTCAAGGCTGTTATTGTCATGTATAAGAATAAATATCAATGCTGTTATTGTTACTGTCATGAATAAAAATAAATATCAAGGCTGTTATTGTTACTGTCATGAATAAGAAAAAATATTAAGGCTGTTACTGTTACTGTCATGTATAAGAATAAATATCAAGGCTATTATTGTTATATATTAAGGTTATTATTGTTATTGTCATGTACAAAATTAAATATCAAGGCTGTTATTGTTACTGTCATGTGTAAGAATAAATATCTAGGCAGTTATTGTTATTGTCATGTCTAAGAATAAATATTAAGGCTGTTATTGTTATTATAATGTATAAGAATAAATATCGAGGCTATTATTGTTATATATTAAGGTTATTATTGTTATTGTCATGTACAAAAATAAATATGAAGGCTGTTGTTGTTACTGTCATGTGTAAGAATAAATATCAAGGCTGTTGTTGTTACTGTCATGTGTAAGAATAAATATCAAGGCTGTTATTGTTACTGTCATGTGTAAGAATAAATATCAAGGCTGTTATTGTTACTGTCATGTGTAAGAATAAAATATCTCAAGGCTGTTATTGTCATGTATAAGAATAAATATCAATGCTGTTATTGTTACTGTCATGAATAAAAATAAATATCAAGGCTGTTATTGTTACTGTCATGAATAAGAAAAAATATTAAGGCTGTTACTGTTACTGTCATGTATAAGAATAAATATCAAGGCTATTATTATTGTCAGGTATGAGAAAAAAATTAAGGCTGTTGCTATTGTCAAGTTTAAGAATAAATATCAATTCTGTTATTGTTACTGTAATGAATAAGAATAAATATCAATGCTGTTATTGTTACTGTCATGTATAAGAATAAATATCAAGAGTTTTATTATTACTGTCATGAATAAGAACAAATATCAAGGCTGTTATTGGCATTGTCATGTATAAGAATAAATATCAAGGCTATTATTGTTATTGTCATGTATAAGAAAAAATTAAGGCTGTTGCTATTGTCATGTTTACGAATACATTTCAAGGCTGTTATTGTTATTGCAATGTGTAAAAACTTTTAACGATCCTAATTGAATAAGTTAAGACTTTCTACTATCTAAGCTGTAATATTTCATATGCAGTATCTATACAAAGTTGAATAAATTCTAACAGGTCTAAAACTGAAAGGGCGCTTTTAAATAAAACGACAACTGACACACTTTTGAGTTTTATGAAACTACAACTGTGGCTGTAGTACTGTATGGATCAGAGACTTGGACCATAACGACTCAACAAACTAACCGAATGGAAGCAGCGGAGGATAAAGTTTTAAGCTCGCTTACTGGATATACGCTGTTGAACCATGAACGCAGTGAGGGAATACGGCGTGAACTGAGTACAACAGACATAAATAGAACCATGTACTCAGAATGCACCACTATTATAATTCTGCACAAATTCGTGCATTTTAATCAGTCAGAAACGAGAAAAGTTTATGTTCTCGAAAGTGATTAAAGATAAATTTTAATATCACAGATTCGAAACACAACAAATTTCTTTTTTCTTTTTTTTTTATTTAAATTTAAATATACAGAATAAAGAATATAATTACAAACAAGAGAACTAGAAATAAAATAATACAATCAATATAAAAAAGGAGATACAGCAGTATTAACAAAATTTGAGACCGAATGAGCAGCGCTCGTGTTCGGTCGCAGTTCAGATATAATATTAATAGGCCTATAAGAGAATATGAAATAAAATAAAATAAAATAGAAAATAAAATTAAAATTATAGTTACAGAAATTATATAATACAATATTAATATAAGAGAAATATAGAAAAAAAAATAAAATTAAATAGGAACTAAAATTTAAATTTCCGGGGCAATGGAATTATATAATATAATATTAACACTAGAGAAGAATAATATCGCACGTGAAAAGTAGGACTATATATTTCAAAATTATAGAATACAAATATAATATAGGTTGATTAATTCATACACATAGGCTATAAATTTATTTAATCAAATTGAAGATATTAACACGTTTCTAATTTTCTTTTTATATGTTAGTGGGTTACATGTTAGAAGTTCTGGGTGTAATTTAGCTAAAGCATTGTACAGGGACATCATTTTATTTTTACTTCAATTTTTATTGTACTTGAGTTTTTGAATGTACTTCACTCCCACCCCTTCTACTAATGAAGTTCAACCGTCCTCCACACAGATCCAAGACCGCATATACAGTCATAGAAGCCTTACGGTCATAGTAAACAGAACGTTCCAAAAATACGTTCGCATTTTCCAGTGACGAAAGAGCTTTCAATACTGAATCATTTTCCATTTGCCTACGTTGCATCCCGGTTTCCCCCACCTGCTTCTATTCGCCTCTCTGTAAAATAATGCTAGTGGCTGGGCGGTCTTAGCTCTTTTCTGAGAATATTAATTTCTGTTAGGAATTGGACGTCTACGTAATATATTACCCATACAATTGTTTAAAATGACTTAAATAAATGGGCCTCGTTAAGTAATTAACTATCGCGTGATTTCCTCCCTTTCTACGACGCTGTGACGTAATCACCTGGACGGACAGTAGATAGCATGTCTGAGTAATTTTATCTTTACGAATCGGGCAGAAGTGAAGATTGAATTTACAGTACGTAAGGTCTCTTTTATATAGTAGGTACAGAATTATTTCAACATGAGTTACAGATACGAAGTACGAACCTGGTAATTGGAATTACGTACAATAGAGTTTATAGTGCGGTAATATGCACATTAGAAATGTAGCCTGTTTCCGGTTCTTAATCGTTGATCCAAAGGTATAGCCAGATTAATATTAGAAATGTTAGTAAAAATAAAATGATATCCCTGTACAACCGAGGGCCAAAATTAATGCTATGCTTTAGACCAGCAGATGTGAGACATTTAGGTTCTACTAATGTTGAATTAATATTTCGTCTTGTGTCATAATTATGTGTCTGTAATATAAACTTATTACGATTTTTATGATAAAATTTTAACAGAGTATACTTATAAATTTGTTCAATATTAAATACATTAAATTCAGAATAAATGAATTTAGATGGATAATCGAAACGTTTCTTCAAACAAATTTTAATTATTCGTTTTTGTAGTAAATTTAACGGACTAAGATTAATTTTTGTACTTCCACCCCAAACAATTATACCATATTGAATGATAGACTGAATAATGGCCAAATAAACATGTCGTAGAACTCTAATGGGTAAGTAGCATCGAAGATTAACGAATTTATAAATTGTTTTACGAAGCCTCTTACAAAGATAAGTAATGTGATGAGGCCATTTTAAATTCTGATCAATAATGATACCCAGATATTTCACAAACGTGGCTTCTTTCAATGGTAGACATTTACAACTTTTGGGATCTAAACAATTTTCACTGTGTATTATTAGTCTATATTCATCGCTAAATTTTAAATTTTAAATGCTATGCGATTTTAGATCTTTAGAGTAATACTAGGCTAATTTATTTTCCGTTACACAGTTGCAGTACATTAAAATATAAATATTCAAGTAACATCATTATCAATAGGATCCTTACATTAACAATAGTTTTACAGTAAAAATTACATAAACAGGGAAAAAGATTTGGAAAAACCGTCTGCCCTCCACTGAGGGTGAGAACAAGGATCCTGAATGCAATAATACAAAAATATATTTACAAACGAAGTTGAAGAATAGGATTAAAATTAATACAATGTTATTAACAAATGAAAGAAAAATTAATTTAAATTCACATACTGTGTAAGTGGTAATTTATTATTTGGAGAAAATCTCTAAAAATTTTAATTATAAGTTCTCACTGCATTCCCCTTGTACTCATAGTATTCCCTTGATCTAATTGGATTTACCTTATTCTCCTTGTCGTTCCTTTGCCCTCGTCATATTCGGTTTGATCTCCTTGTATTCTCCATGCTTTATGTCCTTTCCCCTATTTTCCTTGTCATTCCCTTGTTCTTCACATTGTTCTCCTTGTAGTCCTACCGTTTTCCTTGTTTTCCCTTTTCTCCCTCATATTCTCATTGTTCTTCCCTTGTTCTTCCTGTCGTCCCCTTGTTCTCCACTTATCCACCTTGTTTCATACTCGTTTCCCTTTTCTTCTTGTATTCCATTTGTTCATCTTGTTTTCTTTGTTCTATTGGCATTTTCCTTATCTTTGTCGTCTACTTGTTCTCCTTATATTATCTGTCTTCTACTCGTCCTCTTGTTCTTGTATTTCCCTTGTTCTCCTTGTATACCACTTATTATCCTTCTATTCCTCTTATTCTCCTTGTATTTCGTCAGTTTTCCTTGCATTCGCTCTGTTTTCCTTGTATTCCCTCTATTATCCTTGTATTTCGCTTCTCATTATATTTACTTTGATCTCCTTACATTCCACTTGTTATTCTTGTATTCGCTTTGTTCTCCTTGCATTCCCCTTATTTTCCTTCTATTCCAATAATTCTTCTTGTATTCTCCGTTTCTCATTGCATTTCCCTATTCTCCTTGTTTTCATCTTCTGTTTATTAGTCGATCACTTGTCCTCTTTGTTTTCCATTTGATATCTTTGCATCCCCTTGTTCTTCTTGTCGTTGTCATATTTTCCTTGTATTTCCCTCGTTTTCCTGGTCGTGTACTTGACCTCTTTGTATTCTCCTTGTTGTCATATTTTCTCCTTATTCTCCTTTCTCTTATTGCTTTTATCTTGTCCCTTTGTCTTCCCCTTGTTATCTTTGTATTCTCCTTGTTCTCTTACTATTCCCTTTATTCTCCTTGTCCTCAACTTGTTCTCTCTGTATTCCTCACATTCTTTTGTATTTGTCTTTTTCTCTTTATCAACAGGTGATCGCACTCTAGCTTACTTCTAGAGAGAGAGGCAGTGAAAATTTACCGCACTATGCAGGTGACGTGTTTGTTAAGCGCACGTTATTACATAGTGTTGCATTATTACATTTGTTATTGAACATTGTGTTATTTGTGACTCCACTCGTCCAGTAAATACTCCGTACGCTTCCCTCTGTCCTCGCACTGCATCCCCACCACTCGGGAATTTTAGGCCTACCATGATGAAACTGAACGCCCGCTCGCGCTGCTACAGCTTACCGGTGAGTCAAGCAATGGATTGCGGGCAATCTGCTCCCTGACGTCCCCTGCATAGTGCGGTAACTTTTCGCTGCCTCTATCTGTACATAAAGATATGTAGCATAGTAAAACTATGCACGTGTCAACAGGTAATCGCTTCCACACGTACATAGTTTCACATAATGATGTGCAGCATAATAAAGCTATGTACCTGTCGACTTTTATCCCCTGAAAGTACTCACTACTCAATTAGATAAAGAAAGTAGATCAGGTTTAGCGTGGCTAAGATTGGGAGCATAGAAGGGTAATAAAATTGTCAACGAAGAAGGATAGCTCCTCTGTCCATTGTGTGGGGAACAGGACTCATGGAAACACATTTTATTCCAGTGTGTCGAAACGGAACACCCTCGATGCTAAGTGAGAATAGAAGTTCGCTTGCATGTCTTAACCTCATGGGGATTAGAGAATACGAACAACAGACTGGATTGTTCGTCTTGAAGGCGAGACAGACTAGAACTTCAGCTGATGAAGTTTGTGATGCGAACTGACGAAGGGATAATGGTATCTACTGAATTATACGCTTTTATTACTATTTGTATGTTAGGTTAGGATATATTATGTAATGTGTTTTGTTTGTGTCATTTTCATATTAATCTGTGTTTTTTGGAGAGTGGTTCCATCTAGTCATAGGTGAGGGGGGTAAATTCTACAAAGTAGGAGTTGTTTTACACAGCAAGTACGGTCAAAAGACCCGTGCATGGGATTCAAGAGAAAATTCTGATAATATAGTACATCCGTATGTATAATATTGCTCAATAAATCCATCTATTTATCTAAGACAAGACGCTGATTGAGCTCTGGAAGCTTGGTAACGAGAGGAGTCCCGCCATTAACCTGGATTGAAGGTGAGATTTTAAAAGTCCGTAACCAGTTGTCCTACTATCTCTTTAATATCATAACTTGAATTTATCTTAAGACCGAAAGTCTAAAATAAAATATTAAATTTTTAACATAATATTCAAGAAAGGTTCTTATTCCTGCCTGGTCCATTTCGTTCCTTCTTTTCATGTTTATACTTCCAGAGTCTCGTTTTTACTTTCCACTGGGTGAGGGATTACAGGCAAACGCACTCCTCCGTGTTTTCAGTCAGTATAGAATTCTAGGAAGAAGGATCATCTTTCTTTATCAAGCATACAGATCCGTTGTTCACGTATTACTCGTGTTCTCGTGTTGGCTTTCTCGAATTCTCAGAAAGATGAAAGGGATTCGTTGTCATGGAAGTTGCTTTTATTTTGTGCTAAAAAAACAAGTGAAACACAATATTAAAATTAGGGATTCAACTTCAAAAATGCTTGTTCGTTGTTAAGAAGTTGTAACTGAGGCAGAAAATTATCTATATCTACCTGCAGAGTATTATGAAGTGAAACACAATATACAATATAATTATGTACACAGGATGAGAAACGGCATTAGGAATGAGACCATAAAGATTTTGTAAAAATTTATAAAATCACACAGCGAGAAAGAAATTAACAGTAATATGCGTTACAAGATCGTTATGCTGAAGTTTTCATGTTCGAGGAAAAGTTTGAAAAAGCGAAACGTAGTTGAGCTTTTTTAATTTCCGAGAATTGAAAGAAAACATACCGCTCGTGTATCGTACATTATTTTGTGCCAAGAACGTTTATTACATACCTGAAAGAGGAATTTCTAATTAGTTGCAATGCAATCTCCATACTGGTTTCTGTTCAATGACTGCAACTTTGCAAAACAAAAATATCTATCTTCAACATTGTTGCTTTAAAATGTTTTCTGTGTTTACTATACTCCAGCAGGCCGTGATATACGTCTGTCTTTTTTTTCCTCACTCTATGATGAGTCTGGAATCTTGTTGATTTTTTTCACAGCTTCCTTTATGTTACTTGCATCACGAATGCAGAAACTTTAGTGGAGTTGTAGAGTTTACTTAATTTTTGCAAATATTTAAAAACAATAATTAACAGTGCAATTTAGGTGAAATTGCAGTGGTAAGTTTCCAATTTATAATTATTACTATATTGAACGTCTCTAAAAATAATATATGTTAAAAGCCTACAGCAGTAAAATCAACATGTCACTTAAGCGGTAAGAAGAGGGAAATTGTTATGTGTGTTAGGTTGGGAATACTGAATGTGGAATTTTAGACTTTCCTCGGATTGGTTTTGTGCGGAAACCAAGCAAATACGCACGATCTCGCAAAAAACATTTTTACGATGAAAGAGTAATGGAACGGAGAAAAATTCGGGGTGGTATCCGGTGTGGCTTAGTGGATAAAGCATCAGCACGTAGAGCTGAAAACCCGGGTTGAAATCCCGGCGCCGGAGAGAATTTTTCTTCGTTCCATTACTCTTTCATCGTATGATGACGCAGAATATCTGCATGGAAATATCATATGTACTTCGGTACATTAAAATAAAATATATATGATATGCGTAAATCACTTCGTGATTTAAGACGGCGCTTAATCCGTCGGATCCCGGCCAACTAGTCACTCATAACGAGTGCACCTCAGCACATGTGTGGACTTCGGTCCTACGTTCATAGACATCTATGATGTAGTGCAGAGGGCGGCCACTAGAGGGGACCCAAGAGTTGGAGCTTAATCTGAGACGATTCTGTCCGACGCCGGGGTGGTATCCGGTGTGGCTTAGTGGATAAAGCATTAGCACGTAGAGCTGAAAACCCGGGTTCAAATCCCGGCGCCGGAGAAAATTTTTCTCCGTTCCATTACTCTTTCATCGTATGATGACGCAGAATATCTGCATGGAAATATCATATGTACTTAGGTACATTAAAATAAAATATATAAAAACATTTTTATCAGAACATACAGAAAGTGTTCATTGCCTGACAGGTAAAACTCCATAAATTTCCTACACATCACCATAACAAAAGTTGACAACAAACACACCTTCAAAATATACGGAAAACCAACCATATACCACCACACACATACACAATACATCTAATCACCTCATACAACACAAACATGCTGCATTCAGGACAATGGTACACAGTTTACTCAACATACCCATGAGCCAAAAACACTACAATGAAGAAGTGAACACAAATACATAGCACAAGAAAATGGTTACAACCCAAACACAATAGACAACATCATAAGGAAGACAAAACAAAAACTCAACAAACACAAAAACACTCAAAACACAACACAAACACAAGAAATACATCACATTAACATACGAAAACAAAAACACACACAAGATCGCACCCTCATTCAGAAAACAGAAATACAACATAGCATACAGAACAGAAAACGCACTACAAAGACATCTCAACACACAAACAACACAAACAAATAAATACAATCACGCAGGCGTATACAAACTCACATGCAATAGTTGCGACAGTTTCTACATTGGACAGACAGGCAGATCATTCCAAACTCGATACAAAGAACACATTAAAGCAACAACCAGAGGACACAATACACCTACATATGCCGAACACATAACTAATGCTAACCACACATACAATAACATAAATACAGACATGGAAATCCTACACATACAACCCAAAAACCAAAAACTCAACACACTAGAACAATATGAAATATACAGACACACTAAAACACACCCTGATCAAATTCTCAACACACAGATCAATTTCACAACACACACTATTTAACATAACTCTTCATCACATGAACGCATCACAGAACAGGCACCGAAGTTGAGATAGCGCCGAGATCTAGTAGGCTCTGAGGATGGTGTTAAGTAGCACCGAAACAGCTGTAAGCCGCACATGCTTACATAATTAAAACGAGTAAGATCGCCATTTAATCAATTATTTAAAGAAAGTCTTTTTGGAACAAGCAGACTAGTTTTGTGTAAACTAGGAAATAATAGTTATTTATGTAACTAATAGAGAAAATGATAGTTTACAGCACGAGTGTGTGGATCGACTTGAATTTGAAAACGGGTATGACAAAGGAGTTTTCGTAGTTACGTAGGCCTACAATATTTTGTTTCATACTGTGTAGGATTTACTTATTTCTTATTAAAATAAGCATTATAATGATATACGAAGAGGTATACATAAACTAATATTGAAAACAAATGATTGAAACAGTATTTTTAGGGAACATTGGTTTTGTTAATTCAATTCAATTTAATTTATTAAGCCATTAAACATACAGTGATAGGCTTCGTCACAATACAGAAGGGGAAAAATACATGTGAAAATACACATAACTATAATAGAAAACAGCAAAATTTAATTAGAATGAAAACACAAAATATTTTGAAACTAAAATGAATGACAACACTTCACTCTTAATGTAATACTTGAAACTAAATATAAACAACTTTATTTATTAAAAAACAATTTCATATGAATTTATATTAAGAAACTCATCCACAGAGTAGATAGGATTGATTAAAAGCCAATTATAAAATCTAGTTTTGAAACTATGGGTTGGTAACTTATAATATTTACTGGGAAGCTTATTATATAATTTCATCCCCATGACCGAAAAATTTGTACTAGTTTTATGTAATCTACAGTATGGAATATTAATTCGTTCACTATTTCTAATTTCATGATTATATATATATATATATATATATATTCTGTCGAGTGTAAAGGACTATGTCGTATATATATATATATATATATATATATATAAATTTATGACAGTTAATATCTGTGATTGTTTGAAAATTTTTCGCCAATGTTCAAGATAGTTGGATTAAAATAGAATTCTAATGGCTTTCTTTTGCAAAATCAAGACACTCCCAATTTTGCTACCATTTTCCCAGAAAATTAAAGCATACCGAATTATCGACTGAAAGAACGAAAAGTAGTCACATCTTAAATAATTTTGATAAACGCAAGTCACTAATTTCTTTAATAAATATATAACTCTTGATAGCTTAGTGCATATATATTCGATATGTTTTTCCCATGTTAAACTGAAGTCTATAAAAATTCCTAGAAATGTTGTATAGTTTTGTATGTTGTCCTTTTTTATTACATGATTTAGGCCAAAATTTATGTTGATAGTCTTTTCTTGATTAAGCAAAAAACTATTAGATTCAAACCATAAAGCCATCTGCGACCTTTGATGTCTGAACTTAATTCTTCCTGTCAACATCTAAGTCTCCCTTGTCCAGTTGAACTTCGTAAATCTGTGACTAGGAAATTAAGAGAGGAATTAAGAAATGAAGAATTCGAATATTGGAAAGTAATTCCTGGAAGAGGCAGAGGTGTAGAATTGTACAGTCAAGTACCTAAAGCCAACGCCTGGCTTTTAATAAGTCTGGGCTATCTACATCTGAATGGGTAACCTGCCTTAAAATGAACGCCAATTTAGCAGCAGTTAGAGGAGTACCCGGTCGCTCTTTGGACGGATCTCGGTGCAGACATGAATGCCCGGAGTTTGAAACCCTTGCCCACGTCCAAGGTCAGTATAACAGAGGTTTACTCCTCCGAAATGCCAGACATCATCATGTTCGATCCTTAATTGCAACTGCTTTGAAAGAAAAAGCCTTGGACAGTAGAAGAGGAAGTTTTTTGCCTTGCTACTAATGGCTCCTCTAGACGTATTGACATCATAGCGTATTCCCAGACTACCAAGAAAGGTTATATAATTGATCCTACCATAAGGATTGAAACGGGGAGTAGCCAGCCGGAGGATGTCAATCAAGAAAAGATCAACATTTATCTGCCAACAGTTGATTACTTCAAAGCAAAATACCAGCATGAAAACATTGAGGTGATTGGTCTTCTTCTTGGAGCTCGTGGTGTGATTCCCAAATTCTTTGAAAGCTTCAGGAAGACTTTTGAACTACCACTGACATTTACTACTGACATCATATCTTCAGTTTTGAAACGCTCTTGCTTAATTCTGAGTCATATTCACTCTGTTTAATTTCTCTTTCTTCACTTTATAATTCATATATGCTTATTTTAATTTTCTGTCAACAAAATTATGTAAACATTTAATATTTTAAAATTCATGTAGGAGAGTATACTGAGTCCTTCTGGGCTACCTCCAATGGGAGGCAGTTAACAATTTATTATCAATTAATTATCAAGAAGGCCATGAGTATTTTTGGAGACTTTGGAAAAAATTGTTTGCAAGACAATTTCTTTAGTGAATATAAAAGATTTAAAAATGGAAAAAATATGTCCAAAACAAGGCTGTACAAGAGATTATTACTAAATATAATGAGGGTCTGGGGAAATTAATCGTAAAGAAGTCAAGTGAAAGATACAAAAAGAGTATGAAATACATATTGTGAAATTACAGTTAATATAACAGCTTAATGTTATTCCGTTTGTTATTATCATTGTAAATGAAGTTGGAAGACTCTGGAAATAAAAGAGTCCGGAGAAGCAAAATAGTATCATGAAGTTGTACTTTCCGAACTGATCTGATTAATGAACTGCGATATAGTATGAAATAAACCGATTACATTCGTCAGGGTGGCAAGATGAAGTTTGGCCAGAAATTCTTTTTAACGCTATAATGACGGTATCCATGATGGTCATGAATACACACTTAAAGTTCATGTTACTAGCAAAATAAAATATGTTACGTTGAGATTTTTAATCAATTTAGGAAATGACCAATAGTTAAATTAGAAACTTACAAATAACTAGGAATAACATGTATTGTTATTTACTGATATATAGTGATAGGCTATACAAAATATCTAGTTTTATTATTATTATTATTATTATTATTATTATTATTATTATTATTATTATTATAACAGTGTCTTTGTCCTTTCAGTAATTACTGTAATCTTTGAATGGGAATTTTGACTCTGTAAAGTTTCCTATTCTCAGCGCTCTCTTGCGCATGCGCGGTAATCTTACTATCCTGCCTATGTCGCGGTGTGGCGACGGTAGCACCACAGTCTACTATATACAATCACGAGGCTCAATACTTACTAAATATGCAAACATAGATAGTTGCTCACCACCAGGATCGCTACTATCGCCTCATCACAGACCCTTCCCCCAGCAGACGATAAAATGTATTGTACTTTCGATATCGTATTCTTTTGAAAAAATTAACACCTTCCTTCCACTATTGAAATGTGAAATACATAAGGTTTATATATTATTTATATAATATATATATTATATTTTATAAACTCACCTTCCTGTATCTTTCGGAGGAAGGATGACTCTGACCTCTTTTTCTTACAATATTTATAGTATCACAAACGTCTCCTTGTCCCATATTATTATTCAAATTATTGTATTTTAGCCATTTACAGTTATTACAACCGATAACAAGAATTTCACAGTTTATATAACTTTTCACAACAAAGCGAAATACGGCAAAGTCAATGCTTTTTTGATCTAGACCAGGCCGCAGTATATGTTCGGGTTTTCTATTTCAGTGTACGTAGCTCAGTGAAATATTATATTATAACTTTATTGCGTATTATAGCTAAGCTTTATTTAGTGTAATGTGTCCATAAGTTCCGTTTACTTCTTGTTGCATAATATGTTGCAGAAATAATTACAAAACTGTGTTATTTTAATGTGAAGAGAATTTTACGTGTTAACATAATCTGTTCGCATCAACATTTTAAGTTTAGAATGGAAGCTATTTTGAGGTTCAATAAAAATGAATTTATATTGTGATTTTAATTTAGCACATCTACCTTCCTTAATTGTAGACAGAAAATTTACCACACCACTCCTATGAAATTGGTGTACGTACGATTGTGTTACTTCGTCTCTTAGGTAGTAGATAAATACAATAATTCAGTACTCAATTATAGTATTAAAATACTGACAAATTGAATATAAGTTAAGTATAGTAAACATAACCTATAATATCCATATGACATAACATACATATGTAGAGACAGGGCATTGGAGACCACTAGAATTAGGCAGAAAGGTGCAGCTGAAAATGATTGAATCGTGCATAAATGAATGTACAAGAATTTCGCAATATTTCGTCGATATAAAGGCAGGTATTACACATACGAACAACGTAATTTTCACGCCAAAAATAATATTACACCTTAACTCGCAAGGAATTATGTCTGAAGTGTCCCCTAATCATTGTTTTAAATTTTATTAATGCAATTACACTACATTTTTAGGGAAATATATGTTACTCTTTATGCATTCCAATTAATTTATATGGTTGAAACGCCGCCCTTCGTGATCGGGTTAAGCGAATCACATGGCCTGTCTTACGGCCTGCATTAGATCACGATGGCAGTGACACAGTCTATTGTTCCTAGTACTCACAGCGCTCCAAGCGGCTAGCAACTATCGCGAGAAATGCAACTCGTTGGCAAAAAATCATCCCAAGCTTCGTGACTGTATATAGTAGACTGTGGTAGCACGCTGTCATTCATTCGGCGCTTCCGTCGGTATAAGGTTGAAATAAAAATCTCTCCCTTCTGTCTCCGTGATTTTTTTATGGATATTCCTTAGGTTTTCCTCTACTTCTGATCGATTCTCTGGATTAAATCTTTCTTTTCTTAACTTTCGTCTTGTACACGCTTCACATAATTCGTGTATTATTACATTCAAAGTGAAAATGTTAACGCCTGTGCAGATTCAAGAGAGCAACAGATTGCTTTAAAAAATGATAAAACCTATTATGCGTTTTGTAAATAACTTAAGTGTATGGTTAAATAGAAAATCAGGCTCAAATTATATATAGTTTGGCCACTACGTCGAATAAATGAAATTATTTTTTATGAGTGAAGTATTCTTTTGGGACTAATATGATATTAAACATTTTCGTTACACTTTATCCATAGAATAAGCTGTTAAAATCTACAGAGCAATATTACTTCCAATCTGTATACTTTGGAAGCTTTGTTAAGTAACAAGCTTCCCTTTACCAAATCGAAAACTGTGCGCTTCTAAAGCAATGTATTATTTACGAAACCTAAATAGTACAGTATGCAACGAGCCTATAATGATAGTAATTAAGAAGCTTGTATGAAAATTATGAAACTCGCTTGCGCTCGTTTCATAAACATCCATACTCGCTTCTTAATTACCATTATAGGCGAGTTTCATACGACTTTTTATGCTCGACCATATTTCTAACTTGAAATTATTCACTTTATTTGTATCTAACTGACCTTGAGCAATACCTCGTAAATTGTGAGATGTGCGCAGACGCGAAAGTATTGATTTTTTCGGAGGAACAGATGTCCACATTGACCTTGATAGCCTATAAGAACCTACAGAGTAAACTAAATATTAACTTTGATATAACATTGAAATTAAATTGGACATTGAAAAACGAGATGACAAATTGAATTTATTTGAATATTATTTACAATTAACGCTAATTATTATAGTAACAGAACATAACCTTCTGCGACAGTATTGGATTTCCAGCCTCCGTGACTTTTCGCTAATTCTCTTTCGATTGCATATCCGAGAATAATCGATACTTGCGTTTTTATAACGGTACAAAGCTGACTTGTCATTGGATGAACACCTGTACTTTAATGACTAGGTGTACTTTAATGACATGCATTAAAGGACTGCTACCAGGTGAATAATTATTACATTTCGGCATGGTCGAGCATAAATAATAATTAAAGTGACTAATTATATCTGGATCATCAAGCATAGAAAAGACAACTTTAGTTTTTCTGAAATGGTGTGAAGATTGGCGAATTAACCTGAGCTTTGGACACCCCTAGGTCTATTAATGTGTGTAGCTGTGTGATAAACGTCGTCGTGCGGTTGGGCTGGGCTACCGCCTCCCCACCCCTAAATCAGTCCGTGTTAAAAGCTTTTGTCGGCCACCCGCCTTATTTTAAGCGCAGCATTGCCGCGTCAACTGGATAATTACATTATGGCGAGCCTATCTAACGCGGATTATGATAGCAACACCTGCTGCAGCTTGTTGATGAGTCTAGGGAACTTGCATCACAAGACACACGTTATCCGTGCAACTTAACAGGTAGCCTATTACAAGCCCAGAAGGAATGGGAATGGGGGAAAAAAAACATAAGTGGAGCCAAGAATAATAATAAGGTAAGAAGAGAACGAAAAGAAATGATCAAGAAAAGGACAACAAAAAGGAGCAGAAGCAGAAGGAGAATAAAACGAAAAGGAAGAAAGAATAAAAAGAGAAGAAAAATAACTAGCCTATATGAAATGGAGAACGGCACATAAGAGACAAAATGAGAAGAAAAGATGACAAGGAAAGGAAGAGACAAAGAAAACATTTGGAGCTGAAAAATAAGGAAGAGAAGAGAAGAGAAGAGAAGAGAAGAGAAGAGAAGAGAAGAGAAGAGAAGAGAAGAGAAGAGAAGAGAAGTTAGAGAGGGGAGATGCGGGAAGGGGAGCGAAAGGAGAAGAAAAGAGAAGAGGGAGTGGGAACGGGTGATGCGGAAAGGGGAGCGAAAGGAGAAGGGAAGAGGAGAGGGGGTGCGGGATGGGAGATGCGAAAAGGGGAGCGAAAGGAGAAGAGAAGAGAAGTTAGGGAGGGGTGGGGACGGGAGATGCGGGAAGGGGAGCTAAAGGAGGATAAGAGAAGAGAAGAGAAGAGAAGAGAAGAGAAGAGAAGAGAAGAGAAGAGAAGAGAAGAGAAGAGAAGAGAAGAGAAGTAATCTCAAAATTCTTCATGAATACGCAAAATAAATGCAGAATTTATAAAACTGTGCAGGACGAAATATATGTCTAGGCCAGGGCCGGGCATGAGAGCGGCTCAGTCTAGCCGGCCAGAGCTGCTCTCGCTCCACAAGGCACTTCAATTCCAAGCCAGAGCAGAACGCTCACGCAGTGGCGGACTCGCATTACAGCTACCTTCCCTGCATTAATATAACAAGAGCCACGGTTGTTCTAGTCATTCAGTCTGTCAGTACATAATAGTTCATAAGGATATTACATCAATCCATTATACAGTACAGAATTTATAACACTCTTATTAATTTAATGAAATAAACTTCGCTCTATGCACACATTAGGCTTATTTACATAACCCATACGCACATACTACAATCTCCTCACCACGGTTCTACGAGACAGGCGTATGACTTCCACTTCCCTTACTTGCTGTGGACAGAGTTCATCTGCCAATATAATTAAACATCGCTTGATGAATTCACCTTCGTTGAATGTTTTCAATGCCTTTGCAATTTCGTGGCAAATTTTGTAGCTAATTCTCATAGCCGATTCACTAAGTGCATTATTGTCATCCTGTTAGTCTATAACATAATATAATATAATATAATATAATATAATATAATATAATATAATATAATATAATATAATATAATATAATATGATACGATATATGATATGATATGATATAATATAATATAATATAATATAATATAATATAATATAATATAATATAATATAATATAATATAATATAATATAATATAATATAATATAATGTGATGCGATGCGATATGATATGATGTATGACCATAAATTATACAACTTAAAGAAAATGTTTCTCAGGTACATTATATTGGAGTATCTATTCGATATTTATATTGCATTATAAGTTATTGTAGTACATTTAGTAATATATAATTTTAAATTATACAAATATTATGATATATCATAGTATAGTATATTACAGTTCATGATATATAATATTATATATTATAATACTTGTATAATTTAATATTATATATTACTAAATGTATAATAACTTATAACGCAATGCAAATAGCAAATATATACTATAATATAATGTACCGTACCTGAGAAACATTTTCTTTAAGTTGTATTAATTTATGGCGTTCATTACCAACATATTTGTCATATTCAGTAGCATGTTGTTAAGAATAATGTCCTTGGATATTGAACCTCTTAATCAGTTGGAGTGTTTTATGCCAAATTAAACACTTTGCTAATCCACTGCTCTCTACGAAAAATAACTACTCCTCCCATGATACATTAAAAGCATTGGGAGTAGCGGTCCGCTCTAGTCTATGAGCGGAAGCTCCGTCTTCAAAGTTCGCCTTCATATTGCAGTCACCACTACACCGACACTGACTGACGTACAGTATGTATACGTCACAGCGCTCGCGAGACAAGCTCTTTAAAGCACACAGCGCTCATTTCTCAGAATCACGTAATGTGCCCAGCCCTGGTCTAGGCCTACCAATATTTCCAAATATATCTGCAACATTAGTAGCACACAATCACATTTAAGGTAACCACATTTCTCTAAATAATTGTACGAGCATGATGAAAAGTATGTTTACAATATTACTAAAATAAGAATATTTTAATAATCGTAATATTGAAATTACACCATTCATTACATTTCATGTATTAATCATCTTGACGTTCTTAATAGTTTGATGTTTGTACTCTTCTTGATACTATTCTGCGTTATACAAACTCATATATGAGCCAGATTAAAATCAAATCATATTTCTCAAATTCGTATTATGTGGTTTATTTAAATTTGGGGCTCTAATGGTAACATTAGGATGCTTAGAGGAAAAATGCTGTTCTTGCCTCTGTCTGTAATATAGCTTCCCTGCTTCTGGCTCTGTATTGCGCTCATATCTGATGGAAAATATTTAAAACCGCTCTAATCTGACAATAACGATGACAGTTGTGCTGGTGAGCTCTTCTAGCCGCGTCTGTGGCTTAAGCTAGAATTGCATCTGCCTGTATTTGAAGATTGTTATGCTTTTACTCTACTTCTTTGTACACTTATCAATTAGTACAGTGTTAATTGCCTATTCTATGTTCTTCATTGTGTTAATTTCATGCTAAATGTAAAATTTTTAATGGCATATGTTCTAACTGCCTACCACACCAGTTTTTAAACTTATAATGATTGTTTTAACATGAATATTTTTAAGTGTTCATTATGTGTTCTCTTTTAATATGACCTGAAAATGCCATGATTATGGCGAAAACGTTTGTCAAAAACTTTTATATACCATTTCATGTAGTATTGTAATGGTTCAACGTGTGTACTATTGATAAGTAATTTGATTATAATAAACCTACACATATTTGAATATCTTGAAGGCGAGAAAGATTAGAACTGCAGCTGTTGAAGTTTGCGACGCGAACTGAGAAAGGGATAATAGTAACCACCAAACTGTACACTTTTAGGTCTTTTAGGTTAGAATATATTATATAATGTGTTTTATTGTGCCATTTCCATTTTAATATGTGTTCTTTTAGAGAGCAGTTGGATGTTATCATAGGTGGGGGGGGAACCTATAAAGGAGAACTTGTTTTGGGTACAAAGCACGTACGGTCAGGAGACCCGTTCATTGGATTTTAGACAAAATTATGATAATATAAAATTTGTATGTATAATATTACTCAATAAATCCATCTATCTATCCACTTATATTATACTTATCGGACCCAACATGCCTTTAAAATTGTTAAGCTAGATTGCTGGTCTTCCCGGGTTCCATCCTCGGTCAGGTCGTCATTAAATTTCTGGTGGAAAAAGCAGACATTGCAGAGAATTTTTATCGGGGTACTCCCGCACCCTCTATTATTCCACCATTACTATCCATCTTCTACTCATTTCATCTATCATCTGCTATAGTCAAAAATAGGTTGGGGTGACGTCTTGGGGTTAGTAAGGGTATCCAGTCCTGTTATAGGAAGGGTTGGAAGGCTTCTGAGACTTATCAGAAACTAGTCAGGGTGCGGGATCTGTCTTTTGTCATGGGTAGAGTTCGAAGGTTTAGCTCCTATTCTATCCCGTAACGTGTAGCATTGCGTTTGTTTACTGCTGTGTCGTGCATCAGGTACGTACTATAGTCAACTCACAGAAACACTCATGCAGTAGGACTTCAAGCTCCAGACACGCGGTTTGTCTGACAGGATTTGTCCGTGCGTAATACAATTAACCACAACTTTTTAAGCTTCAAATAATCATATTTCCGTCTAGAATTATCTATTTCAAAATACACTGCATATGAGCGGTGGAGAAAATGTAATCGTGCGCCGAGCCACTGTGTAACCTGCAACGTTCACAGCATCTATGTAAGGAGGAGGACACCCGAAGGGGAAGTGAAGTAACTGTCTGACTTATTAAAAGATTTTCATTTTCCTTGCGTCAAGCAGTTAAATATAATTTTATACAGTACAAGGCTACAAACTAATGTTTAGTACGTGTAACGAAGAAAGAAATGAACAATAAATGAACAATATCACAACCTAAAATTAACTGTCTTCAGAATGTCTCTGCGACAAAGTTTCAAAATCAGAAATTATGTCACTTACTGCCAGTCGTAGTTGATCACGAAGGTATTTGTCTCTGTCAGTCGTAATCTAAATTTGGTGTTTACTATTTTTATTGTTGAAAATAATTTTTCACACACGTAAGTTGTAGCGAACATGGCTTCAACAGAGCAAGCGAAAGAACGAAGCTTCGGATATTTATTTTTTGGCAAAGATTTGAAAGTTCAACATTTGTCAAGTCCTTACATCTAGCTTTCATTTGACATCACATAGTAAATCAGTGAGTTCAAATAGAAGAGCTAACCGCATTATTCGTACATCTGCTGAAAAAGGGTCGACGTACAGAGATGATGATGATGATAACAATAACATTTAACCTTTTAATGTTTCATCAGTAACATGTAGTATAATGCCGTTTTATGTTGTACAACCGTTTTGTGAACAAATCATACATTTAATATTCTCATCACATTGACAGCAAAAAAATGCGTCCTCCCATCCTACTTGGAACTTTCGTACATGGTTTCGAGAGAGACATATGCCACTCGCAGGTCAGAGATAAATACAAATGGAACGGAATTTGACTCCAGTGAGTGAGAGGGTGGGGGTTGGCGGAGGTTAGAAGCAAGCGAAATGCACAGCTATCACTGCGAGCCACAATGTGCTCGCGAGTCACGTTCTCGCCACGGCTGCTGTATATTATAAATCATTAAGATAAAGCTCAATCAATAGAAAAACTCTCCAAGATTTCGTTTGATTCCTTTTCGATGGCCATTGTTGTGTGCAATATTTTGTTTCAAGCTTATTGTTGCATGGCTATTGTGTGAAATGTTTCGTTTCAAGCTTATTGTTGCATGAATGAAATGTGCATTTATCAGTCTAGTTCCTTGTCAATAGAGATGTGGACGGTACAGCAAAAAGTTCAATGCGTGCTCTGGTTTGCAGAATTGAATTCAGTTACGCGTGATCAGCGGCGCATACGGAGGGAATGGAATGTGGACCCTCCTACACGCAAATCCATTTACGAGTGGGATAGAACTCTACGAGATAATGGAAGCTTGATTTCAAAGACAGGGAAACATTCTAAAAGCATGTGGCCGAAATGACTATGGATCAGGTGCGTGAATTATTCGCTGGAAGCCCACGTAAATCAATTAGGCAGGCTAGTTGGGAACTGCAGATTCCTCGTTCAACTGCTCACAAGATTCTACGCAAACGTCTCCGTATGTGTGCTTACAAACTTCAGTTCCTTCTTCAGAGATTGTCGCCATAGAGTTAATTTCTGTGGTGAGAGGATTCGGCGTGTCGATAAAAATTCCAGGTATGTCGATTTGTTGCTATTCAGTGATGAGGCAATCCTTCACGTTTGCGGGAATGTTAGTCATCATAATTGCCGCATATGAGGTTCTCATAATCCCTTCAGAGTGATTGAACATGAAAGGGACTTACCAAAAGTCAATGTCTGGTTGGGAATGCACAAAAATAGAGTAATTGGCCCATTCTTTTTTATGGAACCTACAGTGACGGGAGTCACGTACCTTGATATGCTGGAGAACTTTGCTATTCCGCAATTTCCGCCAGGTTTAACATTTCAGCACACTTCCATCGAAATGTTAAAACGTTTTCGGATGTAACCTTCCCAGGAAATTGTATTAGTAGGGATGGGCTAACTTCCAGGCCGCCTAGATCCCCGGATTTAACTCCTTTGGAATTTTTTTTGCGTGGGGATTTATTAAAAATTTTGTGTACAGCAGAAAAGTTTGCAATTTGATTGATTTGAAACAGCATATATTTCAAGCGGCTGAGCTTATAACACCTGATATTTTGTTGAACACCTGGCGAGAGGTTGAGTATCGTTTTGGTACCTGTGAGCTATAAATGGTGCTTATGCGCTCAGAAATTTTACCTTATTTAGGCTTCTTTGCAAAGTTTTAATATTTTATAATATCAGAAAATTATATTCGGCCACTCATTTTCCTTAATCAGTATTTTTATTGGGTTATTTTACGACGCTGTATCAACACCTAGATTATTTAGCGTCTAAATGAAATGAAGGTGATAATGCAGGTGAAATGAGTCCGGGGTCCTGCACCGAAAGTTATCCAGCATTTTGCTCGTATTGGGTTGAGGGAAACCCCCGGAAAAAACCTCAACCAGGTAATTTGCCTCAACCGGGATTCGAACCCGGGCCACCTGGTTTCGCGGCCAGACGCGCTGACCGTTACTCCGCAGGTGTGGACTTAAACAGTATTAACAAAATGGCAAAGTACACGTGACAATGGAGTTTTGTATAATGTCTCTTTATGGTGGTAATATGAAACCCTTTAAGTAGTTTAGAACATAAGTTACATGTTACATTTTCTTTCTGTGCACAATAAAAGAATTTCTCTTCCCATTCTTCTACAATTATTCGTTCTGCTGCAATCTTTACGTTTAATGGTTTGGAAACAGACATGTTGATCGCCAGTTAACGTATATACTCCGCCTGTTCTACGTGGAGTGCGTGCGTGTGGAAGGATACATTAGTGAACTGTCCCTGCATAAATATGACATAAGATGCGACTTGCCGCACGAAATGCCGACTGCTGGCGCTAAACCTTCTAACTCTATGGTCCGTCCCAGGGATCTGACCTCTGCGCAAGTAGTATGTGGGAGGGATAGGGCCAATGATTACTCTGAATGATTACTCAATGAATCGAGCAATCGCTTGCAGGAGGGGATAATTTTATACTTATCTAACTCTACTCTATCTTCTACCACGAGCATTTTACCCCTTAGCGGACTCGAGCTGATACTACCCGCAATACACACCGGCACAGATAGACTCCTCTCCCATATGCGCGAAGTTACTCTACAGATCCCTGGGACAAACCATAGTCATGACCACAGTCAAATACATACAGTCGCGCAACTCATACGTATAAAATATGCAAACATTTGACAGCTGGCGCGACAGTAGCCCTCTAGCGGCAGGCAAGTTAAAAGTGTGCACACGACATATGATAACACATCAGAAAACGAGTTTTGCGTAATTTATTTTATATTTTTAAGCTATACAGTAAGTCTATATGGTTCTTATTAATTTTACTTTAGAATACTAGAAGAATTTCACACGCAGTTAATCTACAAGTTTCAGAAGCTGGGAATAAACTTAATTCTTTCTGCTCCTTAAAACTGAATTATGGCCCTGATCACTATCATGATTTGAAATAATATAATTGTTCGTACATGGACGGTTAATTCAATTCATTCCTAAATATATTTATGAATCATTGGAACTCCGTATTTCCTGTGAGAAGAATCAAAATTAGTAGCTTCAAAATTGTAGGGCATATCTCGTAGGGTACATCGCGTGGTGAACTCCCCTTCCTATTTCCTGAAAAATTAACTATTTTCCATACCGCAAATTGGGGTACACTCGGCCGCTGAGGTAAACTTGAAAATAAAAAAGGGGAAGATTTAAACCTTAACATGACAGACATTGATTTATGAAGTTCATTATTTTTCCATTTCTTAAGAACCGGTATTTCCTTTATTAAGTTATTTTGAGTCACAAATAGTGCTGATACTATGGTTTAAATTTTTATGCCAAGTTTACCGCATTTTACATTACATTTCCAGTTTTCACACATAAGCTTAATTTTAACTTATCCTACCTATATAATACGCAATTTTCATGCACTTACTGTTAATATGACGTAGATGAGAACAAACAAATGAACACACAATTTTGTTGTAAAAATTGTAACTTCAATTAACTCAGAAAATGTAGGTTTAATTTTATTTTCAGAGCAGAAGTGGTGTAAGTCAAAAATGGGTAATGAAGGTTAAAGTAAACATTCTGTAAAATACAGCGCAAAGTAGCAGTTAATATTGAATTTATTTAAACTATTAGTAGTCAGTGGATAGCACGAAGGATATATTAATTGCTACTTTGCGCTGTATTTTACAGAATTTTTACTTTAAACCTCATTACCTAATTTTGACTTAAACCACTTCTGCTCTGAACGGCTCAAATAATCACTGGGAATGTAAGATCAACACCAATAACAGTAATGCAAATTATTACAGAAAATATTGCTTTTTATATTAAATTTAAAAAGGCTCTTTTATTTCTTGAGAACTTAATACGTATGCCACTTGAATCTACACCAACACATCAGAAATTTATCGACACAGTCTGGATTTATTCAAGAAGTGAATATTTTGCAAAAGGATTACAATACTCCATGAATTCTTGAAAAATTAACACCATGAATGCAATATAACATTAAACTTTTGAAAAATATAAATAAAAAAACACGAATACAAAAATTATAGAATTACTTGCATTAAAAACTGTAGATACATTATCCAAAATCGGAATGGTTACACATTTACATGACCTTTGCAAAAAATGATATACTGTAACAGGTATTTGCTTTGTTTTTATTTAAACTCTCCTTCCTGACATACAAATAGGTAACTGATTGCTAAAAAATGTTTTATAGAACACATACGTAGGCTACCTACAACGTGGATTATTGGTTATGACTGAGTTATGATTTTCTCTTGGTCTTTAGGGAATCTGAAAAACGACAAATTCGGAGATTTAAACTTATTGTTACTGCAATTTTCGCCATTGCACACTTTGCCTTTATTCCGACGCATGATTAAAACGTTATTATAACATACCTTTAAAGCACGTGCTGGCTGAACGAGACTGTATCAACCCTACGACCAGTGCCTTGCCTGCCGCTTGGGCGCTAGTGTCGCGAATGTTGGCAAAAAATGTGTTGAAGTTGCGCGACTGTATGTTTTAGGCTGTGGTCATGACCGCGGAAGGGCGGCTCACCTGTGAGTCCTGGATTCACGAACGCCACCCAGATCGGACTTGGACAACAGCCGCCAGGAATCGAGAGGGTTTCGTTGTACTTGTGCCCGGATTTCCTGCCTTACGATATACAGAGGAGAACAAGACTATAGATTTCTTTGTAAATTGAGAAAAGAGTAAACTGTGGTAAGGGAATCCTGTTATCGTTTACATCTACTTTAAGAGACGCAGCCAACATGCTGGGGTGCGGTTTCCTGATCGTTGCGTGCAAGTTAGCTTTCATGTAGCTTTGATGTCGATTACCAGTGAACAACAAGGCTATAAATGAACAACACACATATAGTGGCTTTCTGTACGATATAACTGTACTTAACTAGGGAGAACAGCTTTATGATAATAAATTGCAGCCCTGTTAAAACTGCCCTTACAACATATTACAACACTCATGCAATCTAATGCGTAGGGCAGACTCGGCTAATTTCGTGATACTAATGTTTTGGTGCAAAAATAAGGTTCAAATTATATATTAACGGTCTTACTAATAAACCGTGTATATTTTTATACGGGATTTATGCAGAGTTGAGAGAGAAAACTTTACTAATAAACCATGCATAAGCGATGGACGTATAAACAGCCTGTAACTATACAATGAGAATTATTTTGCAGTAGTTATATACACGAAATTCCTTGTTTAAGCGTTGTATATAGAGAAAAAATTGCCGCCCTTCTAACAGCTGTTCGTATCGACTGTCATTTCATGATGATGGTTGCCTTGTAACCATAGAAGAACAAACCAAAGAGCACAGAATAATTAGAATAATATTGCTGTAGCTTGTACTCTTTGACCAAAATATAGCGTGGTAATCGATCAGAGCCAGTTGTACTATCGATACTTAACACGCCAAACTAGAGCACTCTACCGGATGCAATAAAGAACCTCAGATATTTTGTTGCCTTTCGTAACGAAGTAATGACGAAACTATAACGTAGCTGTGTAATAGTTATACCTTTATACATGACGTATGTAGTGATTATTAGTAAGGAATTTACACACGACGTATAAATGAGCTACTCATTGTATAAGTATAAGACAGTTAAACATCTGTATATACAGTTTTTATTAGTAAGACCGATATTGCTTTAATGTACTTACGTACATTACTTACTTACTAACTTTTAAGGAACCTGGAGGTTCATTGCCGCCCTCACATAAGCCCGCCATTGGTCCCTATCCTGAGCAAGATTAATTCATTTTCTATCATCATATCCCACCTCCCTTAAATCCATTTTAATATTACCTTCCCATCTACGTCTCGACCTCCCTAAAGGTCTTTTTCCCTCCGGCCTCCCAACTAACATTCTATATGCATTTCTGGATTCGCCCATACGTGCTACATGCCCTGCCCATCTCAAACGTCTGGATTTAATTTTCCTAATTATGTCAGGTGATGAATACAATGCGTGCAGTTCTGTGTTGTGTAACTTTCTCCATTCTCCTGTAACTTCATCCCTCTTAGCCCCAAACATTTTCCTAAGCACCTTATTCTCAAACACCCTTAACCTATGTTCTTCTCTCAATGTGAGAGTCTAAGTTTCACAACCATAAAGAATAACCGGTAATAGAAGTGTTTTATAAATTCTAACTTTCAGATTTTTTGACAGCAGATCATACGTACATTATTAGATGTCGGAAAGTTACATGTCAGCATTTTACCTCAAATTTATACAATACTTACAAACAAGCAATACATATAAACAAATCAATTTAGCATTCTAGAAGGTTTGGTATAATTTTGTGATAGCTCAAGGGTATCTTCGTGATAGTCTATAAATGCAAAATATTTAGACATATTCAATCAAATTTTAAATTCCTCCATCAGATTCATCAAAACTTATATTACTTCCTAAGTAATCGAAGTGAGAAACTTGTTCTAGATATTTATTTTGTTATAATTTTCGAGCGTACAGGATATTTACCTTAGTTTTCCTTGAAGATATCTTTTGGATTATACTGCTTCCCGAGTTTATATAATTTATGGACCGATCGTTGTAAATCGTCCTCATTATTTTGTATTATTGCTTAATCGTCAGCATATGCTGTAGTAGTATATGAAGATAATTGGTTTTGTTCTTTTTTTATACCAGGACTTACATTTCGTTTCCATTTTTTATGTCATCTACATAAATGCTGAGAAGCGTCGGCGACAAAACACAGCCTTGCCTAACTCCTTGATGTGTTATTATTTTTTCTGATTTTAGTGAACTTGTATTTATTATTGTTTTTGTATTTTTATAAAGGCATTTAACACTTCCTACAAGCTTATTTACGTTGGGATAAACAAATTGATTTTATGTGTACAAGTATAAGAAAGACAATTTATAAATTCATAATACTTCGAAATTTTATCACTAAGGAGGCATTGAGAATAAAATTTTAGCTTTAGTGCAATCATAATACATTATGGTATAATAAATTGGGGTGGAGTAGCATCATCTGTACTTAATCCATTAATTTTATTAATTAGAAGATTAATAAAAATTTGTCTGACCAAAAACATGGATTACCCAACAAATTTAATTTATACAAACTTTAAAGTATCATGTACTGAAGAAACTTATAAATATAGTTTACTAACTTACTAACTCAGAAAACGAATAAAACATAAATCTAATCGACATGAATATCGTACTCGAAGACAAAAGTCTACTTTCTCATTAATTGAGCGTAAATGTCTTATAATTGCAACTCTGAAACATGGTGCTAGTTTAGGCCCAAGACTTTATAATAAAATTACAAACCATTTTCCAAATTTGAAATAGTTTAAAATTGAAGCTTTTAAAAAATAAATTTATAAACTTATTCATGATATATAATATTAACAAATCTGTGTATTTTTTACCTTTTATTTCTGTCGACTATATTCATGTTTTTATTCAATATCACTGGCTTCTGTTTGTTTATCAAATTATATTAAATTTTTTTTCTCTTTTTTCTCTGTTTTTTGCTCTTGTGTTATTTATCGGTTTGCATTAAGTTAATTACTGTATTTAGTAAACTGTCTTTGTATATTTTATGTTATATTATTGGCTAAGACAACAACGTACACGAGCCTGGGTCTTACGGTAGAGGCTAGAAACATTTTTGTTTTATAATTTTAATTTGTACTCACTAGCTAGCTAGCTAGGTAAATAAATCTTAGATGTGATGTGTACCCACTTTTATTATTATTTATTTATTTAATCTGACAGGATTAAGGCCATAAGGCCTTCTCTTCCATCGTACCAGATAGCACATATAAATACAAAAAAGAAATACAAACACTGATGAAAATAATACTTATTAAATTTAAGCCCTATAGAGGGTCAACAGAGTCAAAAGAACACTATAGAGCTCTCATCGAGCTAATACAAGGAAAAAGAAAGAAAATAGAGATAGCAATGATGATAGTGATAACTGATAATAATAATAATAATAATAATAATAATAATAATAATAATAATAATAATAATAATAATAATAATAATAATAATACAAACATTACATATTAATTGTCAATTTTACAACATCACAGTTACAATATTTACTATATGTCATGGGTTAAGTCGAAATTGCGAAACCTGACAGGTATTCAACAAGCAATTCCATTAACTAGAATGTAATTTTTTTATTTAAATTTGAATTTTGATATTGTCCGACAGTCTCTGACATGGTCAGGGAGAGAGTTCCAGAGGCGTGGAATAGATATGATGAAAGATGATGAGTAGAAGGATGTTCTGTGCAGAGGAATAGAGAGAAGGTACATGTTCCGGGTTCGAGGTAGTGAAAGGTAAACAAAACGAGATGCTAGGTAAGAAGGTGTGGAGGTGTGGATGATTTTAAATAGTAATAAGAGAGAGTTGAAGAATCTTCTTTCTTTAAGTGGACTCCAAGACAACAATTCCAACAATTCTAGTGACGGTGTTACATGAATGAATTTTATAATGTTACAAACGAAACGAACGCAGATATTGTGAACACGCTGTAGTCTATGGGCAAGATCAGTATTTAGATTCGTGAATAGAGAATTGCAATAATCGAAGTGGGGCATCACTAAAGTTTGGATCAGGTTCTTTTTAAGGCTGAGAGGTAAAACGTTGGTTATGTGTCTGAGGGAGGTCTTCAATTATGGAAAAAGTTTTCTTACCTATGTAGGTCACTTGACTTTGAAAATTTAAATTTGAATCTAAATATGCCCCTAAATTTTTTACTGCCTTACTATATGTAATTATGGTATTATTTATTTTTGTATTTGATACAGTGGCTAGATCTATTTTGTTTAATGCTCGTTGGTGGCCCATTATTATAGCTTGTGTACATTATTTCTCATAGTTTATGTCTGTCGACACAATCAAAAACAATTTTTGAAGTCAATGAAAGCCATGTGCGTTTCTAAATTGACGTCTAATCTTTTTTCTAAAATTCTTCTAATGCTAAAAATGTTGTCACTGCATGAGCGACCTTTACGGAATCAGTGATAAAATATTATCTACTGAACTTAAACGCAGAAGACCACTTTCAAGCCATCTGAAAGTTTTAATGTCCAAATTGAATTCAGAATGTGTAATGTAGGTATAATCTGCACTTTTTCCTAGAATTCTGAGCTGGTCATTCTAATTGCTACTGCGGCCATTCTGCGCCACTGCGAGGCAGTTAGAGTGAAGCCCGGCAGCTCCACAACAGGATTGTGCAATTTTCCTACCTCATAAATCTCTACTGCGTGGCGACCGCCTCGTCGAGATGGAATGGCTCAAATTTATCACGGCCTCGCTCTTTGTCTAACCTCCCTCTGTAAAGGGCATTTTCCCTTAACCAAACTCCACAATCTTCCTTACTTCAGTTCCACACACATTATTCTGCCTACTAAATTCTCTCCAGATTCAATATCCATAATGATCTTACTGAAGGCTTGACTAATAATCACAGATGTTTTTAAAAATAGGCTTAAGGACTTCGCTAATGAACGGTAGCTCGTTATTCGTAAGAGTTATGGCAAAAGTGAGGGAGTTATAGCGTAGTAAGTGAGCGCTGCGTAATATTGAAAGTTCAGTGAGTAATATTGTGCAGTGAGCTACAGAGCCAGTTCAGTGAGTTATAGAATCCGAGTAATGAGTTGGATTTACACTGGGAATTGACTGTGTTACAGTGAGTGAGCAGTGTGTAATATTGAAAGTTCAGTGAGTGATAGTGTGTGTGCATTGTGGTTGTAGTGAAAGTGGAGTGAGTTACAGAGCCAGTTCAGTGAGTTACAGTATCCGAGTAATGAGTTGGATTTACACTGGGAATTGACTGTGTTACAGTGAGTGAGCAGTGTGTAATATTGAAAGTTCAGTGAGTGATAGTGTGTGTGCAGTGTGGTTGTAGTGAAAGTGGAGTGAGTTACAGAGCCAGTTCAGTGAGTTATAGTTTCCGAGTAATGAAAATTGACTGAGTTATAGTGAGTGAGCAGTGCGTAATAATGAAAGTTGAGTGTATGTGTGCAATGTGTTGTAGTGAAAGTGTAGTGAGCTACAGAGCCGGTTCAGTGAGTTATACGACACGAGTAATGAGTTAGATTTACACTGAAAGTGACTGAGTTATAGTGAGTGAGCAGTGCGTAATATTGAAAGTTCAGTGAGTGATAGTGTGTGTGCAGTGTGGTTGTAGTGAAAGTGGAGTGAGTTACAGAGCCAGTTCAGTGAGTTATAGTTTCCGAGTAATGAAAATTGACTGAGTTATAGTGAGTGAGCAGTGCGTGATAATGAAAGTTGAGTGTATGTGTGCAATGTGTTGTAGTGAAAGTGTAGTGAGCTACAGAGCCGGTTCAGTGAGTTATACGACACGAGTAATGAGTTAGATTTACACTGAAAGTGACTGAGTTATAGTGAGTGAGCAGTGCGCAATATTGAAAGTGCAGTGAGCGATAGTGTGTGTGCAGTGTGGTTGTGGTAAAAGTGCAGTGAGTCTATGTATGCATTTATTCACACTGCAGTGGGTATATACCCGGTGGCAGTGGTAACTAATTACACTCAATAATGACAATAATAAACTCATTAATTAAAAATAAAATTAATAATAATACTAATAATTAATACTAACAATAATTAATAACAACAACAACAACAGGGAATATACTAAATTAAATGAAACGATCACTTAAAATAACATTTGAAATAAATCTAATTTGTACCTTAAAACTAAGATCGAACTAAAACCCACGAGTATGATATGTTCATATCTGGACAAGTACCTTTCAAATTACACTCATTTCGCTGTCAACTCACTCACTGCAATGGAACTACGACACATTTCACTGATTCTATCCTGATTTCACTAACATTTCAAAAACATTTCACTGTTCAAATACTATGCACTGCCACTATAAACTATAAAGCTTCACTGACAGGAACACGTTTCACTTACACAGCACACTTCACTGACACGACATACTTCTTCACTGATGCAACACACTTCACTGACAACATAATTCTTCACTGATACAACACTTCAATAACAACATATCATTTATACCCTTTAAATACTGTGTATAATTACCGTCTATTAGTAAGGTTGTTGGTAAAGCCTTTAGTAAGTCTGCAGGTAAAGCATTCCAGTCCCTGATAATACGATTGAGAAAAGAAAACTTTCCAGTGTCCGTCCTCTGCCTTCTTTCCCTCAATTTACATGAATGGTCGTTCCTTGAAGAGTAGTGATAGTGTATGTACAGTGTGGTTGTGGTGAAAGTGCAGTGAGTGATAGTTTGTATGCAGTATGGTCGTGGTGAAAGTGCAGTGAGCTACAGTGCCTGTTCAGTGAGTTTCACTATCCGAGTAATGAATTAGATTTACAGTGAAAGTGAGTGATTGCACAGCGAGTAGTAGTGTTAGTGTACTCAGTTATAGAGTTATTAATTAATGCCTTCATGGTAACATGGAAATCATTTCATTCTTTAGAACCAGGTACTCAGCTGCTGAAAGCGTTAACCCTTATAACTTGTATATTTAGTTCCCCTATACTTTACGTGAGTATGGATAATGGAACCATTACCTATTTTAATAATAATATGGTTATTCAATGAAGGAAAGCATGTTCACAGTAGTCGATGAAGTCAATGCCAAAGATGAGCCCGAGGGAGAACATGAACGCAGATAATTTGTGAATAGATTCTGAGAAATGTAGAGAATAAATTTTGAAGGAAGATATTGGTTCCTGACCCATTTTTTTCAGGTTTCATACAGACATTAAATTTGTCTTAGCTTTTGAGGGAAACTACGGAAAACCTAGGACAGGATTTGTTTTATTGACTAAGCTAGATAGCTTGTAGTGCTACTGGACGACTCTATTAAAATAGAGAACGGGCGAAAAGGAAAACACAAAGCACGAAGTTCATCATACACTTGTTTCCGTGGTAATATGAGTGACGTCAGAGTCAACGTTTAATATTGAAAAGATAATATTTATATTGTGCCTGTTTCATAGATTTTGTGACAAATCTGAAAAAAATATATATCTAGAAAAATAAATGCGTAACAGGAAAATCTTAACTTCAGATCTGAATTTAGCATATGTTAATTACACAAAATTACCTATTTTCATTCTAGTGCAAAAGGAAAATTTGAAATTTGTTGCCCAGTGAGTTGTTTCCTATCAGGAGGGATCATAGTTAAAATTATTCCTATTTCGAAGGAAAAACAATATTTCATAATAAGAAACAACATCGATACCTAAGGCGCGACTAGACACTACTGGGTGTTCAGTTCAAAGTGTGTCATGGCTCGCTGTATGCCGTCATGTGGCTAGTCGATGAGCCTAGAGAATTCAATTTTCCTACACTTCCACAGAGGTGTATTGCTTTTGTGCCAGAGAAGGTGCCTAGCAAGTACGGCGTTCATTCAGAAGAGTACTTACTGATACGTACGGTAACGCCGGTAGTGGCAGGAATGTGAACTGTTTCGAAACATGTACTGAGGTGAGTTTTATTTCTTACTGTCGGGATATGTGGAGAGAGTTAAGACGATTACTTACGAATTTGTTGACATTAATTTCGACGGTCAACATGGACACGGAGCATTTGATTTGTGTTGTGGAATGTTTCCGTACGCAACCAATGATAACAAATACCCTGCGTATGACTTGTCCGGCAAAACAATTCGAAAGAGGTTACGGTAGCACACAGCCCGTACATACCGCCATCTGTTGCTACGACGTTCAAGTTATACCGTACACGTTCTCAAGTTCAGATTGAACGCCTTGATTAATAGGCAACTTCTCTGACACAAAAGCTGAAACTCGCTTCAAATAGCTGACTCATCAACAGTGACGTCATGACACACTTTGAAATGAACACCCAGTATGGTTACAGATTCCACGAAATATCAAACCTGCATCTTAAGGGGGAGGTACACTTTTCGCTAGTATAATTTTACTAATATTTCAATATTTTTCTCCTGTGAATCTGTAGGTCCTTTGGAAACAATAATTGCCATGCTTAATATACACCATCTCTACGTCATTAATTAATTTTAATGTTTTTTGAAACCCAATAGTTATGTTTTTAATTATGAAATACTTTTGAGTGCAGTTCTTTTACGTGAATAACATGATATATTAAAGTCTTTAAGATACAGTAGGGTCCGAAATTTTCCGCAGCAAAGGCGGTGTGATTTCCCTGAATGCGTCCCTAACAGCTTGCTTCAAATCTTCAATTGTCTGGTATCGATGTTTCGAGACATACTGCTTAATTATTCCCAACAGGGAAATCACAGGGAAATATCTTATTTTTATATTTAAAAAATAATATTTTTTAAATTTTTTAAAGAAATTAGTATAAAATTAAATAAAAACTTAAAAATATTTAAAAAATAACATGCTACAGTTTTTAGTATATTTTGTAGACATGATTATTAAAAATATATCAAAAGTAGAATTATATCAAAATTCAAATATTTGAATAATTTATATATAGTAATGTCACAAGAGGCCTGAGATTTGCCGATAAATCCACGTGCCTATATTATTTATATTTTTATTATATATATAAAAATATAAATAATATAGGCCTATACCTAGAATTCGCTCACAAAATTTTAATAATTGCATATTTATGAATCCTTAATCTATTTAGATATTGTGAAGTCGAAATAGAGGAATAACGATTACTGCAATACAGAAATTGGATGTTATTAAGAAATGCCAACTGAGAAAAACGAAATACAGCAGTAAAAATATTAATTACATGTACTACGCTTTTCTCTTGTTATTATAACAGAAATACGTTTTCATTATCTGCTGAAATCATAATTTAATTTAAACATTTTATAGTATAATTACAAATGACTTGATTAATACATTAATTAAATGAACAATTGTTATGAAGGTGTGTCATTTTCTTTACATACAATGGAAATGGCATTAGAAGATGAAGATGTAGATATGAAAGTAGGATTTCGCACTTTATTTAGTACAATGGATTCATGCTCATCGATTTACATGGAAACAGTTGGTGACACCGACTAACAAAAGAACGACCATGCGATAAATTGAAAGTGACAAATCCATCTGTAGAAATTATCGCGATGTATGACTGTCATTGGTTGGAATTCAAAATTTCATTACACTTCATTGGCCGAAAATGGAATGACGTCATATACACGAAATAGTCATTAAAATATTGCCCGGATGAAACAAATCCAAAAAAAGTTTTTCATATTCAAAAAACTATTGAGTTTTCAAAAACATTAAATTTATTTATTTATTTATTTATTTATTTGTAGATCGTGTATATTAAACATGCTAATTTTTGTTTACAGAGAATGTATAGATTCTAAAAAAAAAAATAAGTTGAAATAATTACAGTAAGATTATGCTGGCGAAAGGAGTATACCTCGCTCTTTAAAAGTTACGGAGAGCAAAGAATTTCTGACAAACTTCTTAATCTCACTTGTCACTTTTGTTAATTTTAAGAAGTTGCTTGAGGCGGTCTTCGCGACTGACGTCAATCTGTTATTTACGGGTACTGGAAAGTGACGTATTAATTTTTCCTTGTTGTAAGGTTGAACTATGTAATATTGCATGCTGACTAAAGGATAATCTGAGTTCACGTGGAAGAGCACAGAAAGCTTTGAGCCCCAAAGGGTAATTCATGGGTGCGTCTTGCAGGTCAGGGAATTTGCTTTCAGTGGCTCGGAAAATTACATCGCAGCTCAAGTATCATGGAAGCGGAACACGTCACCCGTTAATTTAAATGTGGTGGTTATTATCAGCACAATTTCTTTATTATCCTGGCAAGGTTTCCATGGAAATTTATTCATATAATACGTCGGTCGCCTTTCAGGTTTTGCCATTGCTAGAACGAGAAAAAAGTGAGAAAACTCACTTATCACAAACCATTAAGGCTGATTCACAATAAACCGGGAACGGAAACGACAACGGGAACGAGAAAGGAAATATTGTTAAAATGAATGTATTTAAATGTGAGCATTCACAATTAACTATTGTGAATGCTCACATTTAAATAAATTTATTTTAACATTATTTCCGTTCTCGTTGTCGTTTCTGTTCCCGGTTTATTGTGAACCAGCCTTTACAGTTCTGCCATCACGTTATCATCGGAATCGATATATTATTATTAGACTTCGTTGAATTGCCACACGCAGCATGCAATCAGATTGCCGATGTACGGTAGTATAGAGAGGTGAGCGACCGCCCGGTCTCGTAGTATAAGCAGTTCATGTTAAGAGTTGTGACCGGTCCAAATAGATAGAGTAGCTACACCTAATGTATATCTATGTAAGCACTTGTTTTCGCATTACTGTGGTTGGAATAGTCAAAGCTTAACATTTGTTCAGTGCAGACAAGAATTCAATCAAACATACTACAATGACAGTTTTGCTGTTCCAAACAATTGCCCCTGGAATATTCTTACCCCCGCAGCCAGTCTTGGCCTGTTGGGGAACGTGGTTGGATGCTGTTAATTATTATGCAGAACATTACGGCAAAATAATGGAGGTAATTGATGCATTGGATATCACAGAAAGTTCCGCTGTTGCAGCTGTAAAATCATTGCTTTCTGAACAGCTATTGGAAGATATTCTGTTCATTGATTCTAATTTTAAAATCATGTCCAAAAACATCATCCTGTTAGAATCGTCTAAACTATAACTCTCATAAGCTCTTAATATGGTGGATAAAGTATCACAAACCGTTATCCTAAATAACAATTCACTAATTTCATAAAAAGTGAAATGTAAGTAGAGAAACATTATTGCTAAAAATTCTGCCTACTCACAACTTCTTACTGTAAATGATGTACCATCAAGTCACGGCAAGACATCTGAAGTTGGTGTACTAAAAAGTGTGACTTTTCGTTCTTCAAATATGTAAGTATTATATAATGTGATGTTGAACGTACATTTTCCCAAAATAAAAACTGTTTAAGTGACCATCGGAGGAGGTTACTTTGCAGTCGCTAAAAGTGTACGTAACTCTTCACTGCAATGCACATATTCAAGGATGATGTGAGTATCTTACATTAAATTTTAAGAGTTAATATATCTCATTATAAAATAATTGTGTATTTACATGTTTAGACATTTCCTATTTCAATAATCATTCATTATATTTCTTGAATGCAGGATACAGGTTTTATTGTAACCGCAGTATACTGCTCAGTGTTTCCATCAGAGGCATACTCCATCCGTTGCACGCCCCCTTCTCATACAGTCTATACCGCGTGCGCAGGAAACCTTGCGATTCTCGTGGCAATTCCACGAAGTTTAATTATTATCAATACTGGGTGTTTCCAAATTTGTACAATTTATAATGGGACTGCGTACAATATAACTTTATGAATAGGAATTATGTCCGAGCAAATTCAAATCAAGTGTTTAAATCTCCTGCTTCTGATGAGTCGAAGATAGATACGTACTGACGTAATTTCAATTTCAACTAAAAGGTGTTTAATGTCCAGTGTCAAGGGAATAATAAACAATTGAAAAATATACTTCAATATTTCTATAAAATTACCTCTAAAATGCGTTCTCCAAGATGTAATTATTTATATTAAAAATTTGAAAGCCAATATCCAAATTATTCTTACACACATTTTAAAGAACGTACTTTTATGAGTATAACGTCGCAGAAATTTTGCATTTGAAAAAGGTTTAGATATATCCGTTTTAGTGAATTGTGTGTTAATATTTTTTAATTTGGGTCCCATTTAAAAAAATGAATTTTTGTTGCTGCAGCAATCATATTTTTACACACAAAAATGGAAATTGTACATAAATTGGGAAAAATAAAATTTAAATATCTTCTGTCTTTAAAATCCATAACTTCATCATAAAAAGTTTGAGGATTTATGTGCACTATAATAGTATATTACGATACAAGATTTTGTAATACACTTCAGAAATGTGTATTGTTCAGAATTGTTTGCACGATAGTATATTTTGAAAATAATATTTTAAAAAATCTTAATATACAGTAAGTACATTACACTATGAACAGCTGACTGAAGGTTAGCAGTCTGGCCAACGTACAAACTTTATCATCAACTTCAATGTGAAGGAGTAAAAATTATTCAGGTACTTGTAATATTTCGTGTCAATTACAATAATTTTTATTTCTTTTTAGTGCGGTTATAGGCGTAATAGATCGACTATTGATCAGTTTTTTTGTATTCGACAGATAATGGAGAAAAAATGGGAGTATAAGGGTACAGTACATCAGTTATTCATAGATTTTAAAAAGGCATATGACTCGGTTAAGAGGGAAGTATTATATGATATTCTTATTGAATTTGGTATTCCCAAGAAACTAGTTAGATTAATTAAAATGTGTCTCAGTGAAACATACAGCAAAGTCCGTATAGGTCAGTTTCTATCTGATGCTTTTCCAATTCACTGCGGGCTAAAGCAGGGAGATGCACTATCACCTTTACTTTTTAACTTCGCTCTAGAATATGCCATTAGGAAAGTTCAGGATAACAGGCAGGGTTTGGAATTGAACGGGTTATATCAGCTTCTTGTCTATGCAGATGACGTGAATATGTTAGGAGAAAATACACAAACGATTAGGGAAAACACGGAAATTTTACTTGAAGCAAGTAAAGCGACCGGTTTGGAAGTAAATCCCGAAAAGACAAAGTATATGATTATGTCTCGTGACCAGAATATTGTACGAAATGGAAATATAAAAATTGGATATTTATCCTTCGAAGAACTGGAAAAATTCAAATATCTTGGAGCAACAGTAACAAATATAAATGACACTCGGGAGGAAATTAAACGCAGAATAAATATGGGAAATGCGTGTTATTATTCGGTTGAGAAGCTCTTATCATCCAGTCTGCTGTCCAAAAATCTGAAAGTTGGAATTTATAAAACAGTTATATTACCGGTTGATCTGTATGGTTGTGAAACTTGGACTCTCACTCTGAGAGAGGAACATAGGTTAAGGGTGTTTGAGAATAAGATGCTTAGGAAAATATTTGGGGCTAAGCGGGATGAAGTTACAGGAGAATGGAGAAAGTTACACAACACAGAACTGCACGCATTATATTCTTCACCTAACATAATTAGGAACTTAAAATCCAGACGTTTGAGATGGGCAGGGCATGTAGCACGCATGGGCTAATCCAGAAATGCATACAGAGTGTTAGTTGGGAGACCGGAGGGAAAAATACCTTTAGGGAGGCCGAGACGTAGATGGGAGTATAATATTAAAATGGATTTGAGGGAGGTGGGGTATGATGATAGAGACTGGATTAATCTTGCACAGGATAGGGACCGATGGCGGGCTTATGTGAGGACGGCAATGAACCTTCGGGTTCCTTAAAAGCCATTTGTAAGTAAGTAAGTAAGTTGTGTGAAGTTTAAATTGTTTAAATAATGTTCAGTACATTTCAATTGCAGTGATTTGTTTAGTGTAATGTATATTAATTAACGCTGCCTTTTTCGTATGAGTTTTACATGTATTGCAGGATTGTAGCATACATAGAAGGCAGTGTTTTTTATTACGACTCTAGAGCAATTATTTATAATATTTCAACATACGTGTCTAGGTTGGTAACTCTGAATTCAGTAAAATCAACTTTCAATCGTGGTGGCCGTTTGCTGTAACGACGAGACAACACATTAACGTGAAAAAATTAATATTGCTACTTCCCATACAGGTTGAACCGTAAGTAATGTCATTAATTTCAAGGGGTTTTTCTTTTAGATATTTCGAACAAAAAATCTGCAAAGTCTCGAGCCAGGACTCCAGAGGAAATAAAAATGGTTGAATGTTGTACACATTTGTGTTTAATAAATACTTTCAAAAATGTGAGGATAGACCAAAAGCCCAAATACTGAAAGTGGCTTTGCTGTTGATGATAATGATAAATATCGGTAAACGAGGGGTATTACATTTCATGCTGTAATCTTCTCGGAACGTTAAGGCTCATCTCCACTATTAAATATATAACAACAACATGTTAAATATAACATGTTGGATTTAACATGTATATGGACATTTCAAGTCTCATTTGACTTAACATGTTGACTGAGTATGTTGAAGTTAACACTTTTTAACATGTTGGCGTGTTTTCCAGCAGCAATGGAAAACATGTCAAATCAATTCATTTGCTCGTGCAGCGTCGGTACAGTTCGGCAAAGTTCGTACAGTTTCCATAGCAACAACTAACTTCCGATTTTGTGGCGCGTATTTTGATCATTTTTATACTATCATTGGTCTTTGGTGTTGGCTGTAAGTTGTTCGAAGTAATGGAGTGGACGAAAGAAAATACGTTAGAATAAAATTAATGCACTGATGGAAAGGACTTGTTCGTGGGATGTGTCTGCAAAAAAATACAGAGACAAAATAAAGAAGGCCGACTGTTGTAGAGAACTGGAATTATTATTTAACTGATCTCGAGAATACAATAGAGTTTTCGCACTCTCGTCGTAAGCTAAACGTTAATGCTATGTTGACGTCAGTAATGGTCGTATTTGATGATGTATATTAACGTTCGTAAAACTTCGGAAAGAATAATTACCGGTATACGATATTACCCGCTCCTTTAATATCTATGATGTCGTAGGTCCTATGATAATCAATCGCGCTGTAATTTTTTTAATTGAGTTGGCTGCTCTTAAATTGTGTCTTTCTGTAATGTAATAGGAAGTATTTTTGCAACACTATATTAAAATCGTGCTCTGACATTCTCAGCAAGTTTTTGAATACAAATCGATTTTGAACTTTAAGCTCGTTTAGAATGTCTTCTGCATAGTGTCTTTTACTAAGATATTGCCACACCCAAATTCTCATTTTTCTTCCTTTTCACGGCCTTGGAACAGGCAATACAGACAATTACAGAAGTTAAATCATCATCTGAGTCCATTGTCCAGTCCACACCTGTGGAGTAACGGTCAGCGCGTCTGGCTGCGAAACCAGGTGGCCCGGGTTCGAATCCCGGTCGGGGCAAGTTACCTGGTTGAGGTTTTTTCCGGGGTTTTCCCTCAACCCAATACGAGCAAATGCTGGGTAACTTTCGGTGGTGGACCCCGGACTCATTTCACCGGCATTATCACCTTCGTATCATTCAGACGCTAAATAACCTAGATGTTGATACAGCGTCGTAAAATAACCCAATAAAAATAAAAAAAAGGGTCTGGCTGTGAAACCAGGTGGCCCGGGTTCGAATCCCGGTCGGGGCAAGTTACCTGGTTGAGGTTTTTTCCGGGGTTTTCCCTCAACCCAATACGAGCAAATGCTGGGTAACTTTCGGTGGTGGACCCCGGACTCATTTCACCGGCATTATCACCTTCATACCATTCAGACGCTAAATAACCTAGATGTTGATACAGCGTCGTAAAATAACCCAATAAAATAAATCCATTGCCCAAAGTTTGAAAATAAGACACTACCTACATTAAAATCTCATAGACCGTTTATGGTGGACTACGCAAAGAAAGTCAAGTTTAACATGTTCAACAGTGTGGACAAAGTGTTAAATGAAATTATCATTAACATGTTCAATCAACATGTTGGGATGCTAACGGTAAACAATTTAACATTTAACATGTTGTTAAATGTTTAATAGTGGAGACAAGCCTTTAGACCTGTGTTTCACAGATGCCTTCCAAGTGCAGGTTCTTGAGGGCGATATACGTTTAAAGTACCTAATTAGCATGTCGTTGTGCACAGCCTCCCCTATTCTAGAACTGGAGATGTTGGATTGACAGACTACTCAGCTGAGCGTAATTAGGCCAACGAATGAAGACAGACAGTCGAGTTATAAGTACCTTAAGTCCAGAATACCACAAGCCCTCCTTTACTTAATTAAGGTCAGACTGTTATTTTATGTGGTACTAAACCCTTGATGTTCTGGAAGAAGACAGCTCCTACACAACAGCAATATCTCATTGACGTGGTGTCTGAATGTGTATCCAAACTATCACTCTCTAGATCACTTAAGGATAACGCATTTGCGTTGCAAAATGTCAAGCTTCTGGCAAGCCACCGCTTAACTAAAATAGAAAGTATTTCTTTTAGAAAGTCATTATTTTAATGTGTAATTGGCCTGTCCTAGTTTCGAAATCTGACGACATTTTACAAAAATGAACAGTATAAGTTGCGAAATCTGTTTTAATAAAATGACTCTGTGAAAGCTTTTCTCTAAATAATTCGATTTTATACTGTTAACTGTTATTTAACGATGCTGTATTAACTGCAAGGTTATCTAGCCCTCGTGAAATCGTAAAAGCGATATTTGACTCCTTCAGACAAAGACTGAAACATGTAAAAATCTTCTGAAATCTATTGTCGCCTATGCCTATGAAAGCTAAGCTCTAATAAAAATGCAAATATAGTCTGCCATTAAACTAATTTAATTAATTAATTTGTTCATTCATTCATCGTTTAAACATAATGTAAAGATAATTCTAGATGCAATTAAAACTTTCAATTTGCTTATACTTACTCACAAATGCCTTTAAGGAACCCGAAGGTTCATTGCCGCCCTCACATAAGCCCGCCATCGGTCCTTATCCTGTGCAAGATTAATCCAGTCTCTATCATCATATCCCACCTCCCTAAAATGCATTTTAATATTATCCACCCACCTACGTCTCGGTCTCCCTAAAGGTCTTTTTTCTTCCGGCCTCCGAACTAACACTCTAGATGCATTTCTTGATTCACCAATAAGTACTACATGCCCTGTACATCTCAAACGCCTGGATTTAATGTTCCTAATTATGTCACGTGAAGAATGCAATGCGTGCAGTCCTGCGTTGTGTAACTTTCTCCATTCTCCTGTATCTTCATCCCTCTTGGCCCCAAATATTTTCCTAAGAACCTTATTCTCAAACACCTTAATCTCTGTTCCTCTCTCAAAGTGAGAGTCCGAGTTTAACAACCATACAGAACAAGCGGTAGTATAACTGTTTTATAAATTCTAACTTTCAGATTTTTTGACAACAGACTAGATGACAGAAGCTTCTCAACAGATAATAACAGACATTTCCCATATTTATTCTGCATTTAATTTCCTCCCGAGTGTCATTTATACTTGTTACTGTTGCTCCAAGATATTTGAATTTTTCCAGTTCTTCGAAGGATAAATCTCCAATTTTTATATTTCCATTTCGTACAATATTCTCGTCACGAAACATAATCATATACTTTGTCTTTTCGTGATTTACTTCCAAATCTATCGCTTTAAATTTTCTGATAATGTATATAAAAATACATTAAGCTATAAAATATTCTAATTATTAACAAAACATATTCTTGGGTTCAAAAAAGATCCAAGATAAATAGTATGAAATTCTAGAGCAGTTAAGTTTAGAGGGTTAATAACATTCAGTACTCACCCTCCTCACAGTAGCTGCTAGAAGTGTAGCCCATCTTTTGTGATACATAATTTTCACATCGTCGCAAAAACTATCCTTCACAAGCATCTGTTTCTCTGCACTAATAGGACGAGTTTCTGTTCAAGTGTTCTCTTTATGTTCTTCCAGCGCATGAAGATTAGTCGCATATACTTCATTTTTCAGTGTTCCACAGAAATAAAGGTCATATGGTTTTATATATGGAAGGCGAGCAGGATACAACCTCATGCTAAAAATGTAGGGCTCAATATAGGCCTACGAATGTTATTCATATAACATACTGCATAAGTTTTAATTCGGCGGTAACGATCGGAGGACCTGCCGCTGATCAGCCGACAAAATACACCGGGTGCGTTCGCTCGGACTGACTGTATTAATTCGTCACCATCACATCATCCTTATAATCATAATCATCATCGGCAAGGCAAAATATCTTCCATGAAAATTGATATATATCTGTTATCAGCCGCTGTAATCCAATTCTATGTTCATATGCACTATAACAATCATGTTTGTTATTTCCCTTCTGATGCTAGAGTATGCCTAATATTGGTAACTTAGGACCAACAGAGAGGTACAGAAATCTGTCACACACTGTTTACGATCTCAGGCGGCAGACTTCTATGACACAGGGATACAAATGTTGATCTCATGGCATGACAAATGTCTCAATTGCAGTGGGGAATATGTTGAAATATAGCTCAACAATTGATGTGTCTGTTGCAATGAATATTTCCGTGCAATTATATTTTCTTTCCGCAAATGACACTTGGGAAACTTACTTTCTGGACAGCCCTCGTAATTACGCTGGAGTGGCCAAAATTTGTGTTAGCACTTGTTTTGACATTATTAACATGGTGGAAGAATAAAAAATAAACGTTTTATCTGCTTCGATGAGAATGTTTGCTTGTTAGTGTGAATAATTAAGAAGAAAAACTCTCGCATTATGTGCTTGCCGGATTTAGAGAAAACATCTAACGGGAAACCCAACGCGCTGTCCGTCTAAAAGCAACTTACTTTCTTTGAACGTTTCTAAAACAAAATTAATACAATTTTCTTTAACATCACACAGCCTTGAACAATAAAAATAAATAATAAAAGTATTACAATAGTCTACATGATTGTAACCTACCTACTTGCTCATGTAACGCTTTGAGTATATCCTCACAAGTTAAATATTTAGGAATTATTATTGACCAACATTTAAAATGGGATAAGCATATCTCCTTCCTGTGTAACAGACTGCGCAAAACAATCCACAAATTTTCCATTCTACGTTCTTATTTACCTGTTTATGTTCTCGTACTGTGTACTTAGCTCTGTTTTAATCAATAATTCAGTATGGTATTTTAGGTTGGAGAGGAATGGCAAAATCGACTCTCCATCCTTTAAATTTGCTCCAAAAAAGAATTATCAAAATTTGTCTATATAAACCTTTCGTTTACCCAACAAAATTAATTTTTCATGAATTTGGTGTATCAAATCTAGAACAAATTTATAAACAAACATTGCTGATTTACTTCCATAAAAATCACGATAAATTTAAATTTGATCCTCATGAAAACCATACGAGACAAAACTACAGTTTATTTCTAATTACTCCCAAATGCCACACAACTGCTGGATTAAAAGACAGCAGACATTTTGGGCCCAAAATATATAGTGAATTAATTAGAGCTTACCCTGAGCTAAGTACACTTAACACACATAGATTTAAGAAACAAATCATATTAATTATTTAATTGTTTAAGCTAATTGAGTTAGAAATTGATACTCTAATATTCATGTACTTTTGTATTTTATATTTGTATACAGACCCTTTTATTACATGCTGTATGTATTTTACCATTTATTAATGTTATTGTGCTCAATGAACTCTCTTAATTTTGTGATATATCTTGCATAACTGATCTGAACTATGCCGGAGCACGAGCCTCTGTTCTTTCGGGCTACAATGCCTAAAGTAGCTCAAGTGTAAAGTATTAAATAAATAAATTCAATTCAACTTCGAAGTTCGGTAACAACTGCAATCACTTAGGTTTGAATCGCTCTGATACAGCTTTTCGAAAGGATTTCATTTTCCATGTAAGTTATATAATATATTGAAGAAGATGTCGCAACTAAATTGAAATGTATAATTTATACCATAATATTATTATAATGCTATACAAAGATTTTTTATCAGATATTTACCTTTAACATACGTTCTTCCATTGGCAACCATTCTGATCTGTTACATCGACATTCCATTAATGAAAAATAGGTAAACTGCTCATAGAGACCATCTTAAAGTGAACTCGCTGTATGAACGTATGAGATAAGCGTCTGTTAAATTCAAGTAATGAGTTGTGCTTTAAGCAAATGAATGCAAACACTCGACCATATCATGGCAACTGTCAGGCGAGGAGGTTGTATTGTAGACGTGGAGATGACGAATTGCTTGCTAACGTGCGAAACAGCACAAATCACATATTATTTCATTTTGATCAATTACTCCTTATGAAATACAAATAGGGAAGCAAAATTACAGCAGTCCGTGGGTTTATTACTCCGTCGCAGGATCAATAATTCGACCAAAATAAAAACAAATGCGTGTGTATTGTGAACGTTACAGTTCGCCTCTGGAAGGGTATAAAGCTCTCCCGATGAAAGCGGAAAACGGTATAAAGGTTCTTTCACAATATTCAAATGGTTCGACCCGTAAAATCTGTCGCATATAAAATTAATTACTTCTCACTACACTCTGCAACGTACGAGTATAACGAGTATATGTTTCTTTTTTTATGATAGCGTCATGCAAAAGCTGAATTAACACGGGTTTTAATCAGGGGTGAGAAAATGTCTTTGGAAGCACAAATGCATTCAGTAGAAGAGAAATAAAATTTTGATTGGCTGGATTTTATGGTGCAACACAGAACGAATATAGAGTTACAACGCAGGACGAATATGAAGTGAAAAAAGGACGAATATGAAGCAAAAACACAAGGCGAATATAAACTAAGAAACACAGGAGTACAGGGCGAAAAAGGACGAATATAAATTGAAAAAACAGTACGAATATGAAACAAAAAACACAGGACGAATATGAAGCGAAACACAGGACGATATAAGTCGAAAACACAGGACGAATATAAGGCGAAAAAAAGGACGAATAATATTAAATAAAAAAACACAGGACGAATATAGGCTTAAGCGAAAGAACACAGGAGAAATATAAAGCAAAAAACACAGGACAAATATAAATCGAAAAATACAGGAGAAATACAGGACGAAAAACAGGACGAATATAAATTGAAAAAACACAGTACGAATGTGAAACGAAAACACAGGCCGAATATGAAGCGAAACACAGGACGATATAAGTCGAAAACACAGGACGAATATAAAATTAAAAAACACTGGACGAATATAAAGTGAAAGAGCACAGGACAAATATAAAGCAAAAGAACACAGGACAAATATAAATCGAAAAATACAGGACGAATATAAAGTGAAAGAACATGGCAAAAAACACAAGACGAATATACATCGAAAACAGGAGACGAATATACAGCGATAAAATACACAATTTCATTGGAAGAAGAGGGGCAGGGCATGGTTGCGCCCCACTGTCAGGTAAAATGTAGCAGATAAAAAAGGGTCCCTGTTTTGTGGGCATAGTTGCGCCCCGTTCCAATCAGGTAGAAAAAATGGGCATGACATAGTTGCGCCCCGATGAAATAGGTAGAGAAAAAGACATTTCGGGAACTCGAGCCTCGTAATCAATCAACCTTATTGATTTCTTATTCTATTTAATATTCATTATCGATACGTTAAAATGAACACCATGAAGTTGGCAGTACTTTATTAACTGTTTTTTCTTCTATTTATGCAGTGATTATCGATAGCCTACAATTAAAATGAACACCATGAAGTTGGCAGCACTTTATTAACTGTTTTTTCTACTGTTTATGCAGTGACTATCGATAGCCTAGCGATATCGATAGGCTCCGTTTTTTAAACCACGTGATCGAGGAATTCAGAAGCTGTAAAATAGACAGATATTCTTAAAAAATACAGCAACCACTATAATATTTTAAGTAATTTATTTTATGACAATCACTTTCGTGTGTACTATGTCCATCGGGGCGCAACTATGCCATGTCCATTCTGCTACCTGATTTCTTCGGGGCGAATCTATGCCATGCCTAGGCATCCGAATTGACCGCGGGGCGCAACTATGCCATACCGAACAAGAGATATGTTGTAGATCTAATGTTTTAATGTTTCGGAAGAACTACTTACGAGTTCCATGTATGTGTTTTGTGTGTGTGTGTGTGTGTGCAAGCGTGTAAAGGGAGCGTTCGTGTGCATTCGTAATGTGTGTCTTCAGTGCTTTCACTAGTATGTATTGTTCTGAAGATCGCCTAATCCCTAGGCGCTCTTACTTTGTCTCGCTAAGTCAACGATAAAGAGACATCGATTTGCAGGGCTTAAAAATCGACCTAAATACTCAATTAATCAATGCTGTATATAAACAGAGCTGCTGTGAGTCAGTTAAGGATTGGCTAGCACGAGTGTGTTCAACGATGTCAAGGTTCCAAATTGAATAAGTCTACTCTGTGGGAAAAATGATTATTTTTTTCGGAGGCAGGAAATAGGGCACTGCTTGACATTTATTGGAAAGTTATTACCTCTGTTAGAAAATTCCATATGAAGTGTCATTTAAAAGCATACCATAGTATTTAGAAAGGAGATGCAGTAGGGTTGAGTCGTGAAACTCATCTGATTGTAATAATTAGACCTCGGATTTTAGGTAAAAACCTATTTTGTTCCTCATGATATATACAAAAGAAAAGTTGTATATATACGAATTATGGAAATATATGTTCGAAAATGGTGGTCCTATACAACCTAAAAATACCTAATTTCACGTTAGAAACTATTTTTACCTAATTTTATATTTTCCAATTTCTACAGTTGGTAATATGGAAACGCTGCGTAATTCTGTATGCCAGTCGTGCCTTGACAACAATCGCAGCATAGTTCGTTGGGGGAGGATGCAGTGAGCATTACTTCAGCTAAAAAACTTCTGCAGGACCCAACAATTGCCCGGGATATTGCATTCATCAAATCACATTATGTATTTCTGGTCTCCATTATTAATGCTCTAGAGTCTTCAGGCAAACCGGGATTGATGGAAGAGGTGACAGAAAAAATCAACTTGGTTCCTGGTTATGTTGGTGAAAAAGTTTCTGAAAAACTCAAATCAGTGCTTCAAAAAACCCAGGACTGACAGTGCTCCGCACAGTTGCTGACATCTTGGCTGGCGAAACACCTGAACATGAGTGTGATGTTCCCTTGCATCTAATACCAACATTTAAATATGCTGTGGTGTCATCAGTTGATGTGGAACGCTCAATTTGGGCATATAAGATGGTCTTATCTGAGAAGCGATGCAGTTTCTCAATGGAAAACTTAGAAAAGGTGTTAGTTGTTTACTCGGGCTCTAATTATGGACATGTACAATATAATGTCAAATGTTTCGGCTAATTTGTAATGGGAAATGAAATAATGTCATTTTTTGTTCACCTATTTTTGTAATTTTAGAACCTATTTTGATTTGTGATAGAACCTATTTTAGGTACCTAATTTAAGATTTTTAATAATAGTTTTAATAATAATAATAATAATAGTTTTATTTTCCCTGGCAGAGTCAAGGCCATCAGGCCTTTTCTTCCACTCAACCAGGATCAAATCACATACAGAAAAAATACATAGGACCTAAAAGTCCGAGGTCTAGTAATGACAAATTTTCCTGATTAATTTAACTTTGCACAATCGAAAAAACTCGCTCATCCTTAACCTATTTTCACGTGTTATGGTATCGCTTCTCCTGAGAACAGGTCCTCATGCATGAAATTAATATGCGCGCCGTTTCACTCTTACACAATGCAGGAATCTACCCATGTTAGTCTAGACCAGACGTCTCCAAAACCGTACTAAGAGTAAGCCCCTGAACGTAACCGAAGGCAGTACGTAATGAGCCGCTCCGCCTCACCCATCCCCACCTGTACTGTACTCAATGTTTATGCGCAAACGAAGAGCAGTGGCGGACTGCCATTATCATTGTGTTGGTCGGAGTGTTCCACATTTTCACAATGTCTTCTAATCATGGACGTAGTACATTCAAGGATGAATAGGAAGAGACATTTTTTTTTTTATTTAGTGGGGAGAATGTGAAATGCTTAATTTGTTCGAAAATTCTTAAGGGTGTGTTAAAATTCAACATGCGACGACAATACTCGACTCTTCACAAAGATTATCATACAATTACAGGTATGTGGGACATGTGAAAAGAATTTATTTTGGGGCTATTGTATAACTGTTGGTTATACATAATAATCAGTGTATTACAAAACGTTTACACTCAGTTCCGCATGACAAACATATAGTTTTTCGTTTAATTTTAGGTGAAGTGCGTAGGCCTACAAATATTTTGATAAATATAAAACAAGAAAATACAAACACAAATCACACACGTGTCGTCAGTCTTAAACAATAAAAGCTTCTTGCTAGCTATGTTCTAGCTTGGAATATTGGAACGTCAATGAAGCCCTTTACAGAAGAATCATTTGTAAAATCGTGCATACAGGACGTTACTAAAATACCATGTCCAGAACAAAGTCAAAGTTTGAGAAAATTAAATTTTTCCAATTACAGTTCAGAGAAGCAATTTCAAGATTGTAAATGTAATTGAATCTGAAGTCGAAAACACAATTAACCAGTTTGTAGCTTACTCACTTGCATTGGACGAAAGCACAGACAGAAATGACAAAGCTCACCTAGCCATTTTCATCCGAGGAGTTAATGAACATTTTACTGTGTCTAAATGCCTTCTAGATGTAATTACAAAATACAAGTGGAGAAGATCTATTCCAGGTACTAAAAGGCACCATAGAACAGAAGAGGTTGACTTTGCAATGGCTTGTGTCAATAGCAACAGACGGGGATCCAGCTTCATAGTATGTCAAAATAATATACAAACGTATGATATTTCTTATTCTTTTGATGTTATTATTTGTAAACATAAGCACACCGTTGCCGCGATCCCCCACTGATCGCTCCCATCTGTTGAGGTACGAGTCTCTTCCCCTTACAGCACACTGTGTTCGGCGGGCTGCATCGAGAGCACGAAATACGATACGCTTTTTGGAGACCTCTGGTCTAGACAATCAGTTTACCACGCAGGTTGTTTTAGTTCGAATCTTGGTTATATATTTTTCCTCATGTTAGGCATCAACATCATTTTGTCCGAAACTGTACTTGACTTATCGGGGGGGGGGGAAACATGTATTTCAAATTACCTTAGCTATGCTTGTGCTTACAAGAGAATATAATTATTGTTTTGGTTTCATTATGTAAAAATAAATTTGCTTATGAAATTTTCAAGCCAAACCATTGTTGACAAAAGCAGTCTGCTGACTTACTACTGTTCCGTAATGAAGATACAGGGGAAAAACCTGGTAAGTCACGTTTTACTGTTTTTGCAAAAGAGAAAGTTAAAAGTCGTCGTCGTCGTCTTCCTAACAAGTATTAGGCCGAGTGGCCTGTTGCGGTCTCAAACTAGAATTTTCAGTCCATCTCTTCTTCGGACGACCTAGAGATCTTTTGCCATGCGGATGGTAATGAAACAGTGCTTTTGGAATTCTGCATCGATCCATTCGTTCGAGATGAACCTTCCGCTGAAGTTGATATTTACTGATGAACTGCATAATGGGTTCTATTTGAAGTTCTTGCATTATATCCTCATTTTTTTATGATCCCAGCGAGTATATCGAGCTGTTGCTCTTTTGAACCTCATCTCACTTGCTGTTATTCTACTGACATCTTTATTCTTCACAGTCCACGCTTCACTACCATAGTTTAATACTGGCTGTGCTAAGGTTTATACAAGCCTATTCTTGTGTGTCTTTGTACTAGTGAATGTTTCATGATTTTATTAATGATCCCCATTGTTTTATTATATTTACATATTTTTCAGCAATATCTACTTCATCATAAGGTGATAGTGTATAGCCAAGGTAAGTGAAAGTATTTTACTCTTTCTATTATTTTATTATTCAAACACCGGTATATACCGGTAAAATCTGTACCGAGTACAGATTTTACTCGGTACAAGTTTCAAGACCAATTATATTCTATTGTCTTTGGGTTATAATTTTTCCGAATTTCTTTTGACTTACGAGGTTGTTATTCAGTATAGTTAAACTACACAAATCTACACTACTTGAGCTACTACATGACATAAAAATAGAAAATCGATAATTCTGGAATTATCATGTTTTTTACCTTGTGGTTTTAATACACTTTGAAAATTCAATGGTGTTCGGGTAAAGGGAAGTCATTTTCTATGCAAATGATGATTTGTTCCTCAAGTGAATAAAGAAGTTAAATTCTACAAGTAGGAGTGTAAATAACAAAATAATACTAGCATTTGATGTGTTTTGTTTGTTTACAAAATTATTTGCAATTTACTCCGAAGTTTAATTTTCACTCATCTCAAATTTAATTTTTATGACTTATCTCCCTTTACTCAAACACCATCGAATTGTATGTCTTTCAGACACACTACGTGCAGTCATAAGAATGTAAAAAAAATACCGTATAGCAGAATTACCTAGGAGGAAATATAACTATTAAATATAGTTCAAATATAATTCAGAGTTCAATTTAGAAACACACATGGTTTTTATAGATATCGTGAAAGCATTTGATAAAGTCGACAGGCCAAAACTATTTCAAATATTACAATCTAAAGGCTACCCACAGGACATTATCAGAATGATTAAGAGTGTATATAATGCCTCAAGAATTACCGTAAATACTGGAAAACATTTAACTCGAAAAATTGAAACAAATATAGGCTTAAGACAAGGGTGTAGTTTATCACCGACACTGTTTAATATTTATGCTGACGAAATTGTTCGACAATGGAAAATTTTAGTAGATCCTGGAATTCTAATTGATAGAGGAATAGAAATTAATATTCTGGTATTTGCCGATGATATGATTGTAATACAAGATACTGAAACAAAACTACAAAACGCAGTATATGAACTAAATAAAATATTCCAGAAGCATAACTTTTACATATCGAATACAAAAACAAAAGTAATGGCATTTCAAGGCAAAGTAAGATCTAAGATTGAAATAGATAATAAAGCAGTAGAACAAGTAACAAATTTTAAGTACCTGGGATGTGATGTAAGTAACAAAAAGGATAATGATATAAAAGTAAAATTACATTCATTCCCGACAGTATGTGGCACAATTAATAGAATTTTGAAGAATAAAAGCAGAAAGGAAACAAAAATAAAATTCTACAATGTAAAGGCAGTCCCTACTCTTTTATATGAAAGTGAAAGTTGGGTTACAACAAAACCTGAAGTTAGTAAAATACAAGCGGCAGAGATGAGATTCTCGCGGAAAGTAAAAGGATGCACGAGATTAGATAGAATTAGAAATGAAGATATTAGGCAGGAACTAGGAGTATGCCCACTTATTGATAAAATAGACAATTACAGACAAGATTGTAAATTACATGTAGAGAGAATGGACGACTACAGACTTCCCAAGAAAGCAATAAATTATAAACCAAAAGGACGAAGAGATCAGGGACGACCGATGAAAAGATGGAGCGACCTTTGAAGCCGGAACGGGCAATTGCCCATACCATGAAGTGAAGATGAAAAAGAAGAAATTTATTAAATAAATCGAAAACACATAGGCCAATCAGGTTCCAGACGATTTTTTTTTTCCGAAATTTGAATCAGATTCATCAGCGCGAAATTAATGTACACAGTACTTGAAAATGAAATTATATACATATTTTGTATATGTTTTTTTTATTTATTCTATACATACGCGTATATTGGGGAGTCGCCGCAGGCAATCAATGTATTGTGTGTTCCCACCTCTAGCAATCGATAGCAGTGTAATATCTGAACCAAATCTAAACCACGTCGCGGTTGATATTTAATTAACCCTTCAATTTAATCACCGAAGCAAGAAACCTCATGAATGTTAATGAACTCCGAGTGCTTCCCAAAGTCAGGATTCAGGCTTATTGCCCCGACATATGATGGCAAGTTTCAAGTACCGGTACTGCAGTAACCGAATATTGCGATCGAGAGTTGTTCCCAGTCTTCTGGAGAATCGTAAATACAGCTATTAAGAAGTATTAGCCTTCAAAAAATAATGTTTTATTTATTTATATATTTTGTTAATAATTTTAACATAAAATGTAATAAAAACATAAAAAACTTTAGCACACTCCTGAAAGAGTAGAACTCGTGCTCAGGTGCGGATTCCTGAACTGAAAATTAAGAATTATATAATACAATTTCCCTGATGTCTACTACTCAATAAGAATATATAAATTTAAATTTAAATTTTTCATTATTTATAAAATCCATACATGATTTTTTAAATTTAATACAAGAACTATTAGAATTGACGAGATTAGGATATTTAAATATACTAAATATACATAGGCCAAATAGAAATGATCGGAACGAAATTGAAATACAAACTGCTGAGCCATTTATACCTGAACCCACAAATTTCTGAAATCGAAATTGCAATAGAAAATCTTAGAAATTATAAGCCTCCAGGTATCGATCAGATTCCAGCAGAATTAATACAAGACGGTGGAAGCGCATTATCTAGCGAAATTTATAAGCTTGTACTTGCTATTTGGGAAAAGGAAATTGTACCCGAACAATGGAAGGAGTCGATAATCGTACCTATCTTTAAGAAGGGGGACAAGACTAACTGTAGTAAACTTTCGAGGAATAAGCTTATCACTTTTGTTGACGTCGTACAAAATTTTGTCCAATATTCTTTTGAGAAGATTAACTCCATAAGAAGGTAAAAAAAGGTAAAGGTATCCCCGTAACATGCCATGAAGGCACTTGGGGGGCATGGAGGTAGAGCCTCATGCTTTCCATGACCTCGACACTAGAATGAGGTGGTGTGGTCGGCACCACGCTCTGACCGCCTTTTACCCCCGGGAAAGACCCGGTACTCAATTTTATAGGAGGCTGAGTGAACCTCGGGGCCGTTCTGAAAGTTTGGCAACGAGAAAAAATCCTGTCACCAACTAGGATCGAACCCCGGACCTTCCAGTCCGTAGCCAGCTGCTCTACCAACTGAGCTACCCGGCCGCCCAGATTAACTCCATATGTAGATGACATTTTTTCATTTGTACATTTTGCGACAATTATTTATTTTCTAGCCTAAATCCTGACTCAAACACCCACTTCCACTGGATATTTACGTAATATCCACAGTCTAGTATATACAGTCACGAAGCTCAATATGTAGCAAATATGCATCCATAGATAGTTGCTAACCACTAGGATCGCTACTATCGCCTCATTACAGACAATGCGATTTCTTTTAGAAGGTTATTTTACGACTCTTTATCAACATCTTAAGTTATTTAGCGTCTGAATGAGATGGTGATAATGCTGGTGAAATGAGTCCGAGGTCCAGCACCGAAAGTTACCCAGCATTTGCTCATATTGGGTTGAGGTAAAACCCCGGAAAAAACTTCAACCAGGTAACTTGCCCCAACTGGGAATCGAACCCGGGCCACCTGGTTTCGCGGCCAGACGCGCTGACCGTTACTCCACAGTTGTGGACAAGACAATGCGAAATAGTACCTGGACAGTCTTTTGTTCCTAATGACTATACTAGACTGGGTTATAATACTGAGACAAGACGACCTTGACTATCAAGTATCCCCTACTTATTCCTATTGAAAGAAAGTCGAGAACAGCTGATCAATGTTACCACGTCTAGTCTTGTTAGTCTGGCAACAAATTCGCATTACTTTTTATTTAATTTACACGAAAACCGTCCATTCTATCGAAATACGACAAAAGAAAAAAATATACTTTATTATATTCTCTATTAGTAATGGCAGAGATCAAGATTCTATGCATAGTAATTATCCACGACACCACGTTAAATTTTCTTAATTTTCTTTTTTTCGAAAACTATAAACTTCTCACCGATATAGAGTTATACTTTTTTTTTTGTTATACTCAGTATGACCAATTTGCTCTGCAAATCTGCAGGCTTATTTCACTTCCATTCTGTATATTTTGAGATTCAACATAAGAGGAGTTCCTAAAACGAAGATAAAAATCATATACCCACATCGAAATGTAAGTCTGAAATTCATTAATCTGAACTAAAACTAGAACAATTATAATACGAGCTTTATTATTTATACATCCAAAGTAATGCTAGACTACAGTTTGAGTCATTTCAGATTCAAAACACAGTAAGAGTGGGAAGACACAGTCATAATTGGAGGAGCACACAGTTTCACTCGAGGTAGAAAATCGAACTTTGGCCCTGTGAGTTTGTAACATGAAAAATTGTGAGTGTTCGATGTTGCCCTGAGGGACAGGTTGCCTGCGTGGGATGGACATGGGGTCTGACGTGTGTCAGAACCAGGGACATCGTTAGCTGCCTGGTAATAGAGAGGCCACATCTGCACGCGATAATGATGTCTGAGTACTTCCCCCCTCCTCACGTGCCAATTGCAGCCGTGAAACATTTAAATCATAACCAGGGTGGGGCAGTCTTCGTATGTCATACGCTGGTCAACCACACCTTGCGTGTTTTTATTGATAAATGCAGCAATTCTTTTCCAGTTTTAATTTGTTTACTCTTTTATTCATTTATTTTGTTAGCTAATAAAATTATTGATTTATTCGATTAATTGCGTAATTATTTGTTTATCTTTAACGTGTTAAATCAAATTTGAAAGTGTTATTAAGGTTAAGATTTCAGATAAGTTGAAGTTGGCAAATGTCGGGTAATCTTTTGGCGAATCCTCGGACCTCACCTCATCTCACTGCATCTCGCCAAAATATTGTAAAAAAATAGCACAAAACTGTAAAAATTGTAGAAAATTACTAAATTGTAAAACTGTAAAAATTGTAAAATATTGTAAAAATGTGTAAAAATTGTAATTGTAATATTGTAAAATTTTGACTTGTTCCACATCTTAAAGCTTCACTGCTCATGTAAGATCTATGGAATATAATAAATTAATGAATGAAAGTAGGCTATATATAATTGTTTTATAATTTATTATTATATGTGTTAAATCAATTTAAAATTGACAATTATTATTATTATTATTATTATTATTATTATTATTATTATTATTATTATTATACACGAGGATTTACCGGTACTTACGGAGCTTATTTCCGAAGACATTTTGAGCAAAAAATGTCATATAAACATGTGTCGTAATCTCAATATTTTCAGAGTTACACTAATTTGAAACTATTAGTAAAATACCTTTGTTCTTTAGTTTTAAGGGTAAAAAAATATTGCAAATAGAGAATGAACTATTCAGAAGTATCATTTCTTTAATTGGCTAATATTCTGAAGCTAAAAATGTGTTGTTAATTGCTTTGTACAGATTCTGTTTTTCAATTTTTAATTAAAAATTACATAGTTCTTGCGCACTTATCACAAAAATTGTTACAAATCATACGACTTTAGGAACTTGATTCTTTACAGTCAGAGATCAAGTCTTGAAGAATTTAAAAAAGCGGCGTGATTTGTAACAATTGTTCTGATAAATTCGTAAGAAAATGTAATTTTTTAGTTAAAATCGGAAAAAAAATTCTACGAAGCAACTATGGAATTCACAACACACTTTTAGCTTCAGAATACTAGCTAATTGAAGAAATGATACTCCTGAATAATTCATTCTTTATCTTAATATTCCCCCTAAAACTTAAGATCAATGACATTTTACAAACAACTTAAAATTAGTGTAGCTCTGAAAATATTGACATTAGGACAAATGTTTAGATGACATTTTTCGCTCAGAATGTCTTCGGAAATAAACTCCGTAAGTGACGGTAAATCCTCAAGAATCACCCTCTATATACATGACTTTATAAAAATTTCGCATAATCACAATTTAAATTTAATGAGGTAATTTTGGATAAAAAGCTCTTACACATCAAAGCTTGTATTTAAAAAGGAATATTTTTACGAAAGCAAAATATTTTGTGACCATTGTTGTGCGAATTATGAGTCATCGAAAGAATTTTTAAATTGCACGCTATAACATAACGGCTTTACTAATAAACCGTGTATAATTTTTTATACAAAACTTATGCACAGTTGGGACAGAAAGCGTTACTAATAAACCATGCATAAGCGGTGGATGTATAAGCAGTGTGTAAATATCTAGAATTACTTCGCTGTAGTTATACATACGAAATTCCCTGTGTAAGCGTTACATACAGAGAAAAAATGGCCACCTCTCTAACAGCTGTTAGTATAAGGCAATGATAGAAGAAATAGTCAAAGATCACAGAATAATTACAATAATATTGCTGTAGCTGTACTCTTTGATCAAAATATAGCGTGGTGATCGATCAGACCCAGTTGTACTATTGATACTTAGAGCGGCACACTTTCGAATGCAATAAAGAATCTCAGTTATTCTGTTAAATTTCTTAATAAAATAATGACGAAACTATGAAGTAGTTCTGTAGCAGTTTTATTGTTAAACAAGACGTATATAGTGTTTAGGTCAAGAATTCACACATGACTTATAAATGAGCCATTAACTGTAGAAGGCAGTGAACTCTGAGGTTCTGGCTGATATGTATGTATGTATGTATGTGTGTATGTGTGTGTGCATATATACATTATCAGGCAATACATCTCACTTGACGATATGTGTCAAAGGAAGAACAATAATTGTTTGTATACATCTGAAGTCTGATTAGAGGGATATGTAGCTAATCGGCGATGTATGCATTGGAGGGGAAAAAGAACTGGCCACCCTCCCCATTATTTCCTGACCTAGTTGTCTGAGTGTTGTATGTATGTATGTATGTATGTATGTATGTATGTATGTATGTATGTATGTATGTATGTATGTATGTATTCATACTGCAAATGTGTAAATACCCTGTGGCAGTGGTAACTAATTACACTGAATAATAGAAATTAATAATAAACACAATTAATAATAATAATTTATTTATTTATTATTTATAATATTAACGTGCAAAACAACAGCACAAGGCCAATTACAGTTTAGCACAAAATACAAAACAAAAGAAAACAACAAATGATGATGAGAATGAATTATAGAAAATGACAGTGAAATGAAATACAATCAATATAATAGTCAACATTAATCATTGGCCAAATGCAACAAAATAAATAGAACAAGTAATTATTAAAATTAGTAAGTGAGATAATTAAAATAATGGCAATTAAATAAAATGAATTACAAATGAATTAATGACATCATATTATCATATAAATCATATAATCATATAAATGAAGACTAATGAATAATAATAATAATAATAATAATAATAATAATAATAATAATAATAATAATAAGGCGAATCCTACATTAAATGATGCACAATCACTTAAAATAACATTTAAAGTAAATCTAATTTGTACCTTAAGCCTAAGTTCGAATTAAAACCCACGAGTATTATAATTATGTTTATACATGCACAAGTACCTTTCAGCACTACACTCATTTCACTGTACTGGAACTACGACATATTTCACTGATACTATCCTGATTTCACTAACACTTAAAAACAATTCACTGTTCAAATACTTTGCCTTATTGGTGTTACTTGTGAGGTTGAAGCCTGTCTTCGGACAGTTGACTAAACAACAAACGAATAAAAGCCTTATTCCCTAATTGACTCCATTTTTCTAAGTTCCCTTTTATGTAGACAGCCTCTGTCTCTCGCAGGTAAGATCTGAATTATTCTTTCTCTTGCTCTCGAACCGAAATTCACTCCGGTATAGTATAAATCCCTAAGGGAGAGAGATCTGAATTCAACACTGGCCTTGGGAACCCCGTACACACGTCGCGTCGAGTTGTGCACAGCATAAAAAAGTTTCTAACAAGTAAGAGCAGGTTCGGCAGCTGTTGCTATCCAAGTTACGAAGTTATTTTGCACTGCAGCGCTTCGGAAGCAACGGCGTGTGATCGTACTCCTAGTTATTCATTTACTTAATTTCTTTCAGTGGAGGTGGTCTCACTTGTGTCGAGTAACCCCCTACCTAGAGAATGAATCACGTCACACCTCCTTCTCTTGCCTCGCGTAGCTGATTTAATTAATCTACAGCGAGCACTTCAAGTTCATATGAAGAAATTAGAGCAGTATTCACGTACTCGAGATGTAAATCTAAAAAGTATACATAGATCATCAAGGAGCGGCCTATGTCGCTTCTACTAAAAAGATGGAAGTGAACAAAAACACATGATAGCCAATGTATTCTTCCATAAGTTGCAGCTTTCTATTGGCTTCACTCTAAATTCCCTGATTCCTGGAACTGTTTTCGAGCCAAAAGCGCTGAAACGGAAGCACTAGTAAATTCACTTTTACATCGATGGCTAAAAAGAACACAACAATTTCCATCTCCCTGATTCTATTTTTAAACGAAACTGATAAGTCTGATAAACTACCAACGCTTATTCATTGCAAGGTAATGATGGCGAATTGGAACTTGTCTACATTTTGATCATTAATAGATCGACTATTGAATCAGATTTTCTGTACTCGACAGATATTGGAGAAAAAATGGGAGTATAAGAGTACATTACATCAGTTATTCATAGATTTCAAAAAGGTATGTGACTCGGTTAAGAGAGAAATTTTATATAATATTCTTATTGAGTATGGTATTCCCAAGAAACTAGTTCCATTAATTAAAATGTGTCTCAGTGAAACTTACAGCAGAGTCCGTATAGGCCAGTTTCTATCTGATGCTTTTCCAATTCACTGCGAGCTAAAGCAAGCAGATGCACTATCACCTTTACTTTTTAACTTCGCTCTAGAATATACCATTAGGAAAATTCAAGATAACAGACAGGGTTTGGAATTGAACGGGTTACATCATCTTCTTGTCTATGCGGATGACGTGAATATGTTAGGAGAAAATCCACAAACAATTAAGGAAAACACAGAAATTTTACTTGAAGCAAGTAAAGCGATAGGTTTGGAAGTAAATCCCAAAAAGACAATATATATGATTATGTCTGGTGTCCAGAATATTGTACTAAATGGAAACATAAAAATTGGAGACTTATCCTTTGAAGAGATGAAAAAATTCAAATATTTTGGAGCAACAGTAACAAATATAAATGACACACGGGACGAAATTAAACGCAAAATAAATATGGGAAATGCCTGTTATTATTCGGCTGAGAAGCTTTTGTCATCTAGTCTTCTGTCAGAAAATCTGAAAGTTAGAATTTATAAAACAGTTATAATACCGGTTATTGTGTATGGTTGTGAAACTTGGACTCTCACTTTGAGAGAGAAACAGAGATTAAGGATGTTTGAGAATAACATTCTTAGAAAAATATTTGGGGCTAAGAGGGATGAAGTTACAGGAGAATGGAGAAAGTTACACAACGCAAAACTGCATGCATTGTATTCTTCACTTGACATAATTAGGAACATTAAATCGAGACGTTTGAGATGGGCAGGGCATGTAGCACGTATGGGCGAATCCAGAAATGTATATAGAGTGTTAGTTGAGAGGCCGGAGGGGAAAAAGACCTTTGGGGAGGCCGAGACGTAGATGGGAGGATAATATTAAAATGGATTTGAGGGAGGTGGAATGTGATGATAGAGCCTGGATTAATCTTGCACATGATAGGGACCGATGACGGGCTTATGTGAGAGCGGTAATGAACCTTCGGGTTCCTTAAATGCCATTTATTTGTAAGTAAGTAAGTATTATTCACTAATAAGCTTATTTCTGTTTTCCGTAATGTGTTCAATAACTGTATATTTAATCTCTTGTAATAAATTTCACAATATCGTGGAGTCTTCAAAGAACAAATCTGTGTTTTAATCGCAACTGAAAACAAATCAGAGGCTACAGACAGAATATGAAGAGAAAATATTAAAATTTAATTTTAACCATGAATCATTTATTCATTTATAGTTTTCTGCACATTGGCAGCTCTTCCACTGCACACCTAGTATTCTCATATCTTCTCTTCTTTTCACCTTCATCTTAGTCCCTGCATACCCTTCATATATCTTCTACCTCGAAATTTTCTCCCGTTCTCCATTCCTTCCAGTACATCCTCAGTACGCAGTTTCTTACAGCATTCAATTAAGGTAAAACAATTGTTATGGGAACTACATTAGGCTTTTGCCTGTCATATTACTTCTGCGGTATCACATCAGAAAACTTTCATATCTGTTAAGGCTGGTTCACAATAAACTGGGAACGGAAACGAGAATGAGAACATAAATATTGTTAGAATAAATGTATTTAAATGCGAGCATTCACAATGAGCTCGAGAACGGGAATGTGAAATTTAATTGTGAATGCTCAAATTTAAATACGTTTATTTTAACAATATTTTCGTTCTCGTTTTCGTTGTCATTTCCGTTCCCGGTTTATTGTGAACCAGCCTTTACTTTTCTTTACCTCCGCCTTTAGTAAGATCGGCTTCACTCTAGCTGGCAACATCCACTTAACATAAACATGGCAACGTCCCTTTTCTGTAGATCTGTACTTCGTGCCGCATATGTCACTGTAATTCGCTTTCATCATTCGACTTCGCTTTCTGCTGAGTAAATATATGTCTCCACTAACGCCATAATTTTGTAAATTTTCCTCAGATAACGTCTTTTGCAAAGAGTGACAGCGGAGTAGAGACGCTTGTTTTTGTCTTATAGCCTCGAGGAGGCGACATTCTATGAAATGAGATTTGAAAACACAGCAGAGACGCCAAGTTATCACAAAAAGTCATTTCAGAGTCTTGGCACACCTACGCAATCTCTTCTGTTTTGTATGAGCAACGTAGGAGAAGTAGGCCTACCATCATCAGAAGAATCGATGCGTTCTAAGCAATTTCTCGTTAATACTTCTGTGTGGGCGTTACTTTCTGATAACTTTATAAGGGAAATAATAAAAATTGAGTGTCATTTAATAACATACTCTTGCCGTGTAACATTTTTATTCGATCTACAGAGTGTTTCCGAGGTGGTGTTACAAACTTTCAGGGATGATGGCGAAGGCCTCATATATCATTTTGAAACAAGGAATCTTGGTCCGGAAATGACCGAGTCGAAAGTTATAAGCAAAAATAGTTGTGTGGAAATGAAATAATTTTATTCCTCTGTACACCTTATTTATGTGTATTTATTTGTACATCTTACACATACTGTATTCATCTGACGTTGTTTACTTACAGTACTTACACATACTTCAGTGCTCTGTCTGAGGGATGGCGACAGGGAACTACACTAAAGCAATGCAGATAGCGTAATGTGTAACGGACATGGTCGGTCCTGATATGCACGTCAGTAGACAGCAGTGTATGTGTACAAGTTGCAGTGTCCAGTCGATCAGTCCTAGTGAAATGGAGGAGTACACGATAGCGGAATAAACGGACCTGATTTTCGAATACGGATGAGCCAATGGGAACAGTAGACAAGCTCACTGATTGCATCGGGCCAGTACCCACGTAGGAGACATCCGGCCCATACCATCTTTCCACGACTGTTCGAAAGGTTAAAGGAAGGAGGGCACGTGGTGCCAAATTACAATTCCATTTCCACACAACTATTTTTGCTTATAACTTTCGACTCAGTCATTTCCGGACCATGGTTCCTTATTTCAAATTGATACATGTGCCCTTCGCCATCAACCCTGAAAGTTTGTAACATCACATCTGAAACACCCTGTATATTAATAGAAGAAAATAAAAAGATTTAGTGGAAAGGAAACTACATTGATCTCATTCGACTTCTGTGTGTTTGAAATACTTAAGTCATATGCGATAAACTCAACAATGTGAACGAGTCCATTCAACAGTTTATTAAAATCCATGAGGAGGTTGCAATACAAAAAAGGTAATGTTATTCATTTTACAATTCATATTGCAAAAGTCAGATAAGTTTTATAGCTGATTACATACAATATAATTAAGCATATTCGTTCATAAACTTATCTATTTACTGCAAACAATAATGCAAATAACTGAAGACGGCACTGGATGTGGAATAGTTTATCCTACTTACATTATGCTGCATACCTTATCAACATTTTATACAGTTTACTCTTCTGAACTGTGTGCAATTAAAAAGGCCTTTGAGAATGTATTGAAACATCCTGATAGCGATCGGTATCTGCTCTTTACTGATTTTCAATCTGCCATAAAAGCCCTACATAACTCATTCGCTAAATCTCCACTGATCAACGAAATTCAACATTATTACACTGAAATCTACAATCAATCAAAGCAAATTATCGTAATCTGGATTCCTTTCCATCAAGGTCTGCATGGAAATGAACAAGCCGGTATGACAACAAAAGAAGCAACTCGTCTTCCTATACAGATATGGACATTGACACTTGGAATAATGATATAGCCACTCGCCTTTAAAAAAAGTGAGATGATCTATGGTACTCCAATTGGCTTCAAACATCTACTAGCAAACTCAGGTTTCAGTTTATCCTCTTCAACTAAACATCTATCGCGCAGGAATCAACTTCTCATCAACCGACTATGTATCGGACATATCAAGCTCACACATGGTTATTTACTAAAGAAGAAACCTCCTCCAGTTTGTAACACTTTCAGTGAAACTCTTTCTGTGAAGCACATCACCCAGGACTGTCCTCAATATAATCAGTTACGACAAAAACTAAAAATCCCCAACGATATAGCAAGATCTCTTGGTGAACCTTCTTACTGCAATAGTGTCATAAAGTTTTTTCAAATTAATTTGACTATTACACTCTTACTACGTCATACTACTACTGACCAATAAAACGGTACGAAAGGGCGTATTTCAACCAAACATGGCTGCTTATCGCACAATTTTATCGCGTCCCTAGCAATTGTTTAATTTTATCGCGTCCCTAGCATTTGTTTAATTTTATCGCGTCCCTAGCATTTGTTTCTTTGTTTGCCAACATTTGAAACTGCGCTGGTCTGGACGTCAAAAAAAATATATATATATATAAAATTACAAACCACTCCAGTCGATTTTACTAGGTTATTTTACGACGCTTTACCAACAGCTTAGGGTATTTAGCGTCTGAATGAGATGAAGGTGATAATGCCGGTGAAATGAGTCCGGGGTCCAGCACCGAAAGTTACCCAGCATTTGCTCATCTTGGGTTGAGGGAAAACCCCGGAAAGAAACCTCAACCAGGTAACTTGCCCCGACCGGGAATCGAACCCGGGCCACCTGGTTTCGCGGCCAGACGCGCTGACCGTTACTCCACAGGTGTGGACTCTCCAGTCGATGCACAGCAGTTTCAAATATGACTCGCATTGGCATTCAAGAACAAGAATTAATAAAAATCACTGATCATACCTATGCATCTTCTGAAATCCGATTTACAAATAAATGAAGAGCACCATTCGGAAATCCTGAATAAGTTGAATACACCATGTAGGCCTAAATCAACGAGTTCCACTTCTATTACGCACACGTCCAATATAACATCAATTGAACCACCAACCACATTCAAATTTGAAAATTTAAATTCAATAATTATTCCTTTTAAAATTATTCATTCGGAAATCCTGAATAAGTTGAATACACCATATAGGCCTAAATCAACGAGTTCCACTTCTATTACGCACACGTCCAATATAACATCAATTTAACCACCAACCACATTCAAACTTGAAAATTGTACATTCAATAATTATTCCTTTTAAAATTATTCATGTTTATTTTTTATGTCATCGTCGTTAATTAAAACTTTTCTAACACTTGTGTTATGTTATATCTTCTGCTATATGATATTATGGATAGTCACGTATCAGAGATTGTTTAATATTAAGATTTATTGAAAATCATCTGTCAAGTGACGTTGATTACTGGGATTCGGATAATTGAAGTGGAATGTTGCATTTTAATAAAAATGAAACTGAATCAACAAAGCCTTCTTGACTAGTAACATTGCCATCGTGTATAATAGATCGAGAACTTCTCGACGAGAAGGCATTGCTCACTACTGCCATCTAGCATGCATCTAGCGTAATATTTGGAATGTTGAGATGGTACAATAATACATTTGAAGACAGTTGTATTTTCGTAAGTCAATTAATATTTTATTGTATTGGAGTATTTCGTTACTTCTAATCTTTATATACTTTCTTCTAATCGTGTAATAGTCAATTAAATCCCACTCGAGTTTTGATTTTCTCTAGATAAATCAAAACGTCTAGTGAGATTACTGTTGATAAAATTGTGTAATGCTTACTGTAATGAATGAACTTGTTAAATGTTATGTAATTGATAAAAAAAATGTGTTGCGATATGACTTTTGTTATAAGTTAAAGCGATACTAAATAAATTTAAAAAAATGATGGAAATATATTTGTTGAATGTTACTTAACGTTTTCGCCTATATGTGGCATCATCAGATTAACAAGCATGATTAAGCAATATCTATTCATGTTGGAATTGTATATTAACATAAAATGAATTTAAAAAATAAATAAAAAAATGATGGAAATATATTTGTTGAATGTTACTTAACGTTTTCGCCTATATGTGGCATAATCAGATTAACAAGTATGATTAAGCAATATCTATTAATGTTGGAATTGTATATTAACATAAAATGATAACGATATATGATTAAGTTTAAAAAAATTAAATAGATAAAATATTATATCATTAGCTTCATTCTTGTAAGATAGAAGTTTGTGTACTTACACATGACTTCAACTAAGTAGGCTATATATGTTTAAAAATAGTTAATCATTTAAAACCATGAATGAAACTACGTTACAGATATGCTGTACATATTGTGCTTATCAGTATAGTCGGACTAATTGTAAAACATTTATTTGGTATGTTTGTGGAAAAATGTTATGTTTTATTTAACGACGCTCGCAACTGCAGAGGTTATATCAGCGTCGCCGGATGTGCCGGAATTTTGTCCCGCAGGAGTTCTTTTACATGCCAGTAAACCTACATTTAAGCACACTTAAATGCCATCGCCCTGGTCCGGGATCGAACCCGCAACCTTGGGTATAGAAGGCCAGCGCTATACCAACTCGCCAACCAGGTCGACCTGTTTGTGGATGTTGGGTCATGTGGATATTAGATACGTATTACACAAATATGTTCAATTCTAAGTTGTTGATAATATTGGTGTCAACTATGTGTAGTGATGTCTTGTAGTTGACTACTTTGATGAATGCACCTAAGTATGCTGTCTAATTGGACTGAGTTACGCAATAATAGACCAACCGGCAATTTGAAAAAAATGAGATATTTGCACAAATCTGTTGATGGCAGGCTAATTAACTCGGAAAAATAATCAAGAATGGGATATCTGAATTTTGCTGCTATTTATAAGCAAAAATTCGTTTATTTATTTTGCTTTGAAATATTAATTAAACTGCTGGTCTCTTATTAAAATTCGGTTACCCTTTTTTGGTATTATTTGTGTGTTAATTTTTATAACAGTACGAATGTTATAATACTTCTTGCATAAAATGTTTAATAAAAAACAGATTTATTTCAGTGGCCAACATCTCGAAACAGGTTTTTGGCGCTTGGTCTCTTATTGCGTAACTCCGTCCAACTATGGCGTGCTTTTTAACCAAGATTTGAACTACGTTGGTTTTGTAACTTGTAGATACAGACTATGATGATGTGTATTTCGTCATAATTATAAATTCAGTGCACACAGGGTGATTTTGAACTATGTTGGATGTAAATTTATTATAAATGCTTGTAGTGAGAAAATTGTGTTTAATTTTTTTTTAAACTTAATCATATATCGTTAACATTTTACATTAATGTACAATTCCACCATAGATATCGCTTATCATATTTGTTAATCTAGTGACGCCACATATAAGCGAAAACGTTAATTAACATTCAACAAATGTAGTTGCATTACTGTTTGCAATAAATAGATTAGTTTATTAACGGATAATTAAATTGTATGTAATGTTATTCAGTTACGCGAAAGAGTCCCAATCACAACACGTACGTAACTATAGGAAGTTAATACACGTTTGGGCATTACTCACATACAGATGGATAAATAGAAACTATATTTGCGAGATATTCTCATGCATTTATACACAGGGTGATTCAGGATCTCTGTACCAAACTCGGAGGAATAATAGGTCCCGTATGAAGGACCACTTTTTGTCAGGCAAACAATTTTTCTTCGCATATTTTAGGAAGTATGCACCCATATTTTAAACTGATCGCTTCGTATATTGGTTTGAGTGATTGCTAATGTTGACAATGTCCAACCGAGCCACGCCTCCTTTTCCTTGCCTTTACTCGTATGTCTCTGTACACCAGCGAATAGGGATTATAAAGAAAGGACAATGAGCGAATTTTCCTGTGTTTTGTTTCTCTGTGCGGCGGCGTTTAGTTCCACTTTCAAGCGCTAGAGGTTAGTGTAATCGAGCATACGCTAAGATAATAATTGAGAATAGAGTTGAGACACAGGACCCAAACATCGCCTACCTTATTGCATAATCCAGCAACGCTTTGCTTCAAATAAATTCAAGTTAACAACTTTTCCTTATTTCTCAGTGACAAACTAGTTGCAATAATAATTTTTTTGTATTTTATATATAATCAATTATATAAAATTGTATATGTGTTGTAAATTGTATTATGTATTGTAAATTTTATTGTGTATTGCTTATCATTTTAACTGTGTATTGTTAATATTGTATATACCACTGCCACCGGGTGCTTGCCCACTTGCAGTGTAAATAAATACATACATACATATTATAAAATAGCATAATACATTATAAAATTATGTATCAAATTCGTTTAATATTTGTATATAATATAATATAATATAATATAATATAATATAATATAGGTATATGGTTTTTCTTCTCATAAGAGTTTTGTTTTTCCATTTTCAGTGCTATCAAATCATTACATATTTTAATTGTTGTTGGGGTCAACGTCTCAACTCTTATTATAAAGGAACTCTAGGGCCGTATTCATAGACATTTTTAGCGCGGGTTTCCGGTGGATGATCAGCGTTTTTCGTATTCATAAACCAGTGTTAGCGATAGGATATGATTTGAATTCTGTATAAGTAACCAGTGGATAGCCGGGGCTAGCTTAGTACGCTCGTAGCGCGTGCTGCGAAATGTCTATGAATAGTACCCTTAGAGTCTAGACATTACAGTTAATGACGGATTTATTATTTTATGGATCCAATTTATTTTATTTGAGTACATACTGTACCTATATGTATTAATTATATGTGTTATATTTCCGCTGTGTCGACTGCTAGCTGGTGTGATATCAGCGCCAACTCCAGGGAGAAAGCAGAATCTCATGCTCTAGCTGGCTTGAAGGTCATTGAAATCAGTCCGGCTACATAAAAGGTACCGACGCGACGCGAAGTGTCCATACTTAGTTACCTATACGCTGTGTACACTAAGCTCACAGGAAAAGTTTTGAAACTGACAACGCTGTAATTTGTTTGTTATTATTGCATAAAAACCTGCCTCTCAACGTGATTCCGTACCTAATGTGTCTTTTGCCAAGGCCATAGGCTACGCTTGAGCTTACAGTATGTACAGTTGATTAACTGAGCAGCTGAACCTAGCAGCTTACGATCAGTATTTTACAATTCATTTTGATTTTCAGATAAATCTATTCAATATAATAAATTTATTAAAATGCTCAATCATATGATTTATCAATCTGCAAATTTGTTATTTGTTAATACATCTTGAAAAAGATATAGTTTTTGTTTTTTGGCTGATAAGGTTTTACTTTTGAGTTTGATTTTTGCATACTTTGGTGTTAGTTTTTTTTGACACTTTTGATTGAACCAAATGTTTGCATTTGTATTATGTAATTTGGTTTTCAAGTTTAGATATCGTTTATATAATATTGCCTGATTGACATTAAGTATTTTACAATTCATTTTGACATCCTTTTCAAGATGTATTAACAAATAATAAATTTCCAAATTGATAAATGATATGATTGAGCATTTGAATATAGTACATTATGCAACGAGCCTATAATGGTAATAACGACTTTTTATGCTCGACCATATTTCTAACTTCAAATTATTCATAAGTATTCATATTATTCTTATCTGACTGGGGAGCGGAACTGACCTTGTGAAATATCTCGTGAGATGAGCGCAGACGCGAAAGTATTGATTTTTTTCCGAGGAACAAATGTCATTGACCTTGATATAATCTAGAGAGTAAAATGAATATTAATCTTGATATAACCTGGAAATTGATTTAGACATTGAAAAACGAGATGACAAATTTAATTTGTTTAAATATTATTTACAATTAACGCTAATTATTATAGTAACAGATCATAACCTTCTGCGACAGTATTGGATTTCCAGCCTCCGTGACGTTTCGCTAGTTGTCTTTCGATTGCATATCCGAGAATAATCGATACTTGCGCTTTCATATTGCTACAATGGTGTTTTCTGATTGGTGGAAAACCTGAACTTTAATGAATAGGTGTACTTTAATGAGGTCCATTAAAGGGCTGCTACCAGGTGTATAATTACTACATTTCGGCATGGTCGAGCATAAAATTTATTAGTTTACCATCAGTTTTTACAACACAATGGAAAATGCGAAGGAACACGTCATTTCAGCATAAAGGAGCCCCACTGCACTTCACTTTTGCCGTGCTACCAGAGTTTAATAATATGTTCGGGTAGCGACGTCTAGGGAGAAAGAGACCCATTGCGTGGTCAGCGCGATCACCAGATTTAATTCCCTTTAATATATTGTTTGGAAACATGCGAACACATGTAACTGATTAAGTTCTGCAAACCAGAGCACGCACTGCACTTTACGCTGTGGAGTCCATAGCTTTACCGACAAGGAAACGACTGATGCATAACCTGTCCTCATTCTCTTTCTGCGCTTGCGCAGCAGGTGACGAAATAACCACATTGCAAGTGTGACAGAACGAATTTTGGAGAAATTTTCTATTCATTGCGTTTTTATGTTACAAAATTATAATGCACAATAATAATTCTCGCATTGTTTGCCTTTACCCCGAACACTCTATATTTACTCTGTAGTAAAGTGGGAGAAGTGGAGGGGAAGTATTGCCACAATACTTGCAGGTGCAATCCGTTAAAAAATATAACAACTAGACAATTTAACTGTATTTAAATTTAAAGTTTTCAGGATTAAATAATGATAACTTTCAAAATTGAATTCTGGGGGTTTCTGGTTGTAAACTGTCTAAATGCCACATTATGTCATTTTTATTTTTTAAAGAAGTATGTGGATATCTTAACTGAGGGTAGGATTATACTATTTGAAAAATATAACAACTCTCTGTGTTTCCAGTAAAAATGTGTGCAATATATGAGCCGTTCAGAGCAGAGGTGGTGTAAGTCAAAAATGGGTAATGAGGGTTAAAGTAAACATTCTGTAAAATACAGCGCAAAGTAGCAATTAATATTCAATTTATTTGAACTATTAGTAGTCAGTGGATAGCAGGAATGACATATTAATTGCTACTTTGCGCTGTATTTTACAGAAATTTTACTTTAAACCTCATTACCCAATTTTGACTTACACCACTTCTGCTCTGAACGGCTCATATACATGTGTGTTATTTATTCGTGTAATGAGACAAATTGATGAGAAAAAAAATATGCAATGGAGATTAAAACTGAAAGCCTGAAAGAAGTAGAGGTAGATAATAAGAGGAATGTGGAATGAAAGTAGAGAGAAGATGAAAGGAGTTGAAGCTTAGCAAGGAGGAAGGTCTGAAGAACCTGTGTTAACTGCTAGACGTAATATCTCCTTAATGAGCGATAATTCCAATAGGTTTGACGACCGCCCCGAAGAGCGCTCGTCTCTTCTGTTAAAGACTTTAAGAGGATGCGAATACCACAATAATGTAAGTTTATCTTTCTCAAAGCGCTAACCTAGTTAGACTGGCATGAATTTACTGTTATATTCAAATTTATTAAGGAAAGAAGGAGACGAGGGGCACATTTTAATGAGCTACCCTAGAGCGATCTCGTCAAGCACTTAAGAGAAATTCTACCAGTGTTGCCAACCACACAGGATTGTAATTACTGAGAATAAGATGGCGGTTGTTTGTGGTATTAAAATTGTACTCTATATTTTTTGAACTCACGTCTCTTTCTTGTACACTAACGTTCAAAGGTATCTTTTTTTAAGTAGGTTATTTTAGGACGCTTTAACAACATCTCACTTTATTTAGCGTCTGAATGAGATGGAGGTGATAATGCCGGTGAAATGAGTCCGGTGTCCAGCACCGAAAGCTACACAGCATTTGCTCATACTGGGTTGAGGGAAAACCTCGGAAAAAACCTCAACCAGGTAACTTGCCCCGACAGGGAATCTAACCTGGACCACCTGGTTTCGCAGCCAGGAGTGGACACAGGAGTGGACTTCAAAGGTATCTGACCTACGTTTTTATGATCGTGTAAGCGAACTATTGGAGATTTATCCTTCGAAGAGGTGGAAAAATTCAAATATCTTGGAGCAACAGTAACAAATATAAATGCCACTCGGGAGGAAATTAAACGCACAATAAATATGGGAAATGCCTGTTATTATTCGTTTGAGAAGCTTTTGTCATCTAGTATGCTGTCAAAAAACATGAAAGTTCGAATTTATAAAACAGTTATATTACCGGTTGTTCCGTATGGTTGTGAAACTTGGACTCTTACTTTGAGAGAGGAACAGAGATTAAGGGCGTTTGAGAATAACGTTCTTAGGAAAATATTTGGGGCTAAGAGGGATAAAATTACAGGAGAATGGAGAAAGGTACACAACGCAGAACTTCACGCATTGTATTCTTCACCTGACATAATTAGGAACATTAAATCCAGACGTTTGAGATAGGCAGGGCATGTAGCACTTATGGGCGATTCCAGAAATGCATATAGTGTGTTAGTTGGGAGGCCGGAGGGAAAAAGACCTTTGGGGAGGCCGAGACATAGGTGGGAGGATAATATAAAAATGGATTTGAGGGAGATGGGATATGATGATAGACAGTGGATTAATCTTGCACAGGATAGGGACCGATGGCGGGCTTATGTGAGGGCGGCAATGAACCTGCGGGTTTCTTAAAAGCCATTTGTAAGTAAGTAAGCGAACTATCTACCCAAGAACCAAAGATGTAAGAAATTGACAAACTTTGAAATAGTTCCACTATTTCTCAATAGGTGGCCCTATTATTGGGACGGGTAAAAAAGTATTTGGGAGAATGTCGATGTAGATTAAGTATAAATTATTCTCATAGTTGACATTATCAGCGGTTTCCCGCTAAATCTAATATTTTTACAAAAATCATTACAGAGGGATGAACTTTTGAATTTTTATAATTCGGGTATATTTATAAACTATTGGCGACACTGACTGAAACCTTCGCCATCTATTCATAGAAGTAATGATTAAAGAAGCGACACTTACACGAACAAGTTATCGAAAACTATCGATGAGTACACGAACAAGTTATCGAAAACTATCGATGAGTGAGGTCAGATACCTTTGAACGACAGTGTACCTACACCCATCAAGAATCAGAAGAAGTTAAAAGAGATGTGGATTGGACTTTTGACAAGTAATGCCTGTATTCGATATACGATAAGTGCGGGAAGAGACAATAATGCAAAGTTGCTTCAAGGAAAAACGCTTTCCGTTTAAATGCAAAAACATCCCTGCTTCTAATAAAAGAAAAATCACTTATGCTCACTTCACCTCTAACAATCGTCATGGCAGATGATGAAGATGGTGTACTATTGTGATATTTTTGCGAGCAATTATAAATGGGTGAAAAAAGAATGTGTGTTTTGGTATACAGGATGGAAGGGGACCGATGCTACAAAATTTAAGAGATGATTGTACAGGGACATCATTTTATTTTTACTTCAATTTTTATTGTACCTGCGTTTCTAAATGTACTTGACTCCCACCCCTTTCACTAATGTCCTTGCTAACGTCAGTCACACAAACTTACGGCCGCTGTTGCTAGCAGTGAAGTACTATAGAGTACAGTGTGTTTCAGAAATATGTTGCGTTTTCTATAGAAGAAAGAGCTTATATTATTGAAGTTTATTTTCACACAGGTATAGTGTGTAGCATAACTGAATTTATCTGTGTGGACTGAGCACAAGTGAAGATCAGAGTTACCGAAAGTACGGTACCCTATAATATGGTACGGTACTTAACAGCATTATTTAAATAAGAGTTTTGTTTTACTGTTTGTAAGTATGAAGGACGATGATGAAAACTGGAATATTACAATAGGCTATAACCGAATGTGAACAACAGTTTTTTTTTTCATAATTTCCTGATTATACCATTACGGAATATTGTCGTAGAAATGTAATTAATCTGGTAGATAAATTTAGAGCAACAGAGTGCACAGAAAGGAAGAAAAGTGTAAGATGGCCAACAAAGGTGACAGAAGATGCTGTAGAAGATACTAGAGAATGGATGCAGGGAAGTCCTAATAAGTCAGTCAAGAAGTTAGCTGTAGAAATTTGGGTTTCTTACGTAAGTGCTCTCAAAATTCTCAGGAATAAATTAGGTTAGTAATATGCTGAATAAAGTAGACATTACATAATGTATATAACCGCCTGAAGAGTTGAGTTTATGAAAAAAAATTGTTGCTATTCTACTGTTTTTTGATAAAATACCGTAAAAGTAATGATCAAACTGAAAATCATAATACTATATTTTCCTGTAACATAAATGGATACACTACTTTTCTCTCCTCCTGTAGCTAGTAAAATGATTTGTTTACATATTGCACTAGCAACTCCAAACTCCTGTAATGGAAGGGGGATAACAGTTTTTCCAAGTATAGCCAGATTAATGTTAAAAATGTTGGTAAAAATAAAGTGATGTCCCTACACATGTTAAATGTAATAAAACTTTTATTGCACATTTTCTTCGATGAAGCACCATTAATCAGGGGAAAAAAGTATTTTCCCAATGTCTGCAGAGCTCTATTGCGGTAATGATCCGAGAGAAATGGCTGCTTGCTATAGAAGCAGATAGGAAAAAATAATCTGAACAGAAATACTGATGTCATAATAAGATAAATAATTCATGTATCATAGATGAGGTAAGAATATATTTTATGTAATGAAATAATTATAAAGTTTAATTATAGTTGAATTTTATTGTATTTTATTTATTAACATTCCATGGTATTCATACATTGCTTCACAGCTAGAATATGGAACAAGTAAAAAAACTTAATACTACTATAAAGTCTTAATTTATAGTCACAGTCTAGTTGAAATAGGCTTATATACAGAAGAGGTTTACAATATAGTCTAGTAATACAACACAAAGTTTTAGTATCAATTTCATGAAACGTTGTTGAATGTCATGAATTCACCTACAGAATAAAAGGAGTGAGAAATTAGGTATTTCTTTAATTTGGCTCTGAATGATCTTATGTTTTGAGTTTCATTTTTTATATCGATGGGAGGCTATTAAAAATTTTTACTGCCCTATAACGCACTCCTTTTTGATAGCACGATAGACTTGCCGATGGCGTAAGAAAGTCATTTTTGACGAGTATTTATGCTATGAACTGTTGAATTAGTTACAAAGTTTTCACGATTACATTCGAGATTATTAATGAAAAAATATACTGACAAGCCATGGGCATTATTTGTAGTTTTTTTTTAAATACTAATACACGATTTCCTAGATTTGGCACCTACTATTATTGTAATTACTCTTTTTTGTAGTAGGAATATACTGTTACTATCTGTGGAATTTCCCAAAAATATTATTCCAAAACTCATTATCAAGTGGAAGTATGCAAAGTCTATTGTTTTTAAGGTATTGATATTTACTATATTTTCCACAGATCTAATAGCAAAACATGCTGTATACAGTTTGGGGGTAATTTCTCTAATATGATTTTTTTCAATTTAACACATTATCGAATTTTAAGCCACGAAACTTGTTTATTGTTGTTTCTAATAGAGACCTATTGTTAATTATTGCGCTTGAAATTTGGGAGGTTGAATTTGGACAGGATTTAAATTGAATTATGTTAGTTTTGTTACAACTTAATATTAATTTGACTGAGAACCAGTCACATATTTTGAAGTGAATTTCCTCTGATCATTATTATTACCTAATACATGGGATTTATTGTGCTTATAAATAATTCAGTTAATATGCAGTTTGGGGTAACTTTGTGCCAAACACTTTTTTCAGGAAGTGATCAGAAAATGGTTAGAAATTATGAAGAGGTTGCTGAAAAACGCAATTACGTGAATTGTTCACCAGGGAACTTAAAAGAAGTGTTTCGACAAAGTCTACCTGATCCAGAATGGAAGGAAAAACCTAGAAAACATTTCAAAACAACTAGACAGGAGATGACTAGAGCATTTCATGCCAGACAGTCTGATAACCTCAAGGAGAGACTAGCGCCCAACATCAGCTGAGCCGAGCTGCTGCATCAAGAAAAGTTATTGAAGAATACCTAAATGATTTGTCAGTAGAAGTTGACGGGGTGCCTGAACAGAGTATCACACTAGAGCACCTGATTGAAATATTCGAGGAAAGACGTTCGCCATCTCTTGGTGATGAAGTGAAGCATCAGCATTGGAAAAAATCTCCACCCCGAACTACTATCAGGAACAACCACATATGATGAACTTTCTAATGGACAATATGCTATCATCTGTTATGAAGATGAACTGTTTCCTGCCAAAGTCAATCACATCAATAAGAATGAAGGATGTGTGACGGAGTTGCATGCAGAAGAGCAAGAAACATTGGAGGTCGCTCAATGACAGACTTACTGGTTAAGACACTGATAATAATTTGATGAATATCCAACTCCTCTCTGAGTTTTCGCATGAAAGAGTTGGCATACCTGAGAGGATCAGCTTGAAAGTGACTTAATTAATAATGACATATCTTAAAAGAATCTGTGATGTGTTGATTATGTTTTCAATGCTAATTATGATTTCGATAAAAATGCACATTTGAAGTTCTGTAATAAATAATTTATTAAACAGATAATTTCTTAAACTTTGTGCTCCTATATTCCCTTCAGTTGTGTACTGTAAGATAATGTTGTACAATGCTAATCCTAAAAGTCTATCTTTGTTCCATATACAAAAATCTTATGTGATACAAAGTAAGCCTTTCGAGGGGTAACTTTAGCCCACCCATTAATGACTGCATAATTAATTATTATATGACATGACATGCAATTCAGTCTGAAGATCTCAAACTAGAATGTTCAAAGTATTATGATGTACCGAAGTACGTATGATATTTCCGTGCAGGAATTCTGCGTTACCATATGATGAAGAATGGGTGGAGCGGAAAAAATTCTCGAATCTGGGTTTTCAGCTCTACGTGCTGACACTTTATCTATTTAGCCACACCGGATTCTAGTTCCGATGTCAGATTGAATCATCTCAGTTTAAGCTCCACCTCTTAGTTTCCATTTAGCGGCCAACTTTCATGTACTGTGTCACAGATGTGTGACAGTGGCTCAATGTCCGGTATCGGAAATGAAATCCGGTGTGGCTTAGTGAATAAAGCGTCATCACGTAGCGCTGAAAATCCGGGTTCGAGTCCCTGTGCCGGAGAGAATTTTTCTCCGTTCCACCCTTCCTTCATCATCTTATGGTAACACATAATTCCTGCACGGAAATATCATATATACTTCGGTACATCACTATAACATATACGTAAAATAATCACTTTGTGATTTAACACGACTATCATTCCGTCGGATCCCGGCCACTTAGTCACTCGTAATGAGTGCACCTCTGCACATAGTGTGTTGGACATTGTGCCACTGTCACACATCTGTGACACAGTGCATGAGGGTTGGCCACTAAAGGGAAACTAAGAGGTGGAACTTAAACTGAGAGGATTCAATCCGTCATCGGAACTGGAATTCGGTGTGGCTTAGTGGATAAAGTGTCAGCACGTAGCGCTGAAAACCCAGGTTCGAGTCCCGGTGCCGGAAAGAATTTTTCTCCGCTCCACCCATTCTTCATCATACAATGTTCAAGATAAATGGTGATGTGTAAGTTTTGTTATTAACCACAATTGTTGATTGTATAGCAGCAAGGTAAATTTAGAAAAGCTCATAAAGTGGCACAAAGTATCCCCATCTAAAAATACTGGGTTATTTAGCGTTAGATGGAATTGATGACAGCGAGATGGTCTTTGAAGATATGAGGCCGAGGCTTCGCTATAAATTACCCGACATTCGCCTTACAGATTAAGAAAACCTCAGAAAAAATTCAACTTGGTAATCAGTCCAAGTGGGAATCGAACCTACGATCGAGCGCAGGCAAAAGCGCTACCGCCTAAGCTACGCCTATGGCAGCTAACGTCCCACTTTATTCTGTTCATTCCTAGTGAAATAGGAAAGAGATCTTCTCGTACCTTCTTCTTGAGTTAAAAATTTGGAGAATCCGCGAATATAAGTGTTGAGCACAGCTGTTTTATATCAGTGGTATTCAATCTTTTTTCTAGCGTACTCCCAAAATAAATTTGTGCCCCCAAGCTTCATTGCAATTACATAAGAATTAACAAAAGAATATGTTTGATGGTGTACTAAAGATAAATTATTCTTATTATTATTATTATTATTATTATTATTATTATTATTATTATTATTATTATTATTATTATTATCGTCATCATCATCATATCATTATTATTATTATTATTATTATTATTATTATTATTATTATTATTATTATTATTATACACTTGTTATTGATGCAATAATAATAGTAATAATTTACATAAAATGTTATTCAATCAAGGAAAAACAAGAGTTGATATTGCACAAGAAACTGTAATATAATGCAATAGTTATCAACAAGTGTAACAAAATAAATATGTCAGCATTTTTACAAATGTAATCAGTGGGATCCTTGAGGCAGCCCCGCGTACTCCTTGAATACCACTGTTTTAGATTTTATTTTTTATTTATGTAGCCTAATTATTTTACTAATAATTTTAACATAAAATATAATATAAACAGATAAAACTGTGGCTCATCCCTAAAAGAGTAGAACTCGTGCTCAGGTGCGGATTCCTGAATTTAAATTAAGAAGTATATAATACAATTTTTCTTATGTCTAGGCTACTATACAATTGGAATATATAAATTTAATTTTACAATTTTTCATTATTTATAAAATCCATACCTAACTTTTTAAATTTAATACTAGAACTGTTAGAATTGACAGGATTAAGATATTTAAACATAAATTTGTTATATATTCTTTGGCCTAAATTACTACAATGATTAAATAATGTAGCAGTGTTGCATTTTGGTTCAAACAATCTTAAAGAATTCATACCTTTTGTTTCATAACTATGAGAATACAATTCAAAATTATTTCGATTTTCAAATATGAATTTTATTAATACAATATAATAAATTTGTCTGATTTTAAGAACATTAAAGTCTGAAAACCATTTTTGAGCTGGAAAATCAATGAGTTTATGAAGAAATGCTCTAATTATTTTGGTCTGTAATAAATACAGTGGATTAAAATGGTTTAAAATAAGCTACCCAATTCTGTAATCTCATACATAATTACCGATTGAAATAAAGTTAAGTATATTGTGCGTAATAAACTTATTGACAAGTAATTCCTCAATAAAACAAAATAATATATTATTTTACGTAATTTATTACAAAGGTAATTATGTGTTGGTTTCATTTTAAATTATTGTCGATTAAATTTGATGCCAGTTTTCGGAATAAAACTAAAATAATAATAATAATAATAATAATAATAATAATAATAATAAATCTATTTCAGAGTAATTTTTCTCTTCATGCATCTCATAACACTAGTAGAGAATCAAACCTTGGTACCTTTAGCAGGAAGTTGTCAGCAGATAGGTTATAGATAGGTCGACGTAGGGGAAAATAACCTAGGTGTAATAAATCTGAAGTCATTCGAGTTGGCAGAACTGTACGACAGCATAGAGCTCTTATCTCCATTCAGACCAGTGCAGTGGAGATAGATTCTAGCGGCGAAATCCTCGAAGCACTTTTCACGACTTTGCAACAAGACAAAATAACATCTTGCCGGCTTGTTCTACAAAAAGACGTACAGTCCTATTGCCAGGGCAGAGACCTATTTCCGTTTCCAATTTAATTTCTATTTCGTTTTCAAGACTCTGCAGTCTCCGAGATGTATTTACGCAGACTATGATAGTACTCCGTGACTTCTGAAACATTTCACAATCAGCTTATTCTTCGTAGCAAAAGCAATGGAATTCAATTTCTAGACGGACATACAACATCGGGACGTAGAAAGCCGCTTTTGGGTAGGATTTTCCAAATTAATTGTAGGGGGGGGGGGTAATTCCATGCAAAATAGTATGACGAAAAACATTCATATCTCCAAATTTGTTAAAAATTGTACATTAAACTCTTTATGTCGTATATATTAATCATGTACAAAATTATGTTTGCAACAGCTACCGTTTAAATGTAATGGGCAGTTAAAATATTTTTATTTGGACACATAGCTCTATTTTAAATTTGTTTTCTGACCATCAGAATAATAAATTACAAAATGTTTTTCAAAGATATCGTTAGATAACTTATAACAGTCATGTCAATTGATGCCCATAGGAGCAAGCGCGCGGTTTAGAGCTCAGCAGAAAGAAAAGAGACAGACGAAACAGGTAGTATACCTTATTTTATTTCAAGGAGTGCAGTTCGGTGGCTTATTTGAACACCGAACTGCACTCCTTGAAATAAAATAAGGTATATATGCCGCTTGATCGAGCTATATACAGGGATGGCCAGCACTGATTCAATAGATAAAGGGAAGAGAACTTATTAAAACTGTATCCATGGTAATTTTTAGATTTGTCTGAGAAGTATAAGTGCATTATTTACGGTACTGTCTCCGAACACGAGCTTTGCTCTTTCGGTGTACTTTCATATAGCGTTTTTTTATGTATATGTTATTATTAAATAAATAAAATAAATTATAAGAATGTAAGTTTTAATTTTAATGCTCATTTTTCACATTTTTGAATTTTTATTCAAAAGAAATATTTTCAACTTTTTTTTAGAGAGAAGTGAAATTTTCAGATATAGGCCTATTTATTTAGTAGCCTTACAGACCATAAATACGTATTACTGAAGATAGTGTATTGAAAATTTTGAAAATATTCGCATGGAAATTGTTTGTAAGGAAATGAATTTACAAAGCAACTACTGTTACATCATAATCAAAATATATGTGGCCATGTTTTGTAAAAATGTCAGTTCTATAGCTTCAGCACATTTCGAGAAAATAATTCAATATTCTGATGATAGGAAGTTGCTCACCAATATCACCTTAAAAGCCTAATGCAATAAGAATTTTGTTATGGAATATTAGTTACACTTAAACCATATACAGCACCTAGGTAAATTTGCTTTGTACTGTAATATGGGTTTGATTAGTTAATTGATTGCTCTTATAACGCTAAAGGTACCATCAATATCAATTCCATCTTACCATGTCATATTCGATCTCTCCTTTTTTTTTGGGGGGGGGATATCACTTTCTTTATAAATGATATGTTTCATCCATTTAGTACAATATAATTGTACTACTATGGAATTTATGTGAAAATTCCTTCTTAACCCTTTATTATGTTATTAACATTTAAAACACAACTGCAATATTAAAAAATTGGTATTAGCACTTTTGTTTTACAGACAATAATATCAAACAGAAAGAAACCATATAAAAATAACTGCATAAAATTTCACTTTCCATTTGAAGTTTGTGCACCACTGTTTTCTTAATCCAACAGGCTGCTTATTCATATACACAAACCTTCCTCTTTCCATACTTAGTGCTTGATGCCTGCGCACGACGTCAAGGTCAGAAAAATGGGCTTGCTTTGACATCACTGGCTTATAATATAGGTTATTAAGATACTATAATTCAGTGCAGCTCTGAAAATTGTGTTTAAAGAAATTCAAAAATATATTTAAAAAACGCCATTACATAAAATCTGATACCTCAATTCACATAAAAAAAGTAAATGACAATTTACTGAGCATTTTCATTAGGCTGTCAAATTTTCATAATGGGATGTTCAAAAATATGTTATAAATTAAAACAACTTGCCGTGTAAAGCAGGTATGTCAAAACCCCGCACATTGTGCAACTGTTTCTGTGCGATGTGCACACTCTATTCCCCTACCTGGAGGGAGTGAATCGCCTTGGAGGGGAACGCGACAGGGTTATACAATACCTGCAGCAGCTTTTGTTTCAGTAACACAGTTTCAGTACAAGTGCCGATTTGACTGTGCATAAGTTATGCTAAATAAAGTGAGGAGTTCACAGATAACGGAGAAGAGAAATTACGAATCATATAACATAATTGTTATAATGTTTTCCTCAGCCAACAATAATAATTATTTTAAAATGAAAGGCTTTCATAAGCCTATGTCGAGGTAATAGTGTTATGAGGTGACAATTTAGATCAGATTAGTAAAGTTCTCAAAATATGATATTGCCAGCGCTTATTTCTTAATCAGTACTCTCACGGCAAAACGAACTTGACAATGGCGTTGTTTTGGAGTCTGTACTAACACAGCCATCAAAGGTTAGACGACTTACGACTTTCATTTCATAAACTGGTAAGTGATAAGAATATAGTGAGGAATACATGTGAGGCTCTTGAGGTTGTAAGGAGAGAAGAAAACAACTATTTGCAAGGCGGAAAAATTTTCAGGAAAAATATATAATGGAAAATTTTCCATCTCACGTATTAATATTAATTCAATATACTTATATTCATAAATATTTAAATATGACATAAAGAGAATACTGTCGCTTCACAGCTTGTGAACTACACTTTTAATGTCTTTGAGTAACGCTCCCAACTTTTCGATACTTGCTCTCAACGTCTTCAAATAAACTATACGTGAATTTAAATTCTAAGCTTAATTTATATTTATTAATATTAATATTAATTTATATTGACATACAGCAAAGAAATGATTTCAGTGTAAAAACTTCACAATGTCCTACTGCATGTAATTAATTGGGAGTATAATATTTTCTTCAACATTTGTGAACCAATGGTCACAGTAAATAATAATGCTTGACGAACAATGAAAGAGTAGGGTCTATTACTTTAAAATAAATTAGTACCTACTACGTAAAATGAAATTCTTGTTCTTTTCTTGTTGTTTCGAAATTACTGCATTTTTTTCTTGAAATACTGTATAAAATCATATTAATAAATTATGCTTTACAAACCACTACTTTGTGAAGTATAACTGAGTAAGCCTAAAGTTTCTTGTATTACAATTGTCAAATATAGACACTGATAATAACTGTGTTTTTTTTTTCGTTCTGCTAACTATGTTTATAATGTCCAAATGTCTATTTAACCCAACCCTAGAAGCGCAGAATAGATTACTGTACACCCCTCCAGCTACGACTGGGTAAGAGCAACGCTTGATTGATGCAACCTACACAGACCGGCGATCCGCGAACATAACTGCACATTTAGAGTCTGATTTCTGACATGCCTGGTGTAAAGGGTGATCTATGCCGCTGCGCCATGCGCCATCACTGCTGCTGGTCACTGCGAGAAGCGTTTCCGCGTTGACGACCGGCGCGCGTCACACGTCTGATTTCAACTAGTTTCGGTACTTCTGGTAAAGCCGAATAGGGTTTTATTGCTATCTTTCCATTAACTGGAACCACACAGTGAACACTTCTTGTTCCGGGAACAGCCCGGGTTTTATAAACCCAGTCCAGGCGGGACCCGAGAAGGCCTGCCTGTGTATTCGTATTGCAGAGTGACTTGCATTCAAGTATCATGTTTATCATGAAATAGTACTATTTTGAAATCTAACTTCGTTGGCTTTTTAGTCACTTCAAAAAATCTGTATTTCTTAACTTGTGACTTACTTACTTACTTACATACTTACTTACTGGCTTTTAAGGAACCCGGAGGTTCATTGCCGTCCTCCCATAAGCCCGCCATTGGTCCCTATCCTGAGCAAGATTAATCCAGTCTCTATCATCAGATCCCACCTCCCTCAAATCCATTTTAATATTATCTTCCCATCTACGTCTCGGCCTCCTCAACCGTCTTTTTCCCTCCGGCCTCCCAACTAACACTCTACATGCATTTCTGGATTCGCCCATACGTGCTACATGCTCTGCCCATCTCAAACGTATGGATTTAATGTTCCTAATTATGTCAGGTGAAGTATACAATGCGTGCAGCTCTGCGTTGTATAACTTTCTTCATTCTCCTGTAACTCCATCCCCCTTAGCCCCAAATATTTCCCTAGGTATCTTATTCTCAAACACCCTTAATCTCTGTTCCTCTCTCAAAGTGAGAGTCCAAGTTTCACAACCATACAGAACAACCGGTAATATAACTGTTTTATAAATTGTAACTTTCAGATTTTTTGACAGCAGACTAGATGACAAAAACTTCTCAACCGAATAGTAACAGGCATTTCCCATATTTATTCTGCGTTTAATTTCCTCCCGAGTGTCATTCATATTTGTTACTGTTGCTCCAAGATATTTGAATTTTTCCACCTCTTCAAAGGATAAATCTCCAATTTTTATAGTCCTATTTCGTACAATATTCTGGTCACGAGACATATTCATATTCTTAGTCTTTCCGGGATTTACTTCCAACCCCATCGCTTTACTTTCTCCAAGTAGAATTTCCGCGTTTTCCCTAATCGTTTGTGGATTTTCTTCTAACATATTCACGTCATCCCCATAGACAAGAAGCTGATGTAACCCGTTCAATTCCAAACCCTCTGTATTATCCTGAACTTTCCTAGTAGCATATTCTAGAGCGAAGTTGAAAAGTAAAGGTGATAGTGCATCTCCCTGCTTTAGCCCACAGTGAATTGGAAAAGCATCAGATAGAAACAGGCCTATACGGACTCTGCTGTAAGTTTCACTAAGACACATTTTAATTAATCAAACTAGTTTCTTGGGAATGCCAAAGTCAATAAGAATATTAGGCCTATATAAAACTTCTCTCTTAACCGAGTCATACGCCTTTTTTAAAATCTATGAATAACTGATGTACTGTACCCTTATACTCCCATTTTTCTCCAATGTCTGTCGAATACAAATAATCTGATCAATAGTCGATCTATTTCGCCTAAAACCACAATGATGATACCCAATAATTTCATCTACATATGGAGTTAATCTTCTCAAAAGGATATTTGACAAAATTTTGTATGATGTTAACAAATGTGATATTCCTCGAAAGTTACTACAGTTAGTCTTGTCCCCCTTTTTAAAAATAGGTACGATTATGGACTCCTTACAAACTTGTGACTAGTTAAAAAAAAAGGAAAAGAAGGAGAAAAGAGGAGAGGAAGGGACGAGAAGGGACGGGAAGAGAAGGGAAAGGGAAAAGGGAGGGAAAAGAAAAGGAAGGGAAAGAGAAAAAAAAAGAAAAGGGGAAAGGAAAGGTAAGGGGAGAGAAGAGAAAAGAAAAGGAAAGGAGAGAGGAAAAGAAAGGAAAGGGGAAGGGATAGAGAAAGGAAAGGAAAGGAAAGAAAGGAGAAAGAAAAGGAAAGGGTGATTCCAAATGGACTCATTCGAGCGGAGAGGGTTAAAGACGAAGAGATGTTAGTGTGGCGGTATTGGTGATTTGTGAGTGACAGAGAACAGTAGGAATTATTCGGAGAGAACTAAGCCTAATTCATGGGCATGTTATCTGTAGTAATGTCAAGAGAGGTCTGAGATTCACCGATCTATCTGGAAAATCTCAGATCTCGAGTGACATTATAGGACTATTTCGTGAATAAAACAAAAATGTAAATAATATATCCCTAAAATTCAATCACAAAATATTAATAATTGTATATTAACGAATACTTTACCTATTCAGACTTTGTGAAGTTGAAATACTCGTAGATTAATATCGATTATTGCAATAAAGAAATTCGATGTTATTATTCAGTAATGCCAATTGCGAAAAGCGAAATACAGGTTTAATAATGTTAATTACATGTATTATTATAACATAAATACATTTTCATTATCTGCTGAAATCATAATTTAATTTAACAGTAACAGTGGGGACAGCTATATACCAATGCTTATGTATTCACAGCGAGACATGTTGCTACACAGTGAAGCCATCTCTGTATAGATAGGCCTAATTAAAACACGAATTTTATTACACCATACGGAAAGCAGTTTGATCAAGGACATTATTACTATGCAAGGTCTTTGGGTTTGATATGCGATGATGTTACATAAATTTGAACATCTGACTTTCTATTAATTGTTTAATTTCATTCACGAAATTAAACTTTTATAGGCTACTTATTATAGGTTAAGTTACCTGTGGTAGCAGGACCAATGTCAGCTGTGCCTTATTTCGACCGTTACACACAATCAGTGCTACACGAAAACATTTTTTATAGATCGACAAACGCATTCTCGCTACAGTGTGTAACGGAACTAAAGCTGCATCTACACAGTTCAATATTTCAATCGCGTATGCGTGCAATCTGGGAAGAATATTGAAAGAATCAAGTTTAAAATGTACGTTCAATTAAGATGCATGAATATTTTGTGTCTACATGGAGCGCCGTTTTAAACGCCGTCTTCACTGCGTCAATATATTAATTAATATTAAATATCAATCTTGCACTCATTGCTTTAAAGTTGAAAGAGAAGTTTAACCGTGTAGTTGCATCTTAATGTATTCATGATCATCAATTTACGGGGAAACAGTTGGGGACAACGACTAAACAAAAGAACGACCATGCGATAAATTGATAGTGATAAATCTAGCTGCAAAAATTATCGCAAAGTATGGCTGGCTATGATTGGTTGGAATTCAAAATTTCATTACACTTCATTGTTCGAAAATGGAATGACATCATATAAACGAAATAGTCTACTGTAAATCCTAAGTACCCGTATATAACTGCAGTCAGAGCTCTGATCCCTTTAAAAATCGCCTACAAATGTCACGTGATCTACAGGAGATAGAATTCTTGTCTGATGAAAAAGCTGTCAGGTCGCTGCTGGGCTTTCAATCAGACGTCGTGTATGTGCATTGTCTGGCAACGAGAAATCCGCGCCGTCTTTATAAGCCAGTGACGAGTTCATTTTACCTCTGTGTGCTTTAAAATCGATATGAACCCTCATGAATATGTATGGGCTGTAACGTACTCCCAGGTTACGCGAGATGTGCTTTCCGGAGAGTTTCCTCGTGGTTTACAGCTCTCGACGGGCTGGGGCTACAGGTTGGAAAAATAACTAAACGGTTCTTGGCCACTGATCATGAGCAGAAAGAAATGATGCACTGTGTTACAAATTATTTCTAAGTAGAGATTTATGCGAAACAGGTTATTAAAATCATTATTAAATCATTTGGGTTATTACTTTTGAGTGAAATTTAATTAAACCAATTAATATTACAATATTGATTTATTTCCTTGTTTAGTTACATGTTTATATATTTCGGAATATGTATGATAAGACTTTCTTGTGTTAAATTCTAACGTACCTTGTTTACATGTTTCCATATTTTTTGGGTCATCCTCAGAACTGGTCGTTGTTCGTCTTGGCGCCTCTTGTTTTGTTTCTTGTGAGAGTGTGTTCGTGTGGTTTAATGTAGAGTCAAAGAGTGTGTGTGTGTTCTAAAATTGAGTTGTACGTTGAGAATTTCGTTGGGGTGTGTTTTCGTGTGTCTGTGTATTTCATATTGTTCTAGTGTGTTTAGTTTCTGGCTTTTTGGTTGGATGTGTAGTATTTCCATGTCTGTGTTGATGTCTCTGTGGGTGTGGTTAGCATTTGTGAGTGTTCTGCATATGTGGAGGTGTTTTGTAATTTTGTTATGGCTGTGATGTGTTCTTTGTAACGTGTTTGAAATGATCTGCCTGTCTGTCCTATGTAGAAGTTGTTGCAGGTGTTACATTTGAGTTTGTATACGCCTGTGTCGTTGTATTTGTTTGTTTGTGTGTTGAGATGTTTTTGTAGAGTGTTATTTGTTCTGTATGCGATGTTGTAATTTAATTTCTTGAATGAGGTTGCAATTTTGTGTGTGTTTTTCTTTTCGTATGTTAGTGGGATGTATTTGTTGCGTTCTTGTGTTTGTGTTGTATTCTTATGTTTTTTGTGATTATGTTTTGTCTTACATATTATGTTGTACATTTATATATTTATTGATACAGGCTATGTATTTCTGTATTTATTGATATATGTTTATGTAGTTAGTGACATAGACATGTGTGTTTACTTGTTTATTTATTTTCTTATTTATTCCTGTGTTCATTTATTTATTCATTTACTTATTTCATTATTTATTTACTTAGTTGTTGTATACTTATTTGCTCATGCTTCTATTTATTTGCTTATTTAGAGACTTATCTATTTATTTTATGACTTATTGACTTATTTACACTGTACTTAACTACTTACTAAAATACTTACGTACTTACGTACTACTTATTTATACTTGCTTAGTTACTAACTCACGCACAGTTCCACCCCCACTCACATTGGTTTCTTTATTTATTTTATTTAGTTATTCACTCACTCAATTATTCACTTAATTACACACTTTATGTATTTATTTACTTTTTTTTTTATTTATTCACATACTTACGAGTGGCTTTTAAGGAACCTGAAGGTTCATTGCCGCCCTCACATAAGCCCGCCACCGGTCTCTATTCTGAGCAAGATTAATATAGTCCCAACCATCATATCCCACCTTCCTCAACTCTATTTTACCATTATCCTCCCATCTACACCTTGGCCTCTCCAAAGGCATTTTCCCCTCAGGTATTTTAACTAACACTCTATATGCATTTATAGATTCAGCCATACGTGGTACAATTTTGCAGTAGGCATACCAACTATGAAAAATTCCCGACAGCACTCTTACCCGAACGCGCACACTTGCCCTCCGTTACCTTAATTGTTTGAGAGTAATCATTTTCGCGGCTTTGCAAACCTGTAAAATATATTTACTTACTTACTGGCTTTTAAGGAACCCGGAGGTTCATTGCTGCCCTCACATAAGCCCGCCATTGGTCCCTATCTTGAGCAAGATTAATCCAGTCTCTATCATCATATCCCATCTCCCTCAAATCCATTTTAATATTATCTTCCCAACTACGCCTCGGTCTTCCCAAAGGTCTTTTTCCCTCCGGCCTCCCAACTAACACTCTATATGCAATTCTGGATTCGCCCATAAGTGCTACATGCCCTGCCCATCTCAAATTTCTGGATTTAATGTTCCTAATTATGTGAGGTGTTGTGTAACTTTCTCCATTCTCCTGTAAATTCATCCCTCTTAGGCCCAAATATTTTGCTAAGCACCTTATTCTCAAACACCATTAATCTATGTTCCTCTCTCAAAGTGAGAGTCCAAGTATCACAACAATAAAGAACAACCGGTAATATAACTGTTTTATAAATTCTAACTTTCAGATTTTTTGACAGCAGACTGGAAGATAAAAGCTTCTCAACCGAATAATAACAGGCATTTTCTATATTTATTCTGTGTTTAATTTCCTTCCGAGTAGGCCTATCACTTATATTTGTTACTGTTGCTCCCATGTATTTGTATTTTTCCACCTCTTCAAAAGATAAATTTCCAATTTTAATATTTCAATTTCGTACAATATTCTCGTCACGAGACATAATCATATACATTGTCTTTTCGGGATTTACTTAGAAACCTATCGCTTTACTTGCTTCACGTAAAATTCCCTAATCGTTTGTGGATTTTCTCCTAACATATTCACGTTATCCGCATAGACAAAAAACTGATGTAACCCGTTCAATTCCAAACCCTCTCTGTTATCCTGGACTTTCCTAACGGCATTCTCTTGAGCAAAGTTAAAAATTAAATTGAATAGTGCATCTCCTTGCTTTAGCCCACAGTGAATTGGAAAGTCATCTGACAGAAACTGACCTATACCGACTCTGCTGAACGTTTCACCGAGACACATTTTAATTAATCGAACTAGTTTCTTGGGAATACCAAATTCAATAAGAATATCATATAAAACGTCTCTCTTAACTGAGTCATATGCCTTTTTGAAATCTATGAATAACTGATGCACTGTACCCTTAAATACAATACTGTAAATACAATGATTTGTTCATCTCTAATATCTAGCACATTCTGTCAAAATTTAATAAACTAAAAATGATATATTATATTTTATGACCGAAAAGAAAAACGTAACATTCATTGTGTTTATTGTCTTCTGTGAACGTAAAGCTAAAGTTGAAATCACGGGATTCACTTACACAGGGATTAAAACACAGTTAACTCAGATTTCAAGTAGTTCGATTTTTATTACTGGGAACAGTGATCGCAATGGCTACTTTTCTTAAAATTTTCGAGATCTCCCGAAATGACCCTGTATCTGACGTCAAGGGCAGTAATGAAAATGCCGTAGACGCTACATTCAATTTCTCAAAATGATGTTGAAGATAAATAACCACAAAAAGCTTTCTAGGAAGATCGTCCGATGATTTTATTCGAATGGAATGCAAGTCCAATTACTTCTCCACGGACTTCATTTATTCCCTAGATTTCTATACTTCATTTTCTTAAAGAAATTTATTAAACTGAGACTTCAGTAGATCTCATCATGTTAAAGTTTTCACGTATGCACTTTCCTTTGAATATGATTTTCCTCTAAAATACAAAATACACAGACGTAAAAAGAAAGCAACGTGCAATTTAATATCTTTTCATGTGTTTTCTTTGGAACATCCTTCTTCTGACAAGAGATGAATACGACGATGACGCAAGAAATCTTTTGAACACAAAGACAATAAAAACCTAAGAAAAATATAACGTAGACAAGGAAATATGACTAGGAAATCTAGTTTTCAGACGCTGTTCCCCTTGGCATTTGATAAAACAAATAGCTCTGGATTGGGTAGAAAGAGCATTCTGTTCTCCCGTTCTGTTTCCGCTCATCTCTTTTCTGTGCGTTCTTCCCTCTCCTATGTAAGGGTTTGGTATATTTTATTTTTCCGATTCAAGCGTACTTCAATTATTCTTAAGAGCATTCGTTTTGAAATTCAAATTTCAATGTAAATACACTCTTTGGCAACATCATAACTTGCTCAATTACACAGTAATATTTTAACAAAGTTGAAAGAAAATTTTATAATTATTAATTTTAATAAGATAAATTTCTTCTTCTATATCCTTCATTCGTTGTTCCTCCCGCTCTAGTTTCTCACGTAATGTTTTGATTTCGTCCCGAAGTGTGTGTGCAAAATTTTCCTTTGTTAACCGCACAATAGTAGACTGGAACAGATTATCTGCGGAAATCTTTCAAAATCAATCAAAATTAATACATTTAAGGAACGTTTAAGAAGATTAGACTAAAAATTTAATTGTAGGTGCAGTGTAATTAAGTTGTGTCATGTAATTAAGTTGATATGTAATTAAGGTGACTTGTAATTAATAAGGTGACTTATAATTACTAAAGTGACTTGTAATTACTTAAGGTGACTTTTAATTACTCAAAAGGTGACTTGTAATTACTTACGGTGACTTGTAATTACTTACGGTGATTTGTAATTACTTACGATGACTTGTAATTACTTAAGGTGACTTGTAATTACTTAATGTGACTTGTAATTAATAAGGTGGCTTGTAATTAATAAGGTGACTTATAATTACTAAGGTGACTTGTAATTACTCTAAGGTGAATTGTAATTACTCTAAGGTGACTTGTAATTACTCCAAGGTGACTTGTAATTACTTAAGGGGAGGCAGAGGTGAATATTTAAAAATCCACAAAATTTATCCGATTTGTTTGAAATCGATCATGGATACTAAGTATGTTATTAGTAATGGACATACGAAGTTTCAACTTTCTAAGTACAAAAGTTCTGTAAATATTAATAATTTTATAAAACTTTATATCGTTAGATATAAAATGCTCCATGCACCGTATTGTAAGAAATTTTCAATATTTCTTTTTATTTATATGTTCAGAGAAGGTATATAAATAATGATAAGTATTAGTTTATTATGGGAATAATATAGTAATACAGTTATCTTGGTTTTAATTTCATACTTTTAAGGACACAAAATCAAAAACTAACATCGGAATATCAAAATAAAGATAATAAAAATCGAAAAAACCAAATTTTCATTTTTTCTTCAGTTTTGTTCGAAAATTTCACCTCTTCCTCCCCTTAAGTTGATGATAGGTTTAATAGAAGTACGTATAAGTTAGGTTTACTATAGCATAGTTTTTATTTGTAGTCCTAGGTTTATTGCATTTATTTATAGTTAGAAATAAATTTACGTTTATTTTACTTTATTTTTATTCCTGTTTTTATTATGTAATTATTGTAATGTTATTATTGTATATTGTAACCACTGCCACCAGGTGTATACTCAATTGTAGTGTTAATACATACATACATACATACATACATACACATACATACATACATACACACACATACATACATACATACATACATACATACATACATACATACATACATACATACATACACACACATACATACATACATACATACATACATACATACATACATACATACATACATACATACATACATACATACATACATACATACATACATACATACATACATACATACATACATACATACATACATACATACATACATACATACATACATACATACATACATACATACATACATACATACATACATACATACATACATACAAATTTGAGCCATTAGGATACCGGTAGCTTAGGAATTATCGAGCTCAATTCTGGCTTCGAGGTTGCTCTTGATAATGGGTGCGTGTACCAGTTGAGTTGATGTCTAGTTCGTTTATTTGTTTGTTTGTTTGTTTTTTCAGAAGGTGTTCCCCTACTATAAGGCAAACGACAGATAATCACATGACGAATTATCGGACTTATCCCGCCAAATATCAACTCACCATCACCAATTACAGCGATGCTAGAAAACCAAGCAGTTGATGCAGTATCCTTAAATGACGGTTTAAATAAGGTGCTTTATGTAAGTCTCTATGTTATAACAGTACAAAATTTTTAAGTACTGTAGATCGTTCTACATATTTTTCTCTCTTTTTTTTTTTTTTACCTGAAACATTTATATTCGACCCAAAAACTTGAAGAATGTGTAACACTTTTTATGAGATAGAAAACCAACACTTTCGTCATTGCATCAGCCGATAGAAGACAGTTTTTAAATGATATATTTATAAGAGGAAATGATGACTTCATACTCTAATAAGATAAGACGTTCTTGTAAGTGCAAGCTGGGCGGGTCCACTTATGCAAGAGTGGTTCCGTACTTAAATTAAAAAGGAAGGATCTGCTATATATTATTATTATTATTATTATTATTATTACTATTATTATTATTATTATTATTATTGTTATTATTATTACAATTTACAATCTCGTGGTATGAGTGAATATAAAGATAAATACATATTAAGAGTCCACTGCAAGAATGATGGATGTCATTTGGAATACATTTTGCAGGAGAAGCAATTGAAAATTTGAAATGCTTAGCGCTCAAAGCTTAACAGTGATTTTCCGATCATTACTGGACAATGACTATCAGTGTTAATGCCATATAACTCTCTATGTACATTCTAAATGTCTTAAGCTATGCATTGACAGTCTTGGTTCATTTTCGACAAGAAAGTGACATCCATCATTCTTGCAGTGGACTCTTCATATACATTGGTCTTTAGAAAATGTATAAAAAGCTCTTAAAGTGGATAAAGTGAACTATTATGTATGGTATAAATCATATAGAACCTATAAATCTTGAGTATAAATAAAATTTAAGTAGAAGCAACGCCTCTATTAATAAATCTAAAATGATTTAGTCATTATCTCTGAATTATTAAATAATAAGGTTAATCATAACACTTCAAATATGGACTTGGATGTTGGTAAATTTAATTCATTCTTTATTGATAATGTTGATGATATTGTTGAGAATGTAACAAATCGTGTGAACTTTTTAAATGTTTTAACTAAGTCAGTATTGAAGTCTCTACCAGGTTATTATGAAGCTCAACAATAGTACATGTATTGATGTTTATGGTTTTAATTCTAGAAATTTAAAATATGCAGCTGTTTATATTTGTGAATCTTTAGCTGATAATTTTAATCATTGTATTGACAAGGGTATTTTTCTTACTGCTTTTAATCCTTTACTGCGCGATTTTTTAAATTATTTTCCACAATTATGGGTGCACAAGATCATAGAGACACCAAGGAGAAAAAAAAAATAAGCAATCCTCTTTCTAATAACAGCTGGCCAAGGAACTGGTGGGTACTGCACTCTATCGGTAAAGAACGAAACTACTTCTGAAGATGCCAAATGTAATCATGGGAAAATCATACGAGTCAGAAATTACAGAAATGTTAGTGATTTCAAATGGATTCATTCGAGCGGAAAGGGTTAATATTGGTAAAGTGATCTCAGTTTATAATAAAGGTAGTAAGTCCGAATATAAAAATTATCGACCTATTAGTATAGTGCCTATTCTATCTAAGGTTCTTGCAATTTTGTAAAATAAACAAATTACTGCCTATTTTGAACGTAACGCAATATTTATCTCAACCAGGATTTGAACTCGGGCCCGCTCGTTTCACTGTCATATATGCTAACCGTTACTCCACAGCGGTGGACAAGATATATTTGCTGTCAATCCAAGTCAAAATTTGGATGTAGTAGACTAGACGCGGGCAAACTGGTAATCATGATTACATCCGGCAGCGGGGAGAATTCTGACGTCACGTTCCTCCCGCCAACTTCCACTCCCTCTGTAAGCGATCCTTAGTCGATGTGACGAATTGTTTTTGCGATGTTGAATACTCATAAACGCCCATTCCAAGTAGATTGGGAAGAAAAATTCTTCTGTTGTGCTCATGGAGAAAACGTGATATGCTTACTATGCAACAAAATCATTATAGGAACCACAGAAGCAATATACACGTACATTATATACATGTCAAAAGAATGACAGCTTAATTACAAGTAGTTTGAAGTTTAATACCTTCACAATAAGCTAAAATAATAATATTAGATACATCATTTTTCTGTTTTCACAAATTTTTAAACAAAATTTCGCTCTATCTTTTCTATTTCCTTTTCTATTTTTCTCTATTTCAATTTATAGGGCCGGAACATACGGAGCAGCTTGAAAAATTAAAAACCGAAACATGAAGTAACCAGAATAGAGAGGAGGCGAATGCCTCGACTCAAAAACAAAAGGAAATTCTTGCCAGTGACATAGTTGCATGGGAAGTCGCAAAATCATTGAAACCTTTTAGTGACGGGGAATTTCATAAAAAATGTTTAATAAGTGTGGCAAGTGTTATGTCTCCTGAACAAAAGGAACAATATGAAAAATTAGTTTGTCTCATTGTACTAACTATAGGAAGGGGAATAGAAGATATTTCATATCTGGTGGATGAGCAATTAAAAATCTAGTATTTCCCAATTCATAGTGTATTTATTCACTAGCTTTAGATGAAAGTTCGGACATTGCTCAGTCTTAAGGTAATTATCATTTATTTTTATATCAACTTCATGTAATAAAATGTGTACAGTTAATTTAATTGTAAAACATTGATGAGAGCATGCTTAACACACGGCAGAGATAATGTGTGTTCATACCTTATATTATGTTTCTCTTAAGTTCGCCACTGCACATGAAAGGGATGAAGTACATTCCCCTACGACACAAACTCTCCTCTGTGTGGCGGGTAGTATCTCAAGATGTGCCCACCACTGAAGTAGACTGAGTCCATTAATGCCGTTTCCTTACTTAGTTGTATACTGACAATGAAACTTTGTATCCCATTCCCACCCCTACTGTGCACGTGCGGCTGACTTGTCTGTCTTGTGTATTCCAGTTTTCATTGGTGTTCATGCTAGAATAGTAGCTACACAATTAGAACTCGTTTGCGGTGTATGCCTACACTTCAGAGATGCAGCTGCACGACACTACTTATAGGAATGGCTATCTGTGTGTCTTCTATACAACAAACTTACTAGCATAACAGTGGAAGAGGATTAAAGTAGTAGTAGTAGTAGTAGTAGTAGTAGTAGTAGTAGTAGTAGTAGTAGTAGTAGTAGTAGTAGTAGTAGTAGTAGTAGTAGTAGTAGATTTATTTTGCCTGGCAGAGTTAAGGCCATGAGGCCTTCTCTTCCACTCAACCAGGTTTCATTAATATACATGGAATACAAAATTTGATTACAAAACAACACAAAAGAAAATACCTTAGAAATTACATAAAATATAGTAGAAAATTACAAAAGAAAAGATCAGTCACATAATATAAAATTACAAATAGTCAAGATCGGTTATGTAATATATAAAATAAAGTAGAAAATTACACATAATCAAAATCAGTTACATAACATAAAGGAGAATACACACACACAAACACACAATTTATAAGACCTAAAATGCCCGAGATAAATACGACGATTAATTCACTTGAGATATATTATACAGTTAATATACTAATAGGAGAATACATGTGAGTTACAAGACATAAAATATTGATTAGCAAATTCGTACTAAATGGCATACAAACACAAATGATTAAGAAATATATCAAGATAATAAAAAAAAGAAAAGAGAAAAAAAGAAGAAGACACAATTTGGAAACGTGATGGTATTAATGGAATTGATTTTACAACGAATCCGTGTGAGTGGACAAAGCGCGTGTGGATTTATCTGACATCTGCAATCCATCGATACCACCATAACCGCCACGTCACCATATCAGTGGTCAGGACAATATGATGTTTCACAATATGTCATCTCCGAAATGGATGACAAATGTAACAGTCCAAATAGTTAAAATGTTTCATTTATTTCAATATACACTCGGTTTACTATTTTCAACCCTTAAATTCACAAAGTATCCTATAGGACAGTGGTTTCCAACTTTTTTGACTGACGACACACTTTACTGAACGCCCAAGATATCGCGACACACTTATTTGATTTCATTAATAATAATAATAATAATAATAATAATAATAATAATAATAATAATAATAATAATAATAATAATAATAATAATAATAATAATCTTTTTCTGGAGAAAAAGGCGGTGGAACTCTGTGTAGAATATTTTATAGCGGACGGGGAGATGATTACGGGAATTTTGTCGTTTTTAACCTCCTTTTTGTCCAACTAAGGTTTTCAAGATCTAAGCGGAATTAAAATTATATTAAAAATATAGTTATTCACACATATCTCGGTTCCATTATGAAAAATGCAACAAAGAGGTGCCGGAACACAGTTCCAGCGCGTTCCGCCAGAAAAAAAGCACTGTAACAACTTCTATGTAGTTTCGGATATCCAGTGTTGTAGATAGGTTGGTGTTAACACGCAATCGAAAATTGTAAAAATACAAGCAGGAATTTGAGTGGCGTTAGAAAAAACAAAGGTATATGTCAAAAATCCCAACCTATCTATGTGGATGTTCGATAAAAAATTTATTATCGTTTTTGAAAACTCGCCTGTTTAAATTAATGTGAAGCCTGCGCTTGGCGAGTTGCACAGAGTTTCTCTATACGTGGCCTTGTGGTTGAAAATCTGAACTGAGCATTGTTGCAAGTGTTCACGTTTCATTGGTAAAGTCTGTCTCAAAATAAAATGTACCATATCAAAGACTTCATTGCAAAAATGTGTTGTAAAGGGACTTTCTGGATCGCACAAAATTTATTTTTGAACTAGCCGTACCCGTGCGCTCCGCTGCACCCATTAGAAATAAATATAAAGTAATTACATAATTAAAATAGAACATTTGATCCAGGGAAGATTCGTGTTTGATAGAAGGATAAATCGTTTAATATGTTACTTAATTTAAATTGTATTTAAATAATTAAAATGCCATAATTTTGGTCTAGAAACCACTCATTTGGTGCAATGATAATTTCTTTAACATGTTTCTTAATTTTTATTACATGCATCCATACTTTAATGAAGACTGACATATCACCTAGATTTAATGTGTATACTTTATTTTACTTGCTATATGTTTCCATTGAATTATGATAATAACTTAATTTGAACCTTTGTTTTCTACGTATTCAGTAAATGGCGCTTGGGCCACTATGGTTCTGAACCCTTCAAATAACTTAAATAACTTAAATTATATTATATTATATTATATTATATTATATTATATTATATTATATTATATTATATTATATAAAAATATGTTGATAACGAATGTACACCGATAAGTAAGTTTTTAATTTGTTATGGGGGCTCTTGAATCTCAGGAGGAACAAATTTTATTTTACAACAGCGCAACATAATCTGCTTGGCTCATTACCCAATTTTTTTGCATTGCATTTAATGCATATGTACTTTATGTATTTTAACACGATTCAATTGAGCATAGTTAAAATTTGGATTATAAAATAATGGAATGCTAAGCTAACATATTATTACTGCATACTAAATCAATACACTCTTGTGGTTCATTAATTCTCTGAGATAAACATTATTTTAAGAAATACAGGAAACGAATACATAGAATAGCCTATCAAGTTGTTTGTGCATAAGAAGCTATTTTAATCTTACCTGTCCTCAATTCACTCCGAAGTTACTGTAATAACATTATAGCATTATGTCCATATAGAGAAACTACACTTTCCAATGGTGAAATAATAATTAATTACACAAATCGGTTAATTTAGCTTCCGATATTACTTCATACAAACACAGAAACATTCTCTGTAGGCTATGATTCATAGCTTTCGATTGTTGTTGACCAAGGCCCCTTATAGACGAATTCATTTGTTTATTTCATTACATTATAGATGGCAGTTATTTTAATTTTGAAACTCATTTATCTCATTAAATATCAGTCCTATCAAACTTTTTCAAGGAATTAAACTTATCGCAAATGATTTTTAAAGAAATGTTTGTTATGTAACATTTTTCACAAAAATCAATAATAAGCGAGATATTTGGATTTATTTAATTCAGACCCGCTTATAACCCCCCTTTTAAATAATGTATTTTGAATGCCATATAGCCTAAAATCTAAGTTACAACGAACTTAATTTATATTCCAATTTTCATCGAAATCGGTTCAGCCATAATCGCGTGAAAAGGTAACAAACATACAGACAGACAGATAGACAGACAGACAAAAATTTCAAAAAAGCGATTTTCGGTTTCAGGGTGGTTAATTATATATGTTAGGACCAATTATTTTTGGAAAATCGAAAATTACCAGAAAAATGTCGTCTACAGATTTATTATTAGTATAGATAGATTCCAAAATTTCGCGACAAATTCTATGGAGCAGCGCGACACACTGGTTGGGAACCCCTGCTATAGGATACAACAGGTTAATAGGCTATATGCTAGGAAAATTAAATTGGTTGGAAAATTAAATTTAACCAAAATTTCACAATACTATAATATTGTACAACATATAAAATATGGACACTGCGATAGTTGTTTTCTTTACAGTCCGATACGGTTTAATAAACTAGTGTGAGAAATGGAGTTTTGCTAATTTAAGGGTTAAACAATTCTTTAAGGATTTTCTTTAGTTCGTTCTTTAGATTTAATTTTAAGTCTTGGGTTTCTGCCATCATGGAGAATTGCTCCGAATCAACAGACATAATACGGTTCGTTCTCTCATCGCATCTTCAATCCGTCAGAATGCTTCCTATGAGGTTTACGAGGAGGTTGGTTGCGTCTCTTCTGATGGCTCTACTAGACGGGCTGATATCATCATAATTGATCGGCAGAAGGATAAGGGTGTCATTCTTGATCCCACAATCCGTTTTGAGATGCATGAGCAACAGCCACAAGAGGTGTGTCGCGAAAAACAAGTCATATATGAGCCTTGTTGTCAGCATCTTGGAGCACAATACCACATCACACATTGGACAGTTTTTGGGCTCATGTTCGGTGCCCGTGGCACGATCCCACGTGAAACTTTAAATCAATTTAAACAATATAAAATTTCTGATGCAACGATTGATGCCATAGGATCTCACGTGTTAAAATCATTCTTAGCTATAATTAGTAATCATTTGTACCCAACAAAATTTTTGTTGTAAATGATTTCCTACGTTTTCTTATCTTAATGTTTTTTCTTTTTCTTTCCAAGTGTCACAAAATTGTTTTCTTTACTTATTATTCTTTATGAATTGATTAGTAGGCCGATCTTTCGAACCCTTATTTAGGGCGGCTTTTGTTTCTACAAATTATCTATCTTAAGTTAATTTTTTTAAATCTTGAGGTTGTGTTTAGGTAAAAGATAAGTTATCTATGTACCTGTCATTCGAATAAATAAATAAATAAATAAATAAATAAATAAATAAATAAATAAATAAATTCTTTATGACGGTGAAATTGAAGCTATCAGGCTAGCCTTAACTCAACTGATATGTCATCAAACTAAATTCAGGAATGTCTTCATCCTGTGCGACTCCAACGCAGCCATAGAATCTGTAGGTTCCTCAGACCCTAAGTCTTCATCAATCCAAGACTGTCAAAATGCCTTACAACTACTACAACCAAAACACAAAATCGTGGTACTACAGTGGGTTCCCGGACACTGCAACTTATCTGGCAATGAGCAGGCCGATGCCTTGGCAAAAAAGGTGCTAAAATTTTACAAACATCTCATAAACCAACACCCTTCCAAGGAATAAAATTATACATCGAAGAAGTTGCCCACAACATCCACTCCCATGAGATTACAGAAAAACATATGGCAAACACTAGAGAAGGGACCTTCTATCAACACCTAACAGACCAGGAAGATTGGCAGTCGCGCATTTCCGCCTTGCAACTGGACATGACTGCTTGGCGTAGCATCTCCACCGTTTCAGTATTTATCAACATCCAATCTGTACCCTTTATGACCTTCAAGAAGCGATGAATAGGGATCATCTCCAACACTGCCCAGCTCTAAAATCACTGACAGAATGTTCCAGATACTGGGAAGCGAGAAGCCTCATGCCTCTGTTTAGTTCTTAGTTTTTAGTTTTTTAAGGTTTTTGTTTAGTTCCTTTATTAGATTTAATTTTAAGTTGTATAAAGTTAATTGTTTTAATCTTGACGTTGACAGACAGACAGACAGACAGACAGACAGACAGACAGACAGACAGACAGACAGACAGACAGACAGACAGACAGACAGACAGACAGATAGATAGATAGATAGATAGATAGATAGATAGATAGATAGATAGATAGATAGATAGATAGATAGATAGATAGATAGATAGATAGATAGATAGATAGATAGATAGATAGACAATTCTTTATGCCGGAATTTAAAGTCATTTCACAATATAAAGAAGATACAGTAGACAAATAGCCCATTTCGTGGGAACAAATTCTGAGTGCGTATGTCACGAAACCGGGTGTATTATCTGGAACCTCCACCAGATGGTTCTCCATCAACGACAGGACTGGCATAATTTAATATTAACTGAAAAGATTTATTACTCATATTTTAACAATTTGAAAGACATGAGGCGAAAATCTTCACTAACTGACACTAATTTTTAAGTCACTGGTAGATGCTTATGATGGTAACGTAATATTGAACCATTAGCTACATAGATCATGACATTCGTTTCCATGAAATTACGACGTCAACAATGGATATAATAACATTTTGTTGACTTGCTAATAACATTATATTAGTGATGGGTATTATTTCATACCAGTAGCGTTATACTTAGGCCTACATGATCATTCCTATTATTGACAGTAATATTTTGTATATTGATACTGATTTTGGTTTCCAAATTGGAATTAACATACACATTAAAATTTCTAACTGTATTGGTTGAATAGAATGTCTCTAAATAGTGTAAGTGAAAGAAAACATAACCTCGACTACATAATAATTACCCGATTACATTGGTATATAGCTAGCTCTTGGATCTAGCTATGAAAGAGTGATTGAAAAGATACCAAAATTGATATGAGCAATGACTCTTGCCCATGTAGTAACATGCCGTAGTTTGAACTCCGTGAGTGCATTATTTCCTAGGTTCGAGGCTTGTATAGGGATAAGTAATTAGTACGCGTATGAAGGAGTTAAAAAAATGTCAAAATTTACATACATAATAATTTTTGCCCATAGTAATGTCAACTTTGTAAGGGAATTATTTCCTAAGTTCGGCTCTTATAAAATTATAAGACGTAATTAGGGTTTGGTGTAGGGCTCTTGTGTCTAACTATGGAGTTAAGAATTTGTATTACTGACTACAAAAAAATCCTTTGCGAGAATGGAAGAAGGTAAGAATTTGTTCATCAAAATGTGATACTGCAATATATCTTTTACGAAAATGGAAGAAGGTAAGAATATTGTAATTCAAACGTAGCCTATTACAGCAAAGGAAAAGTGAAAGAAGTTACCGGGATTTAACTGTTACCAGTTAAGCATTGTCCTCCAAGTGCAGCACTCCATAATGATTTAAGGATGACGTAGTTATGTGATAAAAGCTGCAGTAGATAATTATTAGGCTCTCTTTGTACACCTAGGTAGTTAGGCCTATAATTAGTAGCCTACATCAGATGTATAGTGAATACACATTTTTAATTACCTCGAATTCTTGTTTATATCTTAGATGTTTCCCTGATGTATGTATTTTACAACAGTTTGTGATCCAAGATGAAATGCAATGGATATGAAGAAACAGAATAAAACGGTAAGAACTTCACTAATAGCATGTTTTACTTCAATCGTGAACACTGCAATTTTATATGTATTTTGAAAAGAAAAAGTGTTTTTTCATTAGACCTACATAATAAGACATAAATATCACTACAGAACAAAGGAGTAATTACAACAGTTAATACAAAGTTTCATCTGAAAGTTTAGCATGTTTGAACAGCCGATATCTAAAATCAGCTGTTAGTTCTGCCGATACTAGCGACATGGTTGGATTCATTGAGAACTAGACCTCCCTGAGCTTGATTTTAGTACCAACAACATCAAAGGTGCCGACAAGAGTTGTCTCTACTGTATCTTCTTTATACCACAGTCTACTATATATATAGTCACGAAGCTTGGGGTGATTTTTTGCATTTCTCACGATAGTTGCTAGCCGCTTGGAGCGCTGTGAGTACTGGGAACAATAGACTGTGTCACTGCCATCGTGATCTAATACAGGCCGTGACTCGCTTAACCCGATCACGAAGAGCGGCGTTTCAACCATATAAATTAATTGGAATGCATAAAGAGTAACATATATTTCTCTAAAATGTAGTGTAATTGCATTAATAAAATTTAAAACAATGATTAGGAGACACTTCAGACATAATTCCTTGCGAGTTAAGGTGTAATATTATTTTTTATGCGAAAATTACGTTGTTCTTATGTGTAATACCTGCTTTTATATCGATTAAATATTGCGAAATTCTTGTACATTCATTTATGCACGATTCAATAATTTTCAATTGCACCGGACGAATATTTAGATATGTTGAAATTATAGGTTTTGTTTACTGTACCAGTTGTCCCTTTCTGTCTAATTTTAGTGGTCTCCAATGCCCTGCCACTACATATGTATGTTATGTCATATGGAAAGTATAGGTTATGTTTACTTTATTTAACTTATATTCCCATATTCGCAATTATACATTATAATTAAACATAATATCATGTATGACACCCGTCACATTTTATTTGTCTGTATCTTAATACTACAATTGAGTACTGAATTATTGTATTTATCTACTACTTAAGAGACGAAATAACACAATCGTACGTACACTAATTTCATAGGAGTGGTATGGTAAATTTTATGTCTACAATTAAGGTAGATGTGCTAAATTAAAATCACAATATAAATTCGTTTTTATTGAACCTCAAAATAGCTTCCATTCTAAACTTAAACTGTTGATGCGAACAGATTATGTTAACATGTAAAATTCTCGTCACATTAAAATAACACAATTTTGTAATTATTTCTGCAACATGTTATGCAACAAGAAGTAAACGGAACTTATGGACACATTACACTAAATAAAACTTAGCAATGATACGCAATAAAGTTATAATATAGTATTTCACTGAGCTACGTACACTGAAATAGAAAACCCCAACATACATTACGGCCTGGTCTAGATCGAAAAGGCATTGACTGTGCCGTATTTCGCTTTGTTGTGAAAAATTGTGTAAACTGTGAAATGTTCGTTATCGGTTGTAATAACTGTAAATGGCTAAAATACAATAATTTGAATAATAATACGGGACAAGGAGACATTTGTGGTACTATAAATATTGTAAGAAAAAGAGATTTATCCTTCTTCCGAAAAATCCAGGAAGGTGAGTTTATAAAATATAATATATACTTTATGAAAATAATATATAAACCTTATGTATTTCACATTGCATTTGTGGAAGGAAAGTGTTAATTTTTTCAAAAGAAGACGATATCGAAAGTACAACACATTTTATCGTCTGCTGGGGAAAGGGACTGTGATGAGGCGATAGTAGCGATCCTGGTGGTTAGCAACTATCTATGAATGCATATTTCAACTGTCTATGTTTGCATATTTAGTAAGTATTGAGCTTCGTGACTGTATATACTAAACTGTGTTTATACTGTGGTCATTTTGTTAAAATTGTATTTATGTATTTTGTAACTCACTTTTAAAGACTATAGGTATGGTCGCTATACTACGGGACACAAAAACGTGGGCCTAACGTTCTACTGGCTCCCCGCTCTACTCTACAACTCTCGCCCGGAATTGTCACGTTATACATTATATCTTTAATTGCCTGCTTCGTCTCTACGAGAAAGTGTTCTTTTTTTTCTTACCTGGTTATTTTTAACGACGCTGTATTAACCACTCTGTTATTTAGCGTAAATGGAATTGGTGATATAGAGATGTTATTTGTCGAGACGAGGTCGAGGATTTGCCATAAATTACCTGACATTCGGCTTACGGTTAGGAAAACCTCGGAAAAACCTAATCGAGTAATGAGCCTAAGCGGGAATCGAACCCACACCCGAGCGCAACTCCGGACTCGTAGGCAAGCGTCTGGGCGGACTAAGCTAGCCGGTGCCTTTCTTCTTTGTAATGGGTAATTTGTTGAGTTGTGGCATTATTATGAGTGACAGAAAATAGTTTAAATAATTCTTCCGATTATGTATCTGACCCCTATGACTGGTAAAATGCTTATTCTCCGTGTTGTGATTACTAATTTTTAATTGCTTGCATTACAAAATATTAATATTCGGTATACAGTAGCAATAGCACAAAATAAATTAATCGAAGTCAATTGTTTGAATTTCATTACAGTCAATTAGTCTGAGGCGGCGCTGATAAAACGTATTATTTTAAAACTCGTATCTCATTAAATGTCAGTCCTATAACAAATTTTGCATAGAATAAAATTTATCGGAAAGCATTTTTAAAGAAACTTTTGTTATGTAACATTGTTAATAAAAATCAATAATAAGAGAGATATTTCGATAAATCGAATGTTTGAATGTTTTTACTACTAAAATTTCGTTATAATTTCACCTTGCCTTTATCTTCAATACAACATGAAAGTATTCACCCAATTTTTATATATTTTATTTTATTTCTATTATAATATAAACTTAGTTTGTACTACTTTGTCACTAAATGGTACAACATGTTCTCTAATATATTGTCACTAACTTTGACAGAGAAATTTCTATTCATTTCTAAGTTATGAATTTTTTCCGAACAGGCGTACACCAATATCGAGAGATGAAGTACTGTACAAACACGTGCATGTAATAGAAATGAGTAGGACTTTGCACAAAATACTTCGCCTGTACTCATAGTCAATATTAATGAATAACTTGAACAATTTTGACCAATATCCAAAAAAGTTGCGCCACAGCCAATTTGTCGATTTGACATGGAATGACTGTTATTTAATTCAAGCCTCCTTATAACCCCTCTTTTAAATAAAGTATTTTGAATGCCATATACTCTAAAATCTAAATTAGAACGAACTTAATTTATATTCCAATTTTCATAAAAATTGGTTTAAACATTACCGCGTGAAGAGGTAACAAACATCCAGACAGACATACATACAATAAAAAATTTGTTAAAAAGGCGGAAGTCACATTTTTTGCACAATTCATTACTTTTATTTTATTGCAATATATTCTCTTACCATAGATACATTGATTTATGTTAAGAGGACATTAAGGAACCCAGTACAAATGACTGAAGTGCAACGTAACATTTTATGATTTATGTTAAAAAAGACGGATGTCCTGGACTTTTAACAAAAATTTCTGATTATATACGAAGGTTGCCAATCTGTTAAAATATATGTTTTCGTATGATTTGATTACTCTTTTGGGCAGAATATAAATCATACAATCCAAAATCTCTAAGTCTAACAGATCTAACAGATACAAGTTGATTCATTAAAATGAACATTTCTTCCCTGTTGAAGGTCATAGCTTCTTAGACTATGATAGTCTGATAGAGATTTTGCCATCATCAAAAGATGCCTCCGAAAACGTGACCGAATTTACACAATTCATCGACCCACTGGACTGATAATTCAGAGCAGTGCCTCCCTTAAGTTCACTGTTGTGGAAGTTAATCCAACAAATCCAATAATTTACAATTGAGGCGGTAGCCGGAAAAGTGGCCCATAGGTCTATAGGCCCTTTTTCGGGAGAATGTTTAATTCGATTCTCCGTGTTAAAATCTACTTGCTTACGTAGTTTCGTTTCAATATCTTGTAAACAGAAGACAGGGTAGCTAATTGAATGAACCCATGCACTCTTGCGTAGTTGTTGAATGCAGCAAATATCAACACAGTGAGCTTGAGGCAGGTACTGCAAGCAGTATAATTGTGTTGTGATATGTGTGTCATCTGAATTGTTTCAAAATGGAATGAAATGAACATAAACGAAAAAAGAAGGGACAGGACATGAAAGTGAACTCAAAACGGGTAGACATAAAAATGAAGAAACAACATGATATTACGTATGTAACTTCGAAAGTGCTATTGTGAAGGTAAGCTTTTGTACCCATTACTTCATGCTGCCAGAAGGAGTGTTTATCCAAGTTTACTGCTGATGAATGGAAAGATCGCTTCGAAATATTTTACAGTAGGCAAACAAAGTTACTGCAGGATGCTACAGTGGCAGGCTTGTTATAAAAACTCTGCTACTCATAAATGTAACTTAAAATCCATAAGTAAGTCGTGAAAATGCATGGACATATTCTCTGCGTCGAAGTGGTGTTCAGCAAGAGGTGTGTCGTCAAATGATTTTGGGAATCTTCAAAATGTTTGCCAAAAGACTGAGATAATACAAGGGAAAATATTAAAAGGTGAAACATTTGAGGAAAAAAAGGAGTTCTCATGAAAACAGACCATATAAAATAAACAACAATATAATGGGATTTACTGCAGTCATACCTGCAATCGATTCCACATAGCAAGATCCACTATTGTCCATTAACGCAAACCTAAATATCAAGATTCTGGTCCACACCTGTGGAGTAACGGTCAGCGCGTCTGGCCGCGAAACCAGGTGGCCCGGGTTCGAATCCCGGTCGGGACAAGTTACCTGGCTGAGGTTTTTTCCGGGGTTTTCCCTCAACCCAATACGAGCAAATGCTGGGTAACTTTCGGTGCTGGACCCCGGACTCATTTCACTGGCATTATCACCTTCATTTCATTCAGACGCTAAATAACCTAGATGTTGATACAGCGTCGTAAAATAACCAAATAAAATAAAAAAAATAAATCAAGATTCTGCTTGGGTTATTCTGTGATTATAACAAAGAAAAGACTGGTGAAAAACTGAATGTGAAGTATAAAGCATATTGAAGAGAGAAAAGTTTGATTGGGAGAAAACATCAATGTACTTAGATGATTCTCAAAGTGAGTATGAGTCCATCAAGGATGTGCACTGAAGTGTAAACTGCACTGAGTGTGAATCCATTCTAGATTAATATTAAATAACTTGTAATCTGTATTCTGTACCCAATAGATATTCATGATTCTTACGTATTCGATACAATTTATGACGTAACTATGAGATATATGCAAGAAATATAATTTTACTAAAATCGTTATGAATTGTAAACCTCTGCAATGTGCGCCGTTCAATGTTGATATCAAATTTTGCTAAAATATAATCATATTGAAAGTATTTTGATCAAATAAACTTGTTTTGTAGAAAAAGGGCCTCTAAAGTGTTTCAATAAAATATATTATTTTATTAACACTATTAAAGTCGGAATATATTATTTAACAAAAACTTGTAGACAAATATTATCATAACAATGTGAAAATTGTTATGTTGATAAAAGTACATCCAAATCGCAATGACATACAAATAATTTTTTCAATCATTGTTTTCTCGAAACATGACTTTTGCTTATGAGCCCTTTTCCGGCTACGGCCTCAATTTCAAAACGTAGGTAGCAGAAACACTACATAAAAAATTCTGTACTCTACTGAATTGTACCCGAGCACGAGCATATGTTCAGTTCGGGTATCTATTCTTATGTACCATTTCAAATGTAAATTGTGAATAAATTTGAAATTTGAATTTGAAATTTTATGAAATTTTAAGAACACTTTTTAAAACTCGTTATTTATTAAAAGGGCGGATGTCCCAAGGAAAACTATGGCCCCAATCAATATTTTAATTAATAAAACGGTTTAAAAACCCTTTAACAAAGAGATCTGATGCTAAAAACAATTTTTAAGACTTGAAAGACAGTTCCAATTTTCATACAGTTGCACGAAAACAGCTTTTTGTCTCTCCTGTAAAATTTCTATTTTTGGACTTTCGCCTTATAAAAAATAGCGATTCAAATGTTCAAATGCCATTTCATTTAAATATTTCTAATATTTTTTATTTTAACATACAATTGAATCAGTTGGAGCCAAAAGGAACTAAGTCACTTTTCACAACTTTTCAGGAGAAGCAAAAAATGTTCCACTAATAACACAAGTATCATATTTTTATGTTATAGAAGACAAAAGAATATTTAAAAGTCTTAGTTCCTTCTTCCACCGTTCGATGCGCATGACATCAGTTGTTCAAATTGTTGCATAACCCAAAACTGCATATTTTGACTTAGTTCCTTTTAGCTCCGATTGAAGGCTAATTTAGGAACAACGCTAATTATTAAAACTAGAATATTTACTTACATAATCTCATAACAGGAGCAACAAGACTTACACACTTTTAAACAATAAATAGCACACTAATAACCAGTGGCGTAGCGTCAATGTAAGCTAAAAAGCTCAGCTTCCCCAGTTAATAATAATTTCATAATAAACCTGCAGTTTATGAACAAAATTATTTATTAATTTTAATAGAGTTTATATTTATGCGTTAAATATTGTGATGCGGCAGCTTAAGATTATTCGTGATGCAGCAGTAAATAAGAAGCCTGCACACACCAGCTTCCAAGCAGACGTTTCTTACACTCAGTCTTCTCTGTAACCCACCCCGCAGATTTTCCATCCCTTTCTAACTAAACTACCCTGGTCGCAAGGCTCGCAAGAAGCTAGCTTTTACATTGAAAATAATTTAGTTTCCGAGTTATCTCTTTCTTGAGTTGTGTTCAGTTGAAGTGTTAGTGTGCATTGTGGCTGATATAATAAATGATGAGTGAAATAACAGTTCCTGACACCAATTTACTTGAATTTTTAGAACAATTCTATTATCAAGACTGACTTACGAACAAAAGTGCGATTTAAAAAACAAATGACCGTGTCTATTTGTTAGAGATGTGTGTAAACCATGAAATCATATTTTACTACGTACAATTTGAGGTCATGTCTTATTGGTGTTACTTACGAGGTTCCAATCAATTTTCGGACTGCTGACCTAACATTGACTTCTATTTCTTTTAAGACTATATTTTTGTAATACGTTTTCTCATATGTACATGAAAGATAACTTGAATTAGCTTCCCCTGCTCAAAATTTCATGCCACGCCACTGCTAATAACTACAGTTTACTTTTAAAACATATACATGCTCCTGTTATAGTGGTAGAGAGAGAAAGAGAGAGATAGCATCAGTTTAACTAGGCAACATCGCACAGGTTACGCGTGACCTTCCGACCCGTATTCTTGTGTTCTGTGCTGTACTAGTTTTCAATGTACTAAATAAAGAAATTTTTATTACACTGGAGTCAGTTAGATATAACACAGAAAGAATAGGATGACCTAGATTTTAATAATAGTTCATTGTAAAAACGTTTAGATCCATACAGTGCACTGTATTGGAAAATGGTTATGAAATATTTTGTGACGTTCTTACGTCAATGTACAACAAAATAATAGTTACGGGAAGGAAAAACTTCTGTACTTCTGAAACTAATACTACCTCTCAACATATAGAGCATGCCATGTACATATAAAAGTGCATTGCATAACGCCATCTCTTTGCTCGAAATCAGGCTAATGGAACTAGACAATATAATATCTAGCTGGTAATGCTATTGGACTTCGCTGCAAGTCCACCCACCTAGATTAAATTCCTATACCTAATAGCATTCTCCAGCGCTTGAATGGAATTTGCACCTTACTGCAGCATACAGTATATGGTGATATTTTGGATGTGTATAATCAATATAGCTTATCCAGCTCTATTAATGCTATAGGGCAAACTCGGCTAATTTCGTGATGTGGCTAATTTTGTGATATTTCTTTTTAAATTTACCATGAAATTATACCAGCGAAAAATGTAATTTTGATGGTGTAGTATAAATGGCAGAAGATGTAGTTTTGTGTGTAAAATTGTAGTGTAATTTGTAAATTTGTAATGTTTTTGTAACGCAGTCTTTACTCCTGGTTGAGTGTTAGAGAAGGCCGTATGGCCTTAACTCTGCCAGGTTAAATAAATCATTATTATTATTATTATTATTATTATTATTATTACTACAACATACGGTACATTTTGCTTACTGCGCTCTTGGAGTGACGTGAACGAACTTTTTAAAAATTATTTGAAGAGTTGTGAGATCATTAGCTTTGAATTTTTGAGTGAATACGCCATCCGATTTCCTTTTTTAGAAGAAGAGTTGTTTTTGGTGTATAGAGTATTTTATGTGGACCAAATAAAGTTTAACTACATTTTTAAATAGTGAAAGAACTATCCAAATCGGTTAAGTAGCTTCTGAGATTACTTCATACAAACACACAAACATTCTCTGCATATTAATATTGATAAACATTTATACATTTGTATTTTAGAATACAATTATATCTGCATAAATTCCACAGATAGTAACAGTATATTCCTATTACAAAAAAGAGTAATTAGAATAATAGTAGGTGTCAAATCTAGGAAATTGTGTAGGGCTATTTAAAAAAATAGAAATAATATCCATGGCTTGTCAGTATATTTTTTCATTAATAATCTTCCTCGTATTTAATCGTGAATACTTCGTAACTAATTCAACAGTTCATAGCATAAATACGCGTCAAAATATGACTTTCATACTCCATGGCAAGTCTATCTTGCTATCAAAAAGGAGTGCGTTATATGATACTAAAAATGTTTAATAGCCTCCCTATCGATATAAAAAATGAAACCCAAAACATAAGGTTATTTTGGATCAAATTAAAGAAGTACCTAATTTCTCACGCCTTCTATTATGTAGATGAATTCATGACATTCAACAATGCTTAATGGGGAAAAATGGAAGAACTCCGAGAAAAACCCCAACTGCTACCGTGTCCGTCACAAGTATCACCGGGAATCGAACCCGGGCCGCCTCGTGACAGGCTGAAAGTCGAACACATTTAAAGGACAGAACTTAAATTCTTTCAATTATTTATTGCCATAATACACTGCTCTCTTAAACTGACTGAGGATATTGGAAATTCGCACGTGTTGTTTCCTTGTTACAACTGTAGTATAAAAACTTTATGCGATCCGTTTGTGAAGGTACACATAGCGAAATATCTGAATACGTTCCATGCGGTAGAGGAAAAGTTTCAGGTAACGTTGACAGGTTGTGTATGACGTAATTATCTCTGCGGACAATACCTTAGAGCAGGGGTCGTCAGCACAGAGCACGCTGGGGCTAGCCCCTCTTACCCGCTGAAAACGCAGTGCACTATAGTGCTCTCGTAGCTCTCCCTGTTGCACAACCGTGCACACGGGACGGCACTGCGTGTCCGTTGTACATTTCAGCGAGTGCTGACGACCACTGCCTTAGACTCTTCTTGGAAACTACTATCGGGCGTAGGACCTTTGGGACGGTTGTGCTTATTTACCTCAATAACAGAGGTATTTTGGAACGATCTTGTGTTGGTTAATTTAATAAAAGAGATGGTTTGGGACGAGCAGTGTGTTTGTTTACCTGAATAACATGTCGAGTGGGACTAACATGTCGTTTTTCGCATAAACAACGCTAGTAGAAGTCGTTTTGTGAGATTTTTAGCCTGGCTGTGAAATGGAGTTTCCTGCTATAAAACACCTATTGGATACAAAAAGGATTCATGTTTGTCATGTGTTGACAATTAAAAATTATAGTGACTCAAAACTTATAAGTGTGCGTGCGTGCGTGTGTGTGTGTGTGTGTATATAGAGCATAATCATAACTGTGACACTGTCATAGTTTAAAAGTCAACAATTTGTTTTATCTCACGAAATCCGTTTCTGAAAATTTGCTAAATTTATGCCGAAGTTTTTATCTTTAGTATTTTGGCAATAATTTCCTTTTGTTAGATTAACCCTTTCTCTCGTCTTTGGGCCAGTATACTAGAACAGCTTATTGTCCCTTGGTTAATAACAATGATGCTGAGTGACACTGTTATTTTGTGCCTGTATTTGTTGTATATGTTTTTACTTTTTGTTTGTTCTTTTTTTGCATGATTTGAATATGTTAGACCAGCTATTTTCAATTTGTATTTGTATGTTCAGTTGTTTTTTTATATGATATTCTGCCAGTCGTTATTACTGGAGATTAATTGCATTGATGTATCATTTTTCTTGTAGTTGTATTGTATTTCTGGTGGTGTGGAAGAAAAGGCCTGATGGCCTTAACTCCACCAAAATAAATAAATAAATAAATAAATAAATAAATAAAAACAGTGGAAATTTCTTCAGAAGTTGTAAGAACTGTTGCTAAAAGGTAAAGAAAGGCAACAAAGAAAGACAGGGAAAGTTAGTAAACAAATTTGAAGAATATAAGAATGGGGAAGTAAATATGCTTCGTTAAATTATGGTCAAAATTCTTCTTAAGTCTGCAAAATATAATAATGTGACGATAGTTCTCTTGGCAGTCCCAAGTCTGCATACAATGAGAGGAAGAATGTTGTTTCTGTAACCATCCCAAACGTACTATGGAAATGGTGTGCAGGAAGTTGGGAATGACTCATACGTCCAATATTCACAGTTCCAAACGTCCTACGGAAATCGTCCCAAATAGTACGCATTTAGGTGAGATTGTTCCAAACGTCCAACGCTGCTACTATCATACCAGCGCTAAGAACAACTTCGGTTTCGTGAACACGCCTATCGCCACCAGTGTAACAGATCTACTTTTCAAACGTGCTCACCATAAACCACAACACACATATCGCTAGTTGACTTGCAGTAAACGGAGCTTGTGTTTATTCAGTGTTTATTGTGACAATCTGACTTTTCTTCTTAGAAATAATGATAAAAAAACTCTCGTGTTTTGACGTCATTTTGGAACAAAAGTCACTTCTGGTATAATTTTTATATCGATTTTATTTAATGCCCTCTCAAACAGATCAGATTGTTGGCTTAAACTAGATAAGAAAAGAAATTTACATTCACTTCTCCTTCTCTTCGAAATCTTGAACTCTTCTATTCCTTCGTACCTGTCGTCTCGCTTCACTTACATTTCTTCCCACCACAATCTGAACACACGCCCTCGCCATGAAACAATACTAACAATACCATCCCATCGCACCTCTTCATACTCACCCTCTTTCACAATAGCCCTGCCAAGACTCTGGAATTCGTTACCTGCTAGCATCAGGGACTGTCGAAATAAAATTCAATTCAAACGCAAACTTACTAGGCACTTGGTCAGTAATTGAGACTCGTTCAGACATGGTTTCTGTAAATAGTTCTCTTAATCTATCACAAAATATTTCAATATCCGGTAATTTCATCACTATAGAATTTTGTTATTGTAGGTTTAATTTGTAATTTAGTAAATACAAAAATATTCTTTGTTCTTAACTTCTATGATAAAATGTCTAGCTTTCATTAATCAAGTATTCTTGTTGTACTTTAATTTTTATTGTAATTGTAATTGTAAATTTAATATTAATTGTAATGTTATTGTTCATGATATAGTTGTAATCCCCTGGTAGAGGGGCAGAGAAGGCCTGACGGCCTTATCTTTACCAGGTTAAATAAATAAATACTAATACTAATTGTATAATTATCTAATTCATAAGCTAATTGTATTAGTGCTGGTGAGTGTAGGAATCTTACAAAGTTACGAAGGTTGGTTATTCCTTGTTAAAATATATCAGAAATTTGTATATGGACTTCGTTATTAATAAAATCTGAGAGAGAATTTAGCAGTAATTTTTAGAATCACGGAGAATAAAATTTTTAGCGACGAAATGCTCGATTGGCATTCTGCAATAGGCCTAACTCCCAGAATAATAAAGTCTAAAGTGATGGTACAGTCATTTTTGAAACCATACACATCCAAAACTTGTAAATAAATCCTCACAGGTTTGTAATAAGTAGAGCCCGCATGTTTAGGCATTTGTAACAGTTAAAATAAGCAGGAAAAAAGAGGCAATGAAAACATAAAAAAGCACAATAATCTGAAAAAAGCATTATAAATTTTAAAAGGCATAATATATTTTAGCAATAAATTTAAATTATATCAAGAGCACTCGTATATTCACTTTTTAGGTGACGCATGTTGACTTATAAAATACTTTTTTTCGTGACTAACTGTCTTTTCACAAACCTTACATAACAAAACTGTTCCAGCGGTTGAAAACTCATGGGCATCAAATTCACTAAAGTAAGCATGAAGTTTACTTTTCAATGGTTTACTGAATTTAGACATTCTAGCTAACCGATCTTATACCTTCTGTCACCCGACAATAACTGACTGTTCCTCACTCAAATTTCTTTCTCCTACAATAATAAACACGTGTAGCACAAAATTGTAACAGTAAGGTTTTAAAATATGAAAGGAAACAATTGGAAATGCTACGTGACAACTTCTATGAGAACGAGCTTAATATTTAAAATTATAAAGCTGATTGTTGCTGTCGTGAAGATATGACAATATTATATAACTGTGGATTGTCGATCATTATTCATATCACACCAATAGTATTAAAGTACGATTATTATTAGCAGATTAAGCACCGAAATAAATTACTTTTATTTACTACTAGCCGTACCCGTGCGCTCCGCTGCACCTGTTAGAAATAAATATAAAGTAATTACATAATTAAAATAGGACGTTTGATCCAAGGAACAACATTTACAACAGCGCAAGATAATATGCTTCGCTCATTACCCATTTTTTTTTTTTGCATTGCATTTATTACATATATATTTTATGTATTTTAACACGATTCAATTGAGCATAGTTAAAATTTGAATTATAAAATAATGGATTGCTAAGCTAACGTAATATTACTGCATACTAAATCAATACACTCTCGTTGTTCGTTAATTCTCTGAGATTAAAATGAGTGCACATAAATATTATTTTAAGAAATACAGAAAACGAATGTACAAAATAGCCTATCAAATTTTCTGTGCATAAGAAGCTATTTTAATCTTACCTTTCCTCGATTTACTCAGACGTTACTGTAATAACATTATAGCATTATGTCCATCTAGAGAAACTACACTTTCCAATGGTGAAATAATAATTAATTATACAAATCGGTTAATTTAGCTTCTGATATTACTTCATACATACACAGAAACATTTCTGTAGGCTATGTTTAATAGCTTTCGATTGTTGATGTCCAAAGCCCCTGTTTCGATTGTTGTTATCCAAGGCCCCTTATAGACGAAGTCATTTGTTCTTAATTCATTGCACCGTCTTAGATGGCGTTATTTTAATTTTAAAACTCATTTATCTCCTTAAATATCATCCTATCAAAATTTTGTAAAGAATAAAACTTATCAGAAATCATTTTCGAAAAACTTTTGTCATGTAACATTTTTCAAAATCAATAATAAGCGAGATATTTCGATTTATTTAATTCAGGCCTCCTTATAACCCCTCTTTTAAATAAAGTATTTTGAATGCCATATAGCCTAAAATCTAAGTTACAACGAACTTAATTTATATTCCAATTTTCATATAAATCGGTTCAGCCATTATCGCGTGAAAAGGTAACAAACATACAGACAGACAGACATACAAACAAAAATTTCAAAAAAGCGATTTTCGGTTTCAGGGTGGTTAATTATATATGTTAGGACCAATTATTTTTGGAAAATCGAAAATTACCAGAAAAATTTCGGCTACAGATTTATTATTAGTATAGATTGTTAGTAAAGTTAGTCACTGTTTCAACTATTTAAATTTCATATACATTACATTACAATTAATCAGAAAATTGTAAATAAACAAGAAATATTACTTTAAAGTTAAAAAAAAGGCATTTATTAGTAAGAAACACCTTAAAAAGGCAAAATAGGCAAAATAAAATTTTGCCCTATCACTTTGATTTACTCCAAATCACATTTATATCTACGCAAATAATGATTTACTTCTAGCCAGTAAAAAGGCGTTTTGCCAAACATCCGGGCTCTAGTAGCTAATAAGCGACACAATAATAATAACTGATATCGGACCCAATGAAATTTTCAGAAGCACAAAAATTTAGCTTTTGTAATAAAGTACACAACAAAGAGTCTTAGGGGCAGCTTTTAGCAGAATACAGCACTAATGGTAAACATTGTTTACAAGAGTGAAATATGAAAGTAAAAATTATAGCAAATTTTATAAAATATGGAACAAATTACTTCAACTAAGTTTTAACTACAAAGTCACCCATTCGTAACTGTGGAAACATAAATTAATAAAGTTGTGTGAAAAATAGTAGATGAGTATTCCGATAAAATATACGAGAATTAACCTATAAGCTAGTAAAAATTTTTCAGAGACATAAAAGTGTAATCTAATGAAGATATTCTTGCTATAAAGCCATTCAAATGGCAAATTTTATAAATACAGAAAACAATTCTTAATTTAAAAACTGAAAAGTCCTCTATAACAACAAATTGTTACGATCAAGTGTGAAAGCGACCTTAAGCAATAATTTTTCGCCATAGATATGCGTATCTAACGGATGAAACATTATTTATGTCTCCTGAATCAACAATGAAGTCTGCAAGCATTAAGAAAGATCGATGAGAAAACACTCTGATAACCTTTCAATGAACTTGGGAAACAAATGAATCAGTTGATATACACTTTATTGGCAGTCATTGCTTTGCTATGAGCAATCTAGAGTTATCTTTACAAGTCAATGAGCTGAAGGTGTTAATAAAAATAATAAAAACATAGGAATGATTTGTTCACTTACCGACATCTCGACACTGGGATGATCGATGAAAATCATCTCTGATTCCTCGCCATCCAGCAGGACGGACACGGTCTTCTCTCCAAACTCATCGTCTGCAGTAAACACAAAGAGTCCTGGGCTAATTATTGCAAATTTCGTATTTACAGTGTAAAGAACATGGAAAATATGACCCTAAATATTGTTTTTGTATTCACAGTTAAAGCTAAGCATTTTCATATAAAGTAATTGTAAATCTGCCAAGCTAGTTAAACTATAGATAGTGTTCAGCAATATTAAAATATAATATTATTTTGTTCAGTGACGTTTTCACAAATAAAACGAAAGCAATATTCTTTTAAAAAAAGCCTCATCCGGGTTAAAAATAAGGGACTTCATGAAGGGAGTAACCACAATACAATTTCCTTATTTTTATACATAATCAGTCTTACTAATAAACCGTGTATAGTTTTTATACGAGACTTATGCATACTTGAGACACAAAACGTTACTAATAAACCGTGAATAAGCTATGGACGTATAAACAGGCTGTAACTATACAATGGGAATTGCTCTGCAGTAGTTATATACACGAAACCCCTTGTTTAAGCGTTGTATATAGGAAAAAAATGGCCGCCCCTTTAACAGCTGTTCGTATCGACTGTCATTTTATGATGATGTTTACCTTGTATCCACAGAAGAACAAACCAAAGATCATAGAATTATTAGAATAATATTGCTCTAGCTTGTACTCTTTGACAAAAATGTAGTGTGGTAATCGATTAGAGCCAGTTGTACTATCGATATTTAACACGCCACACTAGAGCGCTCTACTGGATCCAGTAGAGAACCTCAGATATTCTATTACCTTTCGTAACGAAGTAATGACGAAACTATGACGTAGCTGTGTAACAGTTATACTGTTATACACGACGTATGTAATGATTATTAGTAAGGAATTTACACACGACTTTTAAACGAGCTACTCATTGTATAAGCATAAGACAGTTAAACGTCTGTATATAGAGTTTTTATTAGTAAGACTGAATATGTTTTTAATTTTTTTTTACATTAATGCAAATATAATATAAACAAAGGAAATGTAATATTTTAAAATACTTTGCAGATCGAAAAGTTACATTTTTTCAGATAAAATTTCTGTACATTTAAAGGCCAAAACTTAAATTCTTTCAATCAGGTATTACTATAATACACTGCTCTCTTAAACTGACTGAGGATATTGGAAATTCAAGCAATGTCTCTCCCAAAACACGCTATGAATGGAGAAAAATTCTTTCCGGCACCGGGACTCGAACCCGGTTTTCAGCTCTACGTACTGACGTTTTATCCACTAAGCCACACAGGATTTCAGTTCCGATGCCGGATTGAATCCTCTCAGTTTAAGTTCCACCTCTTAGTTTCCCTTTATTGCCCAACCCTCATGCACTGTGTCACAGATGTGTGACAGTGGCACAATGTCCAACACACTATGTGTAGAGATGCACACGTTACGAATGACTAAGTAAATAATCATTGAGTTATTTAAGACGGTGCTCATTCCGTCGGATCCCGGCCACTTAGTCACTCGTAATGAGTGCACCTCTGCACATAGTGTGCTGGACATTGTGCCACTGTCACACATCTGTGACAGTGCATAAGGGTTGGTCACTAAAGTGAAACTGAGGTGGAACAAACTGAGAGAATTCAATCCAGCATCGGAACTGGAATCCGGTGTGGCTTAGTGGATAAACCGTTAGCAGGTAGAGCTGAAAACCCGGGTTCGAGTCTCGGTGCCAAAGAGAGTTTTTCTCCGCTCCACCCATACTTCAGAAATCCTACGCGGAAATATCATACGTACTTCGGTACATAATAATAATAATAATAATAATAATAATAATAATAATAATAATAATAATAATAATAATAATAATAATAATAAGTGGAGCTACAGCCTTTTAAGGGCCAAGACCAACGAGCCGGCTGCTGGCCTCATGTTCACATGCTGAAGCAGAAGTGGACGATCATCCAACTAGAATAGAGGTATCGTTGGTTAGCACGATGATCCCTCCAGCTGTTTATAGCTGGATTTCGTAAACGGATTTCGCTATATATCGTAGTTTCCCAAGTGCATCGCGATGCTGGGTAGACACCGGTCCCATACACTGGCCGAAATTTAATGAGAAAATTTATTCCCCCGTGAGGACTCGAACCAGCGCGCATTCCGTAACGCGAGTTCTAGGCGGGATGTTTTAGACCACGACGTCACGGCGCGGGATTTCAGTATGTGATAGTTCTACAATTTCTTTATAGTTTATCATAAAAAGGATGAAGGTACTGGAAAACAGTTTTCCCGCAATCACTTTTGTAACAAAAATCTAATATCTGTGTAGAGTCGAGCCTCAGTTCTCTTATATAAGTATCTTTTAGATGGAACGTTGGATTGAACATCATCGTCTGAGGGTCATTTGTGGCCGCGGATTTTGATCGTTTCCAGTATCGTTCACAAGGCACTTGTGCACGCCGCTGTAGTGTTAAAGCATAGGCCCAGCATATAGCAATGAAACCCATAAGAGGATAACGTAAAGCAGAATTTACAATAGCGCAGTTAATGAATGGAATATCCTACTACTCTGAACGCATTTGGTTTTGGTTAAGGGATAAAACCTTATTATATCAAATTCATGGCTTCATCTTGGTATACGAGCGATAAAATCTCGCCACAGCACTGAGTGAGATCGACAATTTAGCTTTCAAATATATACTTAGGTGGACAGCTTAACATAAAATTGTTTGTTATAATAAAATGATCGATGTGAGGTAGAAACATTTTATCGATATAATTAAATATCACAGCCCTCGTTACAAAATTGGTCCAGCCAACGAGCGTTGCGGCTTAGCGGTTTTTTCATTCGTGATGTAAATAAAAACGGACGTCCAGTTTCCATGTAAATGAGTCATGGAAACAACAGCTGTCTTTCTCAGTAGGACAGAACAAAATACAGTGTTTCAAAAGTGATGATAAAAATATAATTAAAATTAAAAACGAAGAAAAGAAAAGAGTTCCTATAAACCAGGCATGTCAATTGATGCCCACAGGACCAAGCGCGCGCTTTAGAGCTTTAGAGTTTGATTTTTTTTATTCAAAAGAAATATTTTCTCAACTTTTCGTATAGAAAAGTGAAATTTTCAAGTATAGGGCTATTTATTTAGTAGCCTTAAAGAATGTTTTCGTAAATCTAATATACCGTATATACGTATTACTGAAGATAGAGTATTGAAAATTTTGAAAATATTCGAATGGAAATTGTTTGTAAGGAAATGAATTAACAAAGCAACTACTGTTACATCATAAGTAAACGATACGTGCCCATGTGTTGTAAAAATGTCAGCTCTATAGCTTCAGCACATTTCGAGAAAATAATTTAATATTCTGATGATAGGAAGTTGCTCACAAGTATCACTTTAAAAGCATAATGCGATAAGAGTTTTGTTATGTAATATTAGTTACACTTAAAACAGATACAGCACCTAGGTAACTTTGCTTTGTACTGTGATATTGTTTTGTTTAGTTTATTGATTACTTTTGTAAGGCTAAAGATACCATCAATATAAATTCCAACTTATCATGTCATACTCAATCTCTTTTTTTGGAATATCACTTTCTTTATGAATGATGATAATGCAATATAATGTTATACTACTATGGAATTTAAGTGAATATTCCTTCTTAACTCTCTATTATGTTATTAAGATTTAAAACACAAGTGCAATATTAAGAAATCAGTGTTAGTACTTTTGTTTTACAGACAATATAGATAATATTAAACAGAAAGAAGCCATATAAAAATAACGATATAAAATTTCACGTTCCGTTTGAAGTTTGTTTTCTTAATCCAAGAGGTTGCTTATTCATATACACAACCCTTCTTCTTTCCATACTTAGCGCTTGCTGCACGCGCACGACGTCAAGGTCAGAAAAATGCGCTTGCGTTGACATCACTGCTATAAACATAGGTCAGAAAATTAACCTTTTACGAGATAATGTTATTTGGTGCTGGTTGAGGCCCGCTGAATACCAAGTATCGTACTAATTCCAACAAAAGCAGTGACAATTTTATTTAATTTACCAATCACGAAACACTAATATTCATAATTTTGGCTTCAACACCACAGAAATGTGATTGAACATACACAAAAGAAACATACTTGTTTGAACAACAGTGGAGTTTGTGGATTAACAAGGTAGAATACAGTATTAACATGTTAAGTGAAGAATTTTACAGCAGATGTTAAAATATGCTGAGCATACGCTTGAATGCATCCGTCTAGTCTTCTATGCAGACACAAGAATGCGCTCGAGCAATCCTGGTTCATTCTTCATTTTCTGGACGCTATCTAATATCCGATGCTGCAATTCTTCAGATGTGATGGATGATATCAGTTGTGTAAACTAGGTAAAGAAATCCAAAGGATTTAAATCCGATGATCTAGCTGTACAGGTTTTTTTTTTTTTAATATTTCTGAAAAGAATTAATATTATTACAGAAATTTGCAATTTTAAGTTTAAACATTCACATCGCCTCTTTGAACATCCGCTATGTAATCAGTTTCATGCCAATTGTTGTTTGTCGGGTAAGCCGACTTTACCATTTGCCACACCAAGCATTCCAAGCAACCCATATACATGTTCAGTGTGTGTTGAAGATCGGAGGTAGGCCTATATGTGAAAAGAGTCGTCATTGCATATATATGGGCCACAGATCTATGAAAAAATAAGAAATAAAAAAAAGAACAACTGCATTATATGCCAGTTTTATATCGTACTGGAACCTATCACTGACCTTTTTTAGGGCTGCCAAGTCTGATAAATAAAATTACTGGCCACTTTACACATGAAAGTTTTTATGAATAATATATACTAAATATAGAATCTGGTATATGATATGACCAAAAAACATATTATATAGTAATAAATTGAGAAACAATCTTGGTTCAGTTTTCAAAAATGCACTTTTTAATTTTTTATTTGGACCTTGATACCATAGCCTTAAGAATTTCTTTTTCTTTTTCTATAAAGCCATAAAATTCTACACAACTAAATTTAAGATTTTCAGTAGTACAATTTTCAATTTTTACTATATTCACAGTTAAACGATTCCTCCCATTATTCCACAACATATTCATGATATTGAATGCACGCTCCACGAATAATTTCTTACAGAAATAGGGAACATGTGTTGAACTACGATTCTTATTTGTGGAGATTTCTCTGAGCATCCCTATCCGTAAAATATTTACACTAGCCTATTTTATAAAACTTGTCAAATGTGCATCTTTCACAAAGGAATAATCCACGACATTTAACAGGCACAGTTCATAATAGAATATATCTTCATGTAGTTGCAGCCTTAGCTTTTGTCTAATACTTAAAATTCCTTCCACTTTTGGTGTACAACCATCAAGTATTTAGACCAGGGATACAGAACTGGCGAGAGAGCGGTGGAAAGCATGGGGAAAGCGTTGGTCCCCCGACCACAGTCCACCGGCGTTGAATGACGTATCTGTGGCCCGTATGCAATCACATGACAGACACTGTATACAAATCCCCTCCCTTACCAAGTCAATGATGCAGGGGTGGAAGGAAGGGGTGAGTGACGCATTCCGATTACTGACGTAACGCCATAATTGTTGCCCAGTTCTGCAAGCCTGATTTAGACTGAAGAATACTTGAAAATTCCCATATTGCCTTCAGCTGCCCTGAACGGAAGGTTAAAATGTCCCACGAAATAGAGAAATAGCACATTATGCAACGAGCCTATAATAGTAGTAATTAAGACGCGAGTGTGTTTATGAAACGAGCGCAAGCGGGTTTCATAATTTTCGTACCAGCGTCTTAATTACCATCATAGGCAAGTTTCATACGACTTTTTATGCTCGACCATATTTCTAACTTGAAATTATTCATAAGTATTCATGTTATTCTTATGTGACTGGGGAGCGGAACTGACCTTGTGAAATATCTCGTGAGATGAGCGCAGACGCGAAAGCATTTATTTTTCCGAGAAACAAATGTCATTGACCTTGATATAATCTAGAGAGTAAAACAAACATTAATCTTATGATAACCTTGAAATTGATTTAGACATTGAAAAACGAGATGACAAATTGAATTTATTTGAATATTATTTACAATTAACGCTAATTATTATAGTAACACAACATAACCTTCTGTGACAGTATTGGATTTCCAGCCTCCGTGACGTTTCGCTAGTTGTCTTTCGATTGCATATCCGAGAATAATTGATACTTGCGCTTTCATATTGATACAATGGTGTTTTCTGATTGGTGGAACATTTGAACTTTAATGAATAGGTGTACTTTAATGAGGTCCATTAAAGGGTTGCTACCAGGTGTTTAATTACTACATTTCGGCATGGTCGAGCATAAAATCCTTTATGCTCGGCCATGCCGAAATGTAGTAATTATACACCTGGTAGCAGTCCTTTAATGCATGTCATTAAAGTACACCTATTCATTAAAGTTCACGTTTTCGATTATTCTCGGATATGCAATCGAAAGACAACGAGGGAAACGTCACGGAGGCTGGAAATCAAATACTGTCGCAGAAGGTTATGTTCTGTTACTATAATAATTAGCGTTAATTGTAAATAATATTCAAATAAATTCAATTTGTCATCTCGTTTTTCAATTCTAAATCAATTTCCAGGTTATATCAAAATTAGTTCATGTTATTCTCTAGATTACATCAAGGTCAATGACATTATTGTTCCTCGGAAAAAATCAATACTTTCGTGTCTGCGCACATCTCACAATTTACGAGCTATGCACAAGGTCACTTCCGAACTTCAGTCAGATACGAATAAAATGAATGCTTCTGAATAATTTCAAGTTAGAAATATGGTCGAGCATAAAAAGTCGTATGAAACTTGCCTATAATGGTAATTAAGACGCTCGTATGAAAATTATGAAACTCGCTTGCGCTCGTTTCATAAACAAACATACTCGCGTCTTAATTAATATCATTATAGGCTCGTTGCATAATGTACTATTATTATATGATGAAAGCTGTTACTACAAGTTCTCAAACTCATATAATAAAATTACAGGGTACACATAGGGCCGCTAAGGGGTTGATACCGGCCACCGGTCTTATGTTGAAATCCGCCAAAATTTCCGGTGAAATGCCGACTAGTTGGCAACCCTACCCTTTTTCAATATAAAGAATGAATTCATAGCTAAGAGAAGTAAAGAAAACATTCATTAACATATTACACTGTGTTAGATGATTTATTTGAATCTTTAGTAAACATGTGCATGTTAAAACAAGATAGCTCTTGTTGAACATGAGATGCACAACATTTCAATTATCGCTGTTGAACTTCGTGTGAAAACTTCGGTGTGAACCCACTTTCCAAATGCGCAATCAAAGCTTTGCGTCGCCTTCTCTCGCCCGTGCTAGCATGGCCATTATGAAATAGCCTTCCATTGTGAAGCTCACTTCACATCAATTCCAGTTCGGCTGCAGATTTCATTTAAAGCGTTCGAACTTTAATTTCCCTGCAATTGTTTGAATTTCGCCGCACCGCAGGGGAAAATTATTTCGACACTACACAGCAGGCGATAGAAGAGATTTCTTTTAGGTGCTGATGAAATGTGGCTATGTAATTTCGTTAATGTCCGAATCGTCGCAAATATTGGAGCTATGAATGTTTTACAAGTGCAATAATACTTTTACCATATCAAACTGAATTTTTAAAGGTGGGGAAATTAGAACAACGAGTAAGATAACAGGATGCATCAAATTTTTTACAGCTGCAATTATATGTTGATAGTTTAGTTCTAATGTCAGGTCGTTTTGATAAACATGCCTATGAACACTGTTGCCAACACGAGGGTTTACTCACCGGTGGCTAAAATTCATTAATGGTGAGCAGTGGGAAATCTAGTTTATTTTACTGTCGGTGTAAATTTTTTAGTGATTTTGCAATAATTCTCAAACACATCTGTAAGGCACATTGGATATAAAATACTTACGACTTTTTCGACGATGGTCATTATCTTTTCAAAATAATTGTCTTGCAATATTAGATGTCTATGAATGTACTCTTCAGTTACCCGTATAACAACCCAATGAGTCATTCCACGTCAAATCGCACAAAATTAAACAAATTTTGACCTTGATATTTTTGATTGCGTTTATATTTTTTTTACAAACTCTATGGGTCTAATAAACCAACAAGCGTATTTTTATTTCCTCCTAACTTCACATGTTTTTAAAATATTGCATGTTAAAATTCGTTAAAAATGTCGCACAATGCAACATTTAAAGCGTCATATTTCCGAGGATATATATGTTAAATTTTTTTTAAATGCATTTAAAAGCTTAAAGTACTGTCTTTTGTTAAATATTTACTAACTAATTTTAATATAATTATTACAAATATTTTTTATGATTCAATTTTTAAAAGTTGGATAGCAATGTGAAATAGCCGTATTAAAAATCTAAAAAAAATGCTTACTAGGTGCACTGAAATATTTTGAATAATTCCAGAAAAAAATCACAATGGGATCTCCAATAGCTTAATGGAAATTTAATTACTTACAAAACAATGTGTGGCGGTCGGTGCAGCAGCAGTGGATGGGAAGCGTTGAAGCGCGCTGGGAGATTTATCGGCGCTGTATGATCGAGTGAACGTTGCAACATTACACCCAGTACGGATCAAGTCACTCGAGGAAATACTGCTAATTTACTTGTTATATCTTCAAATATTTGTACATTATGCTTTTGCTTTTTAAACGTTTGTTTTCATTAACACTACACTTTAAATTTTCATTCGCCTACTTTATTTCTCGAAAGAAAATTGTTTTACTAAATATTCAGTTTTTGACAGCAGAATGAAAGAATGTAATTTTAATGTACCAGTTATTGGTTTTAGATTGTACCTGGCCTGCAAATTTTCAGTGTGGTTTTTGTGCTTATTGAATGGGCAAAATATAAATGACATGTTAGAAATGTTTTTTGTGACCAATCAAACAGTTTTTTTTGTGTTGTTATAGGATCTTGTATAGGCTGGCTCTTGTGGCAAGTCTTTTAACAGTTCCTCCAAAGCTATCACATGGATCTTTACCATGCGACGTTGCAAAGAAGTGTCATTCAGTGCTAATTCCATAATCGTCTTCATGTAAGCAATTATTTTTAAATTCTTCTTGTTTTTGCATTGTGAACTTGATCCATCGGAAAAGTAGATTTTTTCATAACATTGAATTCTTGCTTTAAGAAATTGATTGCTTCGGATTAAAAAAAGTGAAAGGAATCGGTGTCATGCTTTCTGAGATGACAACATTACTTTTATGACGAATTTCTGTATCTTCTTTGAAATATACTACGAAAGTGTGTATTGTGGCTGGGCATTTGTTCCAATGCATACCTTGTACTGAATCTTGTATTACAAATGAATAATTTTCAGAAAAGTCTGCAATAACTATGTAATTTTCAGGTTGTACATTTTCTTTGCATTCCGTCAAAAATAGAATATGGCTGACTTTTGAAAGAATGACGATGCATTTTCTACATGCAAAACTTTTACTTGCTAGAGAGCCTTTTACTTTTTGAAACTTTTCACGGGGGTATCGTATCGTTTTTGTTGTAGTTTTCTTTTCTTGATAGGGGATTGTATTGACATCAAACTCTTGTTTAATTCCTCAATAATACTGATTTCTAGCGTTGTGTCCATAGAACTGCTGGTGAAGGACTGGGATAATCACTTTCTCTGTCCGCATTTTAATTTGATTCATGTTTATTAATATCACAAGAACTACCGGCTTCACATATAACTTCACCTGACTTTTTCGGAAGTTGACAGATTTTTTACGGAACGAACCACATATTTGCACATTCAAAGACTCCTTTAAATTGAGCTTTATTAATAAATCGCGACTTACGCGTCTTAGTGTACTTTTCTTTTTAAAAGCGTGATTAAGAAGGTCAATGGATTTAAACACTTATTATAATTTACGCGATCTTTGCTGTCACTGATGTTGTAGAGAAGTCACGCCACTCCATGAAATTCAAACCCCAACTGATTATTTTTCTCTTCTATATTTTATCTCCTGCCATCTGTTTATTGCCATAAAGTTTACTGCCTTACCCAGCCTTGCTATCTTTAAACACTTCGCTATATTACAGTATAAACATAGAGCATTGTGAAGGACTCCCCCTCTTAGCTGAGCTGACAACAATAAAATAACTTTAGATAAGATATTTACTGTTCTTAAGGTAATAATCATTTGATGAATGAATGCATTTATTTGCGACATCAGTTATATGCAATGGGGGATTTCGTAAAACTTTCCGCGGGAAGCCTTCTAGCCTACTGCCGCAAGCAGTTCATTAGCTGGGAACTGCGAGCGCGTGCATGCCTCCGGAAAATAAATTGTAACAAATGTATGTGTGCAGATCCTACGTTTATAAATGCAGTAGTTTACAGATAATACATCAGGCAACAAGCCTACATTTTTTTTTTCAGATTTTTATCTGGGCTATTTAATATAGTAATTTTGCTTTGAAAAAGAAATTATTAAAAAATTAGGCTAAATTTGAAATTTGTGATAGGCCTAAAGTAATAAAAAGTGTTGTATTTAGTATTTCAAATGCGTTAAACCGCAAATCTCTATTATATGTAGACACAGAGTTCCAAGTGAGTTTATGTAAAAGTGCGCGCATAATTTGCGTAATTTCAAATAGTCATAACTACAAAAATAATTAATAATTGTGGAAATAAAACAATACGGGTCTCCTTATTTGATGTCTGGAATTTATGAAAAAAATCGACCATTTACGAGAAGGTCGTGTTTTATTGCTATGCGATTTGAAGTGGAACGACTCCAATGGCTGGAACTGAAAACAGAATAAAGTCTTAATACACAAAGTGAGAAATTAATTCGATGACGGAGCGTTCCTTTCGTTGTTCCTCCAATCAAGGAACTGCTTAAAGACGTAGGAATGTATGGAAATACTGAAAAATGTTGCTAGCCTAAGTTCCATTATATTCTAAAAAAATAAAAGTTTTCTTAATTAAATACAACCCAAAAAGTTACTGAAAAAGTTCTGGTATAGTGGCGTATGATAAACTTAATGAAACGAAAAAATTTCAGCATTACTACTACTACAAAGAGGTATCAAATCAAAACCCGTTAAAAGAATTACCGAGCTCGCGTCATCAAAGTTAGGGTCAATGGCTTGCTCGATGAAATTCAGAAGTGTATTCAAAGTATTATTAAACCAAAACTAGAAATAGGATGATAATTTCAGTAAATTTTGAAATTACAGCTGCACTGAGACGGAGTAGTGTATGTTGTTACAATTTTAATGATTATTGATACTATTATATCTTAATCTGCGAATTATTTAACAATTAAGGGGAGGTTGTAAGCCCTATCCTCGCCGTGTTAAATTTAGCAACTTCAGGTACACTTATCTCAGAAACTATTCAATCTACATCTATGAAAATTTGCACACCTGTAGTTGTGTTCTTCCTTAACCTACCGACTTTTTCTTAATTTATTAGTTCAGCTAAAAACCAAAAAATGTTAATTTTGATCCAACTCAGTTTACAACCTCCCCTTAAGTACAAAACAATCTCTAGGAACGAAAATCTGGTGGGTTTCATGACAAATTTGGTGAGTTTTTGTAAGCGTGCAGTGGTTTCTCGCAAATGGAAGTTGGCAACACTACCTATGAATAATATTGAAGCACCTTTTACGTTGCAGATTCAGTATATGGATCAACATTTTTTTTATTACAAAAGGCTTCCATGGATTACATGTAATTACTGCAACAACTTTTTTTATTGCCATGTGTATTACAACACTTAATTTTACATTTTTCATCAAATCACCACTTTAGTTTTGAAACAACAGCCACTTAATTGTGTATGAATACTAATGGGAATTCATTTTTCTTAAAAAAAAGTAATTGGTTACAAAGAAAATCATAATTTACAAATTTTACAAAGTAAATTTTGTAAATAAGAGTTCAGCACTTGTATGGTAATAAAACTCAGCAGTAAACGTTTCTTAGATATACAGGAAGTCATAAGTAGATAGTGTATGCGGGATGACTTAAGGAAAAGTGAAGTTGTTTCGTATCAGAGTATATGGCACGTGCCGCGCCGTCCGTCTTTTGTGTATCTTGCGAGTACAGCAGCGTACAAAGCGAATGAACCCCGATCTGTTCATAGTAACATTGCAACGCAATGTGTGCAGTTGTGTTATCCTGCTCGAGTATTTAGTACGCGTTGAATATGTTGTGCTGATCCATTCATAATGGCAAAACGTTAAATTCGCTTGGAGATACAAAATGCAATTAAGAAGTATGAGAGTGACATTTTACGTATTAACGAAGACAATATCGTGTGTAATGTATATAAAATTGAAATAAAAACCAGAACAACTCAGGCTATTGAGAAATATTGCAACAGTACATCGCACAGAAAATGCGTTGAAATGAAATCTGAGGAACCATCTACATCATCATCATCATCATCATCATCATCATCATTTAGTTGTGCGGGTCTAACGACATGTGCAGCGTGATGCTCAGTACAAATATTCCTTTAAAGAAATTGAGTGATCCCCATTTTAGAGGATTTCTTCAGAAATTCTGTCGATACAAAAACTGTTTAAGCGATAGGCGAAGACGATTCAGCTTCGACAATTTACGAGAATATATCGTCGTTTACTGCAATGCTGGTAATTGATCAATGATGACGAGGACTGAACCTTGCAAGGTATGTACTAGAGTACGTGATTTTTCTTTTCCTTCTGATTGTACGGAGATACAGTAGCATGCTGACTCGTCTGTTTGTTTAAAATCTGTTCAGCCAATGGTCTGAATGAAAAAAATGTAACATATAGTAAATGTGCACTTAAATTCAACGCTAAGTCATCCCGCATCCACTATCTAGTCATAAGTATGTTTGGAAAACGCGTGGGCGTGCTAAATGTCAAACAAAATTTTCGTATGTGAGAACAGTACGCCTTCGCCTTCGTTTCTCGTTTGTTATACTCCTCGTCACCTGGAAGTTATTCACAAAATCGTGGGGCACCTTGAAATGTTAACACTAGTCAATCTTCTCTAATATCATTTTCGAATTTCAGGAGCTGAATCAATATCTAATTGTCGTATATGAATGTTCACTAGTCGGTATTATCCTCATATCTGTATACTACTTTGAGCTGCAAAAACACAAACACATGCGTATAACATACGAGTATAATCTGAGACACAATCGCAGATGAGAATATTTACTCGCCTATAAAACGCTCTCTTCGTAACCGACACATGGAAGCGCAATGGCCCGAGAGTCAAGTTGTCGCTTCATGATAAGGAAGTAATCTGTTACCTACTGCTTCATATGTACTGAAAAGAACCAATCTGATTTTGTCGCATAGTAATTGGTATGCAATTTCTATCATTATTCTGAGGCATTCTACTGTCTAGCAGCATACAAGATGGCACTAATCTCCGCCTCTAAATGAAAGAAGGTTTTTCTTAGATTTCCTGCTAATGAAAATATTCCCCTTTAATTCTTTCTTCAACTGTTGTCACCAAACGAGTTTGAGACGATTCAAGTGAAAGAAAAAATACTCTCTTCATACAGAAAAAACTCTTTACCCCTTGCATGAAACCTACCGTTATAAATATGAGATACAAATCCGCCCTTATCAACGTCTGCCCACCGAAATCTCATCTCTATCTCTCGACTGTCATTCCTTAGCATAATATGGCTTACCTTTGACCTTAATCCCACTTTGAATCCATCTCTACGGTCAACAATTCCGGGTAGAGGACACTAGAGCCCCGACAAGAGAGATTATACCCCTTCCTCTATTCTAGGGTCTGCAATCCGAGACAGAGCCTGATATGCCGAAGTTCAACAATCAGAACAAACCGAAAGTTCGAAAGGTCACGTGATCTTTCGTACAGTAATCTCATATTGTGGCGGCATATTTAAAAGTGGTAACTACCGCTTCTTACAATATGAAGGATTTCATCTTTGTCAGATTAACATAAAAAAAATATTAGTAATAGGGCCTCAAACATACATTTAAGGCAGTTTAATTGGGTAAGCAGTGTTTTCCTCTATTTAATGTCGATGGCTAAGAAGTGATACCTCGTTATCTGTAAATTTGCAGGTGAATAAAAAAGTACAGTATTTCAAAAGTTAATTTTTATCAAAACAGAAGAGAATAATTTCAAGGGAAAAATTCTTCCGGGGCCGGGTATCGATCCCGGGACCTCTGGTTGAACGTACCAGCGCTCTGCCAACTGAGCTACCCGGGAACTCCACCCGACACCGTCTTAACTTTTCCTTGATATCCACATAACTCGCGTGGGCTGACGAAACGCCAGAGACCCACATCGAGTGCACACAATCTCTGTGTGACTGGCGTTTCATCAGCCCACGCGAGTTATGTGGATATCAAGGAAAAGTTGAGACGGTGTCGGGTGGAGTTCCCGGGTAGCTCAGTTGGCAGAGCGCTGGTACGTTCAACCAGAGGTCCCGGGATCGATACCCGGCCCGGAACAATTTTTCCCTTGAAATTATTCAAATCTGCTGTAAAGGGAGCCTTACCTGAAAGACTAGATTTCCATAATATATACGTCACTGTGTACGTTAACAGGAAATCACAATTCTAAGTCACACAGAGATTGTGTGCACTCGATGTGGGTCTCTGGCGTTTCGTCAGCCCACGCGAGTTATGTGGATATCAAGGGAAAAGTTGAGACGGTGTCGGGTGGAGTTCCCGGGTAGCTCAGTTGGCAGAGCGCTGGTACGTTCAACCAGAGGTCCCGGGATCGATACCCGGCCCCGGAACAATTTTTCCCTTGAAATTATTCAAATCTGCTGTACAGGGAGCCTTGCCTGAAAGACTAGATTTGCAAAACAGAAGAGCTTTTTATATACCCTACATATATTCTTGCTTCTACATCAGGTCAAACTATTAGTTAACTGTCCAATGTTTTCAACATAATAATAATAATAATAATAATAATAATAATAATTTTAATTATTTATTTGTTTATTTACTAATATTAATTGTGCTGTACAACAGACTGGGGCCAATAACAGTTGAGCACAAGATTTACAGTGTACAAGGAATAACCAAACAATGCATACAAATATTTATTAAAATTACAGATAAATACAAATAAAAAATAATGACAAAATGAATAGATAACAAAAACAGTGCATACAAATAATTATTAAAATTAGAGACAAATACAAATAAACAATCATGACTAAATGAATAGAAAATTACAAAAATACATGATACAGAAAAGCTAAAAACAACACAAACGAATGAAGTTGAAATGAATATGCTTAATGAAATGAATATGCTTAATATAAGAATAGCCAAAGAACAAACTACACATTAAACGGATCTGAATTAATATAATGTAAATTGGCAGCTTTCATGCATCTGACAACTGGAGACAGAGATTTAGGCTTATAGGTATAAAATTTTTTTTGAAATCTTAAACCATTCGAAGGGGCCCGAAGGTAGATATTGCTTATGAAGGATTCACTATCAATTTCACCCTTCAAGGCCTTACAAAAGAATAAGTAGTCAAGTTCAAGACGTCTAGCATAAAGGCTGGAAAAGTTAAAATATTTACAAGTACGCTCATAATTGAAAGCAGATGAATTTGGTAAAAACCAAAGAGCACATAATAATAATAATAATAATAATAATAATAATAATAATAATAATAATAATAATAATAATAATAATTTACTTACTTACAAATGGATGGCTTTTAAGGAACCCGCAGGTTCATTGCCGCCCTCTCATAAGCTCGCCATCGGTCCCTATCCTGTGCAAAATTAATCCAGTTTCTATCATCATATCCCACCTCCCTCAAATCCATTTTAATATTATCCTCCCATCTACGTCTCGGCCTCCCCAAAGGTCTTTTGCCCTCCTGCCTCCCAACTAACACTCTATATGTATTTCTGAATTCGCCCATATGTGCTACATGCCCTGCCCATCTCAAACGTCTGGATTTAATGTTCCTAATTATGTCAGGTGAAAAAGACAATGCGTGCAGTTCTGCGTTGTGTAACTTTCTCCATTTTCCTATAACTTCATCCCTTTTAGCCCCAAATATTTTCCTAAGAATCTTATTCTCAAACATCCTTAATCTCTGTTCCTCTCTCAAAGTAAGAGTCCAAGTTTCACAACCATACAGAACAACCGGTAATATAACTTGTTTTATAAACTCTGTCACATTTTTTGACAGCAGACTAGATGACAAAAGCTACTCAGACGAATAATAACACGCATGTCCTATATTTATTGTGCGTTTAATTTCCTCTCGAGTATCATTTATATTTTTTTACTGTTGATCCAAGATATTTGAATTTTTCCTCCTCTTCGAGGATGTCTCCAATTTTTATATTTCCATTTCGTACAATATTCTGGTCACGAGACATAATCATATACTACTACTACTACTACTACTACTACTACTACTACTACTACTACTACTACTACTACTAATAATAATAATAATAATAATAATAATAAGTACATCAGTTATTCATAGATTTCAGAAAGGCATATGACTCAGTTAAGAGGGAAGTTTTAGATAACATTCTCATAGAAAGTGATATTCCGAAGAAAGTAGTTCGATTAATTAAAATGTGTCTCACAGGGTACTTTCGCGAAGTGCCTGAATGATAATTGTTTAAACTCAAATTCGATGGAAATCAATGTTTATGGTACCGTAAACTGGGGTTACTTTGAACACAGAGGAAACTTTGAACATTTTTTCAGAAAATCATATTTAGGTTTCTACATGCTGCACTTGTTATAGATGGAGGTAAATTTGGTATGAGAATGATTTTATGATGATTTACCTTCATCTATAACAAGTGCAGCATGTAGAAACCTAAATATTATTTTCTGAAAAAATGTTCAAAGTTTCCTCTGTGTTCAAAGTAACCCCAGTTTACGGCACCAATTGTAGCTGCCATAATGGTAATTATACAATGTTTATGAGCCTAGACAATATTGGTATAATGATGAATACAGAAGGAAGCGCACATATAAATAATCACTTGAACTACTAATGAATTAAGATAATCATAGTTATTAAACTAACTAGTTGTGTGAAAAGAGAGCTGTGAATTCCAAAACTAGTTAATCTCATAAGCATGTACATTCTTCCTACTTGATTCTGTAGCTTGTCCGTCATGGGTGAAGCAGCTCTGCGGGTTTTTGTGGTATTTTTCAGAACGTTTTTCAGATATTTGCACCTCGTTACGCTAGCATTAATGTTGCAAACTGTGCGGTTACTGAAATTTCACGCATTCCTGCGGCTTGTATAACATTTTCAGAATGAACAGGCCGGCTACACTTCATTTTAATCATATCCCCACCACTTGTACAATGTATCACGTTTATTTCAATATTGAATTTCAAAGCCCAATCATTGCTTTACAAACTGTGGTACTTGATTCGTGGTGTGAGGTACTCACTTACTTATTGGCTTTTAAGGAACCCGGAGGTTCATTGCCGCCCTCACACAAGCCCGCCATCGGTCCCTATCCTGTGCAAGATTAATCCAGTCTCTACCATCATTTCCCACCTCCCTCAAATACATTTTAATATTATCCTCCCATATACGTCTCGGCCTCCCCAAAGGTCTTTTTTCCTCCGGCCTCCCAACTAACACTCTATATCCATTTCTGGATTCGCCCATACGTGCTACATGCCCTGCCCATCTCAAACGTCTGGATTTAATGTTCCTAATTATTAGAGATCGGAAGTTAAGGCACTAAAAATAGTATTTTAGGCTCCTAAAAAGGCACTAAAATGGTATTTTAGGCTCCTAAAGAGACACGAAAGATGGTATTTTAGGCTCCTAAAAAGGCACTAAAAATGGTATTTTAGACTCCTAAAAAGGCACTAAAAGTGCTATTTTAGGCTCCTAAGAAGGCACTAAAGATTGTATTTTAGGCTCCTAAAAAGACACGAATGATGGTATTTTAGGCTCCTAAAAAGGCAATAAAAATGGTATTTTAGACTCCTAAAAAGGCACTAAAGATTGTATTTTAGGCTCTTAACAAGGCACTAAAGATTGTATTTTAGGCTCCTAAAAAGGCACTAAAAATGGTAATTTAGGCTCCTAAAAAGGCACTAAAAATGGTATTTTAGGCTCCTAAAAAGACACTAGAAATGGTATTTTAGGCTCCTAAAAAGGCACTAAAGATTGTATTTTAGGCTCCTAAAAAGACACTAAAAATGGTATTTCAGATTCCTAGAAAGGCACTGAAAATGATATTTTAGGCTCCTAAAAAGTCACTAAAGATGGTATTTTAGGCTCCTAAAAAGTCACTAAAGATGGTATTTTAGGCTCCTAAAAAGGCACTAAATATGGTATTTTAGGCTCCTAAAAAGGCACTAAAGATGATATTTTAGGCTACTAATAAGGCACTAAAGATGGTATTTCAGGCTCCTAAAAAGGCACTAAAGATGGTATGTTAGGCTCCTAAAAGACACTAAAAATAAAAATTTAGGGAAAATTAATCACTGAAAATTTATTCCACACACAATAATTAATTTGGGCTATTTCCTTACACGAAGTTTTAATTAAATATCAGTATTCGCTTTTTTGTTCATTATGTATACACAGCAAGTTAACATAACACTGCATGACCACTTAAAAAAATAGATAATTGGTATTCGTCCTACAGAATGTTTAATTTAGTGTGCACTTATTCGTCTCCATGTTAACAATTTGAATGACAGTACACAACAAGCAACTTTTCAAGATTTAAACACTCGCTTTTGTGACGTCTATTGGACAAAATCTGTTTTTATGCCGGAAAGGATCTCCCAACATGCACTGAAGTGACTGGAACGTGCTTATACAGTACCATCCTGGCTATATTAAACCCCTCAGGAAGATCACCACCGGTCCCACTTAGAACTTTATACACAGAAGTAATGGTTTCATATCCAGGATTTCTTGAAATAACACTTTTTAATTTCTCATATATATATATATATATATATATATATATATATATATATATATATATATATATAAGCAGCATACTTGCCAGAAGCTACACATAGAACAGGGACATGGAGTCACAAACTGCTGGATTCCAATTGTTGAATATTATCTGCTACAAAAGTGAAATGCACTTCGATATTACCGGTATGCTAAATCTTCTTTAAGTCCTTTTTCTTGAAACACATATTGAGCTTCTTTGATTGACAGAGAATCATTCTCTGGAAGTTTCTTAACAATTAGTGCTATTTGTTCAAAGTTATTCGCATAGAGCGTATTCCGAATCTCACCGGTGAGAAATCCGATGGCATCACGGTGTTCCGAATTCCACCGATGACGTCATTGATGCTCCACCGGTGTCGCACCGGTGCCATCAGCTTGCAGAGGTGGTGGCAGTCTCCATCAGCCGCCATCAGTGAATCTGATTGGTTCTTGTATAGGGCGGGAATTAGCAGACTAATGACATCGTGCACTGTTGTGTCATGGCGGTGTGTTCTGCTTTAGTTCTGCTGTATTGTTTGTAATGAGCACAACGTAAAAACAATATGTTAATGGCTTACATGTCAACATGACAACGGACCAGTTATTACTACCGGTTCGAGGAATAAGTTGTTTATGGATTCTTTTCTTTGAACGAGATGGCAGTACGGAAATTTCGCAAAAATTTGCTAGCGTAGCACAAATAACAACTTACACAGTCGCCATGACAGCCATCGATCCTTCCAGCAGTTTTGTTCCTATTCCTCTGCAGCGTGATGTCATTGTTGTCCACCGGTCCGGTGAGATTCGGAATACGCTGATAGTATTTTACTGCTCTCAACCATGTCCCCCACCTCGTAATAGGCTCAGGGGATAGGAGAGTGTCAGGTAACTTCTCTCTAGATAATATAGACTGTGTGCTTCAAGCAGATACGTCGTCTATGTTATGCAAGAAAAGGGTAGATGATAAAGTAAACCGTTATCTGAACTCAAGACGGTGACTGGTCGGTATGAACGATGGGACTAGTTAGGTCAGAGCTGGGCACTTTACGTGATTCTGAGAAATGAGCGCTGTGCGCTTTAAAGAGCGGGTCTTGCCAGCGGTGTGACGTATCCATACTGTACGTCATTCAGTGTCGGTGCAGTGGTGACTCTGCAGTATGATGGCGAACTTTGAAGACGGAGCTTCAGCTCATATACTAAAGCGTCCCGCTACTTCCAAGCTTTTAATGTATCATGGGGGGAGGAGTTCTTTTTGGCAGAGAGCAGTGGATTAGCAAAGTGTTTAATGTGGCATAAAACACTCCAACTGATTAAGAAGTTCAATATCCAACGACATTATTCTTTACAACATGCTACTGAATATGACAAATATGTTGGTAATGAACGTCATATTATAGATCATGAACTGTAATATACTATACTATGATATATCATAATATTTGTATAATTTAAATTATATATTACTAAATATATTATAATAAGTTATAATGCAATATAAATATCGAATAGATACTCTAATATAATGTACCTGAGAAACATTTTCTTTAAGTTGTATTAATTTATGGTCATATCATATCATATCATATCATATCATATCATATCATATCATATCATATCATATCATATCATATCATATCATATCATATCATATCATACCATATCATATATCATATCATATCATATCATATATCATACTTACAACAAATGGCTTTTAAGGAACCCGAAGGTTCATTGCCGCCCTCACATAAGCCCGCCAGCGGTCCCTATCCTGTGCAAGATTAATCCAGTCTCTATCATCATACCCCACCTCCCTCAAATCCATTTTAATATTATCCTCCCATCTACGTCTCGGCCTCCCTAAAGGTCTTTTTCCCTCCGGTCTCCCAACTAACACTCTATATGCATTTCTGGATTCGCCCATACGTGCTACATGCCCTGCCCATCTCAAACGTCTGGATTTCAAGTTCCTAATTATGTCAGGTGAAGAATACAATGCGTGCAGTTCTGTGTTGTGTAACTTTCTCCATTCTCCTGTAACTTCATCCCGCTTAGCCCCAAATATTTTCCTAAGCACCTTATTCTCAAACACCCTTAACCTATGTTCCTCTCTCAGAGTGAGAGTCCAAGTTTCACAGCCATATAGAACAACCGGTAATATAACTGTTTTATAAATTCTAACTTTCAGATTTTTGGACAGCAGACTGGATGATAAGAGCTTCTCAACCGAATAATAACAGGCATTTCCCATATTTATTCTGCGTTTAATTTCCTCCCGAGTGTCATTTACATTTGTTACTGTTGCTCCAAGATATTTGAATTTTTCCACCTCTTCGAAGGATAAATCTCCAATATTTATATTTCCATTTCGTACAATATTCCCGTCACGAGACATAATCATATACTTTGTCTTTTCGGGATTTACTTCCAAACCGATCGCTTTACTTATATATCATATCATATCATATACCATATAATATCATATCATATCACATCAGATTTGTGTGTGTGCATAGAGCGAAGTTTATTTCATCTATACTAATAATAAATCTGTAGCCGAAATTTTTCTGGTAATTTTCGATTTTCCAAAAATAATTGGTTTTAACATATATAATTAATCACCCTGAAACCGATAATCGCTTTTTTTAAATTTTTGTTTGTATGTCTGTCTGTCTGTATGTTTGTTACCTTTTCACGCGATAATGGCTGAACGGATTTCGATGAAAATTGGAATGTAAATTAAGTTCGTTGTAACTTAGATTTTAGGCTATATGACATTCAAAATACATTATTTAAAAGGGGGGTTATAAGGGGGCCTGAATTAAATAAGTCGAAATATCTCGCTTATTATTGATTTTTGTGATAAATATTACATAACAAAAGTTTCTTTAAAAATAATTTCCGATACGTTTTATTCCTTGAAAAATTTTGATAGCACAGATATTTAATGAGATAAATGAGTTTTAAAATTAAAATAACTGCCATCTAAGGCCGTGTAATGAATTAAAAAACAAATGACTTCGTCTATAAGGGGCCTTGGACAGCAACAATCGAAAGCTATGAAAGATAGCCTACAGATAATGTTTCTGTGTTTGTATGAAGTAATATTGGAAGCTAAATTAACCGATTTGTGTAATTAATTATTAATTCACCATTGGAAAGTGTAGTTTCTCTAGATGGACATAATGCTATAATGTTATTACAGTAACTTCTGAGTGAATCGAGGACAGGTAAGATTAAAATAGCTTCGTATGCACAGAAAACTTGATAGGCTATTTCTGTACATTCGTTTCCTGTATTTCCTAAAATAATTTTTATGAACAAATGAGTGGTATCTGGATCAAAATGATGGCATTTTAATTATGCAAATACAATTTAAATTAAGTAACATAATAAACGATTTATCCTTATATCAAACACGAATGTTCCCTGGAACAAATGTCCTATTTTAATTATGTAATTACTTTATATTTATTTCTAACGGGTGCAGCGGAGCGCACGGGTACGGCTAGTTAAATTAATAAGAGTGTTATAAATTCTGTAATGTACAATGGATTGGTGTAATATCCTTATGAACTATTATGTACGGACAGACTGAATGACTAGAACAACCGTCTTGTGATATTAATGCAGTGAAGGTAGCTGTAATGCGAGTCCGCCACTGCGTGAGCGTTCTGCTCTGGCTTGGAATTGAAGTGCCTTGCGGAGCGAGAGCAGCTCTGGCCGACTAAATGAAGCCACTCTCATTCCAGGATCTGAGTTAGGTAGAGGGTCTTAAGGGAACCAGGTAGTGATTAAGGGTAAAAAATCCGATTTTTATTTTGTATTCTAAAAAAAAAGTACAAAACTTGCTCTTTATAACAATATAAATATTTGGGGGTATTTCTGCAGATAAGCCCTTTAATTGGCTTTTTAAAATTTGGCGGTGCATGTAATTCACACATTCTTCTTTTTTAAACGCAGTTTCCATAAGTTGGCATTTTTAAACCTAAGTGCGCTTTTCTCTGAAACTACTGAATCAATTTACATGAAATATTTACAGTGTTTTCTGCAGCCTGTGTTCTACATAGTACTTATACCTACGGGTTTAAGAATATCACATACATAACATGAGAAAAAAAATATATGCATTGAAAAAATTGCAAAAGATTTTAAACAAAATTTAATATTTTTTTCTGTTTCACTAGGAGTGAAATACGTATTTAACTAAATTATGCTTTAGAATTTACAATATACATTACTAGATAACTTCAAAAAATATCAGGTATATGAGTAAAGATTGTAGCAAGTAATGTGCACCTGAAGAATGAGGTACATTTAGCAAAATGGGAAAACAGGTTATCAGTTTGGGCCTTTCTTTTGCACTTGGATAGGAAACTAATTAGTTGCCTTTTATACCAATGAATTCAGAATGATTGATTGTATAGGCATGGAAATGTTTATTGCATTCTGAGCACTAGAAGCCTAGAAATATTGAACTAAACTTTTGTACTGAATTTTTTTTAAACGCACAGGAATCACTATCCACTCCCCTTAAGAATTCCATCAGAATAGGGTGTCCGAAATCTTTGTATACTATAAGAACTATCAGTTCCAAGCAAAAAAATTAATGAGTGTTAACTATATATGCCTATACTGAAAAGGGAAAAAAGAACAAATAAAAATAAAAAAGGCACAAACTGTAAAAAGGCAAATATAGGTAATATAATACTTCACCACAACATTTGATTTTTCGTGATTCGTATACATAAATTAACAGCCTTAAAATACGTACATTGAAACAAAATAGGCATTTTCCTAAACTTCCGATTCCTACTAATTATGTCAGGTGAAGAATATAATGCGTGCAGTTCTGCATAATAATAATAATAATAATAATAATAATAATAATAATAATAATAATAATAATAATAATAATAATAATGATTTATTTTAGCTGGCAGAGTTAAGGCCGTAAGGCTTTTTCTTCCACTCAACCAGCAAAAAGTGTATATACATATGCATGAACTTACAAAGAATTCAACAATTTGATTTAGGTGAGAGTTACAGTACATGTATACAAGAGTTATTTACGAATTAAGCAACAAAATACTATGAACTATTAATTAAACACTGAAATAAACTGTGTAGCAGAATTAAGCTAAAATACATAGAATGTTAATATATTTCAAATAATATTAGATAATAGAAAGAGATTATTATGAGACAATTTTGAAAATACAGCACTATCAGGATGATGTCTAAAGAATGAAGTAACAATGTAGTCAGTGATAGTTTAAATCAGTATGATTGGAGTGAAATGCTAATGAGGTTATCTTTTAAGCTGTTTTAAAGGTGTTTATTGTCTTGCAGCCCCTAATACTTTGTGGCAAGGAATTCCATTGACGCGAGGTGGATACTGTAAAAGATGATGAATAACAAGAAGTTCTATGAAGAGGTATACTTAGCGTGCTGGTATTTACGTCGTGGTTAGAGTATAGATAGGAGAAACGAGACGAAAGGTAATTTGGTGTTGAGGTGTGCAGAATTTGAAAGAGTAAAGACAAAGAGTGTAAAGTTCTGCGTTCTTTAAGTCGGAGCCACGAAAGACTTGCGAAGGACGGTGATATGTGATCATATCGTCGGATTTTGCACACGTATCTGACGCACATATTCTGAGCTCCCTGTAACTTGACTGACAGTTCAGAACTTAGGTCACTTAACAAAACGTCACAATAATCGAAGTGCGGCATTACATTGTGTAACTTCTGAAAAGCTATTAAAAAGAAAAGAAAAAGAAAAGTTTTCATTTGGTATTACGGGCTTGTGTTTGAGTGCAGCGCAAGTCTTAATACAGCAAAATGATCCATTTGCCTTATTTTCTAACATTTTGTCTGTATTAACAGTTTATATCACAAAGATCAGGTTCCTTCTACTTTAGGATATTTCATGTTTCATGAAATTTCCCATAAAAACGAGGTAGAAACGTTCTAATAGAGGGAAATGAATAATTTGTAGTAGTTTCGACACGCGACAGGTAATAGGGACGTCCCATGTCGCAGCTGCAGTTGTTTGCAATAACGTTAAAGAGAAGCTGATCAGATTTCCAGCAGGCGTGCGGGATTGTTTAAACGAGTGGCGCAGCTATTTTGCTGCCATTTTCCCGGCTCTTGCCTGTAATGATCGACCCTATCACTGCTTGCATTCATTCAGTCCGTCCGCTCGTGTGAATCTGAGATTGCTTTGTTCCATATTCCGACCACGAGCGATGTAATTTCAAACTTTTCCTGAAATAATATCCGGTTCTTATAGTTTGTTTCGTATGCATTTTTCGAACATTTTATGATGAGCTCTTAGAAAAGAAAAGAGTAATCAATTTTTCTGTTCTTATCACATAAGTAATCGTATGATCAAATGATATAATTTTCTGCTATTGTGTCCTCCGCCTTGTTCGTTCCAATGTCGTTCACTACCTAGTTCTTGTTTTTCGTCTACTATGTTAATCTGAGTGGCATAAATCTATACTAATAATAAATCTGTAAGCGATATTGTTCTGGTAATTTTCGCTTTTCCAGTAATAATTTATTCTTGTTAATATACACAATTAACCATCCTGAAACCGAAAATCGCATCTTTGAAATTTGTGTTTGTATGTCTGTCTGTCTCTCTGTCTGTCTGTCTGGATGTTTGTTACTTTTTCACTCGATAATGGTTGTATGTATGTATGTATGTATGTATGTATGTATGTATGTATTCACACTGCAAAGGGTATATACCCGGTGGCAGTGGTAACTAACTACATTCAATAATGACAATAATAAACTTATTAATTAAAAATACAATTAATAATACTAATAATTAATACTAACAATAATTTATAATAATAATAATAATAATAATAATAATAATAATAATAATAATAATAATAATAATAATAATAATAACAGGGAATATCCTAAATTAAATGAAACGATCACTTAAAATAACATTTGAAATAAGTCTAATTTGTATCTTAAAACTAAGATCGAACTAAAACCCGCGAGTATGATATGTTCATATCTGCACAAATACCTTTCAACATTACACTCATTTCGCTGTCAACTCACTCACTGCACTGGAACAACGACACATTTCACTGATTCTATCCTGATTTCACTAACACTTCAAAAACATTTCACTGTTCAAATACTTTGCATTGCCACTATAAACTATAAAGCTTCACTGACAGGAACACGTTTCACTTACACAACACACTTCACTGACACAACACACTTCACTGACACAACATAATTCTTCACTGATACAACACTTCAATAACAACATATCATTTACAACCTTTAAATACTGTGTATAATTACCGTCTATTAGTAAGGTCCTTAAGCCTATTTTTAAATACATTTTTGGTTGTTTTTTTTAATTGGGTTATTTTACGACGCTGTATCAACATCTAGGTTATTTAGCGTCTGAATGATATGAAGGTGATAATGCCGGTGAAAGGAGTGAGTCCGGGTTCCAGCACCGAAAGTTACCCAGCATTTGCTCCTATTGGGTTGAGGGAAAACCCCGGAAAAACCTCAACCAGGTAACTTGCCCCTACCGGGATTCGAACCCGGGCCACCTGGTTTCGCAGCCAGACGCGCTGACCGTTACCCCACAGGTGTGGACTTTTTTGGTTGTTGGTAAAGCCTTTAGTAAGTCCGCAGGTAAAGCATTCCAGTCCCTGATAGTACGATTGAGAAAAGAAAACTTTCCAGTGTCCGTCCTCTGCCTTCTTTCCCTCAGTTTATATGAGTGGTCGCTCCTTGAAGAGTAATTGAACCCATTTATATGAAAATTGAAATATAAATTAAGTTCGTTGTAACTTAGATTTTAGGCTATATGAAATTCAAAAAATTTTATTTAGAAGGGAGTTATAAGGGGGCTTGAATTAAATAAATCGAAATATCTCCCTTAATATTGATTTTCATGAAAAGTGTTACGTAACAAAAGTTTTTTTTTTGTTTTAATGATTTCGGGTAAGTTTTATCCAACGCAAAATTTTGATAGGACTGATATTTAATGAGATAAATGAGGTTTAAAATAACAATGCCACCTAACGGGCTGTAATGAAATAAAAACAAATGACTTCGTCTATAAGGGGCCTTGGACAACAACAAACGGAAGTTATTAATATACAGAGAATGTTTCTGTATTTGTATGAAGTAATCTCGGAAGCTAATTAACCGATTTGTATAATTATTATTATTTCACCATTAGCAAGTGTAGTTTCTCTAGATGGACATAATGCTATAATGTTATTACAGTAACTTCTGAGTGAATCGAGGACAGGTAAGATTAAAATAGCTTCTTATGCACAGAAAACTTGATAGGCTATTCTGTACATTCGTTTCCTGTATTTCTTAAAAAAATGTTTATGTACACGATCATTTTCATCTCAGGGAATTAACGAACAACGAGAGTGTATTGATTTAGTATGCAGTAATAGTACGTTAGCTTAGCATTCCATTATTTTATAATCCAAATTTTAACTATGCTCAATTGATTCGTGTTAAAATACGTAAAATATATATGCAATAAATACAATGCAAAAAAATTGGATAATGAGCCAAGCAGATTAAGTTGCGCTGTTGTAAAAGTTGTTCCTCTTGAGATTCAAGAGCCCCCACAACATCGGAGTACATCCGTTATCAACACACTTTTTAAATAACATAACATAATATAATATTAATTATTTAAATACAATTTAAATTAAGTAACATATTAAACGATTTATTCTTCTGCCAAACACCAATGTTTCCTGGACCAAATCTCCTATTTTAATTATGCAAGTACATTATATTTATTTCTAAGAACTGCAGCGGAGCGCACGGGTAAGACTAGTACAGTAATAAATGCGGTATTATTCGGATATTAAAATGTTGTAAAGACATTTTAGTTATGTAGGCTTGCTTAGACATGAAGTGAACAATTTTATTGAAATATAATGTTTATAGTTATACTGATCAAATTCCAGCAGAATTAATACAAGAGGGTGGAAGGGCATTATCTAGCGAAATTTATAAACTTCTACTTGCAATTTGGGAAAAGGAAATTTTACCAGAACAATGGAAGAAGTCCATAATCGTACCTATTTTTAAGAAGGAGGACAAGACTAAATGTAGTAACTTTCGAGGAATATCACTTTTGTTTACGTCGTACAAAATTTTGTCGAATATCCTTTTGAGAAGATTAACTCCATATGTAGATGAAATCATTGAGGATCATCAGTGTGGTTCTAGGCGTAATAGATCGACTATTGATCAGATTTTTTGTATTCGACAGATACTGGAGAAAAAATGGGAGTATAAGGGTACAGTACATCAGCTATTCATAGATTTCAAAAAGGTGTATGACTCGGGTAAGAGAGAAGTTTTATATAATATTCTTATTGAATTTGGTATTCCCAAGAAACTAGTTCGATTAATTAAAATGTGTCTTAGTGAAACTTACAGCAGAGTCCGTATAGGCCAGATTCTATCTGATGCTTTTCCAATTCACTGCGGGCTAAAGCAGGGAGATGCACTATCACCTTTACTTTTTAACTTTGCTGTAGAATATGCCATTAGGAAAGTTCAGGATAACAGAGAGGGTTTGGAGTTGAATGGGTTACATCAGCTTCTTGTCTATGCGGATGACTTGAATATGCTAGGAGAAAATCCACAAACGATTAGGGAAAACACAGAAATTCTAGTTGAAGCAAGTAAAGCGATAGGGTTGGAAGTAAATCCCGAAAAGACCAATGATTATGTCTCGTGACCAGAATTTTGTACGAAATGGAACTATAAAAATTGGAGATTTATCTTTCGAAGAGGTGGAAAAATTCAAATATCTTGGAGCAACAGTAACAAACATAAATGACACTCGGGAGGAATTTAAACGCACAAGAAATATGGGAAATGCGTGTTATTATTCGGTTGAGAAGCTTTTATCATCCAGTCTTCTGTCAAAAAATCTGAAAGTTAGAATTTATAAAACAGTTATATTACCGGTTGTTCTGTATGGTTGTGAAACTTGGATTCTCACTTTGAGAGAGGAACAGAGATTAAGGGTGTTTGAGAATAAGGTTCTTAGGAAAATATTTGGGGCTAAGAGGGATGAAGTTACAGGAGAATGGAGAAAGTTACACAACGCAGAGCTGCACTCATTGTATTCGTCACCTGACATAATTAGGAACATAAAATCCAGACGTTTGAGATGGGCAGGACATGTAGCAAGTATGGGCGAATCCAGAAATGCATATAGAGTGTTAGTTGGGAGGCCGGAGGGAAAAAGATCTTTGGGAAGGCCGAGACGTAGGTGGGAAAATGGATCTGAGGGAGGTAGGATATGATGGTAGAGACTGGATTAATCTTGCTCAGGATAGGGACCAATGGCAGGCTTATACGAGGACGGCAATGAACCTCCGGGTTCCTTAAAAGCCAGTAAGTAAGTAAGTTAACAGTAGAATCCGTGTTCTTTGAATCAGTCAATAAACTTACTTTTTCTCTGCTTATATAAAGTTTAGTCTCATTCGCATGAAACAGACTTTAGCTAGAACTGTTCTATTTATTTAAGAACATTTATATTCTACCTCTTGATTACACCACTTTTAACATTATATCACATAGAATGTTTATATTATGTCTTTCTCGTGTTAATTTTTACCGTACCTGGTTACATGTTTCAGCCTGTTATGGGCCATCTTCAGAACTTAGCCTTGTAGCTTGCTAACCCTTGGGCTATACTACTTTTCAACATTATCTTATAGCACTCTTTCGTACATTTATAAAAATTTCAGATTAATAGATCTAAATGAGAAATTTTACCACGTCTTAAAAATAATTAATTCTTATTGTTTCATGTGTTAATGAAAATAAGATTGAAACTGTAAACATGCGATTTGTATAAACGTTAATAAAATCTATAAGTTCCAACCGATTGTGCTAATTCTTTCAGAAAGTGTTTAATACGCGTGTCTACGCCGTTATATATCATTGGTTTCCATTTTCGACCCAAAGAAAAAGTTTGTAAAAACTTAGTTTTAGCGGGATTTTAAGGCATATAAACTTATTTACTTACTTACTGGCTTTTAAGGAACCCGGAGGTTCATTGCTGCCCTCACATAGGCCCGCCATAGGTCCCTATCCTGTGCAAGATTAATCCAGTCTCTATCATCATATCCCACCTCCCTCAAATCAATTTTAATATTATCCTCCCATCCATGTCTCGACATCCCCAAAGGTCTTTTTCCCTCCGGCCTCCCAACTAACACTCTATATGCATTTCTGGATTCGCCCATACGTGCTACATGCCCTGCCCTTCTCAAACGTCTGGATTTAATGTTCCTAATTATGTCAGGTGAAGAATACATTGCATGCAGTTCTGTGTTGTGTAACTTTCTCCATTCTCCTGTAACTTCATCCCTCTTAGTCTCAAATATTTTCCTAAGCACCTTATTCTCAAACACCCTTAATCTGTTCCTGTCTCAAAGTGAGAGTCCAAGTTTCACAATCATATAGAACAGCTGATAATATAACTGTTTTATAAATTCTAACTTTCAGATTTTTTGACAAAAGACTGGATGATAAAAGCTTCTCAACCGAATAATAACAGGCGTTTCCCATATTTATTCTGTGTTTAATTTCCTCCCGAGTATCGTTTATATTTGTTACTATTGTTCCTAGGTATTTGAATTTTTCTACCTCTTCAAAGGATAAATTTCCATATTTTATATTTCCATTTCCTACAATATTCTCGTCACGATACATAATCATATACCTTACTTTGTTTTTTTCGGGATTTACTTTCAAACCTATTTCTTTACTTGCTTCCAGTAAAATTCCCGTATTTTGCGTAATCGTTTGTGGATTTTCTCCTAACATATTCACGTCGTCCGCATAGACAAGCAGCTGATGTAACCCGTTCAATTCCAAACCCTCTCTGTTATCCTGGATTTTTCTAATGGCATACTCAAGAGCAAAGTTAAAAAGTAAAGGTGATAGTGTATCTCTTTGCTTCAGCCCACAGTGAATTGGAAACGCATCTGACAGAAACTGACCTATACGGACTCTGCTGTACGTTTCACTGAAACACATTTTAATTAATCGAATTAGTTTCTTGGGAATACAAAATTCAATAAGAACATCATATAAAACTTCTGTCTTAACCGAGTCATATGCCTTTTTGAAATCTACTTATAAACAAATCTGCACATAAACATCAATAAAAATTACAAATACCATCGGATTCTTATAGTTTAAAAAAGTATATATTAAATTCGTATGTCTGCAGTTGGTGCTGGTCTTGGCGCCTTTTGTTTGTTTTTCCAGTGGGGGTGTGTTTGCGTAGTGTAATGTGGAGTCAGAACACACACACACACACACACAGACACACTCTTTGATTCCACATTACACTACACAAACACAGCCCTATAGGGAACACAAACAAAAGGCGCCAAGACCAGCACCAGCCAGTTCTGAAGATGGTCCATAACAGGCTGAAACATGTTAACTAGGTACAGTAAAATTTAACACGAGAAAGACAACATATATTACATATTCCAACATTTATATTGCTTGATTAATAGTGAGCTGAATCCAACATCTAACATACGATACTGAAGGAATGAGCTATAGTAACATTTTTTAAATTGCAATAATTCTGAACAACAAGTTAGTATTTATCTCCATCATTATTATACACACTGTTTCAGTGTTACTTCTGGTCAGTTTTAAGGCCCATTCACAATGAAAATTAAACATAACAGTAACATAAACACAGAAGTTTGCGCCCAGGCTACCAAATGGGATCATTCACAATGATTCACATAAGCATTGACATAAACATTACTGTAAGACGTTAACATGAAAGTTTGCAAACTCCAAACTTTCATGCTTATGCTTACGTGATTTGCAAACAGAACAAAATCGTGGAGCGCTGAAGTATACGACAGAATATGAGGAAATAGCGTCGTTATTATGTTTCCATAGTTACCAAGTATGTTTGCGGTTATGTTTATGTTCCCATCGTGAATGATGGTATGACTTCTTGATTTTACCGTAACGTTTATATTCTTAAGTTAACGCTTACGTTATGTTAATTTTCATTGTGAAGTTGCTCTCGGACGTGGGTTCGACCCCCGATTGGACTGATTACCTGGTTAGAGTTTTTCCCCAATCATAAGATAAATGTCAGGTAATTTATAGCGAATTCTTGGCCTCATCTCATCAAAAAACATTTCAGTATCACCAATCCCATCAACCATGGCAAGTAACCTATTAATTGATACAGCGTCGTTAAATAACCAACTAAAAATGAAATGGGTTTCACTGTAGCACAGATAATTTTTATTGTAGAATATTTAGTGAAAAAGAGAGGAACAAGAAATTGAACCGTCTTTTAGACGAGAATATCCGGAAACTAAAATTTCTTCACAATCTTAAGGCTCATTCACAATGCAAATTAAACATAACGTAAGCGTTAACTTAAGAACGGTAAAATCAAGAAGTCATGCTATCATTCACGATGGGAACATAAACATAACCGCAAACATACTTGGTAACTATGGAAACATAATAACGACGCCATTTCCTCATATTCTATCGTACACATCAGCTGTCCACGATTGTGTTCTGTTTGCAAATCACGTAAGCATAAGCATGAAAGTTTGGAGTTTGCAGACTTTCATGTTAACGTCTTACAGCAATGTTTATGTCAATGCTTATGTGAATCATTGTGAATGATCCCATTTGGTAGCCTGGGCGCAAACTTCTGTGTTTATGTTATGGTTACGTTTAATTTTCAATGTGAATGGGCCTTGAGCCTTTACTCTTCGGAACAGAAACGTAAACTTTAAAAACCGACATGATTAGGCGAGTGAGGCATTTGAGATGTGGGCATACAGAGGAATGCAAAAAACCCGTGGACAACCCACATATACAACGATGCAGTCCTTAGGCAAATATTTGCAGAGCGCCAATTATCTTTATACCGATATATAAAGCATGGGAAAACAGCGTACGCAAGATACATGGTTCGAAATAAAAAATATTAGCTGCCTTAACTCATTATTAAAGGTAAAACTGAGGAGAAAAGATCAGTGTGTTGGCGGGAAATGTCATGACTGCGGAACATATAGCTTTGGAAAAGTTTACATGGAAATGAACTATTCCGAATTACTGAATTCATGACGTTGAGCCAACATTAAAGCCAGCATTACTAATAATAAAGTACTGCTAAAGGGGACATAAACAAAAGGTCATATACACATACGAATTACCAATTTGTGACACTCGAGTCTTTTTCTGTTGAAGCTACATATGATAAAAAGTGCTGGAAATAAAGTATATGAAGGTGAAGAATCTAGTGGTTGAAAAACCATTTGGTTTTACATAACTGCCACTTAAAACTCTTTCAGTTCTCAGTGTCTGGATTTAGACTAATTTATTGTATAGCAATGTTACAAGAGATCTGAGATTTGCCGAGCAAAACGATTGGATTTATTTAGAAAATCTCAGACCTCGAGTGACATTTATTAGGACTATTTCGTGGATGAAATAAAAGTATAAATGATACATCCCTAAAATTCGTTCACAGAATGTTAATAATTGTATATTTATGAATACTTAACCTATTCATTGGGAAGTCGAAATAGATGAATAACGATTACTGCAATAAAGACATTGAATGTTATTCAGTAATGCCAATTGAGAAAAGCGAAATACAGGTTTAAAAATGTTAACTACATTTAATACGCTGTTCTCTTGTTATTATAACAGAAACACGTTTTCATTATCTGCTGAAATCATAATTTTATTTGAACACTTTATAGTATAATTACAAATAACCTAATTAACCGCGGCCCGGGTTTAAAATAACTTAAATAATAAACTGTCACTGATTTCCTCCTTTTCTACGACCCTGCAGTCCACACCTGTGGAGTAACGGTCAACGCGTCTGGCCGCGAAACCAGGTGTCCCGGGTTCGAATCCCGGTCGGGGCAAGTTACCTGGTTGAGGTTTTTTCCGGGGTTTTCCTTCAACCCAATAGGCCTACGAGCAAATGGTGAGTAACTTTCGGTGCTGGACCCAGGACTCATTTCACTAGCATTATTACCTTCATCTCATTCAGACGCTAAATAACCTTAGATGTTGATACAGCGTCGTAAAATAACCCAATAAATAAAATAAACAACCCTGCGATAAAACCACTTGGATGAACAGTAGATAGCATGTCTGAGTAATATTATCATTTCAGATCGGGTAGAAGTGAAGTTTGAATTTACAGTATGTAAGGTGCTTTTTTATAGAGTAGGTACAGAATTATTTCAACATGAGTTACTAGTATGAAGGACGAAATTGGTAATTTGAATTGGGTAAAATAGTCTATAGTGCGATAATATGCACAAAAGAACTGAAGCCTGTATCGAAATGAACGGTCACCATTTTCAAAAATGTGTTTAAATACCATATTATGATTATTTTCCAATTTAACTTCATTCTCTATATTGTACACCAGCCGTGGCGAAAATGCCATCGTACGCCGAGCCACTATGTAAGCTGCAACGTGCATAGCACCTATGGAGGGAGGCGAACACCCGAATGGGAAGTGAAGCAACTGTCTGACTTATTAAGGGATTTTCATTTTCCTCACGTCAAGCACTTAAATATAATTTTATGCAGTATAAGATTACAAACTATTGTTTAGTAGCCTACGTGTAACGAAGAAAGAAATGAACAATGAAACATAGGACACATTATCACAATTTATTAATTGTCTTCAGAATGTCTCTGCGACAGAGTTTCAAAATCGGGAATTATGTCACTTACTACCAGTCGTAGTTAATCACGAAGGTATTTGTCTGTCAGTCGTGATCTAAATTTGGTTTTTACTATTTTCATTGTTGAAAATAATTTTTCACAAATGTAAGTTGTAGCGAACCTGGCTTCAAAAGAGCAAGCGAAAGAACGAAGCTTCGGATATTTATTTTTGCAAAGATTTGAAAGTTCAACATTTGTGAAGTCCTGACATCTAGCTTTCATTTAAAATCACATTGTAAATCTGAGAGTTTAAATTGAAGAGCTAACCGCATTATTCGTACATCTGCTGAAAAAGGATCGACGTACAGAGATGATAGTAATAGTAATAATAATAATAATAATAATAATAATAATAATAATAACAACAATACTTAACCTTTTAATGTTTCATCAGTAACATGTAGTAACTTATAATGCCGTTTTATGTTATACAACCGTTTTCCTAGTAATACTTGTGAACAAATCATATATTTAATATTCTCATCATATTGTCAGCAAAAAAATACATCCTCCCATCCTACTTTAAACTTTCGTTTTTATAGAGGTACATGATTTCGAGAGAGAGATTGCGACGATACGCCACTCGCAGGTCAGAGACAAATACAAATGGAACGGAGTTTGACTCCAGTGAGTGAGAGGGTGGGGATTGTAGGTAGGAAGCAAGGGAAATGCACTGCGAGCTACAATGTGCTCGTGAGTCGCATTTTCGCCACAGCTGTTGTACGCTAATGTGCCGTAGAAAGTATAATATACACTGCATAATGAATACGTCCGCATGGATAGGTCAGTTCGTGAGTAAAAACACTTATTTTTAATACTGTACTGCATTTTGATTAAACAAAAACCTAATGGAAATTATCAAACTCAAAATCGCACTATTTCCTAGTTTACGTAAATGGATGAAAATAATTTTCTTCCCTCCTATACTTAGTAGAGTGATTTGTTTGTACTTTACGCCAGTATCATCGAACTCCAGTCGTGGAAGGGGTTAGCAAACGGTGTTTTCGGTTCTCAACCGTTAATCCAAAGTTACCGTAGAAGAGGGCAAAGTCGATCACAATTTTGCAATTTTTTTATGATATTGAGGTTATGCAATGGAGCGAAGTTCCTCAGAAAATAGCATTTTGTCGTCATATCCTTTAATTATGAAGGCACATTACAAGAAGTGAAGTACAATCTATCAAAAACTGATTTCTTTTATTTGACTTGTGGTGAGGTTACCTGCTTAAATACGGTAAAGTCGATCACCATTGAATTTTTAGTTTAAGATCGGTTTTAAAATATTGCGGAGTAAAGTCGATCACTGTTTATGTTTTTAAAAAACAAATTAAGTGTATTACATATATTTTATTTGTTATAAGGGGTGTAGAAAACAATAATAATCCACAATATTTGCCTATAGGATTATATAGTGTAGCTTTCGTTACTGTGATCATACAATTCGATACAATTAGGTCTATAGGTCTCCACTGTACATACCTACGTGACTATGATTACCAACTTATAAAACATAAAAACACATTTTACTACTTCACATACCAACAAACAAAGATTTAAGAATTCAAAACTTGCATTGAAATACCACACTTCAATTATAATCTAAAATACTATTCAACATTGCTTAGGTTTATGTCAGATGTTATTTGAAATCTTCCCCTCCTCATGCCACTTTAAAAACTACGTTGTTCCCACCCGCAGGTACAGAGGGGTATACAAAATACGTTCCTTTGGCAGTGCTTCTCTTACGTAAGAAATTCACCATAATTTCGTCTTCCTCTTTCCCCACTATCCCATCCATCTAAGCCATACTATGACACTTTTCTGTTTATAAGTGTTAGTTGGAGGTATTTCGGTGAATAATTTATTCTTCCTACTGGTCCTATCTGCTTCGAGTAGGTCGATGGCATGATCGACTTAACCCTACAAAGGTACAAGTTTTCTTAAAATAATAAGTTTCAATACCAACATTTACGAACTGAAAAACTATTATTTCAGGATACAATTTCAACGAAGAGTACTTACGTATAGTTCCTGTCTCCTTTCATTGCTGGCGATAATTTAGAGTTTGTAAGACTTTGTTTTAGTTTAAGAGAAAAAGTTGAAAAATAACAATTTTCACTTCAACGGTAATTACACAGTGTTCCCATTGTTGGCATGGGCAGGCTTTTCGTTGTCCCTCTCGCTTACACTTGCAATGTCAGGCAATGAAGTCAGCATAACAAAATTTTAACAAGTAACTGAGAGAATATATAATTTTCAATAAAAATCGCAAATGATCGATTATACATACACCCACTGATTGACTTTACCCACTTCTACGGTATAGCGAGGTTAATATTAGAAATGTTAGTAAAAATAAAATGATGTCCCTGTATAACTCTCAGAAACCGCTTGAAGCTCATGAACATGAAGACATTGTACCGAAAACAGACATGTTTTAGACGGGATCCGAAGTGTTGAGTATGAATCCCATGAATCGTTTTAACGTACACTTTTCCGATACAATACGCTCGGCGGGTCACTCAGGATATGAGGAACTAATGAACGATCATCAATAACACATCACGGTACGTTTTGAACATAGGAGCAGATTATAACGACAGCTGTATATCATGCTACCCAATTCGCAGTAAATTTCAAGGCTGCGCAATTTCCAGTGCCCCCTCATTTTTAGCCTGTCTGCCCCTTACCCTGTCTCTATCACCTATACGGGCTATTGTCGGTGAGACAGTAGCGCGCCGGGTGGAGGAGAGGAGAGGATGGCAGCGCTCTTCTATTATAGCTACAATCGATTCTGCTGTAATAAATAGAGGCTCGGGCAATGCAACAGGTTCCGCCCGTCCGTAGTCGAATTCAGGGGTAGACAAAGCAGGCAATTTCCAAATTCTGTCATTTGATAACTTATTATATCATGCGCTTTGGTCGCGTGGTTTAAGGTATCATGACCTTTGCAATGTCTGCGTGGTTTTATCCTCATTGCATACAAGAATACTCCGCATATCAACAAACTAATTTAAAATTAGGTTCGTAATTCAGCTACCAATGACATGGAATTAAATTGATTATATAATATATACACACAGTAAAGCATCGATTATTCGAAACAATTGGGGACGTGGGTTGTCCGGATAACTGATCAATTACGAAAAAATGTACCGGTGTCATAGGAGCAGTATGAAACAAAGAAACGCTGATATTAAACACAAAACTGTACATATAGGCTATATTTTGTATCACACGTCTTACAAATAACACAGAAAACTGACTAGCGTAGTTTGACAAGATCAAAGTGGCCTACAGTTTAGGAAAAGTAGTCCAAAATATTTTGTACGAGATCGTGCGTATTTGCTTGTTTTCCGCACAGAACCAATACGCGGTAAGTGTGAAATACCACATTCAGTATTCCCAACGTAACACACATAACAATTTCCCTCTTCTTACCGCTTAAGCGCGACATTCATTTTACTGCTTTAGTTCTTTTAACATATTATTTTTAGAGACGTTTAACATAGTAATAATTATAAATTGGAAACTTACCACTGCAATTTCACCTAAATTGCAATGTTAATTATTGTTTTTAAATATTTGCAAAACTTAAGTAAAGTCTACTACTCCACGAAACATATTGCATTCCTGATACAAGTAACATTGAGGAAGCCGTGAAAAAATCAACAAGATTCCAGATGCCGATGTTATTACTGCAACATGTTATATAAATAATATTGTTAAAATATTAAAATGAAAAATAAATCATTACATAACCTTACCGTTTGTTTTAAGTTCGCATTTATAGACTGGGGAAAAAAAAAGACAGAAGTACATCACGGCCTGCTGGAGTATAGTAAACACAGAAAACATTTTGTAGCAACAATGTTGAAGAAAGATATTTTGGTTTTTCGAAGTTGCCGTCATTAAACAGAAACCAACATGGAGATTTCATTGCAACTAAATAATGTACGATACACGAGCGGTATGTTTGTTTTCATGTTCTCGGAAATTAAAAAAACTCAACTACGTTTCGCTTTTTCAATCTTTTCCTCGAACATGAAAACGTCAACATACCGCTCTTGTAACGTATATTACTATTGTTTGCTTCTGTGCTGAGACTAGTTTTTTTTTGCCGCTAAATCTCGCAAACAGCTCAAGCGGAACTTCTATAGGACTCACGCGCAAATTTGAATTTGCCGACTGGAACGCTTTCGGATAACCTATGTTTCGATTGATCGGTATTCGGATAATCGATGCTCTACTGTATATATTTTAAGTAGGTAATGTTACGACGCTGTATCAACATCTCAGGTTATTTAGCTTCTGAATGAAATGAAGGTGATAATGCTGGTGAAGTGAGTCCGGGGTCCTGCACCGATAGTTACCCAGTATTTGCTCATATTGGGTTGAGGGAAAATCCCAGGAAAAACCTCAACCGGGTAAGTTGCCTCAACCGGGATTCGAACACGGGCCACCTGGTTTCGCAGCCAGACGCGCTAACCGTTACTCCACAGGTGTGAACGATTCGAAGTATATGTGACGTCACAGAGCAGGTATAGATATGTTCGTAATTCAAAATAGGTACGCATACTCTAGCCCAGTCATCGCAAAATTGTGTTTCGTGAAACAGCGCCTGAACTCTGACGTAAGTTCCACGTGACAATATCTCTCTCCGCGCTGAACTCCTTCCTCTAGCATTGTGTTTTCTGTCAGCAGTGGCTCATTCTGTTATCCAGTACTATCTGAAGAGTGATTTAGCGTTCATAACAGATATTTCTAAACTGCTTAACAAAGTAACCTGCCGAGTTCTAAGGACGTGATCAGAACATAATTGACATGTATGACGCGGTGAAATCTTTTTCCATGAAGATAAATGTTTGGAAAGTGCAATTGAAAGAAAATTAGTTTTATCATTTTTCTTGTATGAAGTAACTTTCAAATCTTTATGATTCTGAAATAGATAAATACTGCGACATCCTGGAAACATTACTTTCAGAATTTAGAAATAGAAGATTTTGTGATTTCAAACAAATGGAAAATGATTTCTCTCTATTTGAAAATTCTTTCAACACACTCATTCCGAAAATACGACGAAACTTACAATTGGACGAAGTTAAACAATAGGAGACCAATCAACAAAAATCTGTTTTCGAGATACTGACCATTGAAATAAACCTGGTTTTTATTAAACATTTCATGCAAGAAGTATTGTAACATTCATACTATTACAAAAATAGCACAAATAATACTAAAAATGGCTAAGCGATTTTTAATAACATTCCAGCAGTTGATTTAATATTGCGAAGCGAAATAAATAAATAAATAAATAAATAAATAAATAAATAAATAAATAAATAAATAAATAAATAAATAAATGTTATGTGATAAACAAATTTTACTTATAAATAGCAGCAAAATGCAAATATCACATTCTTTATTTTTTCCGAGTTAAATAATCCAGCCAACAACAGATATGTGCAAATACCATTTTTTTTTTATTGTTCGTTGGTCTATTGTTGCGTAATTCCGTCAAATTTGAGGTTACTGATCTCCAAAATGACATCTTTGTGAAAAGCAACCATAAGGATTGTGTTGGTTTAGATGTATTTAAAAATACTGACTCCTCTAAATATCCACGTCTCAGGACTTAAATCATTTACTGCCATAATCGCAGCTATGTTCGGTTCTACGTATATTTGTGATTTTTTTTTTTCAAAATCATACATATTAAAATCAAAAAGAAGAACACGCTTAACAATCTTCGTGCACATTTGTCAGTGGCTACTTATGAGGCAATCCCTAATTTTGAGATCTTACCGAATGGAAATATTGTAATAAAAAATAAAAGAATGCAGATGAAAATAATATAATCCTAAAAAGATACTCATTCCTTCTTTCTCTTGTTATTTCTTTGTTGTGAACACGGAAGGTAGTGACGATCACAAACCGCCTCTGCTGTATAGCTTACTGCGGCCGATGCTCCCTACTACCTGTCTTCACTTTGTGTGTAGCGGGTAGTATTTTTATTGTGTCATGAATTGTGACTTCTGCGATGCCTACTCTAGCCTCTCGTTCTATGGGTAGTAGTGTAAGTCGAAGCAGGGACGCAGTCATAGTGAGCACTGTTATCAGTCAGTGCTTCTCTGTTACTAGTCTTATTATTTAAATAACTAGCCTACATCTTTGTGTTTAATTGTAGTTTCGAAGGTAAAATGTCTTAGGTAAGACGCTTAGGCCCAATTGTATAAAACTCCCTGACTAAAGATCAACTTTGATCGAAGATCGAAAAGTGAACCGAGTTCAGACACTTCTTCTATTGTATAAAACTTTTCTGCGATCAAATTACCTTGGTTCAAATGCAATCTAAGTTCACGCGAAAAGGATTTGGCAACATCGCATAAACAGGTGAAATACATGATGCGCGGACAGGTTTGTTCAGTGTTGCCAATCTAGCGACTTCAACTCTTTTTCAACAACAATTTCTTTTAACTTTTATATTGCTTAAATAGGGATTTAGTGACCTTTTTAGCACCCCATAGTGACAAAATTTAATCTTTCTTTGTTGATAATGAGAAATCTAGCGACTTTACAACAACTTTTTGGCGACTTTCCGTACACTCTGTTGGAGACACTGCTTTTTTGTGCAATGTAAATAATGGCGGACAATAAGAAGAAGGTTGACTGTTCTCCGAGTTGTTATCATGTTATGGTGTTTGATACTGCTAAACATAATAAAGCTTTATAAAACGACAATTTTCGTTTAGTAATACAGTGAACTGAAAATTTATGAATATACCTATCATATCCATTAATAATTAATGGTTGTTATAAACATAATATAATTATAGGTTATGTTATTTGATACTGCTGAACACGATAGAGCCTTATAAAATATAAGACTGTTTGTATATTAAGGCAAGATATTGAAAGAAATATATATAAATGTACCTATCATATCTATTAATATTAATAATAATGGATATTTTATTTGCACAATCTGTCACTCGTATATTTCAAACAGAAAAGAAATAACTGAACTTGGATCATCTAACTTAATCAGAGAAATTTCTTCAGTCAAAGTTGACTTTAGTTTGAGACAAATTAATCTCAGATTAGATTTTATACAATACAAAATTCCAAGTTCAGCTGAAACAAGGATCAATTTAACCTCTGATCTAAAATTAAATTGTTTATACAATCGGGCCTTGAACGTGTAATGTTGCAAGGCATAGATGAGGAGTATTGAACTAATACTGTTACTCTTAATGTAGACAATATTACATATAAACAATGTAAAATAATAACGAAAGTGACAAAAATAATACATTGAAATGCACTGCAATACCAAAATGCACAGACAATTTGTGTTGAACGTAATCCAAAAGAAGCAGTGGGCCTAACATCAAAATCTGAAAATTATCAATATATTAACCACTTCCCTGATTAACCCGAGATAACTCGGGTTGCTAACTTGTGTCAAAATTTATTAACCCGAGTTAACTCGTTTGAGTCCCATTTTCGCTGCTAAGGATTATATCCCGAATATATACGTTTCCATTCTTTCATTAACCTTTTCCTCACTATATGGCTACAGAAGTTAGTGATATTGCTATATCTGGTGGTGTTTTTTGTACTTCTTCCTTGCGAGTGGAATTCTATGCTCATATAGCATTCACACACAGTAGCGAGTAGATCCTAGTTAGTTTTGGCGGTTTCTGTTTGTATTTAGTGTTTTTTGTGCTGTTTTGTGTAAAGATGGATCAAGTTAGTGATTCCTAAACTTTTGATCAGGAATATATTCCTGTAGAAGATTAGGAAATGAAACATCGGTATCAGAAGACGAAGTTATAGACCAACAAACATATTCGGATCAGTTGATGTCGCGTATTTTCGACAGTGGTTTGAATAGAAGACATCTGGCACCATTTCTTCTGCACCTCCGAGGTCCCCATTCCCTGAAATGTTAACATTGTTTCTGATAACGATAATTCTCAATTTTTTAAAATTATTCTTTAATAATGACCTCATCAACATTATATTCGAGGAGACGATTCGGCATGCTAATAAGTGTTCATAGAATGTTGAAAATAATTCGTGGCGGCCTACTAGACTCTGAAATACGTGTAGCCTACTTTTGGGCATAGTGATATTGCAGAACATTATTCACAAACCTGAAGAACAGATGTACTGGTACAAAAATTCAATGACTGCTACACCATTCTTCCCAAAACGCTCTCATATAGGAGAGCAGATACTACTGTCCGGAATGCAATGTGCCACTGTGCGTAATACCCTACTTTCGAGGGTATCTGACGACAAGCAACATTTAACGCCTTGATAACAGCACTGGTATTGTAAATCATAAGTTAATCCTTAAAAAACATAAGTTGGTAAATAGTTCAGGAGAAAATCAAAGTGGGACAACTACCAGAGCTGGAATCAGGGTGCAAGAGATAACTCGGGATAATAATTCAGGCATGAATGTATGTCTATTTCATAGTGATTTTTTTAGGTATGTAAGAAAATTAGTGATGTACAGTGATTCTGCAATATTAAATGACCTCATTACGAAAATAAAAAAAATATGACACTTTTTTTTCACAAAACTGGTAAAATATATAGTAAGGGAAGAGGTTAGTGTCAATCAGGCAATATTATATAAAGGATATCTAAGCTTGAAAACCAAATTACATAATACAAATTCAAACATTTCGTTCAATCAAAAGTGTCTCAAAGAAAAACTAACACCAAAGTATGCAAAAATAAAAATCAAAAGTAAAACCTTATCAGCAATATATATATATATATATATATATATATATATATATATATATATATATACCGGTATCTTTTTCAAGATGTATTAACAAATAACAAATTTGCAGATTGATAAATCATATGATTGAGCATTTGAATAAATTTTTTATCTTGAATATCTTTAACTGAAAATCAAAATGAATTGTAAAATACTGATGGTAAGCTGCTAGGTTAATCAACTGTACGTACTCTGAGCTCAAGCGCAGCCTATGGTCTTGGTAAAAGACACACTAGGTACGGAATCACGTCGAGGGGTAGGTTTTTATGCAATAATAAGAAACAAATTACAGCGTTGCCAGCTTTTCTTGTGAGCTTAGTGTACAGAGACGTGCGAGTAAAGGCAAGGAAAAGGAGGTGTGCTCGGTTGGACATTGTCAACATTAACAATCACTCCGGGGTCCAACACCGAAAGTTACTCAGCGTTTGCTCATACTGGGTTGAGGGAAAACCCCGGAAAAACAACCTCAACCAGGTAATATGTCCCGACCGGGAATCGAACCCTAGCCACCTGGTTTCGCGGCTAGACGCGCTAACCGTTACTCCACAGGTGTGGACCTTAAGATAAGATCTTGGAATCTAGAATTAAATTCATTTTGAATTTCAATTAATATTTGCACATAATCGTTTAACATGGCTTCATCACGAGCAGTTTCTATCGTTCGAAAGTAAGCCATTTTACCTTTCCGAAACTGAATTACGAAAAGTGTAAGTTTACGACTGAAATCCCGTAATTTATTCAATATATCAACACTGAGCTGGCCTTTTCCCTGAAGAGAGATATTTTAAAATGTTGAAGATTAATGTCTTTAGTATCTTTATATCTGGACTCGTAATGACGCATTATGTTACGTTTCTTTCTACCTTTCAAAATGTTGTGGCAGATAAAGCACTAGTATTTACTCCAGCAGCTATGAAAAAATAAGCATTTTCCCATGCAACATTGTAAGAATTTTCCTGATCACCACTTTTCCGTCTTTTAGATTTCTTCATACTGTACTGTAGCAGTAGGTAAGCAACGTGAAACAGTTACTGAGAATACGCACTGCACTCCACTAGATAACTGAGTGGTCGTTTCCTTCTCCTCTACCGATAGTAAGTCTATGTCATTCTGACATATCTTCCTCTCCAATTCGGCGAGCGATAACCACAGCTCTCGTTGAGCGCTGTTTGTGCAGGTATGGTATAGATAATATAAATACAGGGACATCATTTTATTTTTACTAACATTTTTAATATTAACCTGTCTATACCTTTAGAGAACCGGAAACACAGCTTGCTCCCCCCTCCAAGACTGGAGTTCGATGATACTGGTGTAAAACACAAATCACTCTACTAGGTATAGTATGGAAGAAAAGTAGTTCATCCATTTACGTAAACTAGGAAATATCGCGATTTTGAGTTTGATAATTTTCATTAGGTTTTTCTTTAATCAAAGTACAGCACTGTATTAAGAATAAGTGTTTTTACTCACGAAGTGAGTTATCCATGCGAACGTATTCATTATGCAGTGTATATTATACTGTCCACAGCACGTTAGCGTACAATATAGAGAAAGAAGTTAAATTGAAAAATAATCATAACATGAATATTTAAACACAATTTTGAAAATGGTGGCCGTTCATTTCGATACAGGCTTCAGTTCTTTTGTGCATATTATCGCACTATAGACTATTGCATCTAATTCAATTGCCAGTTTCGTCCTTCGTACTAGTAACTCATGTTGAAATAATTCTGTACCTACTCTACGTACTGTAAATTCAATCTTCATTTCTGCCCGACCCGAAAATATAAAATTACTCAGACATGCTATCTACTGTCCGTCCAAGTGGTTATGCCGCAGGATTGTAGAAAGGGAGGAAATCACGTGACAGTTAATTACTTAACGAGCTGTATAATATTACGTAAACGTCCAATTCCTAAGAGAAATTAATGTTTTCAGAAAAGAGCTAAGACAGCCCAGCTATTACAGAGGGGCGAGCAGAAGCAGGTGGGGGAAATCGGGATGCGACGTAGGCAAACGGACAGTACCTGTGCGAAAATATGATTCAATATTGAAAGCTCTTTCGTCACTGGAAAACGCGAACATATTTCTGGAACGTACTATACTCAGTAACTCAGTACTGCTTACTATCTGCGATCTTGGCTCTGTGTGGAGTTGGAACTTCCTTAGTAGAAGGGGTGGGAGTGAAGTACATTCAAAACTCAGGTACAATAAAAATTGAAGTAAAAATAAAATGATGTCCCTGTATTAAACAATGCTGGAGACTGGGACAATAATCCAATAAGTAAAAAATAATTTTCCTGGTTCCTGACAAAAATTTAACGATAAGGTGGTGATTATTTAAAGCAAATACGATTTCTTTATGTATTATTTAATGGTCACATCTCCCTTTGTATTTATAAAATTCTGCTTTAAAATGTCTCTCGTTATTACAAGTCTTACACGTGTTATAATTGTTTGGATTTGTGTTTACTGTTCCGGAACACAATTCCATAAAAGCGAACTGACGACACTGGATAAATCGTGGGTGCAATATAATGGCAGAACAAGCATTCCCTGTAAAATAATAAGACTGCTCCATTCAAGCGCACAGTGGTGGGCCACCCCTTGAGCCCATTCAGCTTCCGTCCACGCAGACAGGGGAGAACGTGGGTGTACTACAGCATACATCACTTGTCCATTATGCGCCAACTTGATGCCTGCCCCCCGGCCTTATTATTCCATAGGCGGATTTAAAAACACGAGTGCTCCTATTGTGTCTGCCTCCACTCCACATAGACTTCCAGGTCGCTATTCTAAAAACAAGATAAATGACGCATCTCTACAGATTCTCTTCTTTAGCATTCCTAGAAATTCCATACAAGCGACCTGTGTTGCAGATTAGGATTTATTTTTCCCTACTTGGTAGCCTGTTCAAGATTGATTTTCTTCAAAAATGTTATACGGAAGGTACAAAAGATTTAATATTTCTCATTCTTATTTAGCATTTACATCAGCTTCTTGTCTATGCGGATGACGTGAATGAATATGTTAGGGGAAATCCACAAACGATTAGGGAAAATACGGGAATGTTACTTGAAGCAAGTAAAGAGATAGGTTTGGAAATAAATCCCGAAAAGACAAAGTATATGATTGTGTCTCGTGACGGGAATATTGTACGAAATGGAAATATAAAAATTGGAAATTTATCCTTTGAAGAGGTGGAAAAATTCAAATAACTGGGAGCAACAGTAACAAATATAAATGATACTCGAGATGAAATGAAACACAGAATAAATATGGGAAATGCCTATTATTATTCGGTTGAGAAGCTTTTATCATCCAGTCTGCTGTCAAAAAATCTGAAAGTTAGAATTTATAAAACAGTTATATTACCGGTTGTTCTGTATGGTTGTGAAACTTGGACTCTCACTTTGAGAGAGGAACATAGATTATGGGTGTTTGAGAATAAGGTGCTTAGGAAAATATTTGGAGCTAAGGGGGATGACGTTACAGGAGAATGGAGAAAGTTATACAACACAGAACTGCATACATTGTATTCCTCACCTGACATAATTAGGAACATTAAATCCAGACGTTTGAGATGGGCAGGGCATGTAGCACGTATGGGCGAATCCAGAAATGCATATAGAGTGTTAATTGGAACGCCGGAGAGAAAAAGACCTTTGGAGGGACCGAGACATAGATGGAAATATAATATTAAAATGGATTTGAGGGAGGTGGGATATAGTGATAGAGGCTGGATTAATCTTGCTCAGGATAGGGACCAATGGCGGGCTTATGTGAGGGCGGCAATGAACCTCCGGGTTCCTTAAAAGGTTAAGTATTTAGCATACACAAGATCTATCTAAATTAGTTGCTCAAAACGAAATACAAGTAACTTTAAAAGTGCAAAATACGAATTTAAATTGAAGTGTGTTAAAAGATACACTCTACGTACACTTAATAAAAGTCACGGAGGTGATATACAATACAATGCATAAAAAAACCTTTACCAATGGTCAAGTGAATTTACCAATCATTTCCTTTTAGTAGATATACATTTTCACACAATAGTATTATTTTTAGTAGGTTATTTTACGACGCTGTATCAACGTCTCAGGTTAGTTAGCGGCTGGACGAAGTGAAGGTGATAATGCCAGTGAAATGAGTCCGAGGTCCATCACCAATAGTTACCCAGCATTTTCTCATATTGGGTTGATAAAACCTCAACCAGGTAACTTGATCCGACCGGGATTCGAATCCGGGCCACCTGGTTTCGCGCCCAGACGCGCTAACCGTTACCCCACAGGTGTGGACCACGATATTAGTTGTAGAAGAGAAATTAATTCTAGTAGCTTCTGAGGGTTAACCACAGAAAGAAACAAACTACAGAAAATTAAAAATAATTATAATTTCAACATCCTGACAAAAAAATTAAGTTTCTCCTTAGATCCAAAGCGTTATAAATAATTAGTATGTAATAGGTAAAAGTCAATTGTTTCAATTACCTCTGCTGCCTCTATCACAGAACAGGACAAAGATACAAACCAAAACTAATCACATTCTAATGTAGGCTATGAGCAGAACTATAGGAAGAACAATGAACAACAAAGTACGAAAATATACAATTATTAGATCCTATTAAGTAATAGTAGTAGTTCTACCATAAAAGTATGGTAGCGAGAATTGAGCTATGGCATTGTAACGAGAGGGTCCGGGTTCAAATACAAATAAAAATTTAAGTAGGGCATGGTACGGTAAATAACAATGCTACAGTTAGTTTATGTTCTGTTTCGTTTATTGTTTGAAGCTATTGAGTTATTATTTTGAGTTGAGTAAGAGTTGAAAAAGATAAAGTACGGTTATTCAGTCCTGATAGTCGCCGGCAATGTGCGCCTGGGTCAGGCGAGTTCATTAAGTTACGCCAAGGGATGTTCAGGTTAGTCTGTCGCCTGCAGTCAGAGTGATCGGATGTCACGCGTGCGGTATTGCGTTGTGTTTCCAGTACAGTTAGGCTGTATTGCATTCCTTTACTGACTGCTCGTCCCTATCTCTAATCCAGAACACTTCCCACTACTCCTATTACTTCCCCTCTTTCGCGTCGCTGAGCTGTAAGGACTAAATAATCGGTCTGTACTTAACATTATTGTTTATTGTTTTCAGTTGTGATATTGATAACTTATTCATTAAAATTAGTTGAAGAGATCATGTTGGCTCCTGAACAGCGAGTGAAGTTATAGGCCCACCAACTTATTACCGATTGGAGATGAGATCGCTGCTATCGCTACAAACAGGAAACATGCTACAAGGAGCTCAGTAGTTCGTACTCCTGCCGTCGGTAATCGGAACTTGGCTGGCCTATAGTATTGCTGAATGGGGACAATCACAGGACAAGAGAAACTACAGACGAGTTTCATTGTTTTCATCCTGATATTCTAATTAATCATACCAAAATGTAGCTAAATTATTACATTAATTTAAAACAATTTTCAGTGTACTCGACAAGAAACGAATTGGTTGTCCCAAATCTGCTACTGACGGACAGCATTCAATAGACGTGATTGTGAAGATGACTGCCAGCCCTAAAAGGTCAGTGAGTTAAGTGGCTCGAGAAAGTAATATTAGCAGAATATTGAAATCTGTACGTTTTTTATCAATATAAATTACAGCATTTACACACAATGCAAGAAGAGGATTCAATGAAGAGAAGAACATATTGCAACTGGATCACACAGCGTTTGCGTACTGATCGATTCTTCCTTCAGCATGTTCTGTTCAGTGACGAATGCTTATTAAAATGCGTGATACTGGTCCAAAGAAAACCCAAGATGGATGCGTGAAGCTAACAACCCTGGTGCTCCAAAAGTTATGGTGTGGTGTAGAATACTAACGGATACGGTTGTGGGACCGTATTTATTTTATTGAAAAGTAAACCAGCACACATATGGGAAATTTCTGGACAGCAATGTAATGAAGTTCCTGTATGATTTGCCACTGAACACACGGATAAGAATGTGGTTTCATCAAGATGGGACTCCATAGGCGGAGTTATGGGGGGATACGGGGGGCACTGCTCCCCCCCAAACTTGTCTGAATTCGTTTTTTTCCTATTAACGTTAGAACATATTGAATTCAAAACTTCTATTTTGATTTTGATTATGGTTAAGTTTCTGTGCTTAAATGTAGGAATTAATGTCTTCAGATCATGTGTCTGAACTATAACATTTATTTTAAATTTCTGAATGTATAACAATTTCTATACCTCATTTGAGGAATGGAAGCATTGTAATATTTCTTTTGTAACAGCCTGTACTCATGTGTTAAAAGTCTGCAGGTGTTCAGGCCGCTACTTGGATATGTATGAATAACATACTGCACAACAATGCAGAAAAAGGAAAAGTGATCCTGGTATAATGTGTAACTTAAAGACGAGATTAAATAAAATAATTTTAGAGTTTACATTTTATATGATATCTTCAGGAAGGTAAGCTGCATATAAAAAAAGGTTCCGTCAGCACTGTTACGTAGTTTTATTGATGCATGCATATGTTTCTGTATGAGAGAGAGAAAAAGTAGGAGATTGTTTTAAGTTATGCCCTATTATAATTTGTAGTAGACCTACAGTTCAAGCCCTATACAACTCGGTCCGAAACATCGAGGGTATGGATGTAACACTGTAAGAAACATGCCCGCCGAAAACACAATTTATATTTCCAACTAGAGTAATGTTTCCCAATTGTCAACTGATTTCTGTGTCACACGGTATAATGGAATATTCCTATTATTATTATTATTATTATTATTATTATTATTATTATTAGGTTACTATTATTATTATTATTATTATTATTATTATTATTATTATTATTCCATGTTGAATCTTTCGTACACTACTTTTAACACTTGAATATAAATAATTGACAACCCAAACATAACAGACAACATCATAAGGAAGACAAAACAGAAACTCAACAAACACAAAAACACAACACAAACACAAGAAATACATCATACTAACATACGAAAACAAAAACACACACAAGATCGCATCCTCATTCAGGAAACAGAAATACAACATAGCATACACAACAGAAAACACACAACAAAGACATCTCAACACACAAACAACACAAACAAATAAATACAACCACACAGGCGTATACAAACTCACATGTAATAGTTGCGACAGTTTTTACATTTGACAGACAGGCAGATCATTCCAAACTTGATACAAAGAACACATTAAAGCAATAACCAGAGGACACAATACATCTACATATGCCGAACATGTAACTAATACTCCGAACACATAACTAATGCTAACCACACATACAATAACATAAAGACAGAAATGGAAATCCTACACATACAACCCAAAAACCAAAAACTCAACACATTAGAACAATATGAAATATACAGATACACTAAAACACACCCTGACCAAATTCTCAACACACAGATCAATTTCAAAACACACACACTATTTGACACCACATTTCAACACTTTTCAATAATCGAACGCACCCACACAACAGGCAGCGAAGTTCGAGATAACGCCAAGATCTAGTAGGCTTTGAGGACGGTGTGAAGAAGCACCGAAACAGCTGTAAGCCGCACATGCTTACACAATTAACACGTGTAAGATCGCCATTTAATCAATTATTTATATTATTATTATTATTATTATTATTATTATTATTATTATTATTATATAACGCCATTTTAACTAAATAATATATTCAGAGGCGTTCACTACAAATGTCATAGAATCATGCTACCACTGAATTCAATACGTTTTAGTAAATTACAGTCATGCAACATGCTACAGATGAGCTATACCAATGTTCGACTTTCCGTGATGTTTTCATAGAGCCTCCATGTTTATGGTCTGCTCACAGCAGGGCAGCCATTTTGTTATTCAGGACTCTGCTTCCGAGAAAGAACAGAATGACAACACGTAAGCTAGGAGAAGGCATTGCGATTGCAAAACAAATATCAGGTATCAATTTGTAACATAAAAAAACAGCCTTACAATACAAGCGCCAGTCACCTCTATTGAATAAAAGCCAAGCAAAGCCAATAAAAACTCCTGTGACATGAAATGTCAACCATTGTATGTTGTAAACACAACCATCACGCTGTCAAGCTGGGAGCAGAGAAGTACAGAACACAGCGTCACTCGATTTAAGATGATATAATCAACCAAGGAACATGACAACCCGTGTGTAAAGAAGGAAACATACAGCTTAAACTTGCACTGAAGTCACGTTAGTGAATTCCAATCCCAGATATGGCAAGAATGTAATTCGTTGTAAATTATTGTTCTTTTTTGTCTTCAGTACTGATAGCGTACAGTGGGAAACTTGAATTTTCCGTCTGGTATAAAATTGAAAAAGTGCTAAATGCATTTCCATAGACCAGTCATCGGCAAATTTGTACTCACGATGACATTACTGGACGTAAGCTGCAATACATATGACGTAATATCAATAAAGGAGTATAGACCACTAGGTTCGGATCCCAGTGGCGGACCTTCAACACAAGCATCTGACAAACTACACGTTAATGATTTGTAGATGGACAAATTATATTTTATGCTCGACCACGCCGAAATGTAGTAATTATACACCTGGTAGCAGTCCTTTAATGCACACCATTAAAGTACAGCTGTCAAAAAAAAAAAGTGGCCGCACTCGTGAACAGCGAATATTTTCAAAGTCCATTTCGGGTCGCGGCGATGTTACACGATGCATGTGCTTGTACAAGCAGTTCCGGAACTATGAAAGTGTTCCATATCTACGCCTCGTGGACCAGTGGTAGAGTGCTTGTTTAATGATTCAAAGGTCGTGGGTTCGGGCCTTCTTCAAGTTTTCATTTTATTTTTTAATCTTTCTTTAGCGATGTAAATGATATTCAAATTATCATTTATATCCAGTTATCGTTCTTTATGGATATCACGTTATTTATATTTTGTTATCGTTCTTTAGAGATATGAACAAAATTCAGGTCATCATTTGTATTCTGTTATCGTATTATAACGATATGATTAATAATTATTATTGTATTTCCAATGGGGGTTAGCCGTATTTTACATATGTAAGTTAGAGCTATAGTTTTATACACAAAAAAAGATAAGCATAAAGAGAAATGGAAAAGAAAATTAAATTAGCTTACGCGATGTAAACAAAACATAAACAATCCGTAAATTAGGCATTGCGATTGCAAAACAAATATCAGGTATCAATTTGTAACATAAAAAAACATTAACAACACACATACGTAATACTTCTATAACACAAATATGCAGCTTTCCGTACCATACATCATAAATTAATACACAATAGTCACACAAACACAATCAAACCATAATTACGACATTGCGACGACATCAAGCATCACATAACTGACTCACATACATAACAAATCAAGCATCCGTTACAACACATACACTTCAACATAGTAACCACACTTTTAAAAGTTACAAATTTGGCTCCAAGAAGAATAAATAGGACACTGTTACTAATTACTATTCTTTACAATTCCTTAAATACATCTGTAATAAATCTGTGAAATTCCGATATGAATAATATTCACGTTTTTTATATTGTTATCGTTCTTTAGCGATTTAAATAATATTCAAGTTATCATTTATATTCTGTTTTCCTTCATTAGCATTACAAAACAATATTCAAGTTATTTATATTGTTATTGTTCTTTCGCAATATATTAATTAAACAAACCGATATTTATCATTTATATTCTGTTATCGTTCTTTAGTGATACTGTATAAATAATATTCAAGTTATTTATATTGTAATCGTTCTTTAGCGATATAAATAACATAAATTTAATATTAGGTTTGGAAAAATCCAGTTGCATAATACTGGTATTAGTTTTTCTTTTTGTATTATTACATACAATTGAACCACAATAAAATGAAAAGGAGTAACGAGGAATTGAACCTGAGACGTTGACATCTAAATTCCGACGTTCGTCCGCTGAGCTACGAGAGCAAAAGTGTGGAAACATTTTTGGAAAAATTGGCCCAATCACACTCTAAGATCTTCTGATGATTCGTAGAAGCTAGTCCAGGATGCGGGGGGCAAAGGCTAATTGAGATTTCCCGGTCTCTGACCGGGTCAAACATCCTGATAGAATTAATATTTAACCCTTGCCGTGACTTTCGGTGAAGTCCGGAGGGCCCAATTAGTCAAATCCACTCTCCTCATCTCCACGCGGACCCCTTGGAATTTAATAAAATGCGAAAGAGATTGTGGTGTGCGGAAAGCAACGGGATGTTACCGCATTTAGGCCTATCCTTCCTAAGAAAACTGCAAACATGAACAAAGGAAGCTTTTAATAGAAGAAGAAGGATCTTCTGCGGACCTCTGGAAAAAGAACTACGGAAGAGACTAGTGAAGTGCTTTGTGTGGAGTGTGGCATTGCATGGGGAAGGAACATGGACATTACGACGAAATGAAGAGAAACGAATTGAAGCATTTGAAATGTGGATGTGGAGAAGAACGGTGCGTGTAAAGTGGACAGGCAGAATAAGAAATAAAATTGTGTTTGAAAAAGTGAGTGAAGAAAGAATGATGCTGAAACTGATTAGAAAGAGAAAAAGGAATTGGTCGGGTCTCTGGTTGAAAAGAATAATGGACGACATTAGGATATGTGGATCATATGCGGAGACTAAGAGGAAGGCAGAAAATAGGAAAGATTGGAGATTGCTGGGTTTGCAGTTAAAGACCTGCCCATGAACAGAACATTTATGTGTGTATGTTCAGAATGCCTGGAATATCGTGTCTAAGAACAGTCGCTATTTGCAAAGACTAGTCAATTCCATGCCCACTCGACTGCAAGATGATCGAGATAAGAGGAAGATAGACTAAATATTGAATTGTGGCTTTTTGTTTTGTTTTTTGAACGCTTAATTGTTTGAATATTTTAAGGCCGACGCCAGTAAATTTGTTATGTTTATGCCACGAAAGATATTTTATTGAGAATAAAATCTTTTTTCTTTCCATTTGCAGCCTCAATATCATAATGATAATGATAAAGTCATGGCATAATATATTAATGAACCTGATGTTAATTACTAAAATAATCATAAAAGAAAAAGGAGCCATTATGTCTAGTTTGTCTCTCTCAAAAACAGAACAAAAAAGGACATAAAAAGCACGAGGTTGTAGTCGAACGCAGGACCTCATGAATAAGACGCCTGAATGCTACCATTATGCTATCGAATAACACACAGTATACTTCAATTATAACTGTAGATATCAGGCAACGTGGTCCAACAACATGTAACATCGCCTGTCTCCGAATTGTAGCGAAGATACCCGAAGGGAACTTTGATACAGGAGAGCGGCCACTTTTTCTTTTGACAGCTGTACATCTATTTATTAAAGTTCAGGTTTTCGATTATTCTCGGATATACAATCGAAAGACAACTAGGGAAACGTCACGGAGGCTGGAAATCCAATACTGTCGCAGAAGGTTACTTACGTACAAATGGCTTTTAAGGAACCCGAAGGTTCATTGCCGCCCTCACATAAGGCCGCCATCGGTCCCTATCCTGTGCAAGATTAAACCAGTCTCTATCATCATACCCCACCTCCCTCAAATCCATTTTAATATTATCCTCCCATCTACGTCTCGGGCTCCCTAAAGGTCTTTTTCCCTCCGGTCTCCCAACCAACACTCTATATGCATTTCTGGATTCGCCCATACGTGCTACATGCCCTGCCCATCTCAAACGTCTGGATTTTAAGTTCCTAATTATGTCAGGTGAAGAATACAATGCGTGCAGTTCTGTGTTGTGTAACTTTCTCCATTCTCCTGTAACGTCATCCCGCTTAGCCCCAAATATTTTCCTAAGCACCTTATTCTCAAACACCCTTAACCTACGTTCCTCTCTCAGAGTGAGAGTCCAAGTTTCACAACCATACAGAACAACCGGTAATATAACTGTTTTATAAATTCTAACTTTCAGATTTTTTGACAGCAGACTGGATGATAAGAGCTTCTCAACCGAATAATAACACGCATTTCCCTTATTTATTCTGCGTTTAATTTCCTCCCGAGTGTCATTTATATTTGTTACTGTTGCTCCAAGATATTTGAATTTTTCCGCCTCTTCGAAGGATACATCTCCAATTTTTATATTTCCATTTCGTACAATATTCTGGTCACGAGACATAATCATATACTTTGTCTTTTCGGGATTTACTTCCAAACCGAGCAGAAGGTTATGTTTTTTATTGTATTTTATTATTTTATTGCGTTATTTTACGACGCTGTATCAACATCTAGGTTATTTAACGTCTGAATGATATGAAGGTGATAATGCCGGTGAAATGAGTCCGGGGTCCAGCACCGAAAGTTATTCAGCATTTGCTCCTATTGGGTTGAGGGAAAACCCCGGAAAAAACCTCAATCAGGTAACTTGCCCCGACCGGGATTCGAACCCGGGCCACCTGGTTTCGCAGCCAGACGCGCTGACCGTTACTCCACAGGTGTGGACAAGGTTATGTTCTGTTACTATAATAATTAGCGTTAATTGTAAGTAATATTCAAATAAATTCAATTTGTCATCTCGTTTTTCAATTCTAAATCAATTTCCAGGTTATATCAAAATTAATGTTCATGGTATTCTCTAGATTATATCAAGGTCAATGACACATTCGTTCCTCGGAAAAAGTCAATACTTTCGCGTCTGCGCACATCTCACAATTTAGGTCAGTTCCGCTCCTCACTTACATAACCATAACATGAATACTTATGAATAATTTCAAGTTAGAAATAAAAAGTCGTACGAAACTTGCCTATAATTGTAATTAAGACGCTCGTATGAAAATTATGAAACTCGCTTGCGCTCGTTTCATAAACAAACATACTCGCGTCTTAATTACTACCATTATAGGATCGTTGCATAATGTACTATTATTTCACCTTTTTACTGTACAACAACAAGCTAGGAAAATACGTTACAAATTGCCAATCTTATATACATCTATTATCAGGCAGTACATCTCACCTGACGATGTGTGTACCCTCTGCGCGAAAAGGGACTTGAAGTCGTGAAAGGAAATTTTACAGGAGAACAAAATAACGAATTTGCGGTGTAAAAACTGTATTTCAATGTTTTGATATCTTGAGCTATCTGTAGGATGTTTTTTTACATACTAAACTAGGACGTAGTTTTACACAGTGCTTCTTAAATACCTAAATCTTTCTTAAGTTGCTAAGAAAACAAATGAAAACTTTAATTGCATTTTTCTCAAAAAGTAGATTAAGTAATATCAACATTCAATAAGTAATATATTGAACACTATAGCACCTAGAACCATGAATTTTTTTAAATGCTCAGTACCCTCTTTTAGAAAGCAAAAAAGATAACAAAAAAAAAATGAAAAATCCGACTTCAGACCCCATTTCCTGCAACTAGTCACATATACGGATTTAATGGTGGAGTGGATTTCGTGACGTGTCGGATATTGAAACCTTCTTAGCTCTCAACACAATCGGCACGCAATGTATACTTTAATAAGTGTACAGAAATCTTACTTGAACTGTAGTACTCAAAAATAATCACGTCCATCCCATAAGAAACTATATCTCTCTCTACTTCTACATTCTACTTACGGAGAATATATTCTTTGACGTCATGAGGACCCGTTAATCTATAAAGGACGAAATTAGCATTAATAGTGACCTTTGAACTATATCGTGAAGTAGAAAGGAACATGACGTAATACTGTAGGATGTATTAGGGCCTACATAACCCACCACATTGTTCAGGAGAAATACACAAATGTGATCTCATGTTCATAGGCTACAGTTTGCAACAGCACGCATATTAATTATTTTGATGTTGTTACAGGACAATGTATAGATGATAATAAGAGAATGGCGAGCGACACGTTTATCAGCGAGTGAATAAAATGAAAGAGAGAGCGATAGAAATATGACTAATACGTTAATAAACGAGAGAGTTGGTGAATTTATTAACCGCTAAATGAATGAGTAAATAATATAGAAGAAGCGAGGAATTAAGTCAGGGTGTAACGAAAATAGTGGGCCAAAGTTCAGGTGTGGAATCCTCATATGTAGAGAAGAAAAAAGAAGTTTATGTGAACATGGGTCCGAAAATGCCCAATTGCCGCGCTATAAGGGTTAAAAGGAGGATCATTGTGTACTACAAAACTTAGGTATTACTGTAGTTTATTAATGTTTCAGTCCGTGTACATTTGTTTACAGGAACTATTCAAAATGTCCACCTCCTGCCCGAATACAGGCCGCAGTTCGTCGCATTGACGACTGGACCTGCTTCGAAATTCCTAGAGTAGCATGTATTGTCCGACATTATTGCTCAATTCGCAGATTGAGAGTTTCTACATCGTTCACAGGAATCGAATACACAAGTGCTGCCACAAGTAGAAGTCCAGTGGGTTGAGATCTGGTGAACGTGGAAGCCAAACAGTTGGTCCAACTCGCCCTATCCATCGGCCAGGGAATGTTGCATTAAGATCTCTATGTACACCTAGACTGAAATGTGTGAAAATTGAGCAATACTGTCAGACAATACGTGCTACGCCAGGAATTTGGGAGCAGGTCCGGATGTCAATGCGACGATGAACTGCGGCTTGTATTCAGGCAGGAAGTTGACATTTTGAACAGTTCCTGTAAACAAATGTACACAGAGTTAAACATTAATCAACTAATACCTAAGTTTTGTAGTGCACAATGATCCTCCTTGTAACCCCTAAAACACGGCAACTAGGCATTTCTGTACTTATGTTCATGCAGCCTTTTTTTCTTCTCTACATATGAGGAATCCATACCTGAAGTTAGGCCCACTATTTTCGTTACACCCTGTATAGGTATGTAGGCTCATGTATACGAATATGAATATAAGTTCGCATATATGTGTATGTCTGTATGTTTGAACAAAAATACTTCTTTCTTTCCTTCCTTTCTTCTTACTTTCCCTTTTTTCATTTCTTCTTTCTTTCTTTCTTTTTTATTTCCCTGTCTTTCTTTCTTCTTCTCTTTTTTTCTTCCTATCTTGCTTTCTTTTTTAAGTTGGTTATTTAACGACGCTGTATGAACTACTAAATTATTTAGGGTCGATGAGACTGGTGACTGCGAGATGGTATTCGGAGAGATGAGGACGAAGATTCACCATAGATTACCTGGCATTCACCTTACAGTTGGGGAAAACCTCGGAAAAACCAGCCCAAGCGGGGATCGAACCCACGCCTGAGTGCAACTTAAGACCGGCAGGCAAGCGCCTTAAGAGGTTAGGTACAGCTTAAAGCAATAAATTTTTGGAGGTATTCAACATTTTTTTCCTCCATTACTGTATCTTGTACAATAATGAAAATTGGTATGTGTAAAACACTGTCCTTCTGCTATATGAAAAAATGCTTTTACGATTATAAAAAATATTTATATATTTTTTCAAAATTCAAAACGGTGGCAGTTTACTGTGCAGTGTTGAAGCGTTTCCCTCATAACTCATAAAATTATTAACTTTCTCATGTTCTCTCTCTTTTATATTATTGCTGAAACTCATATTAACAATATCATGCTCTTTCAACTACATTTCTTGATAAATATATATTTTTAATTTTGTGTTAAAAGAAAATACTGATATTTGACCATTTTAAATGAATTTATTTTTAATCAGACAATCTATCAAAGATAGAGAAGTGATCTTGTATCATATTGTAGATATGGCACGCATAAATACAAAAAAGAATTTCATCACAGAATGTTGGATAGTTTTCGAGTTATATGGGAAATGCTTCATCACTGCACAGTGAACTGAATTTTGAAAAAAAAAAAAAAAAGTACTTTTTTTTAATCGTAAAAATATTTTTTTTTTCGTATAGCAGAAGGACAGTGTTTTACACATACTAATTTTCATTATTGTACAAGATACAGTAACGGAGGAAAAAAATGTTGAATACTTCCAAAATTTTACTGCTGTAAGCTGTACCTAACCCCTTAACCGACTGAGTCACGCCGTTGGCTGTTTCTTTCTTTACTTCCTATCTTTCTTCTTTTAATTCCTTTTTTCTTTCTCTTTATTTCTCTCTCCTTCTCTTTTTCCTTCCTTGTTTTCTTTGTTTCTTTCTTTCTGTCTCACTTCATTTTCTTCAGTCAGTTTTCCATGCATTTCTTCGTTTCTTTGTTCCTTTATTTCTTTTTTGCTGTCCTTTCTAATTTATTTTATTCTTTCTTCTTTCCTTTCTTTTTTTTCTCTTTTCGTTTTACGTCTCCTGTAGTCCGACTTACAGTTCACTGAAGCGTATAGGAGGACGATTCGTCTCTGAATCTATACTAGTCATCTATAGGTTGCAGGCTTCCCTGGATGTGGGATCGGCACAACGAAGGATCACCGCAGAGATATCACAGGACAATCACAAGACAATGGACAACAATAATTCAGTCCCATATAACGACATGCATTTCTTCAATTCTCTACGCAGCGAATCGAACCACGGATAGCTTGGATGCCTAGCGCGTTCGCTAACTCAGAGGCGACGGGATGGACGAACAGAAATGATGGCATATAAAAATATTGTTTTGTTGCTATCTATGCACTTTTAGAATACTTTAAATTACGAGTTATAAAATAGGCCTATTGTCATAATTACGCTTATGCAGTATATCCGAAGAACTGTTGTTTTCTTCATGGCTCCGTAGCTTCATTATTTTCATACAAAATGATAAACTGCAGTTTAAGTACTTCATTTTAATTTTAAAATATTCCTAGGTCTGTATAGTTGGAAAATATGTACGTTCTAAATGTGTGATGGAAAGTTAGTCAGTCATGTTCATATCCTCTTCCTCCAGAATATTAAATTAAATAGTAAACTGTAAATTTAGTTAGAATTACAAAATATCAGCAAGGGAGGGATTAAATCCAAACTCCACCTGTAGCGAAATTTCTCCGTTAATGCGCTCTCATGTAATCTAATTTAACATTAATCAAAGAGTTTCTGTGTGTGTATATCTGTCTGTGTGTACAGTTCTACAGGTACACATGAAGCTTTACTTGTTATAAAATTGAAACAATTGTGACGTGTAGGCAGACTCACATCCTAATTGTGCGAAAAAAAACATTTACTCCATCTGAATATACTGTACAAGTCTTTTATAATTAATTGAACAAAAACATTTCAAAATGTTACGATTTTTTTAAAAGTTCACATGTAGATAAAAACATAAGCATATTATTACGTACGTGCATACCTACATAGACTACCTACTACTTACATATACAGTATGTTTCTAAAATGCTCCAACGGTCTTTGGGAGGTAGTTCTACACAAAAAAATGAATGAAAAATATCCAAGCATTTGACTGCTAGAGTCCTATAGTATCCCCCAGAGTAGATGTCCGAATTGTTATTCTCCGGTCTGAATACAGGCCCGGGTACAATGCTGTATTGACTGTCGTACATGAACCAATATCCAACGCATCTGGGGAATGGTTGTACATGCTTAAAAATACTGTGTTGCAAAGTTTTCATATTATCTTTTGGGCTACCATAAAGTAACATTTCAAATTTCTCCACAAGTGTAAAATATTAAGATCCGGTGAGCGAGGAGACCATATACAGTAAGTAATGAGCCAATCACGACCTATCCATTGGCCATGAAAAAATATCATGATGGTGGCGATTATTCTATTGGAATTGAGACAGTGTCCCATCATGCATAAACCACATTTATTGCCTTATGTGCAAGGGTATATCTTCAAGCAGTTCCGGCAGTAAATTGACAGAAAAATTAGAGGAAGCCTATCCTGTTAGTTTGTTTATGGAAAAAATAAGTTATTCTTCAAATAATATGTGCAACCATTCTCCGAACGCCTGGAATGCTGGTTCGTATAGGACTGTCAATGCAGCATCGTATCAGGAATGAATTCATATGAGAGGATCGCGTTTCGAACATCTACTTTGAGAGAGACGTCATAAGGAAAGGGCTCTAGATCTGAAATACTTCGGTTGCGGACATGTGTGTATATAGATTTTTTTTATAAAACTTAAAATTATTTAACGTTACGTTAAAAGTGTTAACATTTTTAAAAAATGTTATTTACCTTAGACAGACGCCCGTTTCGACGCCGGCTCTGCGTCATCTTCAGTGTCCTACGAACTACTGATCAGTATTGAGTGATCTCATACTCATCGTGCACGGCGATTCACAGCAGGAATTCCCAAGAAAAATCGAGCCTTTTCGGAAGGGTACATTACGACCCTTTCCAATGCCAAGTACAGTTAAGTGAAAGTAAAAGAAGCCTGCAATAAACGAGGTTTCGTTATTTCCAAGAAAGGCATCTTCTGTGTACTTAATAAGATTGATAAAGCTCGAATGGAATTACTCGTAATTTGTATCATGTGGGGTGCGGCGACTTGTGACTGGGGGTGGATTTGCTTGCTTTTTCCACTCTGGAATTAATCCCATCCGAGCTTTACCAATCTTATTAAGTACACACAAGATGCCTTTCTTGGAAATAACGAAACCACGTATTTTGCAGGTTCCTATGATTTTCACGTAACTGTACTTGCCATCGGAAAGAGTTGTTATGTACCCCTCTCAAAAGGCTCGATTTTCTTGGGCATTTCTACTGTGATACACCGTGCACTCTGATTATGAAATCACTCACAACTGGTCTGTCACCTCTCGCCGCAATTCAGCCGTCGCGTCGGCGTGATTCCTGATGCACATGACGTCATTCAAATTCGTTATCAGAGATCGGAAACAACCCTGTATGTGAAACTTGATCAACCAATCAGTAATTAACAGATCGATAAGTTAGAGCAGACGTCTCAATAGGGCCTTCTCGGAGCACTTCCTCCTCTCACTTTTTTTAAATGTAAGAGTGGAATAAGATGCGGGAACAGTTCGTGTATATCCGGATGACGTCATTGACCGCGACGTTTGAATAAACATATCAAACCGTTACGATGTAACAGTCAGTCATTGTGTTCATCTCCGAGGAAAGAATGTCCTTATTATCGCAAATGTATGAACAAATAAAAGCTTTCATAGGGAAAGCGACATTGTGGGAGTCGCAAGTTTTAGTGGATAACCGTTACCACTTCTTTAATCTAGAATTTTTACCTATTATTATTATTATTATTATTATTATTATTATTATTATTATTATTATTATTATAGCAAAGTACAAAAGGATTTGAGAAAAGAATTTGAGACCAGATTTAAGATTTGAATAATTCTAATTTTAAGTAATTGTTTTTGAATTCCTAAGATGCTTTGGTTATTTTTAATTATTGAAAACATTAAGAAACATAAATTATTAACTATTATTGTAATGAATATCTTAATATTGGCATATCATATCAATACGTACTTTAACAACCAACAAGTTTAACAATTTAATTATTATTTTCAATATACTGTAGTATAAACTTAAAAGAAAAGAGAGATACCAAAAACAATTTATTAGAAATGAAGTACTGTTGTTGTTTAGTCAACTGGTCGAAGACAGGTCTGAACCTCACAAGTTACTAACAAGGTACCAGTTATGAGGTACTAGGCCAGGAGATAATGGGGTAGGGTGGCCAGTTCCTGGTGCTTAAATAATTACTTAAGAAATTCCTTCCCAAAAACAATCGTCTATTGTGACAGTGCAACACAAAAGTGCAGCTTTGTAGCATTTCTCCCGCGACAGTTACAACTTAGCTCGCTCACGCTTGTAACATAATCAACGATCGGCTATCTTCGGGTATTGCGCTTATCTCTTCAGCTGACTACGCTATCTACACTTGCTCTCTGTAACAACTTCTATGCGTTGGCCTTGAGACGCCTGAGTTGGAGGCTGGAATGTTGAAGAAACACGACAAAGTTTTCCCAAATCGACAACTTTAACAAATCAGTAGTAACAGAATGAATAACTCAATGTTCAAGTAACATGGCACACGTTACGTATGTAAGTATTAATGAATTACAAGCGAATTAGCATCGGGAGACCGAATTATACATTAAAAATTCGGTTCACGAGGGAATTGTTAGAGAGCTCGAATTCCCGCTCCATTGACGAGAATTCACCAGGGACTTGGCAATCGACCTGTACAGCTACAGTTAACGTTGTGTCCATTTCACGCATAAACGAGGCTATGAGAATCGTAAGCATATGCCTGTCTCTCTCATGGAAATTAATTACGCTGACGGACGGGCTGTGTGTATCTCTTTGCACTTATTTACTTTAACAATGCTAGCAGACTGGGATCTAAAAGGGAATTATTAAACTCAGGGGTTCGTAGCAATTCAATCTTGTTCAGGGCTAAATACTCCTAACACAGATGAGTAGTATTTAATCAAATTCTTTGTAGGAACACTTTGTGCTTCAAATTTCATGTAATTTAGTCCTAGAACCTCTGCCAGCTCTCAATTAAATATTTGCCTCTCTAAATTACAGCTCACTGACAAACGTGTTCCCCTTTGCATTCGTCTTCATTACAATTATTACAACTCTCATCTTCTATTAATGTCACGTATTTGTAGGTTACTGCTGTTATATGAATCTTTATATGCCTGGGAGCATATGTTTAATGTGTATATATATATATATATATATATATATATATATATACGTTTTAAATTTCAGTAATTATTTGTAGAGGACAAGATTATAATAATGAGGGGTTGGGTGAAAGAAAGGCACTTCTCTCAAATGCAAGTTCTGAGAAAATTGATGTTGAAAATTCAAACCGTAATAATGTTATCTATGCACGCCTTTACATTTTGGGTACTCCAGTTCTCTATGATCATAGTACTGAACTACAACTTGGCGATCATATGCATAACAGATCAGAGAACTCAATAAAACGTTTTACTCAAAAAGTGCACATTCTCTATAATGCCCTTCTTGCACCCAGCCCCTCAATTCAGGCGCTGGTTGCAATAAAAGCTTAATTCTACTTTATTCCGGCGATGGCATTTTCATAATCTTCCATGTCTTCTCTATCCACTGTAAAAGTTGTATTTCATTTCGTTCACTCTAAATCAGCGGTGACCAAAGCGGGTGTCGTGATTACATCGTGTAATCACAGACATTCAAACGGATACGAGAAATGTCCTGTATATTGCTGGGTGTTTCATTCACATACTGAAGGCAGACAGTACCGGTATCATGTCGCTCTATAAACTCTGTCTCTACAAGCAGTAAGAAGTGGTTTCGTAAAGATGAGAAGGAGAACTTTTTTTATTGTTCTGTCGGACAAAATGTAATATGTTCACTTTGCTAAAAGGTTCAATTAGGAGTATATAGGAACATTAATTGCCACGCTGAATAATATATTATTATTATTATTATTATTATTATTATTATTATTATTATTATTATTAGTATTATTATTATTACCGATCACTAAGTATGTGTTTCTGTAATTCTTCTGTACGTGCATGAATATTGATATTTTTAGACTTTCTCCCTAAAGGGATAAAATTATTAGATTTTATCTCAATTTTAATCTGCTTAATCTTTAGATGAGGGTAACTATTTCTTGGCTATTCATTTAATAATAATATTGCAGAAAAACTGATTCAATATTATGTGCCAACGAACTGTTAAACGCCAGGAATTGACATGTCTTAAATCATAGCCAGGAAGAGAAAGATGACATAAATAAATGTAAGAAAATCAGCTACCTAATGGGGTTTGAAATATCTCGTGCTCTAAAGCCTTTTAATAGAACAGAATTTCTCAAAAGAGTCCACAAGAAGTTTTTAATTTTGAAAAACTACGAATTTCTCGACCAAGTATCGATAGAAGAATTTAGAAAATTCCTGATTATACTAAAGAGGAAAGTTAAAAAAAGAAGCAAGAAAAGTCGTATATTATTCATTGGCTCTTGATGACAGCAGTGACATTACTGATACAGCAAAGTTTGAGATTTTTATCCGCGAGATTAATCAAGATGCTAGTACAGGAACCACCACTGGTTGCAGTTTTCACGCCAAGTACCTTTCCTCCATCTCCTTACTTCGTAGGCTGTCTGTCGCATATAAGCCCTGCAGCTCGAGTTTTGGTCACCGCTGCTCTAAATGGCAGAAGAGTTCATTATGTGAAGTGCTGTGCTAAGTCGAAAGGTTCAAAATTCGCAGTACAAAAATACGTTACACTCATGTTTTATACATCAGTGTCTTTGGCAGCATCATGTACTTGCAATACCGTTTTGCAGCCATTCAGTTTTTCAGTAGGATATAGTATACCACCAAGGAAGAACTTAATAGGAAAAATCCCTCTCGTCCTGGCATAAAATTACCAAAGAAAAATGATATTAGGTCTATTGCATTATTGCAATTCTTAAAACCAGAAAATGCATGTTGTCTTCAAAATACTTTGTATTCTGAACCAGTGCTGGATGGAAATCATCCTAAAAGTGAAATCAGTTTTCATGAATAAGAATAGGCCCATTTGACATTATAGTAGAGGGATTTTTATCTGCAACACAGTTTCAGAATTTACTTTCTTTATATCTTTCGTTTTTTTTTATTAGAAATTTAAAACAACTTTATTTTGTTTGTACAGTATATTTGCATAAAAATGTAAGAGTTTAGGAGCTAAAAATTTTATTTTGTATTATTATGATAAGCTGAAACTTTAATATACTATCATTTCTTATTATTCATTCAATAAAATTCGTATATATTAGTGAAATAACAATTTTCTACTGGTTTTAATGCCTAGGTACTCTA